>NC_090443.1:630097787-630712162 GCF_031143425.1 Pleurodeles waltl
GGCAGATCGGCCTAATAATAGGCCGATCTGCCTCCAGGGGGGGCAAAAATGGCCTAAAATAAATTTGCCCCCCAACACCTCCCCCCCGGGAGCGACCCTTGCCTACGGGGTCGCTCCCCCTGCGTGACATTGGCACCAAAAAACAAATCCCCGGTGCCTAGTGGTTTCTGCCCCCTTGGGGGCAGATTGACCTAAAATCGGCCAATCTGAAATTCACGCAAAGAAAAAAAACTCCCTGGTCTAGTGGTTTCTGCCCCCAAGGGGGGCCGATTGGCCTCATCAAAATAGGCCAATCTGCCCCCAAGGGGGGCAGATATGGCCTAAATATAATTTGCCCCCTAGGGGAGCGACCCTTGCCTAAGGGGTCGCTCCCACCTAAAAAAAAAAAAAAAACATTAAAAAAAAAAGATCCCTGGTGCCTAGAAGTTTCTGCCCCCCCTGGGGGCAGATCGGCCTAATAATAGGCCAATCTGCCCCCGGGGGGGCAGAAAAGGCCTTCACGAAAAATGCCCCCCCCCCGGAACGACCCTTGCCCAAGGGGTCACTCCCTTTTGTCACTTTATGAAAAAAATAAATCCCTGGTGTCTAGTGGGGTTTCAAAAGCCGGATTGCAAGCAAAGGGTCTTCCCCATCCATCCCCGCCTTGGGGGGCAGGGGGGTGCACAGGGGAGGCGCGCTAGGGCTCCCCCAAGTTCCCGTGTGCCTTGGACGAGGTGACCTCGTCCAAGGCACAGGGGAACTGTAGCCTTGGACGAGGTAACCTCATCCAAGGCACAGAACGGGTTAAGGGGATCTCATGATGGTTGTGCAATTCTCAATATTGTGAGAAATAACAATATAAATTATTAGCAATATTTTGTTTTGTTAAATAGGAGTAGTTTTTACCAAGATTATTGAATTAGTAGATTTTTTGGAGCAATAAGAATTCTGAGGTGCAAAAAAAATTTTTTTTATGTGGTCTGTATATTTATTTTGAGGTAGAAACAATGTGATCTCAGTATATTCAAAGATGGCCAAAATGTTTATGTTCAAGATTAGCTAGTTGTGTTAGTCCACTGTTTATGTCTCCAAGGAGAATGTAGGGGAGTGTTGTATTTAATTAGTGAATGAGAATGGCACCGTTGTAACCTGTGAACAAGGAGCAGAGGCTCAGAAACCCGTCAGGGTTTTTCTTTGTTGGATTTGAAATAAACACGCTGAGACACCCATGCATAACCAGAGGCACATTTGCTATAAAGTGGCACATTCATGTACACAATGACATCTCTGCTAACATACTCAGAGTCACACTGATCTATACACGGGCGTACCTACAGCAATGCTAATGCAGACAGTAACACACTCAGATACACACTCTAGGCAAATACTAATTCATACACTAACACAGCGAGGTAAACACTCACCCATACACTCACACCAAAATACACACTGATATATAGATTAACACACCCAGACAGACACTTATGCATACATTAACACATCTAGGCATGCACTGACACATACAATGAGACACCCGGGCACATACTTATGCATACCCTAATACACCCAGGCAAAAACTGATATATACCCTAACATACCAAATTACACACTAATCTCTACATTGATGCATGCAAGCAAATACTAATCCAGACACTGACACATCCAGATAGACATAGATGCATATACTCTAACACTCAAACAGTAACGCATGCACTAACACACCCAGCACACAGTGATATATACCCTGATACATTCAGGGGCACACTAATCTATACACTGATTCATGCAGGCATAACCTAATACAGAGACTGACACACGAAGATAGATACTAATGCCTACACTGACATACCCAGGCAAACACTAATGCATATACTTTATATCGAAGCACACACTTATCTATGAACTGACACACTCTTGTACACACCAATGTCTCTGCTAACATACCCAGACACACACTGATCCATAGACTAACATACCCACACCCCCACTCATTCATACACTGATTCACCCAGACAAAGAGTAATGCATACACTAACACACCCAGATATTCACATATACATACACTGACACACCAAGGCATATATTCTGGCATACCCACACAGCTACTGATGCATTCACTGACATATCCAGACAAACACTGATGCACACATTCACATACTCAGGCACACAGTGACACAGACAGTGATGTACCCAGGCACACACAGATGCACACATAGACACACCGAAGCACATGCTCATGCAAACACTGACAGACACAGGGACACACTGGTGCCTACAGTAACACACCGAGGAAAACACTGATGCATACATTGACATGGCCTAACACACACTGATGCATTCAGTGACACACCCAGACACACACTGATGCATACAGCGACACACCCATCCACTAACATAGCAGCCAGACACACACACAAATAGATACAGTGAGACACTCATACATGTTCCTATATGCCCAGGAACACACTGACACATCCTGGCACAGACTGACGCATACACTAACACACCCATGCACACACTCAAGCATACACCTATATACTGAGGCACACACTCATGCATACAATAACACACCCAGAGACACATTCTTTCATACAGTGACACAACGAGGCTCACACTCATCTATACAAGGCAATACCCAGCCATACACAAATGCATACGCTGAATCACCCAGGCATACACTGAAACATCCAGCCAACAATTAATGCATACATTAACACAACCAAGTACCCACTTACACATACATTCACAAACCCAATCACACCCTCACATCGCTCCTGATATACCCAAACACACTATCATATATACACTGACTTTCTAAGGCAAATACTGACCCATACACTAGTATAGGCAGATGCATACTCATCCATACAGTTATATACCCCAGAATACACTCATATATACAGTAATACATTCAGATATACACTCTTGCTTACACTAACACCCCTATGCAAACACTGCAGATACGACAAAACACCCAGACACATCTATCGAGATTTACTGACACACCCAGATACACACTGATGCATACAGTGATACATCCATACAAACACCCATAGATAAAGTAACAATCCCACATACAATAACATATTCAGACACACAGATGACACACTCATGTCACCCTCACGTATCTGCTAACACACCCAGACATACATTAATGCTTACACTATGACACCCAGGAACATATTTATGGTACACACCCAAACAGACACTAATACATAGACTTGTACACCCATACATATATTAAAATGTACATGTATACACTTATTGAAAGAGAATAAAAATACAGACACAGCTCTTCTTTGAGAGAATGGAGTGGTTCTAACAGCAACCTTTTTTTAAGTTTTGCAAAAATTTTTAACTTTTGTTGGCGGTTTTTTAAAATGGTTCTAAAACATGAGAGCTTACCAACAAACAACAATGAAACGTGCTTCATTTTGCGAAGCATTGAAAACATTTTTTTTAAAAGAAAAAGAAAAACTAGCAGTGGTAGCTGCCAATGGCAAGAAAAATTAGTCCACAGAGGAAACGTTGGCAGAAAGCAACACTTAGGGCCAGTTAAATGAAAGCCCATCCACCGGGAAAAGGCTTTTCTCCATGTAACAATCCCACTCTGCAAGTCGGTAACCTGTTACAGACTCACAGAATAGGTCATTGAGTCACTATTAGGAAGGGGCGTGCCATGGGCGTACCTTCCCCATAGCTAGTCGCAGGGAGATGTATGATTGTTTTGTGAACATGAGTGCGGTCGCAAAACAATTGCAGTTACCACCAACTTTAAGTTTGCTGGTTACCCATTCACAAATGGGAAGTGGTCCCCACAGGACCCCTTCCTCTTTGTGAATGGAACCAAAAATAGTTTTTCAGAGCAGATAGTGGTCCCAAAGACCAAAAATAGTGGGATTCATGAATCCCACCCAATCATGTGATCAGAACAAAAACTGTAGAGTGCAGCTGTCTATATTTTCTGGCACTGCAGATCCGGATAAATTTAAATAATAATAATAATAATAAAAAGAAAAAAGAGACTATACTGACATTTAATTTATTAATAATTAGTAGATACAGACAGCAACTATGTATGCTGTAGTATCGTACATACTTAGCAACTCCTACAGTCACTCTCATATGTAGTCAAGACCTGTTATAACCTACTTAGGGGCAGATTTATAAACGTGGCTCTGCACTTAGTACAGTGCCACTTTTCTTGCTCCCCTAAGTGCACCCCTAACGCCACTGTGTGTACGCTGTATTTAAAATACCGCGCACCATGGCGGTAGTCAGTCAGGTTTACTAGCCTCCCAATTTTTTATGCTAGTCCGACGCTTTGCAGGATTACCATAAAAAATGTTGACGCTAATCCTGCAAAGCACCCAGAGGCCCACTGAAAACAATGGGATCCTTCCTTTAACACCAACTCTAAGCAGCCGTTAAAAATGATGATAAAAATAATGCAAATAAATCTCATAGAACCATTTTTTTACCCCCCCTAGCGCTGGAATGCCCCTATTGCATAATTATACCTAGCACAGGCAAAAGGGGTTACAAAGTGGCGCAATGCAAGCATTGAGCCACTTTGTAAATATGGCTCAATGGTTTTGGCCTTCAAACGCCACCTTAGCATAAATAAAATGATGCTTGGAATGGGGCTAGGCACTCTTAAATCTGTGGCTTAGTGTTTCTAACAATCTGGCATTTAAACATGCTTTGAGCCTAGAAATGGTGAGCATCGATATGCAGCTATACTTTCTGCTGTACCTTGCATTAGCTAACCTGTTTAAAAAGAGTTATGCTTCTATTTTAATACATAAAATCTTACCCATGAGGAATATCATAGATAGATTTATAGCATGATATCCAGTGATTAAAAGGTAAAAATTGTCCTACTGAGTTTAAGTGACTTAGATCTTCACTTTGAGAGTAGTATGCCCAGGTATATATGAACTCTGCTATCTATACTGCAACCAATATAAACAAATAATAACCCACTCATAGGTCAAATAGGACACAAAAATATCAATTTATACAAGCATACATACATCCACACAACAGCTGTGCATAGTGTAGTATGATACCAAATCAGTAAATGATACAATTAGTCTAAAACATGCTTAAGTAGTTCAATAATCTATTCAAGAAGGACATTGTTCAAACATGGTTTGAGCTTACTGCAGGTGAAGGTGGGGTGCTATTATACTTGAACCGGAAATTGTCATTAAACAAAACTGCTTCACAAGTGTTACAGTCCAGTATAATGCACAACACTTTAGGTAGGTTGTGGAAAGGCAAACAGGAGGTGCTTTGTGATTTCAAGCTGATAGTCATCCTCTTACTTTTAACTAACTTGCATATGCATGTCCTCTCAAAATCCCCAAATTATATGCACTCTGCTACTCATACTGCTACTCATATACCTATTAAAAATGATAAACCAATCACTCACTTAGTTTGTCACCGACAGACACATTTACAGATTCCTGCTTGCATGGAGACAGCACCTATTTATACTGCAAATCAATACACACACTCATACACTCACCCACTCACCCACAGATCACTCATACACTCACTTACTCACCTAGACATACACTCATACACTCAGTAAAGAACTGGTACAGCATTCATGCAGTCACTCACCTATACACTTATTCATACACTCAATCAATTCCCAATACCCCACTTATGCATTCACTCAGGGCTAGATGTATGCCCGTTTGTTTTGTGACTTGCAATTTGTGAATCGTTTGGCAATCACAAATTGTGAGTCGCAAAACAAAATGTACAACAGTGTTAAGTACACTGTTTGCGATTCCCAATGGGGTCACAAATTACCTCCCTCATCAATATTCATGAGGTAGGTTGCAATTTGCCACCCCGTTGGGAAAGGTTTCACTCACAGGGATGGTGGCCTGCCGGGGACAGAAGACCAACATATCTGTGACTGCTTTTTAAGTAAAGCAGTTTTTTTTTTTAAAATGAAGCCAGTTTTCTTTACAGGAAAACTGGATGCATTTCAAACAACAAAATGAAAAGTTTTCTTTTCATTTTTTTCAGGTTAGGCAGTGGTTTGTGGGACCACTACCTACTCTGAAAAAATATTTGTGCTTCCATTCACAAAGGGGAAGGGGTCAGTTGCGAATGGGTTAACACCAATGTGAAACTGGTGTTAACTGCGATTGTTTTGCGACTGCATTTACTGTCGCAAAACAGGCATACATTCCAACTAGATTCAGTATTAAGAAGAGATGCCCTGAACACGTCCCTTCCTAATTACAAATCGCAAAAACCAAACAAGTTACCAAATCGCAATTTGGGCTTTGTACATCCCAAGAAACATTTTTCTAGTCGCAAACAGGCCAATTCTGCGAATCGGACCATTTGCGACTAGAAAAATGCATTGAACATGTGGCCCTCAGTCACCTATACACCACTCTTGCACACACTGTTCTATAGATACACTGATGCACTCAGTCAAACACCTATACAGGACTCATGCACTCACTCACACACACACTGATGCAGTCAGTGATTCACCATACACCACTCACGCACTCACTCACACATATTTCCACTCATGCACTTAGTCAATCAAACATATACTACTTATTCACTCATTCACTGATACGTACACCTCTGATACAGCCAATCATTTACACATATACACACATTGATGCACACAGTCAATCACTGATACACCAATCTTGTCCTAAACCACTCATCCATACACCACTTATGCACTTACCCATACACCAGTCATGCAGACACTCACTCACTCATTCACCTTTCAAGCAGTCACTCACTCACCCATACATGCACTCATTTATTCACTTAATCACCCACCCGCCACTCATGCACTCACTTAGTCACCCATACAGAACTCATCCACTCATTCAGTAATCCATACACACACTCATTGACTCACTCAGTCACCCATACACCACTCATGAACTCACTCACCAATACACACACTCATACACTCAGTCAATTCCCCATTCACCACTCTTGCACTCACTCAGTCACCTATACACTACTCATACACTCACTCATATATAGACACACTCATATACTTGTCACAGATAAATGACTCATCCACTCACTCACACATACACACACTCATACATTCAGTGATTCACTCATGCACTGATTCACTTTCACTCATGCACTTAGGAAATCACCCTTACTCCACGTAAGGACTCATAAACTCATACATGCACCACTCAGTCACTCTCTCCTCCACACATGCACTGTTTTGAAGTTGTTCCGTCACCCACTCATAGTCACACATTATCCACACATAAACACACTAATGCACTCAGTCATTCACCCATAAACGACTCTCGTAGTCACTCACCAATACATGAACTCATATATTTAAACATAATATTAATATAGACACCTTGCAACCACTCTAAAAGACTTAAAACCTCAAAAAAAGAAAAAGATACAGGTGGTCATTACAACCCTGGTGGTCAGTGTTATAGCGGCGGTAATACCGCCAACAGGCCGGCGGTAAAAAATTTGCAATTACAACCGTGGCGGAAACCGCCAACAAAGACAGCCACTTTAACACTCCAACCGCCATGGCGGTACAAACAAACAGCACGGCGGTCACCACCAACAGACAGGCGGGAGACAATGTACCGCCCACACTATTATGACAGGCCAATCCGCCACCTTTTCCAGGGCGGATTCACCACAGATAAAAACACGGCGGAAACAGGAATCCAGAAAGGAAAACGCTCACCTCTACACACCCCATGAGAAACGAGGACACCATGGATCCGGAACTTCAAATTCTCCCTGCAATAGTCTTCCTGCTCCTCGACCAGGAGCACGAACGCCGGCGGCAAAGACCACGGTGAGTACTGCACCTACGACACAGGGGAGGGGGGAGGGAAAAAACAGGGACACACACACACGCAACACGCAAAACCCCCACCCTCACCCACTACAACACACACACTAATGCATATCAATACATCACAGTTACACCCCCCAAACCCCCCGGAAGAATGCAAAGACAATAGAAAATGAATGTAACCATTGTAATATATTGAAAGCAAGTAGGCAGAAATAAATATATATACCATGTACAAAATATATACCTAGCATAGTAGTCCAGGTAGTGCTCTAAGAAAGTCTGTGGAACACTGGGCCCACACAGTATGGGCGAGACCCACACAAGATCCCCGACCATGACGGAGAGAACACTGCAGGGGCATCAGAGAGCAACTAAACAGGCACCTCAGGGGGAGGGAAAGGGGGGGCACCTCAGCCGCTTGAGTGCACAACGCCAAATCCACGAGGGGGCCACATGCCCACTGTCCAATCCTGGGGAGTGCAAAGCCACAGTCTCACAAGTCTCTACAGTGGGTGGGTTGCCCACTGTCCAATCCTGGGGAGTGCAAAGCCACAGTCTCTCAAGTCTCTACAGTGGGTGGGTTGCCCACTGTCCAATCCTGGGGAGTGCAAATCCACAGTCTCTCAAGTCTCTACAGTGGGTGGGTTGCCCACTGCCATATCCTGGGGAGTACAAAGCCACAGTCTCTCAAGTCTCTACAGTGGGTGGGTTGCCCACTGTCCAATCCTGGGGAGTGCAAAGCCACAGTCTCTCAAGTCTCTACAGAGGGTGGGTTGCCCACTGTCCAATCCTGGGGAGTGCAAAGCCACAGTCTCTCAAGTCTCTACAGTGGGTGGGTTGCCCACTGTTCAATCCTGGGGAGGGCAAAGCCACAGTCTCACAAGTGGATGACAGTCTCCACTGGTTCTGGAAGGGGCATGGTGCCCAGAGTGCTTCATCCTGCTAAGGACAGAGGTAGTGGATGGATCTCTCCACTGGTTCCGGAGGGGGCATGGTGCCCAGAGTGCTTCAACCTGCAAAGGACAGAGGTAGTGGATGGATCTCTCCACTGGTTCTGGAGGGGGCATGGTGCCCACAGTGCATCATTCACCCCGTGACGGACTCAGTTGCGTCAGTGCCCCTGCCGCTAATAGGCTAGCGGTGCTTGAGACGGCGGTGCCCTGTTCAGCCGTGCTTGAGATGGCAGTGCCCTGTGCATCGGTGCTTGAGACGGCGGTGCCCTGTTTAGCCGTGCTTGAGATGGCGGTGCCCTGTGCAGCGGTGCTTGAGATGGCGGTGCCCTGTTCAGCGGTGCTTGAGATGGCGGTGCCCTGTTCAGCGGTGCTTGAGATGGCGGTCTCCAGGGTCTCAGCTGCTGGCGGTCTTTCATGGCCCAGCGGGGCTTTTGCTGGCGGTCCTTAATGGCCCAGCGGGGCTTTTGCTGGCGGTCCTTCATGGCCCAGCGGGGCTAGTGCTGGCGGTCCTTCATGGCCCAGCGGGGCTAGTGCTGGCGGTCCTTCATGGCCCAGCGGGGCTGGTGCTGGCAGTGGCCTCCTGGGCAGCTGGGCTGGTGCTGGCCTCCTGGGCAGCTGGGCTGGTGCTGGCGGTCCTGTCTTGGGCAGCTGGGCTGATGCTGGCGGTGGCCTCCTGGGCAGCTGGGCTGATGCTGGTGGTGGCCTCCTGGGCAGGAGGGCTGGTGCTGGCCTCCTGGGCATCGGGGATGATGGCGGTCTTGTCCGCCGTGCTGCTCTTCCCAGACTTGCTGGGTTTCTTTTGGCCCTTCCCCACCTTGGAAGGTGTCACAGCTGACTCCACACTCCCACCTGTACCCCTGGGAGCAGCTTTGGTGGCTGGAGTCTTCCCCATCTCCCGCCGGGCACTGGCCAACTTCTGATGCTTGGCAGGTGGGGGACCGTCTGTGTTGTGGCTCCGTACCACACTGGCTGCCCTGGTGGCCGGTGCCCTCCAGATTCCAGTGACTACATGCACCATTGGTCCCGGGGATGTTGTGGTGCTAGTTCGGGACCCATGAGACGGACGGGGTGGGGGAGGTGTGGGAAAGAGGTCAAGGTTGGACGGGAAAAGTTTTTTGGACACACTGGTACGGGTAGCTGGAGGGGGTTTGGGAGTGGAGGAAGAGGTGATGGTTGTAGGAGGTGTACGTTTGGTGGCTTTGGGTGAAGGTGCATGCGCTGGAGGCTGTCGTGAGGTGGATGACTGTTGGGTGGGTGTGTGCCTGCGTTTGTGTATCTAGGGACGGGGCGTCACAGACACACTGGGAGAGGACACAGGGGATGTGTGAATGTTAGTGGGGGTGGTGACTGCACGTGAGCGGGTGTGGTGGTGGGTGTGCTGGAGAAGGACGTAGTGACTGTAGAGGTAGTGCATGCACGTGTGAGTGTAGACAAGACTGGGAGGTAGGAGGGAGACGAGGAGGAGGGGGACACAGTGGAGGCAGTGGATGTTGGTGTGTGTGCATGTGTGTGATGCTTGCGTGAGTGCCTGTGGGATATGTGGTGCTTATGTTTGCCTGAGCTGCCCTTGGGTGTTGAGGTGTGTGCATGTTGGTCTGTAGGTGTGCTAGGGATAGGCTGAGGTACAGGGAATTGGGTGGGGGTGGAGGAAGTTGGAGGGGGGAGGCTAGAGAAAGGGACAATGGCTGCCATCAGTGCTGAGGCCAGAGTCTGAAAAGCTCGCTGAAGGGCCTCCTGACCAGAATGAATGCCCTCCAGGAATGCATGAATGGTTTGTTGCAACTGCCTCTCTATACCCTGGATGGCATTCAAAATGGTAGACTGCCCAACAGTGAGTGACCTGAGGAGGTCAATGGCCTCCTCACTGAGGGCAGCAGGGGTGACTGGGGCAGGGCCTGAGGTACCTGGGGCGAAGGTGATGCCCACCCTCCTGGGTGAGCGGGCACAGGGTAAAGGCTGAGTGGCTGCTGGGAGGACGGTGCTGGTAGGGAGGGTGGCGGCTGTACCTGTAGATGCGGGGGCACAGATGTTGCTGCCACCACAAGGGAGCTCCCATCAGAGGACGAGTCTGTGTCGCTGGTGTCAGCTCCTGTCCCCGCCATGGAGCTCCCCTCGCCCTCCGTCCCACTGGTGAATTCAGACTCCGTAGTGTCACCCTCCAGGGCCATGTGGGATGCAGTTCCCTCATGCTCCGGTGCCACTGCTCCTCCGCCTGATGATGCTAATGCACACAAGAACAGGGAGACCACAAAAAGAGGGGGAAGACAGAAGAAAGACATGTTGAGTGCATGCATTACCGCTAACGTTGGCGGACATGACAGACACTGAAGCCCCCTGCACTATGCCACGCTCTTGGGCCCCACTGTTCAATTCCTGGGAAATGGCCTACAAGGCTATGGACGACATCTGCACACATAGATGAAACAGGGGCATGACTAGGTGTACTTGGCACTCTACAGAGGTGGGCTGGGGTGCCACATGGCCTGCCTTAAGGAGGGGCCTTGCCTACAGAACTCGCCCTGGTCTAGGGAAACCCACAGCCCACCTCCCCCACCCAGACCCCTCCACTGCACACAAAGTCAGCAGAATGAGAGTTTACTCACCCCCTTGTGGCTGCTGTGATGCCTTCAAACGCCCATCCAACTCCGGGTAGGCCACCACCAGGATCCTGAACATCAGGGGGGTCATGGTGCCACGGGGACCCCTCCGACGTTGGGAGGCCATCCCCAGCTGAGCCTCCGCCGTCTTCTTGCTCCAACGGCGAATGTCCTCCCATCTTTTCCGGCAGTGGGTGCTCAGTCTGTGGCAGACCCCCAGGGTCCAGACGTTTTTGGCGATGGCACGCCAAATATCTTTTTCCTGGTGGGCGCTGACCTACATGAAATGTACAGGGGAAAAAGAGAAGTTATTACCAACTGCACCGTCAAACTGATTGGCCCCCATCCCTACCCTTGCCATGTGGCACATGCATTCACCGTCTTTCATGCACGCAGCACTCTCCCCCCTTCCTTCTTACATCCAGCCCTCTCCACACAGGCATAGCACATACAACATGCTCCCTGTGTACTTACCTGTTTGTCTGGAGGACCGTAGAGTAGCGTGTACTGGGGGAGGACCCCATCCACGAGCTTCTCCAACTCCTCCGATGTGAAGGCAGGGGCCCTTTCCTCAGACACTCGAGCCATTGTCTCTTCCAGACCGAGGTCACAGCAGCACTTGCAGTGTAGGTCCTCTCCTGTCGAAGATCAGGTACTGAGTGATTGAACAGATAGAAAATGGCGGTCACGTCCGCAGCGGTGCGCACCGTCACCACTGGCGTACATCGTCATTGGCTCCTGGGACCCTTAGGGTCCAATGTTAACCAATGCAGCATTGCGCCGTGGTCTTCGACCTCCTACTGCGACGTTGTACAATGCCAGCGCAGTTACCTCACATCCCATTGTCCCACATTAGAGGTCAGGCAGCTGCCATTTCAGGGCCCCACATGGCTTAATTTCCAACTGCGTCACACATACCTAGGCCTAAACTCAACACACATACAGGCCACCTTTTGTGTATGATTGGTGTTCTGGGTAAACTGTGGGTACGTACCTCTGAGTTTTTTGACTCTGTGCTCGCTGTTGTCCTTCATAGGCACCGTCCCCTGGGACATGTGAGGAGATGGCGGCATCCTCCGGTGTACCGACCGTTGGTGGAACTGTCGACAATGGAGGAGCGACATTTGATTATCACATACAGGCTTGACCGTGCCACAATCCAGGAACTGTGTACCCAGTTGGAGCCAGACCTGATGTCAGCTATCCGCCATCCCACAGGAATCCCCCCTCAAGTGCAGGTGCTGTCAGTGCTCCATTTTCTTGCAAGTGGGTCTTTTCAAACAACAGTGGCCATAGCATCAGGGATGTCCCAGCTTATGTTTTCCAACGTATTGTCCAGAGTGTTGTCTGCCCTTCTGAAACACATGCGGAGCAACATTGTTTTCCCTCAGGTGGAGGATTTGCCCACAGTGAAAGGGGATTTCTATGCCCTGGGACACATCCCCAACATCATAGGTGCCATTGACGGGACCCATGTGGCTTTGGTCCCCCCCCACAGGAGTGAACAGGTGTACAGAGACCGGAAGAGTTATCATTCTATGAATGTACAGATGGTATGTTTGGCAGACCAGTACATCTCCCATGTGAATGCCAAGTTCCCTGGCTCAGTGCATGACGCCTACATCCTGCGGAATAGCAGCATTCTTATGTGATGGGTCAACTCCAGAGGCACCGTGTGTGGCTCTTAGGTGAGCACCTGGAGGCAAGTCAGTGGGAATGGTTGTCTGGGGATATCCTTCCAGGGTAGTGTGTGTCTAACAGTTGTCCCTCACCATTTGCAGGTGACTCTGGTTACCCCAACCTGTCATGGCTACTGACCCCAGTGAGAAATCCCAGGACAAGGGCAGAGGAATGCTACAAATGGGCCCATGGGCGAACTAGGAGGGTAATCGAGCGGACCTTCGGGCTCCTGAAGGCCAGGTTCAGGTGCCTCCATATGACAGGTGGATCCCTATTCTACTCACCAAAGAAGGTGTGCCAGATCATTGTGGCCTGCTGTATGCTTCACAACTTGGCTTTGCGACGACAGGTGCCTTTTCTGCAGGAGGATGGTCTAGATGGCGGTGTTGTTGCAGCTGTGGAGCCTGTGGACAGTGAAGACGAGGAAGCAGAGGAAGAAGACATGAACAACAGGGACTCAGTGACCCAGCAATATTTCCAGTGAGACACAGGTAAGAGTACAGACCTGCCTACTACATGTACTTTAACACTACTACCTCTCTACTGTGTGCCGTTTTCACCCAGTGTATGGTCACTGAGTTGTCACTTTCCCTTACGATTTCACAGATGTGGGTCCCACTGTGTGACATCTGCTTAGATTCCTCATGGACTAGAGCTGTGTGACATAGGTATGTTGACATTACAATTGTAAGAGCATTTTGTCACTGTAATTGCTAATACACTTTTGTGCTTTAAGTGTGTTTATTTAAGTGCTCAATATTGGAGGGGGTAGTGAAATGGTGAGGGGTGATGGCGGAGGAATGTCCATGGCAGAGTCCAGTCTATTAGTCTCACAGGTGCATTTCCCAAATGGGCATAGGAAGTGGAGCTGGGGCAGTTAAAGTATGGACAGGGTGACAAAGTTCGAAAGTAGGATGACAATCAGGGTGGTCTCATTTCTTGGCGGGGATCTTGGCATCATACTCTGTCTTTGTCCTGGTTCTCAGGGACCGTTTGACTGTGGTTCTCCCTCTGCAGGGGGTGGGGTGCTGGTGTGGTGGTCCTGTGGCAGGGCGTCCTGTCCACTAGCGCCGGCGCAGGTGGTGGGCAGTTCATCGTCCATGCTAGTGTCGGGGGCCCCTTGGAGTGCCACAGTGTCCCTCCTGGTGTTCACGAGTTCCTTCAGCACCCCTACGATGGTGCCCAGGGTGGAGCTGATGGTTCTGAGTTCATCCCTGAAGCCCATATACTGTTCCTCCTGCAGGCGCTGGGTCTCCTGAAACTTGGCCAGTACCGTTGCCATCGTCTCCTGGGAGTGGTGGTAGGCTCCCATCACTGCTTTTTGTGATGCGTCTATAATAGGGACAGTAGTGTGCTGTCTACAATTAGGTCATGCTTACTGTGACCCTCCTGTTCAGTGGGGAGGTTCTAGAACTCACATTGTCAAGGACAGGCCTAGGCCTCTGCGTTTACGTCAGGGCCAGAAGAAAAGTCAAAATACCATTTTCAAATTCAATTGGGCACACAGGACAGAGTAAATCACTTCTGTTCCATGCCAGAGACATTCCCTTCTGAGCACCCATACTGAGAACCACTTCACACTAGAACACGTCAGTCTCAGTAGGGGATCTGTAACTGAATTAGAGACAACCTGACAACACTGTGTCCCTCCAAAGCAGATTTTCGGTGCACTGTTGGTAGTGTAATACCCCAAGACCTCAATCCCCTCAAGCCTTAGGGCATGTATTGTGGTTGATTTGATTCCTCTCAACAGCTTGCAACTGACAAAATTAATTAGAGCCATTCAGCTTCCATTGCATACTTTATTCATTACCATTGGCTTCATTTACAAGAACTGAAACATCGCTGCATTGCAGCAGTGAGGCATCAGAAATACTTGCGCTGTGGGAAAACGTTTATGACACCATGGATGGGTTGTATTTACAAATAGCGCTCCGTGGATTAGGGTTCCAGGATACATTAGAAATACTGACACGTCCAAGGGAAGGTTGCCGCAAGGCATCCACTCAGAACTGACCCACCTTCAGCAATGCGTCAAAAATCTGAGGAGATATGTCAGTTCAGATTGACACATGGAGCCTAATGTGTGCGGACCAATGTAAAATACTGTAAAAGAGTGGCATTTCAGCTTCTGCACTTTTACTTTGGTCCTGTATGTAAGAGATGATATATGGCTATGTGTGACATTACAGTGGGCATAGTCTACTGATGTGTCTGTAGACACCTGAATATATGTAACATAGGGCCATATGTACAAACACATTTCCCCATTGACATAGAATGGGAAAAACCCTTTGCTACATCTGGCCCATAGTGAGTGACAGTGTAAAGAAAGTGATTACAAGTATATGTTGGTATGTGACGAGGAAAAAATTTACCTATTTTATGTGTGTACATACCTGTTTTCCTTTGGACTATGCAGACCTGGACTTGGGGACCCATTCCTCCATAGGGAAGTGATACTCCTGGCCTATCCCTTGGAAAAAGAGTACAATTTAACATAGCCTTGCTGCCGTGGATGATGGTGTCATAGGTGCCATGGTCGCAGGATAGTCAAAGGGTCCTACAACATGATAAGCATGTGTAGACATACTGCAACCAGTAGGGAGATGCAAAGTGTGAAGTGGTTTCAAATCGCCATAGTCCTGTTTTAAGGTCACTACATCAGCCCTTTTGCCTGGGTTTTGGTGGTGTAGGAATTCTGACTTATTGCAGGCTAACTTGACGCACCTGACAAGGAAAATGTTTCAAATAGCTATGTTAGTTGTAAGTGGCTTTTTCAGATGGAACACCTACTCTGCACACATTAAATTTAACATGACGCAGCTGGATCCTGTGCAAGTTTTTTTTATTTTTTATGCAGAGCCAAGGAAAGTATTGGCCAAATGTGTCACATTGTAAATATGGAGTTAGAACAGTGCTGCTGCTGTGTCAACAAAATGACACAGCAGCAGGGCAAGGTCCTTGTAAGTCAGCCCCCATATCGCTGTCATATGTTAGGATGCCTTTAGTAGCATAGCGAGTGTGCCATTGGCTGATGGGCAAGGAAGGAGATAGTCCCCATGGCTGCCATTTGAATGGTAAAATACAACAATAATTAGGGTTCAGCGGGCCTCTTAGGCCTCCTGACTCGAGTGCCACCGCATCTTCTTCATCAATGGAAGCTATACCCCAGGATGCCTTGTGTCCTCTCCTGCAGCTACAACTCTTTGCTGCTCAGGCAGGATCAGGTTTTCTGTAGACCTGGGGGCAATTTTAAAGTGGAGAAAATTGTGTAATTCCCAAATTGTGCATTACATGTAGTTTACAAAATGTTTAGAAATTTCGTATTACTTAATTGGTAACTTTTTAATGCAGAAGAACTCAATCATACCGAAAATGTCTTATTGAGAGACATTTTCTGCTTGAACCAGTATCCTGCCAGTAAAGAGCAAGACTTTTTTTTACATGAAATGACATTGCATGAAAAAAGTAACAAGATTCCAGACATTCTTGTTATTCTCTAAAAGGAACATTTTTTTCTGAATTTACTAAAAGAACTTAGAGAATTATTACAAGGTAGGTCACAATTTGTGACTCACTGGGAATCGCAAAAATCACTGGGATGATGGCCAGTTGAAGTCAGCAGACCATCATGTCTGTGATTGCTTTTCAATGAAGCAATCTTTTTTTTAAATTTTTTTAAATGCTGACTGCTTTCCTTAAAGGAAAATAGGATGCATTTCAAAAGCAAAAAATTAAACATTTAAGTTTCAGTTTTTAGGAGTAGGCAGTGATATGTGGGACCACTACCTGCTCTTAACAAACATTGTTGCTAATATTTACAAATAAGAAGGGGTTCCCTGAGGTCCCCTGAGTTCTCTTGCCCACTTACGAATGGGTTAACATCACTTTGAAAATGATGTTAACTGCAATTGTTTTGTGACCAAGTTCATGGTCACAAAACAATCATGCATACCACTGCGACTCGCAATTAGGAAGGGACACCCTTGGCACACCCATTCCTAATTGCGACTCGCAAACCTAATTTGTGATTTGGTAAATACGTTATGAATTGCGTAATGGCGTTTGTACGTATCAAAATTATTTTTTCTGTGTGCAAATGGTGAGTTGTGGCATTTGGGCACAAAAAAAGCTTTATACATCACGGCTCCAAGTGATTTGTCTAGAATCATGGGTGGTTTAGCAAAAGCTGTGATTCAAACCTGGTTTCCAAGGGGCAGATGTATGTCCATTTCTTTTTGCGTGTCTCTAATTGTAATTTTTTTCAAGTCACAATTAGAGACTTGCAAAATTAAACGTACAAGTCTGTCTCAGGTACATTCAGTCACAAAGACCTACCTCATTAATATATATGAGGTAGGTCGCAACTTGCGACCCAATGGGAATGGCCACACTCACAGGGATGGTGGTCTGCTGGGGGCAGCAGACCACCATGTCCGTGACATGTTTTAAATAAAGTAGTTTTCTTTTTTGTTTTTTTTTTAAATGCAGCTTGATTTTCTTAAAGGAAAACAGGATTCATTTCAAATAAAAAAATTAAAAGTTTTCTTTTCTTCTTTTCAAAGGAGGATGTGGACAATGGGACCAGTACCTGCTCTGAAAAAATATTTACTCTTCCATTCCCAAACCGTTTGCGAATGGGTTGCCACCATCTTGAAGTCAGTGGTAACTGCGAATGTTTTGCAACCAAATTCACTGTCGCAAAACAGTCCTGCATGCCAGTGCGAATCGGTTTTAGGAAGGGACGCCCCATACATGCCCCTTTCTAACACTGAATCGCAGAAGTAAAATGCGGCTCGGTAAAGAAGTTATAGAGTCGCATTTTGCTTTGGTACATAGAGAAAAGCATTTTTCCGGTTGCAAATGGCCCAAAATGCTTTGTACATCCGGCATGAGTGAATTGCTTGCTGTAAAGGTCATCCGCTGCAGAGAGGGATTCTCTGCTCCTCTGCTTTTGATCTTCATGTTTTGTTCCATCCAGCATCTTGGAGGCCACTTCTGGAAGAAGAAGAGACTGAGGGAATTGACCTTTTAAAAGGTGATAACGAGCTGTGTGCGATTTAAAAACATTTATTGATAAAACTTGATACTTGCTGACTTGAAACTTGATAAGAAAATGTTCCAGGATGTGATGAGCCTAAAAGGGCACATCTTTCGGTTTTAAGGTAATTAGAATGTTCGCCGCTTGTCATGCTATAACACTTAGGCCCTCATTCTGACCCTGGCGGTCGGCGGAGAGACGGCGGTCGGACCGCGAACAGACCGGCGGTATTAAAAATGGCATTCTGACCGCGGCGGTCCCCGCCGCGACCGACCGCCACTTCTCCACTCCGACCGCCACGGCGGTCATGACCGCGGGGCTGGAGTTTGCGCACTCCGGCCCGGCGGTCGTCCCAAGACCGCCAAGGGTATTATGACCCTGCCTACCGCCGCGGTTTCTTGCGGGCGGGAACCGCCGTGCGAACCATGGCGGTAAGCACTATCGAGGCCAGGGAATTCCTTCCCTGGCACTGATAGGGGTCTCCCCCACCCCCCACTACCCACCCGAGTCCTCCCCCCACACCCTCCACCCCCCTGCCACCCCCCAGAGGTGGTACGAACCCCCTCCCCACCCCCACCCCGACATGCACATACATGCACCCCGACATGCACACACCCCCAACATGCACATATACACACCCCCTACACACACATACACAATGGGGACACATACCCGCACACATACATGCAGACATGCGCACCTGCCGAACAGCACACATTACCCATAGACACAGCAGCACCCCCCGCCCGCATACACGCACTCACACACCCCCTCTACACACTCACACGCACACCCCCATGCACGCCCACATCACACAACACCCCCCCACCCCCTCCCCTCACGGACGGTCAACTTACCTTGTGCGTTGGTCCTCCGGGAGACGACGGGAGCCATGGGGAGGTGACCGCCAACAGAAGACCGCCAACAGAAGACCGCCACACAGAAATGTGGGTCGTAATTCTGTGGGCGGTGTTCTGCTGGCGTGGCGGGGGAGGTTGACCAGTCTCCACTTTCCCGCCGACCGCCAGTGTGGCTGCTGGCGGTTTTCCGGCGGAACGCTCCCAGCGGTCAGAATGCGCACAGCGGCATACCGCCGCGGTCGGCGGTCTTCACCGCGGCGGTAACTCGGCGGTCTTGCGAAAAGACCGCCAAGGTCAGAATGAGGGCCTTAGTGTAGTTGCTTGCATTATACCACAGAAAGGAGTTTCTATTGAGCAATACTGTGAAAACATTTACCCACACAACATCCATTGCTTTTTGACACTGCTTCAGATTTAATCGTAACCCTGAAGCAGCACCAAACACAAATTCCTCCCCAGGGTGGTGTTAGAGTGGCACAGCAAGGAGAAATACTTTTATTTCTCCAGTTTTTTTGCTCTTTTCATGTGTGCTGCATTTTGCAGAACACATAGAAAGTACAAATCACCATTAAAGATTGTTTTTGTGCAGGAAGGTACCCCATTTTGCAGAAAAACAATCTCCCCTGCAATCAGCCGTCCTTGAACCATGGTGCAAGGGTGACTGCGTTGCTGCTAGGCAGCTAATTTGGCACTGGTGCAGGGATAAACACAAGAAGGTGCCATATTCTTTTAAATGCAGTGCATCCCTGAATTTTGGAAGTGATGCAGATCAGCGTAGCAAGATTGATTGAGGCACCGCGCTGCACCATTTTCTTGTAGATGAGGCCCTTGATTTCTTAATACAAGATTTATATTTGCTTTTATACTGTATAGGCAGAAGAAAATATATTCTAAGATGGAATGTGCTTTCCTGTGGCATGGTTTAAATTCCTGGCTTTCCATATTTAAAAAATCGTGATGTCTATGCAACTTGCACAATGTCTTTTTGTTGCTGACAATATTGCTCATGTTAATAAAGTCTGTACAAAACTGGGTTGCTGTTTCACATTTATATTCTGCACCTCTTATTCATTGACATACATGCAAAATAAATCATTTTCAACACCAAGTATAAAAGCAAGGTGCTCAGTTGCCTCTGTAGAACCTCTTAACACCCATAATGTAAAATGACCTGTATATGGACTATTGCTAAAAGTAAAGACGCACTGACATAGCCAATATTTGTGGCATATGTGTAGTGACAAGGCATACATAGGGAGATGTATTCAGCAAAGAGGGATATTAAGAGGAGAGGGCTAACAGAGAAAGAGAGGATTAAGTAGAAGTAGGGCAATTCCACCACAGGAAATATGGACCTCAAAGTAGGCACTCTGGCTATTTCAAGTACAGCCAAATTGATTGATAAGAAAACTGAGGCACATGAAAACACATGGGTGGTCCTTTCAACCTCAGCGGTCACAAGACCGCGAGGGACCGTCGTGCTGAAGACCGCCAGTGCTTACTGTTTTCCGCTCGGTGAATTATGACTGCTGGCAGCCCTCCATCTTTTTCCGGACAGAGAGCAGCCATACTGGCGGTCGGTGGGGAAGTGGAGGTTGCTCCAACTCCACCGTCCCGTCAACAGGACACAGCCCACAGAATCAGGTTACGTGATTTGGCGTGGCGGTGTTCTGTTGACGGGGTGCTGGCGGCGGAGCAGCCCCCATGGATCCCGTCCCCTCCCGGAAGATCAACGACCAGGTAAGTTGATTGTCCGTTAGGGGAGGGGGGTGACGATAGTGTTGTGTGGTGTTGTGCGTGCGTGTATGGGGGTGTGCATGTGAGTATGTATAGGGGGTGTGTGAGTGCGTGTATGCATGAGGTGGGTGTTGTGTGTTTGGAAATGTGTGCATGTCTGTCTGTATGCATGTCTGTATGGATGTGTGCATGTATGTCTGAATGTGGGTGTGCGTGTATGACTGTGTGTGTGGCTGTTGGCATGCTTGTTGGTGTGTGTGTGGGTATGTGTGTTGGTTGTGTCTGCGTGCGTGTCGGGTGTGAGTCTGTATAGTGATGTTGGGGGTGGAGGTGGGGAGGGGGGTCCTGCCACCTTTGGGGGGTGGGGGTGTCGGGGAAGGACTCAGGGGTCGGGGTGGGAGGTGGACTGAGACCCTTATCAGTGCCAGGGAAGGAATTTCCTGGCTCTTATAGTGCTTACCGCCATGGATTTCATGGCGGTTCCCAACCCCATAAAATCCATGGCGGTCAGCAGGATCATGATACCGCCAGCAGTCTTGTGGCGGCCGCTAGGCTGGAGACCCAAAGCCCAGTGGTCGTTTCCGCTCTGGCGGTCGGTTCGGAGAAGTGGCGGATGACCATGGCGGTAACCGCCATGGTCATGATTTCATTATTTTACCACCAGCCTGTTGGCGGTAAGAACGCCGCTTGTCCGCCAACTGCCAGGGTTGTACTGAGGGCATAATTTCCACTCAATATGTGGGAATATGACGTGTTAACGACTGAGCACAGCATTCTATAGTACTCCCCAGATGTACAGAAATGATGGCCTTCTAGAGCGACTGTACATTAACATTTACAATATTTAATAGAAATCAAAAAGACACAAAATGGAGAACCCCAACATGATGACACTAAGGTGGCGATTCTTCATTTTGGGGCAAGCAAAGTCCTTAAAACTTTTGAGAAAATCTGATAAAGAAACACTGAAAAAGAGCGGGGGTAATGGAGAGGATGTAGAAATGTACTAGGGTATAAATAGTAGTGGCACCACAATGGAATGAGAATAAGTAGAGGACCTAGGTGAAGACAGAGCTAAAGGCATATGCAAGGGTATATTTACAATGATGTAGTTAGGGTAAGAGGTAGCAGGGTATATGTAGGGGTAACTATACTATGGTTTAGTAGAGGTAGCAGCACTAGGATGAAGACAAGGTGAAAGGCACTAGGGTATTGGTAGATGTAGATGTATATGTAGGAATAGGAGTAGTATGGCTTAGGCAGGTATAGCGGTACTATGGTTAAAATAGTGGTACTAAGTTATAGACAGAGGTAGTAATACTTGGGTAAATGTAGGGGTAGGCAGGCCTTGAAAAATCCACTCTCCCACTTGCTATGGTGAGCTAATATTTTTTCAGAAAAAGCCAGTTTTCAGACCTACTAGCTTGATCCTGCCAGAGAGCCCAATCCTGAATTGATGTTCAAATGTACAACCACTTTACTGCAGCACAATGAATGTAACACAAAGCCCTTATTATGTAGCACGCTGTCCATTACCAAATAAAGAACGCTTTGCATGCAGAAGAAGAAACTTGATATAGGTGTTCTTTTCCATGTAAACTCAGTGATTTTGTACTGTCATTTGTTTTGTTTTCTGGCACCCATCCCTAAAATGCAAGCTGTTGCCTCCATTATGTGGATATCTGCTCTTGACAATTGAGGCTGAAGGCAGTGCTAGTTACAGTGACTGTTATGTAGCATAATGGTTTTCATGCTATATGCTCATTCATTGATTGGCCTCTCTGCTGTCGGAACCGTGCCATGGTGACTTTAGAGATGTTCAGAATAAGTGTGGATTAACTCTGTGCCTTCTCTCTGAATGTTCTGAGTGATGGTGCCCATAAAGGTTCATTGCTAAATAACTCTATGCTGCTCAACTCCTTTGCCTAACTAAGATGTAGCACCGGATATGTGTGAAACAAAAGAAGCTGTTATTTGGTAAGATGTTATTTACAGCTTGCTAGAGTGGGAGTGGGGATGGGAGTGGGGTTTACTGTCCTCCTTATTAGGGCTCTGGGGTACAGATGGAGTCTCTGTGGTGGGCTTCCCACCTCCCTCTTTAGGTTTTTGGGGACCTGACCCTCCCCTTCTAGGAGTCTCCCCCCTAGGACTTGACAACCACTCTTGTTCTCAACCACTCATCAGCTACCTTCCCCAGCTTTCTCGGTCTGGTCAGCCTAGAGTCCACTAGAAGCTGGCGTAACCTCTCTGAGAAACAATTGGTCAATATGTGCTCTCTGATCAAATTGTGTAGCCCCTCATATGTACTTATTTTGTTACCCTGTATCCAGCCCTCTTGTGGTTTAGCTGAGGTGTCCACAAAGTCAACCCAAGACTGGGTATTGTCCTTCTGGGTGTTCCTAAATGTTATCCTGTGCTGATCTGGGGTGAGACCAAACTTCTGGGTGAGGCACTTCTTCATATTGGGATAGAACTCTGTCCCATCCTCCACTAGGGTCAGGAGACTATCCCTCCAAGATACCAAGATGAACTCCCATAGAAGAATCCTGAGAGCCCTCTCAAAGGCTGCCAGCCACTTGTCTATATCATCTCCCTTTTGATCAATAGGAACAAACACTCTTGTTTAGTCTGGGACAAAACTCACAACCTCATGACACCTCAACTTCTATGTTGCTTCCACCATCTTTGTTCACTCTTTCCCACTTCTTTTTCTCTAGGTCCAACTTCTCTGACTAGAAAGCTATGAGGGCTACCTGTCTCAAGTTTTCTCTCCCTGAGGACCAGTTGTGATTCTTCTTGGGCTGATAACGCAAACCCTTCCTTCCCACTAGCTCTGGATGGGGCCCTTACTACTGAAGTAACAGAAAGGCTATCATCCTCCTCCTCATGGAGGTTGGAGAGGACATTTACTTCCTGCCTTCCTACCTCTGAAGCTTTCTCTGACTCCACCTGCACTTCATAGGCTTCAAGGGTCTGTATCATCACATTCTTCCTAAGGTTGTTATCACCCTAGGCTCAGCTGCAGTGAGTGTGGGTAGGCTTCCCAGATCAATCTCCATGGTATACCTACATTTTTGTGTCACTTTAAAAGAAATTGGCACAATATCAAAAATAAAAAACGAGGTAATTAAAAACAAAATATTCCAATTTTGAAAAATCAAAAATACTTTTGCTCAAGGTCAATTTAGAGGATTTTTAACTTGCCTCACTTAAAACCGTATTGTGACATTAAATACAAGTACTGGATCCCACCACTGTACTCCCAAAATGTTGTAAAGTGGATTATTGGTAAGGGCAGGCAAGTACCTACACTTAGCAATAGGTCACAATCCTCCACTAGGTACAGTCAGGGTCCTAAAACATTAATCTCAGCTCAACCCTTGGTAGCTTGGCAATGAGCAGTTAGGCTTAACTTAAAAGACAGGTGTGTATAGCAATAAATAATCACAAAACAGTAAATAGGTAAAAAACAAAACACAATAAAACCGAGCACCAAGTAATAAACATAGATTGTATTTTTATCTTCAAAGTGACACTAAAACAACATAAATATAGGGAACCAGGGATATGATTTTTTTAAAGTATAAATGCTTTCTAGCACATAGAAAACAAAAGCGCCAATCTCGACAACTGATCACACTTAACCGGGGCAAGGTCAAAATTTGAGGCCTACAATGAGCCGGAGGCCTCAGTTAAAGGTTTATCTTCAGACTTAGGGAATTTAAGAAAAGTGGTGCTGCATCCAATGCAGCACCACTTTTCTTGCACCCCCTGCACACCCCTAACACCACCATGTGGGCGCCGTATTTATGATACGGCGCACTATGGCTGTATTAGGAACAATAGTGTCAGCATTTGTTATGCTATAGGGGTGCTTTGCTCCACTAGTGTCAAAAATGTTAATGCTAGTGGAGCAAAGTGAAAGAGGCCCATTGATTACAATGGGTGTGTCCTTTTAACACTTATTTCATCAGGCGTTAAAAATAACACCAAAAATAGCGCAATAAAATCTTGTAGATTTCATTGCACCACTTTTTCGGGCCTCCTTACTCCAGAACACCCCTTTTGCATACATTATCCATGGCACATGCATGATGTGGCTCAAAGGGTTACAAAGTGGCGCAATGCATACATTGCACCACTTTGTAAATATAGTGCGGTGACTTTGCAAACCAAACGCCACATTAGTGTAAAAAAAATGATGCTAATGCGGTGCTAGGCCTTCTTAAATTTGAACCTTAGTCTTTTTGTTGAATATTTTCTGGACTAGGAAAAAGTCACAAGTCTAATCTGCCGTCCCTAGAGCCCTCTTCGGATACGCATCGCAGAAGACCTTGGTCAACAATTCTATGTTCAGATTTAGATGAGTTTTTGGGATGAAAATCTTCGTCCCGGACAAAGTTGAAATTTAAGCAGACCGCCTTGGAGCCCTCCTTGGATCCACTGCCCAGGAAGCCTCAGTCAACTTTTTACATTTTTATCAGAGCTTTTTCTCTCCAACTTCAGATGACCCTCCACAGCAAGCCAATTTTGATGCAACATCGTCAGATTGTTTCTCCACGAGCCCCAGATGAAATCCTGGAAGTCTGGGGCTCCGGACCATTTCAGCTGGATGCACCTGCAAGTCAGGCAGGGTCGCAGTCGGCATATGCCGACTTTACTCATAACATCTGGTCGGTCCACTTATAAAACTTGTTTCCAAAGTTGTTCCAAACTTCTCCAAACTTCTGGATCTTCTTCCAGAAGTTCTGCCAAGTTTCTTTAGGTGTTCACAACTCACCCCGAGGTTCCAGAAGCTCTGAGTTGCTCCTTGAGGGTTAGGACTCCAACTCCCAGAATGCACCTGGCTCAAAACCAAAAATGACCACTGGTCAGCTGGTCAGTTTCTTCAGGGATTGATGCAGGGGGCGCTGGTCAGCTACCTGTAGCAACCAGAGAGTCCCTTCTTGAAGTGTCAGAAGTAAGGCAAAGTCCTTTTCTTTGTGAAGCACATGTGTGCGGCTGGTGCAGTCCTTCTGAGTGCAGTGTCCAGGTGCAGGCCAGGGGTCCAGTAGGGCAGACCTTCTTCTTCTTGTCTTGTTCCTGTAGGGATCTGAGGTGGGGTGCGGCTCTGCCAATTATATATATCCTTGCTCCTGTGGTGTAAAGCAGGGGGGTTCTGTCCAATCATGTGCAAGCCACCACCCTCTTGAGTGACCATTTCCTGGGAAGTGTGGGAAAAATCAACATTCCTCTAAAATCCAAGATGGCAAAAATCCAAACTTAGACTTTAGGTCTGGCTGAGCCCACCCACAGGTGTGGCTATGTTCCCCTTAACACACCCTTTCCTTAATCTAATCATGGGGCACCTGGCTGTCTGGGTTTGCAGGAAATGGGGGAAGTAACGTGGCTGTCCCAAATACCCTTCCTTCCTTTGAAGACCAGTTTGTCTACTTTCCCCCTATCCTGTTCTGTTATCCCATCTGCTGAGGCCAATTATAATTAGCCTAACTTGCATATCCATTTTAATCAGAGCACAGGCCCTGGGACTGCCTAGCAGTGTCCAGGGCAACATCAGAGTCAGAAAACACTGGGATGAGTGAAAATGGGGGCAAAAAGTTAGGGGGCTTCTGCAATCAGCCCAGTTTTCCCACAATACCCAAATGAGGCTCTCTACATTCCTTTTTAAAAGTGGTGCCTATTCAAGGCATTCAGGCACATATTTATACCTTTTTAGCGCCACATTTGCACTGGTTTTTAACACATAAGTGGCGCAACCTCACAAAATATAATTGTATTTTGTAAGTTTGCGCTGCTTTTCCATAAAAAAAATGACACAAATGCAACGCTAAGAAAGTATAAATATGGGCCTCAGTTTATTTCTAGTTTCTCTCTCAAGCTTTTACTTTACCTCACAGTGCGTTGGAAGATCAAACACTGACACCCATTGATAGGTAGCCTCTCCCATCCTGCATCTGGCCCATTTGAAGATGTTACTGGTGGCTGATTGAGGAAGCACTGGAACAATCACCCAGTACCCGAGCCCTATTCTGCTACAATGTCTCACTTTCCAGCACCCAGAAGCAAGGTTGTGCTTTCCCTTGCCCACTTTTGTCATGCACTTGAGATGCTGGTATCAGTGCAAGCCTCCACCACCTCTGATACACATACTACATTTTTCAGGGATGTACTTTAGTGACACATTTATGTTTGCTAGTAATATGGTGGGTCACACTTTCATGGGTTGGCGGCGCTACCAAAGTTTATAAAAAAGAATGGTGGGACCAGTCAGTGGGTGAAGTGTATCACAATTAGGTCAAGCTGTACCAAAGCAGAGTCAGGGCAATGGCAATTAAAAGAAAAGTAGAATCATATGCATGATTAGAGGTATCAATGCATCAGCAGAGATGCAGGTGCACACGTATCTCTGTAATACATGCTGGAACACACTGTTCTATCTTGTTAGGTTATGAACATGTGACCTACAGGTTACACATAGTGTTTTGCAGTCAGTGAAATACCTATCAAAGATATATAATGACAATTCAAACCTGTGATTAATGGATGAAATAAACCTGTGTGTAGCAAGTGAATTAACCATCTGAGGTATGCAGCAAGTTGTATAAGCTCTGGCTTTTATTTAGAGATTTTTGAGATTTTGAAAACAGTGCTGAATCTGCAATGGTTACAAAAATGATTTTGCACTTATAGAATAGTGGCATTGTCACACCAAAAATGCACTAATGCCACTTAATTGTATTTCAAATTCATGACAATTAGCAGCATCAATGCGGTGCTAACTTTGCACTAGTGAGTAATTGTTGTTAATTGTAAAATAACAAGAACACAGCAGTCATTATCCAATTTGTTTTAGGCTAACATAGCACCACAGTGGTCAGCATTAAAATGGAGTTAGGTAGGTAACATCCTTTATCTATAACTTGGGTTGGAGACTATTACTTATTAAACTGGTACTGGATCAAATTCTATTATATATGCCTCTGCAACCTCTGATAATGATTGAGAATATAATTTCAGACAAAACAAAAATCCCTTCTAGACATTGTGTGGAAGAAACACATGAGTATACCCAATAAGATACTGAAAGCACCTAAGAATAAGGAGGAATTGTGTTGAGTGATATCATTGTATGTTATAGAGGGATATATATTTCCCCTGTTTTGAGTTTATCATTTACAACAGTGAGATGGGCCACGCCCCTAGCTATTTTCTTGGGGTTCAATTTCCCTTAAATTCTTTTTTGCAAAATGGGAAAATGGAAGGTAATTTCTTCAGATGCAGGCAGCACACAACAAGGGGTTTCTACTACTGATATAGTTGGTAATGGCTCCTATAGAACATCCATTCTTTCCTATTTAACATCTGTGGCTGTGACAATTAATGATGAAATTAACACCTGCCAGGAGAGGTTGGATATTCAACCAGTTTCTTCCTCCCCCATTTACCCAGTGGTAACCCCTGCAGTCCATCATCATCATCCGCTTTATTTCGGTAGAAATATACCATAAAAGCACAATACAAAACAGTTAAGAAGATAAAAATAAGACATACAGGGCCAGATGTAGCAACTTAAAAATTTGCGAGGTGCAAAGTGCGAGTCCATGCGACTCGCAGTTTGCACCTCGCAAATTGGTATGCAGTACGGTGTCTCAGACACCGACTGCAACTCGCTATGGGGTCGCAATGACCCACCTCATGAATATTCATGAGGTGGGTCGCAAATTGCGGCCCCACAGCGAGTATAGGCACTCGCAAACATGGAGGCCTGCTGTCGTCAGCAGACCTCCATGTTCGTGACTGCTTTCAATAAAGCAGTTTTTTTTTTTTTAAGTGTAGCCCGTTTTCCTTAAAGGAAAACGAGCTGCACTTAAAAAAAAAAACGAAACCTTTAGTTTCGGTATTTTTTCAGGGCAGGGAGTGGCCCCTGGGACCACTCCCTGCCCTGAAAAAATATTTTTGGGTCCATTCACAAAGTGGAAGGGGTCCCATGGGGACCCCTTCCAATTTGCGAGTGGGTTACCATCCACTTGAAGTGGATGGTAACTGCGATACGATTTGCGACCGCGTACGCGGTCGCAAATGGTATTGCATACCACTCAGACTCGCAAATAGGAAGGGAACACCCCTTCCTATTTGCGAGTCGGAAATGCATTTTGAGAGTCGGTTCCGACTCGCAAAATGCATTTCTGCATAGGAAACTCCGGTTTGCGAGTCGCAAACTGTTTCCTACATCTGGCCCACAATCATTCAAATTTGAGGTAATACTCCAAGGGCCAGATGTAGGAAGCACTTTGCGAGTCGCAAACGGCAAAATTTGCCGTTTGCGACTCGCAAATGCGTGTTTCCTATGCAGAAATGCATTTTGCGAGTCGTTACCGACTCGCAAAATGCATTTCCGAATCGCAAATAGGAAGGGGTGTTCCCTTCCTATTTGCGATTCGCAATGGTATGCAATTCCATTTGTGACCGCTTATGCGGTCGCAAATGGAGTCGGAGTTACCATCCACTTGAAGTGGATGGTAACCCATTCGCAAACGGGAAGGGGTCCCCATGGGACCCCTTCCCCTTTGTGAATGGACCCCAAAATATTTTTTCAGGGCAGGGAGTGGTCCAAGGGACCACTCCCTGCCCTGAAAAAACCGAAACAAAAGGTTTCGGATTTTTTGAAATGCAGCTCGTTTTCCCTTAGGGAAAACGGGCTACATTTAAAAAAAAAAAAAAACTGCTTTATTGAAAAGCAGGTCGCTAACATGGAGGCCTGCTGACTACAGCAGGCCTCCATGTTAGCGAGTGCCTATACTCGCTATGGGGCCGTAATTTGCGACCCACCTCATTAATATTAATGAGGTGGGTCATTGCGACCCCATAGCGAGTTGCAGTCGGTGTCTGAGACACCGTACTGCATAGCAATTTGCGAGTTGCAAATTGCGAGTCGGAAGGACTCGCAATTTGCAACTCGCAAATTGCCACCTACCTACATCTGGCCCCAAGATCCTAAAACTTAAGAAACGAAGTAAAGTGCCTGGGAGTTTACATAAATATACAAATATAGTAAAGGCATATAATATTGATTGTTCATTGTCTAGGATATAATACTAGTCATACATTACAAAACCCCAAAAAACAGAAACATTAGCATCCCCTAAAGAGTTAATGGTGAGCCAGCTGAGAGGCCTCCCTTAGGAAGAGAGGAGGGCATAGAGTAAAAATTGAAGTTATGGTACCACCCCTGCACATATCTCCTTAAATTTCCCCCAAGCCTCTGCCCCTTATGTTTTAGTACTTACTGGAGTTCCTGCTCTGAAAGCTGGCACCAGGGAAGATTACTAAAGAACAGCGTGATCCATTGGCTGATCCCCTTGGCCCAGAACGTCATCATCTGCCAAATAGGGTCATAATGGTTAGGAGGTTCGAATGGGTGGGGCTTTCTCCTAAAAATTGTGCTCGGGACTGTGTCAAAGGTTTTACATCTGACGAATTCCATGTCATCTGCATCTCCTATCCAGGCCCTTCCTTTGGGCTAGTTTTCCTGGCCAGTTTTTGCTCCAACCTTGTCCAGGCCTGGTGTGAGTTCTAATTGTCATCAGAATATTAATGTGAGGCAATCAGAGGCCAATGGGTTTGTTCTATGAACGACAAACAGGTTTGAGGTTTTGGGGGCGGATGTTTTTGACTGACTCTCTCACCCCCCAGCTGCAACTGCCTTGAGTGTGGAACAGCATGTGTTAGTATCTGATAGATTATTACCCGAGACGTTAGGGTCTAGGATTTTGTTGCCTGAGGTCCGTGATACCCATGAGTTGGGATTAAATGTGTTTTCTAATACTAGTAACAAGAGTGAGGGCGAATTGGATAAGTCTTGTGGTAATTATTCCTTTTGTTACATTGGAGAGAGACTCACACTACCGAACAATGGCATTGTTACTGGGGTTTCCAATTGGCCTCTTGGAATGTGGCTGGTGAGAGATGTAAGAAAATTCACCCAGACTGGATTGTTTATCTTAAAACATTTGCTATAAATTGTCTCCAGGAGACATGGGGGACTGCGGATTGCTTTTTTCTTAATGGTAATAAGTCCCTTTTTAACCCTGCCATGCCCTATTTTAGGGGGCGGCCTAAAGGTGGCTTGTTGACCCTGGTCTCTCTCTCTCTAGACTGGCTATATCATCTCCTAATGTGCAAGCCATTTAATTTTCTTCAACAGTGGTTAGTGGCTTTACATTGATGAATGGGTATATTTTATTGGACTTCCAGTATGGTCTTTGACACTTGTGTTCAGTGTCTTAATTTCTATATGCTGATCAATAAATACACAGCAGCCAAAATGAGGTCACCATTTTTTGCTTATAGGCTTATCCTCTGCCTTCAATAAGGTTAATACATCCAAATGATGTCAGTTTCTCTTGGACATGGGAATGGAACTAGCCATTGTTGGTTTTCTTGGTGATTTGCATAGAGATATGAGGGTGGTAGTGAGTTATAATATGTACGGGTAGAGTTCTGTCTCTTTAGTTTGAAGAGTGGAGCTAGGCAAGGTTGTATAATCGCTCCCATCTTGTTCATGGTATATGTGAACAACCTTGGGGGCCATGCTGCTGGACAAGCCAGTGGATTGTCCACAAATAAGGTCTCACCGGATCCCTGCATTGCTGCATGCAGACATCACTGTCTTGTTGGCAAGGACTGCCTTGGGGATTCAGACATTACAGGATGGTTTTGTACAATATATGAATAACTGAGATCTTTCTACTAATTAAAGCAAATCGTAGGTGATGGTGCTGGACCCTATAAAGACTATGTCAAGAAAATTTCCTGTTCAGGGTAATAGGATGTCAATGGTCCAGTCTTACACCTATTTGGGTGTTGTGTTTGATGATCAAGCCACATGGGGCCCTCTGGTTAAAGCAAATAAGTTAGCCTTATCAAAAACCACTGGGGCCCTGTTTTCCTTTTCTGCAAGAATAGACAGTAAGCCACTAGGGGCCCTGCTGAATATCTACCAGGTAAAATCTGTCTCAAAGGCCACCTACAGCAGTGATGTATGAGGCTACGCTTATGTTAAGGAACTTCAAGTGGCTGAAAATAGTTTCTGCGGGTGGTTCCTGCCTCTACATCAGCTGACATGGTCCATGAGGAGTTAGAATTATAGTTTTTGTTAGACCTCATTGCGCTTTACCCTCGGATTAGATTGATGACTACCTGGGTGCACACTGAACTTAGGTAGATTGATAATTAAGGATTGTTTGGAACTTGACCGGTGGCAATCAATTAGTTGGTTGAAGATTATTAGGGATACCTTCATGAAATTAGGAAGGCCTGCTTTTTTTGAGTTGCCACTTTTCATAACAAAGGCAGATATTGCATGGACTCGGGACAACTTTAGGTTGTGGAGGAAAACTCAGAGTGAGGCAAGGTCAAGAAACCTCTGGTCTGTGGTCATGCCCTGCTTTTAGCTGGTCCTACCATTGAACAATGTTTGCTTTGCACTTTCAAGCTTCACCACATATTTCTCCCAACTAGATTTAGATTTAATCAGTACCATATGCTGTTAGCATACCCAAAACCTGTCACATGGAGTAAAAAGCTAGGTCCGTGTACTTGTGATTTCTCTCCACAAGATCACTTGCACTTTTTTTTCTGTAGTTTTCATCAGATTACTTGTAAAATGTTTTCCTTCCCTCTACTGAAATCCTTGCACTTTGTACAGGTGAGGCCAGCCCTCAAATTTTTACAGTCACTTCCAGATATATATACAACGTATACCTTTGCTGATTTGCTAGCTTCTTCACTGAGGTTAAGGAAATTTCTGTAAGTCTGGGGTTTCTATCTGAGTGTGTTTTATCAGTTATTTGCATAATGCACTTTGTTATGTTACTATTCTGGTTATTATTATGTTTTTATTGCTTTTACAGAAGGAACAAATATTAATTGTTTGATTAAATAAGTGTAATGTGGTTTATCCAGATTGTTTGCATATTTAGTGTGCAGGGTTGATAATAAAAAGTTTATCTGTGATCCCATTGCTTATTAGTTTCTTTTATGTCTTTTATTATTTTATTGTTCTTTTTTAATGCCATGGTAATTCATGTACTGTATGCTTTTATTTTTCTTTGCACGTTTATGGTATTGTGAAGACTGAATAAAGTAATTCTTGACTTGAGGATAGGGCATCCCATCTCTACATTCCAGGAGAGTAGTCCAGGTGAATAAATCAGATGGTGGGAACACATGGACCTGGCAGTAGCTGGAAGGATCATTAGTTATATAATCTGGCTCCCCAGAGATGCAAGACATGACAACCATAATGACAGTCAAATAATGAATTTGGTATCAGACATATAAAATACTATAGCTTTTTCCCAAAGACTCACAAGATTTCCATCCCCCCAAACACACACATTATATTAAAGATTTCATGAAAGCTTGTGAAGGGATGGGTTTTGGGGAATTTCAAGATGGTGGTTGCAGAACACTTGGTTGCCTTTGACTATTGGTATCAAATGTCTGCCACATTTAACAAGTGTTACCATAACAATATTATATCTCTTGTACCTGCCTATGTCCCCTGTGACTTCCTCTACCCTTGCTGAGACCTTCTTAAATTGCCTGTGTCTCAACAAACTGCAACTGCAATTGCAATAGTCCTTCCTATAGGCTCAGGAACGTTTTATCCCAACTCCAACCTCATGTTCAAGTTTTCCAGCTCTGTTTCGTCTAACATGTATGCATTTTGAGACAAACTTGTTATTATGTTATTGGAAGCAAATTTAGAAAGTATTGCTTCATTGAACCTCACCTACATCCACTAACCTCCTGGATCTCACTCAAGCTTCCATCCGTCTTCTCACCCTACGTTACCTACTTTTCATGTCTGCCTCTGTGTCTTTTCCTATATCCTAACTCCCTAGACCAGGGTTCTGCAAAGTCGGTCCATGAGAGCTGGCTCCATGCCAGATTTTTAGCATATCCACATTTAGAAACAAGATGTTTCAGAATTCTGCATTTTTCTAAATGTGGATATGCTAAAAATCTGGCATGGACCCAGCTCTCCAGGACCGAATTTGCAGAACCCTGCCCTAGACCATAGTCTCCAATAAAGTGGATGCTTTGTAACTGTTTATTTCAGTGCTTCCCAAACTTTTTACAACCACAACATAATTTTTAGAAAGACAGACTTTCACAACTCACCTAGTTGCAATGGAAATGAGGAAGGTGATTTTTTTAAAGTAACTAAAGTATCAGTTTGTAGCACACTGTCATCTAAAAGTAGCACATTTTCAATGAAATGACCACTAGATTTGCACAGGCATACAGCATTACTGATAAAACTATATTTCACAGAAATGATAATGCGTGGAAATTGAGTTTCAGTGAATATTTATCATTTGTGCATCACCAAGTATAGTGTCTTGACTTGTTTTGATCTTATTGAAAATTTAGCTTCCTTGACACTTTAGAATTACAAAAAAAATTGCTTCATTTTAACTTTCCTTACTACTTAGTGTATACCGGTCATTTACAGGTATTTACGTTTTGCTGTGTGCTGCAAAAAATACTTTTTGCATCCTTTTCTTTCACTCTCCCTATCCCAAAGCAAGATTGTCACACAATTCACTTTACTTTTCATTCTCTGACTGTAAAGTGATAAAAGTCTGTAAACACCAATCCACGTTTTATAAATAAGCAACAATTTGTCATAAGACAGTGTCTGAAATTTGACCTCTGTCTTTGAAGGGCAGCGAATGTGACAAGATAGATACAGAATATTTAAAGGCATCTTTATTTATTGCTTGGGCTTTCGTGACCCACAACAAATCGGTTTGCAGCTGACCCATAGATGGAAAAACACAGATCTATTTGCACACTATTTATAGTGCATCATACCTGAATCATATTTTCGCTATTTGCTAAAATTGTGGTTCTTAGTTCATTTATATATATACTCATAGGGGCACTTTTAATATTGTGTCACACAATATGGTGCAGCAAGGGAACTTCGTACTGCGTTGGGTGAAAGGAAGAGAGGAGAAATGCTCAATATTTACAAAGATATGGAACCTTTCAACTCTATTCATGAGCTGGTGCACTGGGATTTGCCTAGTGCCAATACAGAGAAATATAGAAATGTTTTCCTTGTTGCGCTTGTCTGGAAGGTGCAATATTTTGGTGCACACCCAAGTTAACAAGTCTTTGTAAATTTATGTCTGTGTCAAAATACATGGGTGGATGCATAGGAACATTCATGTAACACCTACATGACACAAAGTAATTTAAGCCAGCACTATGCGCTGTGTTGTGTTCGTTTGTATTTGCTAAACCATGCAAAGACGCACAAAGTGGCTTGGTAAATGGTAAAAATGATTTTGCAAATCACAGTAAATCTGGGCATACGTGTTTGGAAATAGAGTCTAATGTACACAGAGATATAACTCCTGTTTTGTTTCTATTCTTCCTATAAAAAAACATCCACAGAATTACTGTTTTATTTTAAATTATGGTTAATGCTATGAAACATATATGTGTTTGGAAAGGTAATCAATAAATACTTAGGAAGGAAAAGTCACATACAAAAGTGGCTGAAAAATGTATACACATCTTGAGAAAACCTGATTCCTAAAGCATTGCTATTTACTTTTATTCTAACATGGTTAAGGTTAAGGCAATACTGTATTTAACTGTGATTTGCAATTGAAAGCAACACTTTCTTAAGGGTTATTTTGTCCTTATAAATTTATGATTTGAGCAATTTGCATCACATTCGAATTTGTGTTTTCTCTTATTCATATAGGCTGCTTTCTTTTTCTCTATCTAGTGTTTGCAAATACATTCCCAATACCACAGGTTGCAGATACCAATTCATCACCTTGGCAAAAATAGATAAAAAAGACTCTACAAGGTGAAAAAGTCATACTCAGTGGAAGATGGGGCCTGTTCAGGCAATGAAAGATGGCAGGGACACAATCAATTCCTTGATGAGCATAAGAAAGATTCTAACATTAATTTAGTCTAGTCATGATTTTTTTTAAATAACAGGATTGCACAGATTTTTAAAGACATGGGGACAGATTGATCAATAATCCCAAAAAATTATTTTGAATTTACTATCTAGCACAAAATGTGATATGCGCTGTTAAGTTGCATGAATGTAACTCAAAGCAGCATTTTGCATTATTTTCCATCAAGGGAGCATTCCATTGATAGTTCATGAGAGTTCCCATGCAACCACTCTGTATTTGATGTAAACTAACTATACTGGATAAGGTTTTTCACAAAAAAAGTAATGCATCTTAGAGTTTGACATTAAAAAGAGTAATGCTTTTATTCATCCAACCTTTACAGTGCAGCACACATCCAAAGTGGGAAAGTTTTAAAGTTTGTCTAGGCATAGCATTTTGTACTGGAAGGATACCATTCCAGTAGAAAACCTCTGCTAGACACACCCCATGCAGACACCTTTGCACTATGGTTTGTGTGGCTCTAGGGGGTCTGATTGTGCACCATTGCCGGGGAGAAAGCAGGAGAGTGCCATGACTTTGTAGATATGGCACTTTCTGGCATTCTCCCTCTCACACAATTCAGCACATTGCAGCATATTTGGTTGATTATAGTATTGTCTAATTACAGTAAATGAAATGCTTTCTGAATGCAACTACATAATTACAGTATAATAGGTACTGCCTTTGATTTTTGCACTCACCAATAGTTTATTCTCCCATTTTGCATGAATGTTTTGTTTCTAACGACAGGAAATGTCTACAAACACAGATGTGAGGATATGCAAACAGTAAAAGTCAAATAATTGACAATTTTAATATGAGGTGAATTTTGGAGGCGCATCATAGGAAGCTGATTTATTCTAGGATTGCCTTCTATGTATGAATATGTTTCCATGACAAAGCAGTGCTAATTTGTAGTCTGCCTGAACAGAGATGTGATTTTCTTATATTTTAGGGCTATAAAATATTTTGCAAACACTCAACCAACCAACATATATTAATCAAAATGTAAGTGCATGCAATCTAACCACCTCCTACATAGGAAACTCTTACATTATGAACATCTACATGGAAAGGCAAGAATTCAAACATTCTGTTTAACTCAGTAGTCATATAAGGAAAAATGTTTGAGTGCACTAACCTACTGCAAAGGTGTGCTGTACCTTAAGTTAAAAAGAACAACTTCCAATTGTGCAGTGATTTTGAACTGAATGTACCGAATCTACCATGCACAGTTGTGAAATGGCATATTAATCTGCTCTTTAAATGACTCAAAATAAATATTATGATGATGTTGGAATAAATCTTTTAAGAAGCTTACTAATTTTATAATGACATGCTTTTTCTGTTAAAATATATTGTAGGCATGAATTTGCTCCAGTGAGCAACTCAAGGCTATTCACTGGCTCATCTAGCCATCACCTAAAAGAATATGGGCCAGATGTGTGAAAGCATTTTGTAATCGCAAACGGTGCGAATGCCCGTTTGCGAATGCAAAATGCCAGTTCAGAATGTATTAAATACATTCTGAACGCAATTTTAAGGAATCGCTAAAATAGCGATTCCTTAAAATTGCGACCCTGTTTAGAGAGTCGCAAATTGCGACTCTCTAAATTAGAAATCGCAAATAAGGATTCCTTATTTGTGAATTCTTAGCACATGTATGAAGCAATTCCTAAATGCGATTTTTGCATTTAGGAATCGCTAACTACCACCAAGTTGAACTTGGTGGTAACCATGTCCAAAATGTAAAAATGCATTTAAAATGCATTTTTAAATTGTACATGTAAGGCACACATGCCCTTTTGGCATGTGTGCTCCTTACATGTCCCCCCAAAATGTTTTGGTGTGCAGCAGAGGGGGCCTCAGCCCCCCAGCACCCTGGGGTTTTGCATTTCCAAAATTGCGATTTCTGGTTCAGAAATCGCAATTTTGGAAATGCAAAAGATTTGCAGATAAGGGCCAACAGGCCCATAGCTGCGAATGGGGCCGGTATCGCAATTTGCGATTTGTTTACAGCATTTGTGATTTTTAAGAAATCGCTATTACCGGATCGCAAATGTGATACATGGCACTTTGCGAGTCGGAAATGCGTGAAAGGTAAAGCAACATAAAGACTTTAAATTCCTGGCAAAAGTATTAAATCTAGCAATATCCATTGATGTCTCTAGGTTATTTGCAAAAAATGATCAGATCATTTTACATCACAATGCAGTGCAGTGCACCATAATTTTTTAATTGCAGATGAGGATCAAAGAGCAATAGTGAAGAATTCTGGGATTCCAAACTGATCCTAATTCCTGTAAGCAATATTTATAAAACAAGTAATAATTTTCAGGCAAAAAGCCTAAATTGAATAGCTTCATGTAAATACAGTTTTCTTTGAATAAATAGATTGCAGGTTAATATATATGGAAAATATTTGGATAAATAACGGATTATGCAGCTTTACCTTTGAAATGCCTGTCCTTTCTGCCACTAGCATCTGTTTCTAGTGGGCAAAATGTGTTTGAATGCAGTGTGTTTACGACTTCAGTACTGCCTACTGTCTCCAGGGGCAGAGTTGAGAAAAAATATAAACACACTTGATGAAACACAGGTCCCCACAAGGCAATTTTCTTAAAAAAAAAAAAAAAATTACACATTGCCACAGATGTTCTTGAAGACTTTTGATATCATATAGTGAAATATATATATATATAGATATATATATATTATGTATATATGTATATATAGTCACAAAAAAAAAAAAAAAACTAACCCTGCATGCCACCCCTCCTTATGCTAACCCATCCTCCAGGCCCAGAATTACTTTAACTTTTTTTTTTTGGGGGGGATTGCGTGCTCCCCCAGGCCTGGCCTAAACACTTATATTTTTTGGGGGGACGGGGCAATGCGGCACCCTCCCCAGGCGGATTTCAGCCCCAAGAACCCCATCCCCTGATTTTTTTTGGGGGGGCCGCGTGGCTCCCCTCCCTAGGGCTGATATCAACCCCGGGGATCACACTCCACAGGGCCAGGCCATGTGACCTGGGTGTCCCCCAGGTCACCCAGTCACAATGTTGTGGGCTGTGGGGGGAGCCCACAGTCCCTGGTGTCTCCCCACCTCCTGCTGGAGCCAACATTGCTGTCACGGGGAGGGAACTGATATAGCAGTTTCATCTGCGTGACTGTATGCATCTCCGAGGGCAGACAGACAGAGGAAACCTCTGCTCCAATAAAGGGAGAGCTGTTTGACAGCCATCATAAGCCCCTTAAGGGGGTTGTGTGCCCCCCCTCCAACATAGAATAGCCCTGGGGAAGTGGTGGTCCCCAGGGCTGCAACAGACCCCCTTTCTATTTTTTCACTGTTTGCCCCGTGGAGGTGGTGGTCCCTGGGTGTGCAGTGGTGCCCTGTAATCCCTGCGTACAATTTGCAGAATGCTCCAGGGACGTGGCAGTCCCTGCACCATATTTCTTTTATGTCCCAAGAGGTAGTAGTCCCTGGGGCTGTAGGGGGTCACACGGACCCCGCATAGAATTACATTATAGTCCTGGTGAAGCGGCGGTCCCTGGAGCTGCAGGGGGGCCGCGTGGGCCCCCCCCACATTTACTTGACTATTAGCCCAGAGGATATGGTAGTCTTTGGGGCTGAGGGAGGGGCTAGAAAAAAATGCCCCTGGGACCTGCCCACCTGGGGGCTTATTAAAAAATTAGCATGGGAGCCTGCACTTGTTTCTTATGATTATTCCTGTGAGTTCGAAATTTCATGGTAAAAAATGATTAAAAATGCTTTTTTTGCTCTGGAGGGGTCCCTCTGGAACCCCAGCAACAGAGCTAAGGGTCAGGGGGATCTATCCTGGTCGCTTGTCTTTTTTAAAACTTTTTTTGAGGGACTCGGATCATGCCGAGTCCCAAGATGGCTGCCAACACTTTGTGGTTTTATGCTATCATTATGATGAAGAAAAGAGATATGTTGTAGTCTATGTATGCAGACTACAACATGTCTCTTTTCTTCACTCGGCACCAACTTCCTGTGGCTCATCATGGCCATGTCTGCATGGAATACTTTATAACCTTTCAGTATTTGGCAAGACAGCCTACCATTGAATATCATAATGATAGCATGAATTTTGCCTTATTTTTGGATATTGCTCTTCCCATTTTATGCCTTGAGAAAGTCTTGATGACGAAACATGTATTGGTTGTTGTTCTTTGGATTCATCGTGCCTTGGATAAATAAATTCTAACTATTCACATAGACGTGTTCAGAACTTTGATTGAACTACTCCACTATGATATGAAATTTAAGGACTATTTTGGTGCGCCTTGGTAATTCGGTAATAAACCTTCCAGTGTTGATTGGATTTCCACTCCCAAGGTGGTTGGGTGCCATACCAGTAGGGCACCCTATGAGTACCATCTGCAACCTTAAAACACTACTTCCCCTAGTAATTGTATATACATATAGAAAGCTGAAAGCATAGCTATCTTTTTTCTTAACTGGTACCAAAGATATAGGCAAGTCAAAAAACACTTTTTCTATGGAAACATCGTTCTAACTATAAAGCTACCTACTGGTGACTGACAGTAGGTTGTATATATATATTTTTGCAGACTGGCAGTAGGATGGCCAGAGAGAAGTCGTATAATGAAGGTGAGGGTAGACATTTCATCCTCAGCCTCCCATAATACGCCTGAGCTCAGAGTTTCACCTCTGCATCGTCACAACCCTCAGCATGACTTTTCTAGCAGCCTAGAACGTGCTGTTAGAGGTCACAGAACCCTCATTATCATGAAAGCAAATGCAAATGTGGGCCTGAAAGGATTCCTTGCACTCAGGAAGTACATAGCTAAAGGCCTTGATTTGCGACTGCACAGACTGAGTTGAGATAGGACCCCGGTCCAGATCCAGCCACACCATGATTTGGTCTATGACCGCTGCTTTAAGGATAGTACAATCAGTCAAAAAGGGAGGAGCTCCCTCTGGAGGAGGAAGTAATCGATGCAGGATTGTATACCAACCAGACAAGATAGAAAAGTGTATTCCCTGCCTGAGAGATGTAGAAGAAGCCACACAGTTATGAGGGTGCGATTCGACATGAAATCTCACATGAGTGCTCTATCCCCTTCAGTGCAGACAGATGCCTGACCTATCCAAACTAAAAATGGGTCGGGGCTAAATTCCAGTCATTGCCTAGCAGTACAGGGATGCAATCCATGGCTAGGAGTCTATAAGATAGATCAGTTAGAAAGTGGCTCTTAGCCGTGTTTGTTAGACAGATGGAGCCCAGGATCAATGTCTAATCAGGAAAGTGTAATAAAGCAAAAACCCGTTGCACTTAGAGGGGAGAGCCCATTTAATCAGGATGGCCACCCCACATTTCTTGGAACAAGTAAGGGAGGGACATCTGCCATTTGGGTGTGACTACTACTAATGACTACGTCCAATCAATCATGTTTGAGCTTCAGGGATTTAGTGGGGTTCAGATGTGTTTCTTGGAGGATGGTGTTGTGTACTTGTTTTGATTAGAGATGGAATGACTTTCTTTCTTTTAACAAAATAGGAGAGGCCATTGGCATTCAGTGAGGTGACAATGAGGAATGACAGCATCTGCTTGTAATATTATGCGTGGGATTTAGGAATAAAGTTGTTGGCTCCTTGCTAAGAACATGAGAAGGGCAGGAGTCTCTAAGGCCTGCGGGGATGCAAATGAAAGGAGGTATTTGTGAGGGAAGGTACGGAAGGGGGTGAATTGTGTGAAATGGGGAAGAAAGAAAATACAAAACTCTTGTTTCTGTCTGGAACATAAGCCTGCATCTCTGCACTGCTCTCTGCTGATCCTGTGGTGAGTATAGTAGCAGCAGTATTTGGGGATAGAGGTGCTCCACGTCAGAACCATGGAACATGGCAGGGGAATAAGGGCACCACAGCAGGTGGCAACAAACCCCTGCAGGGATGATAAAGCAGAGGCATGGTATCTACTCAGGTAAATACAACTGGCAGGGAGCCTGTGGATGAGGTGGGGGGCCAGAGGAAACCTGTGTTGTGAACAACATCTTCAGTTGTGGAGCCTACAACACTGTTGTTCTAGGTTTCGGACTAAAAGCAGGAACTCAAGAGCAACCACATGGGGTAGTGAAAAAGTAGTGAGGGAGCCCACTCACCGGGTAGAGCAAGGAGGTGGGCCATCAGGGAGAGTGGGCCAGTGTGTTGGGCCAGAAGGAGCATGTTGAGTCAAGTGGTAGATTAACCCTTCAAGATGTGTGGCATTACCTGCTTCTTCAGTGGACAGGACTTGTCTTGCTCCTGGCCTCCGTTGGGTGTCTCAACCACCTGGTTGAGGCTATGGTGGTCTGACTCTTGGTACCATGAGATCTGAGGATGATGGTGTCTCTGATGGGTCGAGCAAGCTCCTCCACCCTCTGATCGAGGTGTGAGACACCGTATTCTGGGAAGCTCTTGTGTCTGTTTTGGAGTCATCAAAGTCATCCAGTAATTCCTTCTAGATCTCCTTGATCAAAGAATGTCCAAATTCTCCCATCCTAGGTGAACTTCATTTGCACATGTTCCAAGGGGCATGTTTGAGATCCCAGCAGCAAACCCGGAGTTGCAGCACAAAGCATTTCTTGCATTTGATGTTGGTGACCTGTGAGTTGCAATAATCAAGCGGTAGGTTATCCAGCATTGAGCTTAAGAGAAGACCCTATGTGCCATTTGAAACTTCAAGGGCTCAAAGAAGTGTACATCGAGCTTCTTTGGTATGTAATCTTTCAGGAAAGTCAGCCTGTGTTTCTCCCTTCGCCCCCTCCAGGACCCTAAAGATATGGATATTTTTCCTATGGGACCTATCAATGTTAATGTCCCTATCAGGTAGGTATTGTACTGAGAGTCTAATTGGTCCACCCACATATCGAAGGAGTCCAAATGAGCATGAAAGACCGTCACCTCTGTCCGGAGGAAGTTTACTTCTGTGAAAAGATCAAACATTTTTGTCATTCATTGTGGAGAGGGTGGTTCCAATGGCAGATATCTCCTTCATCAAGGCACCCATGTTCTTTGAAGACAGTGGGTGGTGCTCTGAACAGCAGGTGGACAGGTACCTAGAATGCCCCACTGCCTTCAACAAAAACAGTTGGTGGGCTGTGGGTTTAAGTTGCTGCATGGAGGAGTGGTATCGGTGTCTAAGTGGCCAGATGAGAAGGAAACATCGGGCTGATAGTGGGTCACAGGTACCCCTGCAGGAAAACCCAGTGCCAGGAGCTCAGGATCCAGGAAGGAAGACTAATGTCTAGCATCTACTCCATTAGACCCCTTCACAAAGTTATTTGGGACCGTCCTCCATGGTCCCGTTGAGTCTATGCCTGGCCTTAGTTTGTATGATGCTGTATTAGGGGGCTGGTAACGGGCAAGAGTGAGGGGCCTCTGAGGAAGTACTGTGGAGGGAATCATAGCTGGTGTGTGTGGGAAAGAGTGGTCATAAGCTGGGGAGAACCTTCCTTAATGCAGGTTGTTTGGGCATCACTGGGTTGGTGGCATACACAGAAGTGTAAGGTCCAATCACTCACCATCCATCTCCTTGGGTGCAGAGGCCACCTGCAGGGCCTCTACGAGGTGCAGTAAGTGTACACCAGCTCCATGAAGGCTAATGAGGCCTCCCAGTCACCAGTTGGAGAAGAAACTTGCAGTTTGCTGAAAAATAGAAGCCAGGAGCAGTCAATGCAGCAAGGGAGCCAAGCAAGTAAATACATCCTCAAGGAGACAACAAGTCCAGGCCTCAGAGGCTCTGGACATGATCAAAAGAGGATGCAGATTGCCTCCAATGAGGTTGATGATAGGCTGAAAGGGCCCACAGCTATCTCTGTCCAAGGTGCAAGCCAGAAGGAGTGTAGGCGCTGAAGCAGGGCCCTGTGTCCAGTGCCTCAGTATGGCACCAGGTAGCAGCCGAGGAACTATCAGGCCACACATGCTGAGTTTGTGGCATCTAGGAGTAGCCAGGCAGGGTGAGGCCCCCCAGCCATCAGCGGTGTAAGGGGCACCAGCCAAGCCTCTCTGGAGTGCAGTTGGTTCAGATCTGCATGTCTAGCAGGGAAGAAGGCAGCTGCCACAAGAGTCAGGGACAGCAAGGTGCTTGGTGCAGCCCATCCAAAACAGAGCAACTCAGCTGCAGCCTCCACCCGCCAGGGTATGGGGCCCAGTGTCAGCTCTAGTGGGGTGTCTTCAGCAGGGTACAACCTCACCTCCAAACTCAGGAACCAGAAGGCCTCAAGGTTGACTATGCTGTGGGCCTCGGGGTGCAGCACAAGGTGGAAGCTCTAGTAGGGTATGGCCATCTGGGTCTGCACCAATTGGCATGGTGAATTAATCGAAGCTAGACCTGGAGCACCAGCCTGGTGAAAGTTTAGCACAGCACAGGACTCATGTCAACCATGTCAATTGTGTTCTGTTTGAGCAGGAAAGACTGACACTAAAGAAGAAAAACATACAGATGTTACACACTGACAAATAGTCCAAAATTGATATTCCTCTCCAATGACCTTCTCTGCTAATTAAACTTATACATATAACTTTTTGGTAAATGAGAGGGGTTAACAAGTTTAGGAGGACTGTGTATCAGTGGAGGGGAAATTATCATAAAATGATAGAGAGGTTCCATTAGCATATGATTGTCAGTCAGACTTATTTGCCATACTTGACATGATAGAAGTTGTGGACAATGATGTATAACATAATGAGGATAGTTGGCTCAAGTAAGTGCCTCATAGCTTTGAGGAGGACTTTTGCACTTGTTAAACTTGGTGTAGGACTCATTATTAGATTATGACTGACCTATACATTTCCTCATTAATGAAGGTGACAGATGTACCTTAAAATGTCCAGTTAGGGTGTGGTGTAGCGTAGCTGTTGGAAAGTCAAGTTTGAAAACGTATTTCAAACAGGAGCACTCACTGCATGCTTCTTCTTGTTTAATATCCTTCCAAATCCAGTATACCTGTCTTGTACTCCTCTCCTCCCTCTCTCCTGCTGCTTCCCCCTCTCACATCTAATAACTCTGCTCTTTTCTCTAGTCCCACCCTCTGAGATCTATATTTTCCTTGCTATGACACCCTTAATATCTTATACTCCTCTCCATTTTCTTCCTTATTACGAATCTCTACCTTTTTGCCCTCTAATACCCATCCTTATCCAAACTGTTTCGGCCATTAGATCACCAAATTGAGGATGTAATTCCCCACTCTGAAGCTCTAACTAAGCAACATCCCTATCTATTTCTATCTACTCTTCCTCATTTGTTCAACATCTCTACCTATTGCTGCTCCTTAACTTTTCCTCCTAATCCTTCTGCTCATCTTCTCACCCAACCCACAAAGGGCACACTATCTAACTCTTTTGTAACATATATTTAAACCTTATGGCCTCGGATCTGTGTACACCATCTAAAGCCCTTCTTCTGCACCCACAGTCCTACCACTGTCAACAGGTACGCCTTGGGGGCCACCCAACAGAGTTAAATCCTTTCTTGAACTTTTCAAACAGGAAGCAGAACATTCCTCCTTCTACGTTTTCTATTCTCCCTTCAACTTTTCTATAACCCCCCTTCTTCCCACACCTCATCTTCACCCCTCATATTTCCCTCACTGACACATTTTGCGCTCTTCTCCTGTACTTATATTCCTCCTTGCTTGGGTTTCTGATAATCTACACTCATTCAGTGAACATGAACGAACTAAACACCTTTTATCTGATCTTATTCTCAAAAACAGAACTACAATTTGCTCCTGAGATGTGGTTTGCAGTCGATATTTCTCCCATTCTGAACTGGGCAACTCTTTCTGAATAGTGAATCCTCAGACACAGCCATACTTTGGCGTCAACAAGAGAATCAGCCATATTCTGTAAAAAATAATTGCAAAGCATACCTGTTGAAGAAACTGGGGGTTATTACAACTTTGGAGGAGGTATTAATCCGTCCCAAAAGTGATGGGAAAGGCACAGATATACCACCAGCCGTATTACGAGTCCATTATATCCTATGGAACTCGTAATACGGCTGGTGGTATATGCGTCACATTTGGGACGGATTAACACCTCCTCCAAAGTTGTAATAACTCCCACTGTCTTACAGGTTATAGATAAATGCTAGTCCAACGCTCACACACATCTACCTTCTCATGTGCATTTCTACTGGTATGTAAACCATTAACAAATACATGAGCTTTTACAGATGAATTTATTGATGACATTTCACATGTCTGCTTTACTTCTGCATATTAGGTGCCATTAATATCAAGTTTAACGAACCTCACCCATATCCAACAGTTATTGTGACAAATCTGGGAGCCCACTCCTTATCTCTGCACATTTGCCCATTTAACAGACTACACACACAGCGAACCACACCCAGGACACAATCTTTGCTGTCAAAGGGACCATAAAGACATTTATCTCTTTCATTGTCGAGTTTTCCACAAGACCAAAGACTACTTAATCAACCACATCATCTATTTGAAGGCACTGGAAGAAACTCAGCCTCTCTGAACTTAACAGTGATATCTCTGCAATCTCAGGGGTAACCATATAACAAAGTTGAACCCTCTGTACAACTGGCTTTTCAAAGCAATCAGATTGTCAAAATGTTCACGCTTCCAAAATAGCAGTATAAAATGTTTTTGGTCACTGTAGGACTAAAGAAGAAAACATCACAAATCACTGCATTTCAAAAACAATGGGAACAATGCAGTGCCCCATTTCCAGCCAACTCACAGGGCAGACAATTCTCCTCTGAAAAAAGCAAAAGGGTTACACTGCTCTAAACTGATCACCAGCAACAAACGCCCTACGAAAAGGCTTCATTTGATGCTCGTACAATTCTGTAACACAAAGCACACCAACCTCTCAGGAACTGGTAGGATGGATGCCAGTGCTGAACTCGTAACCCCCCTCGAGTATGAAGAGAAGCACTTAGTTCAAGAACAAGTTATATGTATAAGTCCCCGGGAAACAGGGAAATGGGCATAGGGAAGGGCCAAACACAGTAACTGAAATTAGGTTTTTGAATGCTTCCATTTTCTCACTGAGGCAAACTCACATGATGCAGTTCCCAAATATCGGCCTAAGAATAGCATTGGTGGTTATTGTTAAGGTCACAGCAATGTTACTAAAATATATCAAAGTAGGGAATATTTCAGGGTAAGTACAGTGTTTTTCACAATAATATCAACACATCAAAATATTTATTCATGAAATATTGTGGTATACTATATAATTTTTGAATAGTTTTGAGTTTGATTTCTTTTAGTTGAAGTTATATTCACAAGTCTAATACAGTCATGCACTCACCCACTCACTCACCCAACTCAATCTCTCTACCTCAGTCAAACATACTCACATTCCCTCTCTCAATCACACTCTATCTCACTCAAACTAACTCTCTCTTACCCTTATTCATTCTAACTCATTCACACTCACACCCGCTCATTTTTTCTCACTTTCTCATCCTTTTATAGTCATCCGACTCACGCTAAGTCACTGATTCTCAATCACTTAGAGGCACAGATTCCCAGGCACTCTTTCATGCTCAGTGATTATTTCTTACTCCTTTTTCCCTTACATTCCTTCACACTGCCTCATCCACTCTCACTTCCTCATTCTCAGTCATGCTCAGTCCACCCACTCACACTCCCACACTCTCATTCATTCTCACTAATTCTCACTCACTTCCGATCCGTCACAGACAGTCATACTTACAAACACAAACTCACTCTCATGGTCCTTTTAGAAGCTAGGAAATTACTTGAGATCCCACCCCTGCTGCTGTCTGTGGACAGAGGCATGGGCATTATGGCTGCTAAATAAATCGGATTGTGCTCCTTACACATGCTGATTCCAGATATCAATTTGTAGCTTGTTATTCATTCAATAAGCACTTTTCAGATGGGTTTTCCTTCAGTCTCTTCAAAACATCTCCTCCTCTTGTCATCTTGAGCCCGGAGAGTCCTGTCACAGGCACTGTTTGTGAAAACAAAAAGGTGGTGCTAAATAATATACAAAGTAGTGCAGAGGCTAATGGTATTAAGTGGCTGAACATGAGGGACAGGTCCCAGACCAGATGCCCCTGTTGACCACTGTGTACACTGTGTACAGTATGAAAAATGATTGACAAAATGCATATGACTTGTACAGCGTGAATTGAAGTATGTCAGAATTACATTGAAAAAGATTCCAAGCAAATAGATATGGTCCAGGATAAATAATATTCGCTCAACGGGGATTTGATTGATGGGGGAGATGTAATGACTTTTTCTGGAGGAGCCTGATACAAATACTGTATTTATATTGGCAGTGAAGCTCGTAAAAATCTCCTAAGGACAGGATGTATCATTAGATTTTACCTTTACAATGGTCAAATTTAGCGTTTGTGGCCCCCAACATGTTTTTTTTTTTTTTAAATGTTTATTGCGATTCAGCAGCCTGTTACCAAGTCACAATGTGGGTTTTAGTATGAATAAAGAATCGGTATTTGGAAGGGCCGTGTAAAGGGCATTCCTTCCAAATACAGAATCTCAAAAAAACATTTTCTGCCTGCTTAAAAATAATGTTTAGAAAAGTAGTTATCTTATTTTAGAAAAAGTGGATGCATTAAAGAAAATAGAGACTGCTTGAGTTTAAAGCATTCATAGACGAGGTGGAGGCCTGACCCAAGCAGGCCATATTACCCAGGACTTTAACCAATCGTGGAGGGCCTCAATTTGACACGTACCTCATGCACAATAATAAGGTAGGATGAATTGCGAACCACTTTGAATCATGTTTTGTGACCCAACCCATACATACTTAGGGTGTTTTACAAAATATCAATACATTCGGTAGAAGTTGATGCGCAAATTGCACCCACTTCTATCGAATCCATTTTAATTGACTTTTGTTGAGAAATCCCTACTTGCAGATCATTATTTGATGCAATTTGTGATCTTTTACTAGGAATCTTAATACATCAGGACCTATAGTTTTATAGTTGAGTGTTATCCATACTTTACTAACCTATAATATCCAGGTAGGCTGCAAGGGCTTTTATCATCTCGGAAAACTGTTCACTGAGTTGTTCACTCTGGTCCATTTATACTTCTTGACCCATCATGAGCCTTACAAATTAAAATAATGTCAAGGCACTTGCTCCCTGAGACGTCTACATCCTGTCAAAATTTCATTGTAGGATATTCTTACCATGAATTGTACAGAAAGGATCAGTATAAATTCATGTTCCTAACACCCCATTTTACACCATTTACACAGGTAATATTTTGAAGGCGCTTAATATGACATTCACTGCTAAAACAATGTTGAGAAACATTTAGCTATTTTCGATAAGAACAGCGTTATCACAAGCAAACCATTTCTCAGAATGCGATATTAAAGAGCATAAGGCATAGCTTTGGAGTAGAATTATGATAGTTATATTTTACGCCATGGACAGTAATACAATTCGCCCTTTCAGCTGTAAGAATTGATCGACAAATTGTTTTTCACTCTAGCTGTGGGCGTAGTAAGAGAAAGGGGCGTTCAAACGTCAAGCAGCAGCTTTTGATATGGTAAATGGTGTCGTTACTTTCTGCTGGCACAGGGGTTGAATGGATACTATATTAAGGGTCCATTGTTGCAATGCTGTTGATTCTTTTCACAGAGAGTTGGAGTGCAGGAAATGTGTTGATAGTTTGTGCCTTACATGGCTTTCTGTGTGCTGCACACAATCAAGCATCCCATCCGTTTCTATATCCTTAGAAACCCAGGAACCGATTTAGAATATGGCTGAATGTTTCTTTTTTAGATAATTGAGTACATTTCTAAAATAGCTGCATTGTTGTCTCGGATATTGATGCTTTACTGTGATAGCCCGTATAAGCCTCATGCTCTCTGTCATCATCAACCTGGTGGTAACTATAGAAAGGTTCCCTGTCTGTACATTCTTTCTTAGACATTGTTGGATGTCCGTGTGCAGAGAGCACTGTAAACATGGTCGGCTCTGGAATGTTGTTGTAGCTAGGACAGTCAACAGCTCTAGTATATAAGTATTTTAGCGAAGAGGCCTTAAACATGTGATTCCATAAAAAAGAGGTATCCAAAATGAATTATTTTTTCTCTCTAGTTCAATGCACTATTAGCAGTATTGTATACAGTATTAGGTGAAGAATTGCATTGAACTGTTAATGTTCATTATGCTCACTGCGATTATGCTGTACTATAAATTGCATTAAATATCTGCAAAAAGAGTGTTGTGGCCAACTGTTCACAAAATATCAGGCACGGCTTTCACATTGGCGAGGCTGTCGCTTTCACCTTGGCTATCTTCGTTGAGCTTTTTGTATGATTGTTGGCCCTGTTCCTTATTGTTGAATACCTGATTGCTAATAGATTCTGTATAAGACCCGTTCATGCTGTGAAGAAGTGGCAAATTTGCAAGTGAAATGAGTGAGGCTACCGTGTGGTACTCATATGGAACCTGTGAGGCGAGAGCTCTTATATAGGTAATCAAATGGTGCTCCTTTTCCAACTCATAGACAGCAAAGTACTTGGGGTCTTATTTACAAGCCCCTTGCACCACCATTGCATAATTTTTTGTTCGATGCAGCAGTGGCCCAAAGCAATCCCCTACAGTGCCCCACATTTACAAACTGGCGCAATGAGACCATTGTGCCGGTTTGTAAACCCTTGCACCAAATTACTAGGGACTTACTAGTGAACCAAATATGCCAATCATAGATAAGCCAATTACAAACACATTTTGAACAGGAGCACTTGCACTTTAGCACTGGTTAGCAGTAGTAAAGTGTCCAGAGTTAACGAAAACAGCAAAATCAGAGTCCAGCACACATCAACAACCTGGGTGTTGGAAAATGGGTTACTGGTAGGGCAGGTAGGTACCTACGCCTAGCAACAAGCCACAAACCTCCACATAAGTACAGTTAGGTCTCAGTAAATTAATCCCAGCTCTACCCTTGGTAGCTTGGCATCAAGCGTCAAGGCTTAACTTAGGAGACAAAGGCCCTCATTCTGACCCTGGCGGTCTTTTCGCAAGACCGCCGAGTTACCGCCGCGGTGAAGACCGCCGACCGCGGCGGTATGCCGCTGTGCGCATTCTGACCGCTGGGAGCGTTCCGCCGGAAAACCGCCAGCAGCCACACTGGCGGTCTGCGGGAAAGTGGAGACTGGTCAACCTCCACCGCCACGCCAGCAGAACACCGCCCACAGAATTACGACCCACATTTCTGTGTGGCGGTCTTCTGTTGGCGGTCTTCTGTTGGCGGTCACCTCCCCATGGCTCCCGTCGCCTCCCGGATGACCAACGCACAAGGTAAGTTGATCGTCCGTGAGGGGAGGGGGTGGGGGGGTGTTGTGTGATGTGGGCGTGCATGGGGGTGTGCGTGTGAGTGTGTAGAGGGGGTGTGTGAGTGCGTGTATGCGGGCGGGGGGTGCTGCTGTGTCTATGGGTAATGTGTGCTGTTCGGCAGGTGCGCATGTCTGCATGTATGTGTGCGGGTATGTGTCCCCGTTGTGTATGTGTGTGTAGGGGGTGTGTATATGTGCATGTTGGGGGTGTGTGCATGTCGGGGTGCATGTATGTGCATGTCGGGCTGGGGGTGGGGAGGGGGTTCGTACCACCTCTGGGGGGTGGCAGGGGGGTGGAGGGTGTGGGGGGAGGACTCGGGTGGGTAGTGGGGGGTGGGGGAGACCAATATCAGTGCCAGGGAAGGAATTCCCTGGCCCCGATAGTGCTTACCACCATGGTTCGCACGGCGGTTCCCGCCCGCAAGAAACCGCGGCGGTAGGCAGGGTCATAATACCCTTGGCGGTCTTGGGACGACCGCCGGGCCGGAGTGCGCAAACTCCAGCCCGGCGGTCATGACCGCCGTGGCGGTCGGAGTGGAGAAGTGGCGGTCGGTCGCGGCGGGGACCGCCGCAGTCAGAATGCCATTTTTAATACCGCCGGTCTGTTCGCGGTCCGACCGCCGTCTCTCCGCCGACCGCCAGGGTCAGAATGAGGGCCAAAGTGTAAAGCATTCAAATATCACAAAACAGTAATTAAATAAAACACAGGAAACAGTTTAAAAATCCAAAACCAATTTATAAAAATAGCTTATATTTTTATCTTTAAAATGACACAAAAACAATTAAAATCGGTTCAGGGGAACCGGAGATATGAATTTTTAAAGTATTATTATTTTCTAGCGCTTAGAAACAAAAAGCGCCAATCGGGTCATCTGGTTGCACCAGGACCGGGGCAAAGTCAAACTTTCAGGCCGACCGCGATGGAGCCCTGCTCGGCTACAAGTCGCGGGAGGCCTCGGTTAAAAAGTTACCTTCTGACTTAGTCTCTTTTTTGATGTTTTTCTTCCCCGGGACGAACCTGCCAGTTGGATCCGACCTCCTGGAGCCCTTGTCCGGATACGCGAAGTCGGTTTCCTCGGTGGTGATTTTTACCTTCGGACTTAGTCGTTTTTTCGAGATGAAAATCCTTCGACCGGGGTAAACCTGGATCTTGATCCGACGTCCGTGGAGCCCTTCTCGGATACGATGGCTGGAAGGTCCCGGTCAACTTTTTACGTTCGGACTTAGGGCCTGATTCTAACTTTGGAGGACGGTGTTAAACCGTCCCAAAAGTGGCGGATATACCACCTACCGTATTACGAGTTCCATAGGATATAATGGACTCGTAATACGGTAGGTGGTATATCCGCCACTTTTGGGACGGTTTAACACCGTCCTCCAAAGTTAGAATAAGGCCCTTAGTCTCTTTTTTGGATGTTTTTCTTTACCGGGACGAACCACGAAGTCAGGCCGGGTCGCGGTTGAGGCAAGCCGGCTAGAATTTCCGCGTCGGGTCGGTCACTTTATGGAGCTTTTTTTCAAAAATTCTCCAATCTTTTCCAAACTTCTGGGGCTTCACCCAGATGTCCTTTTAAGGTTCTTTTGGGGTCCACAGCTCACCCCAAGGGTCCAGAAGTTCTGTGATGGTCCTTGGGAAGTGCGGACTTCAACTCCCAGAATACACCTGGCGCAAACTCCTTTTTGGCCACTGGACAGTGGTCAGCTGGTCACTTTTTCAGGAGTTGGTGCAGGGGACTCTGGATAGCAATTTTTCACCTGTAGCAAACAGGGAGTCCCTCCTTGAACCAGTGGAAGCCAGGCAAAGTCCTTCTTGTGGTGAAGCCCAAGTGTGCAGCTGGTGCAGTCTTTCTGAGTGCAGGGTCCAGGTGCAGGCCAGGGGTCCAGCAGGGCAGTCCTTCTTGTCCTTGTAGTTCTTTCTTCTTGAAATTTGGTGGGGATCTGAGGCGTGGGTGCAGGTCTGCCAGTTTTATCCTTGCTCCTGGGTGAAAAGCAGGGGGGCCCTGGTTCTCCAATCAGGGACAGGGTCGTCCCCCTGTGATGACCACTTCCTGGGAAGTGTGGCAAAAATCCATCCCAGAAGGCAACAGTCTCTAAAAATCCAAAATGGATGAATCTTATTTTTGGAGGAGAGATCTGGCTGAGCCCACCCACTGGTGTGGCTAAAAAATCCTCACACCCCTCTCCTGCCCTCTCCTAATCCAATGAAGGGGGCACCTACTTGTCTGGCTTTGCAGGATGTGGGGGTGTTTCCAAAGGTCCTTCCCTGCCTTTGAAGACCAGTTTGGCAGCCCTCCCCCTTCCTGCCTCATCATCTGCTGAGAGGAGATATCCTCCCACAGGCACATCTCTTTGTGTGAAGCCAGGCTACTTCACACCTCATCAAGGCAGCCTGCCCAGGCTGCCAGAGGCTGGCCAATCAGAGCACAGCAGCAAAAACACTGCAGGGCTGAAGTTGGCATCTTTTCAGGTAAAGTTTAAAACTTTTTACCTGAACAAGTTATATTAAATCACACAACCTAAAGTTGTGGGATTTATTCTAACGATTAATTTGATACCAAACTTCTGGTATCTGTTACTAAAGGGGACTTTGGAACTACTTTTAATTCCAAAGTCGAATTTGCATATAATTTTAATTTAAAAGCAGCCAGCAAGGCAGGCCTGCCTTTAAAATGACACTGGGTGCCTCAGCAGTGCACCTATGGGTGCACTACCTATGCTGGGGTCCCTAAACCTACATGCCCTACCATATACTAGGGACATATCGGTAGGTTGACTTAGCCAATTATAATTAGCCTAATTTGCATACTGATATTACACAGAGCACAGGCCCTGGGACTGGTTAGCAGTACCCAGGGCACCATCAGAGTCAGGAAAACACCAGCAAAAAGTGGAAAATGGGGCAAAAAGTTAGGGGGCCTCTGCATTCAGCCCTGTTCTTTCACATTCCTCTTTCAATGTGTGGTGCTTTCTGCTGCACATGTCGAAAGAGGAAAAGGGTCCTGGGCAGTTGCCCCTTCCTGCACAAAAATAATCCTGACTACAATGCAGGCACCCTACCTGCATTGGCACTAGGCAGCCAAAATGGTGCCAGCACAGTCGTAAAGTACAGAAATGCACCATATTGCATAGATACAGCACATTCTTTTCCTTTTCTGTTGATGCAGGGCAGTGCAGCAAGGCGACTTGCTGTGCTGCCCTGTGTCAAGAACCTATAAATATGGGCTATAATTTCTTTTACAGATAATCTGAAGACTTCACTCACCACCTTCTACCTTCCCCCTTTTTAACTGTAAAATACAATAGACAAATTTTAATGTAGATAGAACCTACTACCTACTCAGGTGGTGGTTAGTGACTGGGAAGATAAAACGTTATACTCTACTTTGGACAAATACTCACCTCAGAGCAGGTGCTGAATGGCTTGGGGCAAATTTACTATTCTAACCCTGCTGGGTGCTTATCTCATGGCAGGTGCTGCACAGCAGCTGAGGAGTAAATTTACTCTTCAAACTCAGCCACTTCCTTACCTCATGACAGATGCTAGACAGTGGCTGTGGGCAAAATTCTTCTTCTACATGAACCCCCCTAGCTAGCATCTTTAAAAAACACAGATTAAACATCATATCCTACTCAGAGGGCATTCACCTGATCCTCTCTCTCTCAGAAAGCCCATCAACCACCACAATCAATTTCCGCAAGTGCATGACAAACGTCGCTGACTAGATGAGAGACAATGCCTAAGACATAACCCAGACAAGACAGAAACTCTGATCTTCAGGAACAACACCTTCCCATGGAGTGACTCCTGGTGACCTTCAGAATTGGGACCCTTGCCTACACCAACAAACAACACCCACAACTTCTGTATCAACCGCAACAGCAAATTTACATTGAGAACTCAGATCAATGCACTCACCTGGGCCTGGCTCTTCACCCTCCGCATGCTACGTAGGATCTTAAGGTCAACCCCTGATAAAAAGTCATGCAGGTCCTCATCACCAGCACACTGGACTATATTAATGCCCACTATATAGTAATCACCCCCAGAAAGGACAACAAACTGTACAGAAAGCAGCAGCTAGATTCATCCTCGAACTTCCCAAGTGGATCCACATCACGTCTCAACTCAGGAAGCTATACTGGCTCCCCTTCCGGAAGAGGTATCAATTCAAAATGTTGGCCCATGCCTACAAAGCCCTTCACAACCAGGAACCAGCTTATACAACCAGAACTTCTGCCAGTCCTCCAGACACCTATGCCCGCCTCCCTCTCGCACCCCCATATTCACATAGCAACTATGGAGGACACTACTCCTAAATCAATGTAAAATCCTGGAATGCACTCTCCCTCACCTATGTACAGCACCCTCACTGCCAGAATTCAGGAGAGGACTCAAGACCTGGCTGTTCAACTGATCCTCCTTCACAACAGGTTCCTCAGCACCTACATACCGTCAAGGGTGACAAATTGTGCTCTGCAAGTACTGTTTGATTTAATTTCATTTGATTATAACTCCGCTGGGTGTTTACCTCAGGGAAGATGCTAGACAGCTGCTGGAGGGAAAATTTACTGTTGCAACTCCCTCGGGTGCTTACCTCAAGGCAGGTGCTTGATAGTAGCTAGAGAGCAAAATTAGTATTCTAACTCTGTCAGGTGCTTACCTGAGTACAGGTGCTGCACAGTGGCTGGGGGGCAACATTGCTATTCTAACTCCTCCAGATACTTACATCAGGGAAGGTGCTGGATAATGCCTTGCAGATGAAATCACTATTCTAACCCTGCAGGGTGCTTACCTCAGGGTGGATGCTGGAAAATGTTTGGGGAGAAAAAAACTAATGCAAATAACCCAAATACTTACCTCTTTTTCTTTTATTGTAGAATTCCAGGCAGTAAAATAAAGAAAAACACTACATCTGGGCACTAAATCAGAAAAAGCCACAGCCCATATTTCAGTGAATACAGCATAAAAACATTCTAATAAAAAAAATAAAAAAATCAGCAAATAGTTCATAGTTTTCTTTCTAGTTTTACACATAAATTCAAAAAGCCAACAACACAACCAAACCAGATTACCTCAACACTACTTTTTGGAACACCATACAAAGTCAAGAAAAACAAACAGGTAATACATTTTTTGTTACAGAAACACACTTCCAAACCTATTAACATTTTCCCACAGATTTTACTCCTAACAAACAAAAACATTTCTCTCTTTCTCCACAGGTTAGATAGCTATTTTTTCCACACAACAGAGAACACAAACTAATAATATCTCTTTTTTTCAAAACAAGCAGAAGATAGTGAAGACAATATGAAGAACATTTGTATTACATCGTATTAATGATTTATTTTCTCTTTTTCACCAACCTCATTGAAAACATGGAAAATTCAAACAAGGTGGATTGCGTCCTATCAAGTAATGGAAATTACCTGCTGATACATGTTGGCCACATTTATTTTAAGGAGAGGTTAACGGAGCCCAGGATTCATTGGAGGTGTGTTGTGTATTTTTCATATCATTCAAAGGCAGGGAGGTTTCTCTGGGTGACACTGTGGAAAGGGCCACTGAGCAAAACCATTCAGCCTCTGCAATGCATATTGAGCTGAGAGAACCCATTCAATACATTGAAACACTCACAGACACCTCCAATAAACCCTGTGGCTCAATTTTGAGGGAGGTGGCCCAAAACATCTCCACACATGTTGCTGGTATATGCCCACAATACACAATTTAAGGGGAATCATTCAGAGGCAAAAACAGGCAAGTAATCCCCGAAGAATAAGACCCCAAACCAATTTAAATATTAAAGCTCCCCTGGAACTAACAGTTACTTTTACCTACAAACTTTTCCTACTGCATGACAATGATGACCCCTCAAAAGCCTACTAATCTTCAGTACAATGAATAACGTAGTAACTCTGGAGACTACTGACATTTGGGTGATGGATGATACTTTTAAGTATATACCCCATAAATTCATATTTACACTATTAATGCTAACGTTAACAATACCACTGTCTCATTAGTACTCAGTCATAAAATTTAAAACTGTGAACAAAAAAGGAAAATTAGAACTGATTTTGAATAACAAATGGTTAATACTATTACAAATTTTACTCTGATACGCACATTCCAGGTTTATTCACTTTTTTGAGGCATCTTGTTGAAAAATTCATTAAACATTCTGAGCTTAGGATTTACATATCAAACAGTAAACTGCAGTATGAATCACAAAAATCTGACAGTTTTGTGTATTGTGCCACCTGAGTGTGTCAATGAGTTCCACTCATCAATTATTTAATCAGAATACTTTAAAGAAAAAGAGGACAAATAGCCTCCAATATGAAACATTTTCGAAGGCACTTGGGGCCTCATTTACAAGGCCCGTGGTGCATTGCGGCAGAGCACGTACCCTGCTGTGCCGCCCTACACCACCAGGGAAAGAGCAGAAATGTGCAGCATCTATCAAGATACAGTGCATTTCTTTTCTCTCCCCCTGCGCTTGCACAAAAACTGCTGCATAGTGCCAAGGCAGGCACCCTTGTAACATAGTGGAAGGATGCCTGCATTTCAAGGATGATTGTTTTTGTGGAGGAATGGATACTTTCCTGCACAAAAGCAATCACAACAGGTGTTTTCCTCTTTCTATGTGTGCAGCAGTGTTATGCATGGAAGGGGTCCATAGTTACAAGGCCAGGTAAAGCCATGCAAGATGCTTTGTGTGACCTTGTAAATAAAGGCTTGTACACTGCCACCATAGCATAAAAAAATGATGCTCCAGTGGTGCAGTGTCATGGTAGGGCTTCATAAATGAGGCCCTTGAATTGGCCATCTAAGCAGTTCAGCCCACAGGAGGAAGCCAAAGTTCCCAGTTGACTAGTGGAATAGTAACACAACCGGCTTAGAAGGGGGTGCAAAAACAAACAATGCCATAGAGGGGGGCATAATTCTGATGCAGTTCTGTCGGTAAATCACACTCTAATCTTTACCCTTTGCTGGAAATTTTGAAAAAGGAACAAAGTTTCTAGGAAAGGAAAATGGCACAATCATTGCCAGATAGTCTAAACCCTTAGTTTAAATAAAAGCAAAGAAATGTCTGAGAGGCTATGGCTAAAATCAACAATTTCCATGGATGCGTGCTTTAGAGTACCTAGACAATCTTACATACTTTGTAACCTATTAACATTTATGCATAGTCTGTAGCATTACTTGCCTGTTTTTAAAACGTTCACAAATTCAAATGTCATTTTAATTTTTTTTAACAAATTTAGACTATTTTTTAGTTCCTACCTGTAGTTGTCTTCTTTCTTTGACTCTTGTTGATGTTTCTTAAAACCTGACACCAAGAGCCATTAGCAATCCAAACATCAATCCAGTAAAAGGTAAAACCACGTAAAAGGCCTCCATTTAGTTTCCAAAAAGATTCACTTCCAAAAGCATCCAATTGCAGTCCATCCATGAATACTGTTTTTTTTCTGCAAAGCCATGGTCTTTTTTGTCCTAAATGGGAAAACCATAAAAAATCATGATGAAAAAATAATTAAAACATGTTGCTTCTTTTACAAATAGGTATTCAAAAGTTATATCCAATATTTTTTTCCAACTTTATTTAAACCTAATTTGGAAAAAAGCAACTATTCCAATGTGCAAGTAGGAGCTCAACCTGCATGTGAGTCTAAAAGTGGTTAAAACAGTAAGGCCCATATTTATACTTTTTGACGCTAAACTGCGCTAACGCAGTTTAGCGTCAAAAAATTTTGCGCCGTCTAACGCCATTCTGAAGCGCCATGCGGGCGCCGTATTTATGGAATGGCGTTAGCCGGCGCAAGCAGACCGGCGCTGCCTGGTGTGCGTGGAAAAAAACCACGTAGACCAGGCAGCGCCGGCGTTGGGAAAAAATGACGTTAGGGCGTCTTAAAATGGGGCAAGTCAGGTTGAGGCAAAAGAATCGCCTCAACCCGATTTGCGCCATTTTTTTACGACGCCCAGACGCCATTTCATGACTCCTGTCTTAGTAAAGACAGGAGTCATGCCCCCTTGCCCAATGGCCATGCCCAGGGGACTTGTGTCCCCTGGGCATGGTCATTGGGCATAGTGGCATGTAGGGGGGCACAAATAAGGCCCCCCTATGCCACCAAAAAAAATTAAAAAATATAAAAAATTATACTTACCTGAACTTACCTCAATGTCCCTGGGGTGGGTCCCTCCATCCTTGGGTGTCCTCCTGGGGTGGGCAGGGGTGGCAGGGGGGGTCCCTGGGGGCAGGGGAGGGCACCTGTGGGCTCATTTTGAGCCCACAGGCCCCTTAACGCCTACCCTGACCCAGGCGTTAAATAGTGGCGCAAATGCGGTTTTTTTTGACCCGCCACCTCCCGGGCGTGATTTTTGCCCAGGAGTATAAATACGACGCATTTGCGTCGCCGTCATTTTTTTAGACGGGAACGCCTTCCTTGCATCTCATTAACGCAAGGAAGGCGTTCACGCCAAAAAATGACGCTATTTGCCCATACTTTGGCGCTAGACGCGTCTAACGCCAAAGTATAAATATGGCGTTCGTTTTGCGCCGAATTTGCGTCGAAAAAAACGACGCTAATTCGGCGCAAACGGAGTATAAATACGGGCCTAACTATCTAAAACCCTGTCTTTCCTTACAATAAACTGAACCACCATAATGTTTGAATTAGTTAAGTAATTTTTTCCTACCACACCAAAGCTCGTCTTTCCATCTGAAATTGATTGGGATGCTTTACCAACTGTAGAAATAGATACAAATACATTTACTTCAAGCCAGAAAGTAAAAATGACAAAATATATATTTCTCCTATTGGAATCTATGGAAAACCATAGAAAATATTTTTTAAATGTTTTTAAAAAATTATGATATTTGTAAAAGTATTGTTATATTTTTATAAAATAAGTCATATTTATGACTATTTATGAAATCTTGTCAGATTTGTTTTAATAAATGTTTTAATTAAAATGTTGTCTTATATATATTTGTTAATAAAATTAACTTGTGTTTTGCTTTCTTTTAAAGGGGTGTCGCTTCCTGCACAAAAACAATGCTGCATAGAATGCGGCCAGCCAATTGTACACCAGCACAGGGGGAAAGGATAGAAATGCACCATATTTTTTTAATACAGTGCATTCTTGCCCTTTCATATTGCCATGGGCACGTGGGAAGCCTTGCGGCACTGCCCTATGCCAATTCCTTGCAAATATGCCCACTGAGTCTCTAGTTACCAGAGGTATGCATCTTGTCCCAGTAGGGATCACAATCCTTGTCAGGGTAAGTCAGATACACACTTTAAATTAACCTTTGCTTACCCTCTGGTACCTTGGCACAGAGCAGGCAGGCTCAACTTAAAAGGCAATGAATAAGGCATTTGTGCACTCAGACTAACACAATGAAAACACCACACAAAACTCCACACAGGTTTAGATACATAGAGCATATGTATCTAAGAAAAACAAGACTAGAGTGACAAATGAAAACAACCAGTAGAATTTGAGATATGAATTTTTAAAGATTAAACTCAAAAGGTGGAAAAAGCTGCAGGAACCCACTTGTGAGACCAGAATTGGAGTGGGCACCTAAGGCAAGGGTAGGACTAACGGATGGCAGAGTCCAGGAGCACAAGGGGAGCTGGAGCCAGTCTTTGAAGTCTAGAGACTAATGTAGAACAGGGAGCAACCCAGCAAGGTCTTGGGGTCACTCTGGGTCAAAGTGCAATGGGTCCTTTCCTTGTCCTGAACAAGGCAGGGATCAGCAGGCAGCAAGGCTGCTCAGTGAAGCAAAAAAACCTTCCTCAAAACAGTCAGTCAAGGGAGAGTGGCTATCCTTACAGCACAGCAGTCTTTACTCCACCAGAGTTCTTCTGAGGTCCAGTAACATACTGTTTTGGTGGGGTCAGAGACCCATTAATCATACTCAAATGTACCTTTGAAGTTGGGGTGACTTCAATGTAGCTCCTTAAAGTGCAAAGATCCTCCTTTCATCTCACCCTGGCTGCGGACTATAAATAGAGTGTAAAGAACACTTTGTGTGTGGACAAGCACTTCTCTAGTGAAATATAAGTGTCAGCTCCCCTTCCTGCCTAGGAATGCCCATCAGAACGCAGATGAATGCAGATGAGTCCTTTGTCACTCCCACCCTTCCTGTGTTTGTGGCTCTCTAGATGGAATCCACAAAGTGTAGCTGTCACCTAGCCCAGATGTGTATTAAAGATAGGCTGCAAGGCACACAGAGCTGTAAGAGCAGAGAAATGCCCACTTTCTAAAAGTGGCATTTTAAACATAGTAATGTTAAATCCAATTTCGCCATTAAGGAAGATTTAGCATTACCAGTCCAAAGTTATGAAACATGGCCAAGTTACTAATTTCTGATCAGGAATTACAGCTTAAAAGTATATTGAGGAATTACCAATGCTGGCCCATGAGAAGAGTAGGCCTCACAGTAGTGAAAAGCGACTTTGAGAGTTATTCACTACCAGGACATGTAATACCTAAAAGTGCATGTCCTGCCTTTTACTTACATGGCACCCTGCCCTATGGGCTTCCTAAGGCCTACCTTAGGGGTGACTTACATTAATAAAAGAAAGTTTAAGGCTTGGCAAGACATTTTAAATGTCAAGCCAAAACTGCAAACCCAGGCTATGCAATGTCAGGCCTGAGACATGTTTAAAGAACTACTTGAGTTGGTGGCACAATTAGTGCTAGATGCCTACTAGACCCTGGGCATGTGTACATCATTTTACAAGGGACTTACAAGTAAATTAAATATGCCAATTGTGGTAGATACACTGATGTTATCATGTTTAGAGGAGAAGCACAAGCACTTTAGCACTGGTCAGAAGTGGTAAAGTGCTCAGAGCCCTAAGGCCAACGTAAAGCTGCAACATAAACAGTTGAAAGGCAAAAAGTCTGTGGGACAACCATCCTAAAACTGTCAGTTCTAACAGTGAATGAATGGGAAACAGTGGCACTGGCCATATCATTCGCCATATGTGGCACCATTACATGTATAACACAATATACCACCATTCATTGAAATGGAAGAGATTTAAAGTGCAGAAATATGTTCTGCAAAATTCATAATATGGAATATTTTTCTGCATTGTAAACTCCTCCCACTGAAAAAAGGCTATATTTTCCAGTTATAAATATGGTAGTGTGTCTACGAGCCACTAGGAGCAAGGTGCCTTATGTGTGTAAATATGAAACTTAGAAATGGGAGAAAATTAAACTAAAGGGTTAACTTTAGGTGTATAAGCAGTCCATAAACTAATTCTAATATTCACCCATTTCAAAGTGTTACACTTACAAACAGCAGGCATTTTGCTCACAGTGGCCTGTACACACGTGCCATGCTAATAACAGAAACAAAACAGCCATTTTTTTAAATGGAAGTAATTTAAAATGAAGAAACATGTTTCATAACGGTCCTGCCATCGACTTTTCGACTGGAAACCCATACGCCGCCTTGATGGTCCACCTGCCGTAATTAGATGTTGGCAGTCCATTAGACAAAAGCCAGCATTCAAACCGCTGCCTCCCCCAAGGAGATGCCGGCTGGAACCCAGACACTCTTCCTGCAATGCAGATATTGGTGTGCCTAACTACCAAGAAAAATTGCCCGTCCGACCTTCATGTCTGAGTTAGCGGATTGGGGGAGAAGAGGGGTTTAAACTCACCTTTCTAACCCTGTCTTTGACTGGACATAACTGGACAACACCTGCTGTCACTGCTGCCTCCTACCCACAGAGAAAACTCAACCCCCCCTATCATTGGAGTCTAAGGTAGGAATGCTATGTTGCCAGCGAATTTTGGGTGGGCAGTGCAAGGGAGACCGGGAACACTGCAGGCATAAAAATGTCACAGTATTTTTTTTAATCAATGTGACATATATATGTCAGGGACACAAGTGGGTCAGACACAGATGGGGACACACATTTTTCACACATACACGACTGTCGCTATGGTGCCCGTATTCATTGGCAAATGAATGCTGGCACCACAATGACAGTATATTCACACCTGTCAACTGTCAATCTGTTCACGTTGCCGGAGGACCTGTAATTGTCATGTTGTGCTGCGAGTTGTGTCTGTGTCAGTACATGTATGTGTATGCAGTGCTATTGGCTAGTTGAGGTTGAGAGAGCTGAAGGGGGTGATGTGGTTGTGTCTGTATGTGTGTCACTTGCATGTGAGTCTGATGTTGTTGTGTATGTTGTATTTCTGTGACACATTCCGGTGAGTGTGGTTGTTGCGTGGCGATGTTGCCATGATGCGTATATTTGTGCATACGTGTGAGTGTGTCTGTGTAATTGTGTGTGTAGCTGTGTTGTTTGTTGTGGTTGTGTAGTGTGTGGGAGCAGTGTCATTGGTGTGTGTATGTTGTGTCATGGATGTATGTCCATGTCTGTTTTTGGCATGTACGGGTTGAGGGGTGTCAGAATGGCAATGTGATATTGTGTGTATATAGTGTGTTGTATAGTGTGAAGGGCAGGGGGACACATATGGCTAAGGTAGAGTGTGTTTGTCACTTACCTCTCTTCCATAGCCATGTCATTGTATAAAGTCCATAGCGTCCCACACCGTATCCCTGCATCAGTAATAGTTCGCCGGTCAATCCGCTTGCAGAGCTGCAACAGCTAAATACAGCAGGTGGAAGACCTTCGACTTGATGGTCTTTTCAGGTCCACAGCCAATGGGACTTGATGGTGCGATCGCGAAGATCTAAATCAGGCCCGTAATGTGTGATAGAAACTGTTTTTCTTCACTTTAAATTTCTCCTATTAAAAAAATTCTGTTTTTTTAGTTGTAAATATGACACTCTATCTACTGGCCATTGGAAAACAGATGCTTACTGTTTGTAAATGTGACACCTTAAAATGGGGTAAAATTATAATGAAGAGGTAACTAAGTTACTCTTCCTTCTAACTTTTTCCCATTCAAAAACATCCAGAGATATCATTGGTTCTTGCGTTCTAATATTAGCTCAAAAAGGACTTTTATTTACGAGTGAAATACCTCAGTGCTTCAATTCTTCACTTACGTGCCTCACACTGGGCTTTAAATCTGAGATGAGCAATGCTCATTATCACACCCTGCTCTCTGCAGCCTGATATTAATATAAAATAAGCACGGGATTGCCTTAACTTTAAAGGAAATCAAACTGAACAATTATTTACTGCAGTGTTTATTTAGAAATGAACTTAAGGCTGTAAGCTACTCTGAAGGTGTCTCTCATCTATTGGTAGCTTTTAGTCAGTTGGTTGGAGTCTCCCCAACTCCTTAGCTAATATGAACAAGTTCCCAGATGTCAAGCTTCCCTGATCTGCAGACCTCAGATATAAGGAATGACTAACCACTATTATACTTGAGGTTTTACTTTCAGCTGAAATCAGTTTATGAACTACTTTTCATGTAACCTATTGGTTGGTTGGTTCATGACATGAGAGTTTGTCATCACTAATGCCCCATCTAAGCTACAGGTCTGTAGTTGCCTCCCAAACCCTCCCCCAATTGTCTCTTCTCCATATACTGTTCCTGTCAGAAACAAACTTCCAACAGTCGTTTTCAATATAAAATTTGTCAGATTCTCATTGAAAGGCTAGGTACAGAGTGACTGAAAAACATTTCCTCATCCAAGTTTGAAGATTAAACATCCATAAAGTACCTTTATTTAGGCAAATAAACATTTTTCAGTACATGTTATCCGATTCTGAACACAATACATGGGAGAGATTTGCTAATTGTTCACGCAATCCATCACAGCAGCCCAATTTGCTATGTTGTGTTATGGAACAGGGATGCACAGCTGTCTTGACTGACATACAGAAGGTCAGCATAATAATATTAATAATAATAATAATAATAGCTTTATTCAGTCTTTGAGGCCATCAAAGCATAAAATACATAAATAGCAAGATTTAAAAAACATACAATAAAAGATGCAAGCTAGCTTGATGACTTGATGTACATATACATAGATTAAAACATAACAAAAAAAACATACATCCATTTTCTTCATACCTTCTGATTTCTACAACCTAAAATAGGAAATAACATAGAATAAAAGATTTATTTCAGTGAACGATGTCGTATACGCCAAGCTGTCGCAAGGAACTTGCTAACCGCATGGATAATATTTTTAGAAGTATCACTCTTTAAAATCCCAATAGCTATAAAACACTGCCTCAAGCCCAGATTTCGGCAGGTTGCGCAGATCCATATTGAACTAGGGGTCGTGTAAGCAGGACAGAAGAACATAAAATGTTCAATGGTTTCAGTGCAACAAAGACAAGCTGGGCAAAGATCAATGGATAAGGGCGCACCCCAAATTTTAGCTAGAGATAACAGCGGGAGGCTTCCAAAGCGGAAGCGAGCATAGAGACCCTTCCCCAGTAGGTCAGGAATCAGATCAAGATATTGTTCAAACTGGGGATACCACTTGAAGTCAGTAAATAAATTGATCAATCTGCCATAAGATGTCCAACGGGCCAAGTTACTCTTTATATGGGACCAATATACTGTCTTCAAGAGGGTCTTGTCAGATCTCTCCAAATTGTGTGGCTCTTCCCAAAACCTTTGTAGGCCCATAGTACGGAACCAGTTGAATACATGCATAACCCAGGGTATGGTGGCCGCTCCTGGTCTCCTTAAAATGTCAAGTACTGAATCTCTGTAAACAATAAGTTCCGGAACAGTCCAAATCCTTACCCAGTATAGCAAGGGTCTTAAGGCTACCAAGTCAGCTATACGGTTAAAACCTAAGTCCAAAAACATGGGGATCAAAGGAGTACTCTGGGGGCACGCAAGTAGGGCCCTGGCAAACTTATTTTCTACTACTGCTAATCTTTTACTCTCGGAGAAACCCCATAGTTCAGCGCCATAGGCGGCTGCACCCTGCGCCTTTACCAAATAGATTTTGATAGCTGGAGATACAACTTTAGATAAAGAATTCTTATAAAAGCGCAAGATAGCAGCCGCTCTATGCTGAAGAAGCCCCACACTTTTGCCAATTTGTTCCTCCCAGTGCAAGTTATTTGAGAGTCTCACGCCCAAGTAGTCTATGGTCTTAACCCTACTTAGTAGAGCCCCATCCAAATTGATGGTGCATCTTCGACTGGAGAAGGTCAGCATATTGCAGAGATGAGTGTACACTGTCTAGCATAGCATTTGTACCAAAACCATACCTCTCCAGTACGAATTCCTATTCCTATATAAACAGAAACTTCATGTTTTTTAGCCCCTTGGGTGCCGCAGATGAGGTGGTTACGTCCTTGGGCGCGGTACTCGTGTGCCGAGGACATACACATCTTGTCCTACTTCCGGTCCCTAGCGTTTCCCCATGGGCCTCCCAACCCCATCCTCTGGGCAGATATGGCAGGGAAAGAGCTTTCCCTGCCACCCCCACCCTTCCCTGATCGTCCCAGTGACTTCTGATGACATCGGTGTGCAATTGCGCGCTGACCTCATCAGAGGTCACCCCCATCGAGCTGGAAGCATGTCTTCCAGCACGACCGAGGAGAAACTAATTTGTTTCTCCTCGGTACAGAGACAGGGGAGCTCAGAGAGGCATGTAAAAGAAAGGAAAGGTTTTTCCTTTCCTTTTCATGTCTTGACACCAGGGATTTTTTTTTTTTTTTTAATGACATGAAGAGAGCGACTCATAGGCAAGAGTCACTCCCTAGGGGAGCATTTATGCTTGAGGGCATCTCTGCCCCCAAGGGGAGCAGAAGCCTCCAGACACCAGGGATTATTTACTGTTATTCTTTATACTGGAGGGGAGCAGCCCCTTAGGCAAGTGTCGCTCCATGGGGGCATTTGTATTAGGACATTTCTGTCCCCCTTGGTGGCAGATCATCCTACTTTTATTAAACCACTCTGCCCCCCTTGAAACCACTAGACACCAGAGATTTTTTTATTTTTTTTATTTTTTTTATTTTGAATCAGGGGAGCGACCCCTTAGGCAAGGGTCTTTCCCCCAGGGGGCGTATTATATTTGTCTATTTCTGCCCCCCTTGGGGGCGGATCGTCCTATTTCTCTTAGGCCTAACCACTTAGACACCAGGGATTTTTTTTTTGTGTGTGTGTGTGTGTGTTTTGTTTGGGGGGAGTGGCCCCTTGGGCAAGGGACACTCCCCATGGAGGCACATTACTGTTGACCATTTCTGCCCCCCTTGGGGGCAGATTGGTCTATTTTTATTAGGCCCTTCTGCCCCCAAATGGAGGCAGAAAGCCCATTGGACACCAGGGAAGAATTTTTTTTTGTTTAAAATGAGGGTGGGGGTATGGCCATACGTCACCAAATTGCCATGTCATGCATGCTCACTGCTCACCCTGTGCCACCTTTAATGTCACTCCATGCACCAGCCCAGTGTCCTCCTCCTCAAAGACCCCTGTCTAGCATCTCACAAGTAGACTCACTTAGGGGAACAACATCTGTGTATAGTGTGTGTAGTACAGGGACTTACAGGACTACAACTCCCAGCATGCAATGTTTCTGTAACTTCAAACACCATAACAGTGGTCACTTCTCCAAATACCCTTGTATATAAAGTCTCAACTGTAATGTACTCACCTGGGAGGATTATATTTGTATGGTGTGTGTAGTACGTGGACTCACATGTCTGCTAAGGCCATTGATCACACACGGTCAGGACAGACATGACTTACAATCCAGCCAGGTCCTCTCTGATTGCAGTTGTGACATCAGCTGGCGTATGGTGCTGTTCAACATTATAAAGGAATCATGGGCTGATCCAGGAAAACAGGCACACTCATGTGAGATGTAGAGATCCACCAAATAGACAACATGCACGTTGATGGAATGGAAGTTTTTTCTGTTGCAATAGACTTGCTCAGTGGCCTGGGCAAGTAAACATGTGTGCCATCAATGGCCTTCACCACATGTGGGAGATGGGCAAAACTATAGAAGTCAGCTTTCACATTGGCTAAATCCTCACATTAGGGGAATCTGATATTGCTGTCAATGTGTTTAAAAAAAAAGATTTGAAATATTTCAACACCACACTGAACATAGATTAGGACATGCCAGCAGATAGGGCCACTGTATGTTGGAAGGTCCCTGTGGCCAGGAAGTGCAACACTGACATGACTTGCACAATGGATGGTATGATGATTGGATTACTGTTAGGTAGCATCAGATCTGGCTCCAACTGTTACGCAAACTGTTTGTAAGAGAGATGTCGGTAATAGAGGGACACACGTGTCTTTACTATAGTAGTTTATGAAAGTAAATCAGAGTATGACAGTCTTTTAGTCTTTTTATCGTTGGTCTGTCTTGACTCTTCGTCTTGGCCTTCTCCTTTGATCTTCACGGTTTCCTCTCTTTTGTTCTTCTTTATTCAGGGCAGACTCAGGAGGAGCATGTAAATAAAAGAAGAACACAGGTGGTTAGTAAGTATGTTGTCCTTTGTTTTACGTTCCTTCCTTCCGCTTACTGTTTCTGATTCCTTTTTTCTTTTTACCTTCTTTCTTTTCTTGTGTTGGTATTCCTTTGTTTTCCTCTCTGTTACACTTCTATTGTGTAACTTCCTTAACTTCCTGTTTTGCTTCTTTCTCTTTTCTATTCTCTTTTAATTTTTCTTTCTGTCTTGGTTTCGCTTTCCTGTCTTTAGCTGTATTTCTGGCTGGTCTGCTCTGTATTTTATGCTTGTTTTCCTACTGTTCTCACAAATATAAACAAAGCATTGATGGATATGTATCTATATATCAATAAAGATGTCAACAAAAAAAATATGGTCGGCTGTTTCTGTCTTTTCTCTTTTCTATTCTTCTTTTGGTTCTGTTTTGTTTTTCTTTAAATCTACACCCCATATACCAACATAACTAACTAAAGAAAACACAAACAACCTTTTTTTGTGGATGGGAAAAGAAAATTTCACACTAGGTTTAGGACTTTTTTCTATGCCGGTTTAAACACCAAGGGCCATATTTATACTCCGTTTGCGCCGAAATTGCGTCGTTTTTTTTGACGCAATTTCGACGCAAAACTAACGCCAACTAACGCCATATTTATACTATGGCGTTAGAGGCGAATAGCGCCAAAGTTCCCGGAATGTGCGTCATTTTTTAGCGTGAACCCCTTCCTTGCGTTAATGATATGCAAGGGAGGCGTTCCCGTCTAAAAAATGACTCCCAGGCCTTTACGTGGTATTTATACTCCCGGGCAAAAGAGACGCCCGGGAGTTGGCGTGGCTAAAAACGGCGCATTTGCGCCACTTTTTAACGCCTGCTCAGGGCAGGCGTTAAGGGGCCTGTGGGCTCAAAATGAGCCCACAGGTGCCCTCCCATGCCCCCAGGGACCCCCCCTGCCACCCTTGCCCACCCCAGGAGGACCCCCAAGGATGGAGGGACCCACCCCAGGGACATTCAGGTAAGTTCAGGTAAGTATAATTTTTTTTTTTTTATATATTTGTTTGGTGGCATAGGGGGGCCTGATTTGTGCCCCCCTACATGCCACTATGCCCAATGACCATGCCCAGGGGACAGAAGTCCCCTGGGCATGGCCATTGGGCAAGGGGGCATGACTCCTATCTTTACAATGATAGGAGTCATGTTGATGGGGGATGGGCGTCGAAAATAAATGGCGCAAGTCGGGTTAAGACGATTTTTTCGACGTAACCTGACTTGCCCCATTTTAAGACGCCCATGCGCCATTTTCCCCCTACGCCGGCGCTGTCTGGTCTACGTGGTTTTTTCCCACGCAAACCAGGCAGCGCCGGTCTGATTGCGCCGTCTAACGCCATTCCATAAATACGGCGCCCGCATGGCGCTTCAGAATGGCGTTAGACGACGCAAAACTTTTTGACGCTAAACTGCGTTAGCGCAGTTTAGCGTCAAAAAGTATAAATATGGGCCCAAGGCAGAAAACAAAATAAAAGTTCTGAATAAAACAAACAAAAAGAAACATCTCTTTCCTCGCCCACACCCCTTCCCATACCTGGTTAGGCCACGCTCTTCCTAGAGAGTGGCCAGCTTTAGCGTTCTGCTGCCTCCTGACTTCCCGGTCCGTAGCTCGGCTGCCGAACCAGTGCTGAGTTCTCTTCTCCTTCCGTTGCGGTCCGCTCCTCAGTATTCCTTTGTTCCTGCGGCGGTGGCGGTGTGATCCGTTTCTCGTCTTACTGGGCTTTAATAAGCCAAGAATCAACCGGCGTCTCAGCGATCCTTGGCTTTGGGCCCAATACTTCTGGGTCAACAAAAATGTCACCGGAAGTACACATTTATCCGTGGACGTACCTACGGGGCATCTGCAGGTTGCGTCCATGGAGGATGCCCCGCTACACTGTTATTTGTGTATTCATAAGGTACAGAGGGATGACATGGTGTTCCACCATGGTCTGGAGGTCTGGTAATGGATGGTACACAGGAGGTTGCTGCGTCCTCCGTCTCCCAGGGTACCTATTTGGGAAAATTTGGAACATTAGTCATTGTGTCCTCAGCAGCATAAATGATGCATGCCAACAATATCATGTGACAAATAATTTTTTACTAGATAGACATGACACCCAGTACACATCACATCTGATGAAAGGGTCAAATTTGGCCCCCATAGTTTTGAAAACATGTGTTCAAAACATGGACTTGGGACACATCCAATTATTTGCTACACAATCGCCCCTCATAATGTGACTGTATTTTCGGACTGACTATTTTCATACTGCCAAAAATACCATTCGCGGTGGTGGACATGCACCACCGTCATATGCCATCTGTGCCCTGCAACACACTACGCTGGTGGTTGCGTAGTCAGATCTACACAACAAGACAGATTGAGGATGTTTGTTATGATATTAAACTTATATTGTTGTTGTAACACATTTTACAGGGCCATACACAGTATTTTAAACCATCAAAACAGCGGATGCCTGACCTACTTCATTGGAAATCAGGAACTGCCCGCGGCCACCGGAGAAAGCTGTCTGCGCGGTAGGCAGTTCCAGTAGTGGCAGACACAGCCAAAGTTTAACATTGTTGCCTGTGTCAGTCACGACCCAGTGGCTGTGTCCGCAGCGGTGATGACCGTATTTGTGGCATACGTGTACACTGCGTTGTGCAAAATCAGTCACTTGACTCCTGACACTGTTGCCAGCAACATCTTCAACTTCTGTTTACCGCCTCTGGTAGCAATCATGCCACATCTAGCATGTGAAAGGGACCCTGCCTTCTCTCAAGGAGAACTGGAGATACTTGTGAGCGAGGTCCTTCCCTTGTATGGACAGCTTTGACTTTGTTTAACACCATCCGTTCCCTCCTCACAGGCTACAATGTGCCCTTGTGTGCCAGTTAGACTTCTTGTGTGCCTGTTGTTGCAGTCTGTGTGGTATCAATGGGATGTACATGCTGGAGGTATTGGGAACCAGTACTATATGTTGTGTTCATTCACATTGTGTTGTGTGATTTATTTTTGTGGGGTCCTAGATCCTTCTAGTGTTGGATGCACATAACTAAGCAAGGAGACTTTACTGCCATCCAAAGACATTCCTTTGTTTATGATGGTTGTTAGACAACATGTATATGCATGACAACAATGTGTATGCATCTTATCTGAGTCTTTTAAGGATCTTGTTAGCAATATGTATTGTGCCACAGGTCTTTCACCCCCACATCTGGCCTTGCCAAACCGTTGTCTGGATGGCATATGATGACACAAGCCACAAACCACATTGCTGATGGCCACATGATGTACTGTCATGCATGGAAGTGATGGAAATGTGAGTGTCATGTACATTCTGTATGCTAACAGCCTGCAATGACCAAGGCCTGTCAAATGTATCTTCCTGTATAGGGCATAGTCCAGGCTGTGGGAGAGTCACTGTGGCTATACAACTGTGGCACTTTGCCTACGCCCTGTAGACCTGAAGATCCTGTCATGTGGCCAATATGAAGTTCTAGTGGCAAAACCTGCCCTGAACGCCTCAGTCAATTGACTAGATTAGGAATGGGTACTCAGGTAAATCCCTCAACTAGATCTTTTGTACATCTTGCATCATTGTCAATGTGTGATTTTGACTTGTGACACGTCCTTTACTTGCACAGCTCTGTTGTCACTTTACCAGAGGCTTTATTTGTCCTGAACAGACAGAATGCACAAATGACAAACTCACAGTGCAAACAGTGTGTAGATTCCTAGGAGGCTGTGAAATATGACTAAGTAGCTTGGTTACATAGCAGACATTTTACAATACATACCTTTGTATGTTGGATGCCATCACTATGGGTTAGAAACATGCCTGTCTGTGGACCAGGTACATAAAACAGAAACCCACCCTGAAGTGGCATGAGTCTACATTTGGTAGGCCAAATGTCCACAAATGCACACTTTTTCTACCCACCATGCAAACACTTTCATTGTCACACAAGTGTAAGGGTGAGGTCTATACTATTGTAATTACCTGTAGGTACTGTATGCAGTGAGTCAATCTTGCAGAGTGTAAAAGTGTTGCACCAGTCAGCCCTAAGGAGTTTACCCTTCAGGATACACATTGGTGTATAGTGTTTCATTGTGGCTCACATCACAGTACATGTTGTTGATGCATGGGCTACCTGATGTCAGTAGGCTTGCTTAGTCATTATAGGCCATGAGTAGGGTAATGGGGTAGTCTGCAGATAAAGCAAAAAGTGTGTAGTCATGTCCCTGTACTTATTGGCAGGTGTCCTTTACATTCGTGGTATGTTGACAAATTGCCCATTTTGTGCTTAGTGCTTCTGATATGTGTGTGACACAGCCATATGGGCAAAAACAGGTGTTTGTAATCATTTGATCTGTCTTTTGCATCCATACAGGTAAATGCCATCACAAGAAGGAGAATTGGAGAGCCATTGCTTGGAAGGTGCGGACCCAAGGGGCCCACAGCCGGCAGAGTGCACACTGTCGCAAGAGGTGGGATCAAGGCGGTGGGCCTGGAAGATCACAGAGGTCCAGCAGGGGCTTTCCTCCCAACATGGGTGAGGTGGACATTGTGATGGCCCCCCTAATGGCCCACATTCCGGCAGTGGTCTACCTGGACATTGATGGGCCTTTGAGGAGAGCACAGCAGCAACAATTGGGTGAGTACAGAGCATATTCCTGCCTGCCACATAGCCAAGTTGATGTATTAGGATGTGATAACTCCCCCTGATGATTAGGGATGTGCCATGTGTGACACACTAGATGAGTAACTGTTTGTGTAGATATATAGGCCCTCATTACAACCCTGGCGGTCGGTGTTAAAGCTGCGGTAATACCGCTAACAGGTCGATGGTAACAAAAATGGAATCACGACCGTGGCGGAAACTGCCAACATAGACAGCCACTTTAACACTCCGACCGCCACGGCGGTAGAAACAAAAACCGCAGCAATAACCACCAACTGACAGGCGGAAGTCAATATACCGCCCACTGTATTATAACAGGCCTATCCGCCACCTTTTCCAGGGCAGTATCAACGCCACCAAAAGCATGGCGGAAACAGGACTTGGAATGGAAACCACTCACCTCTCGACACCCAACGAGAAACCAGGACGCCATGGACCCCGAGTTACAGGTCCTGACCATGTTCGTTTACCTCCTCTTCTACAAGGAGCAGCAAAGATGCCAGCGACGACCACGGTGAGTACTGCACCTAGCAAACGGGGGGGGGAAGTAAGAGTGACACACACACACGCAACATGCAACACGTAACACCCTCACCCCCACCCACAACACCATACACACAAATACATGCAGCAACATTACATTTACACCCTCAACCCCTGGAAGAACGCAAGGACAAAATGAAATGATTATAACGAGTGTAATCATCGAAAAATCAGAAAGGCCAAGACAACTTTACATCATCAGTGTATACAAATATTTACAGCAACTACACAAGTCCGGATAGTGTTCCAATCATTGTCCGTGGACCAGTGGTCCCAAAATGCATGGGTGAAGCCCACACATGATACCTGACTCGAAACAGAGAGAACACTGCTGGGGCATCAGATCGAAAATAAACAGGCACCTCAGAGGGAGAGGGAGGGGGGGCACCTCAGCCGGATGAACGGACGACACCATTGCTCGAGGGGGCTCCATGCCCACAGTTTGGTCCTGGGGAGTGCAAAGCCACAGTCTCACAAGTCTCTCAAGGGGGTGGTTTGCCCACTGCTTTGTCCTGGGGAGTGCAAAGCCACAGTCTCTCAAGTCTCCCAAGTGGGTGGGTTGCCCACTGCTTTATCCTGGGGAGTGCAAAGCCACAGTCTCTCAAGTCTCTCAAGTGGGTGGAATTCCCACTCCTTTATCCTGGGGAGTTTAAAGCTACAGTCTCTCAAGTGGGTGGGTTGCCCACTGCTTTATCCTGGGGAGTGCAAAGCCACAGTCTCTCAAGTCCCCCAAGTGGGTGGGTTGCCCACTATTTGGTCCTGGGGAGTGCAAAGCCACAGTCTCTCAAGTTGGTGACATGTTCCACTGGTTCTGGAGGGGGCTTAGTGACCAGAGTGCTTCATCCTGCTAAGGACTGTGTGAGCGGATGTTTTTCTCCACTGGTTCTGGAGGGGGCTTAGTGCCCAGAGTGCTTCATCCTGCCAAGGACTGTGTGAGTGGTTGTTTTTCTCCACTGGTTCTGGAGGGGGCTTAGTGCCCAGAGTGCTTCATCCTGCCAAAGACTGGGGTAGTGGATGTTTTTCTCCACTGGTTCTGGAGGGGACTTAGGCCCTCATTACAACCCTGGCGGTAAATCATGCTTTCTGCTGTGCGGAAGACCACAACATGCCGTTGCGGCAGTGGAATTCCGCACCAGGTATTACGACTCACAGATCGGAATCCACCACAATACAGACACCCACACAAGTCTGCCACACCAAAGGTCAGTGATAATCTGGCTATCCCAAAACCTACACCATCACGCCAACAGGAATACGCCCACAGTATCATGACCCACGAATCAACGTGTAATCCATTGGCGGTACACACCGCTGCGCTCAAAATACACACACATCTACAAAACACAACCACATTGGATAATTCAAAATACACACACCTGACACATATACACACAACACACCCACACACCCAATCCAATATAAAGCACACACCCACATCACCCACAAGCCCTTACAACCAAAATTCTGAAAGAAGGCCAGAGAGAGAGACTACCTAACACAACACCAGCATCCACAGACACACAACACCATCACTTATACAACATCTATGCACCTCAAGCAACACACACCAACACATCCCCTCACACATCACAAAAGACAGCACCTCACACATCACCCACACCACATCATGGCACCTCAAAGACACCCCAGGTTCTCTGAGGAGGAGCTCAGGGTCATGGTGGAGAAAATCATCCGGGTAGAGCCACAGCTATTCGGATCACAGGTGCAGCAGACATCCATTCCATGGAAGATGGAGCTATGGCGGAGAATTGTCGACAGGGTCAACGCAGTGGGACAGCATCCAAGAACATGTGATGACATCAGGAAGAGGTGGAATGACCTACAGGGGAAGGTATGTTCAGTGGTATCCAGACACCAGATTGCTGTACAGAGGACTGGCGGTGGACCCACCTCCTCCCCCACAACTAACAAGATGGGAGGAGCAAGTCTTGGCAATAATGCATCCTGAGGGCCTCGCAGAAGTAGCAGGAGGAATGGACTCTGGTAAGACAAATCTTTACTACTTTTTCCCCCCACCCCACCTGCATCCCATCACATACTCCCACCCTCACACACATCACCCCAACACCCCACAGATACCCCACTAACACAACCCACACATCCCAAAATCAAGCCCTGCATGTAACACCAATGCATGGACAACCATCACCAAAGCATGTCCAGTAGGGAGACTCACTCATGCCCCAAAATCACCAATCACACAAGAGCCACAGCAATAATGCAAGAACAGGAGTAGAGGGTAACTCACCCATTGCACAAGATGGCACACACAGATACAATAACTATGCATTTACACCACAACAGGACACATACCCAACGTCACCGGACAGGAGGGGCCAGCCATATCCAGTCCCCCCACAGAAGAGGCCCACAGTGATGACAGCAGCTCTGAACGCCTGGATTAAGGTGACCAACCCGGCCCATCAGGGACCTTGGGACAGTCGGTTCGACTGATACAGTCACAAACCACCACTGAACCTCCCTCCTCAGAAAACACCACCACAGCACCCACCCAGCGGGCCCATCCCTCTGTCCCCAGGACACATCAATCAGCAGTGTGTCCACCACTACAGGGAACCCAGGCAACCCCACTAACACAGGACCATCAGGGGCCTGGGGTCAGTGGCAGTGAGCACACAGTTCAGGGGACAGAGGCACAGGATAACAGCGAAGATGGGAGGACTGCTGTGCAACAGGGGTAGGACAGGCCAAGGGAACCCACTCTCCACAATGCACTCTCCAACATCATGGAAGCTTACCACAATTTCCAGGAGACCATGGGCATGGTACTGGCCAAGTTTCAGAATACCCAGCGGATTCAGGAGGAACACTAAATGGGGATCAGGGAGGACTTGAAGTCCATCAACACCACCCTGGTCACCATTGCAGGGGTGCTGGCAAACCTTGTCAACACCATGAGGGACACAGTGGCACACCAACGGGCCCCTGACACTAGCCTGGACGATGAAAAGCCCTCCACCTCCTCCGGCGCTAGAGGACAGGAGGCACCGCCACAGGAACAACAGGCCATCAGCACCCCACCCCCTGCAGAAGGAGAACCACCCCGCAAACGGTCTCTGAGATCCAGGAACAAGACAGAGATCATTGCCAAGACCCCTGCCAGGAAATAAGACCCCCTTGAATGTCACCCTTCTGCCCCACTTTGTCACCCTGTCCACCTTATGCCCCATTGACAATGCACCTGTGAAACAAATAGACTGGACTCTGCCATGGGCATTCCTCCACCATCACCCCAGCCCACTTATTTGCACAGAAATAAACACACTTGAATCACAAAACAATCTGGAGTCTGTCTCTGCTTTCACTAATGTGCAATTGCAAAACCTCTGGAATATAACAATGTCAATGTACTTGTTCACATACCAATGTAACACAGCTGTAGGCCAGCAGTAAACATAGCAGAGGGCACAAAGTGGGACCCAGATCTGTGAAATGGAAAGGCAAAGTAACAAATCAGGGTCCATGCACTGAGGGAAAATGACAGAATTATGCTAGCTCCAACAATAGTATGACATGTGGGAAGCAGTTACATCTTCTTACCTGTGTCTCACTGGAAGTATTGCATGATGATGTTGTTTCGGTTGTCGACATCTTCTTCTTCTGCCTCCTCTTCTTCACTGTCGACAGGTTCCACAGCTGCCACAAGATCACCATCTGGCCAATCCTCCTGCAGAAAAGGCACATGGCGTCGAAAAGCCAGGTTGTACAGCATGCAGCAGGCCACAATTATCTGGCACACCTTCTTCGGTGAGTAGTATAGAGAGCCACCTGTAAGATTGAGGCACCGGAATCTGGCCTTCAGGAGGCCAAAGGTGCGTTCTATAGTCCTCCTAGTTTGCCCATGTGCCTCATAGTAGCATTCCTCTGCCCTTGTCCTAGGATTCTTCACTGGGGTCAGTAGCCATGAAAGGTTGGGGTAGCCAGAGTCACCTGCAAATGTCGAGGGACAACTGTTAGACAGACACTAACCCTTAGGGACAACCCCATACCCAGACACCTATGTCAACTGTGTTGGGACCTTGGGCTCACCTATTAGCCACACATGATGCCTCGGGAGTTCCCCATCACATAAGGGATGCTGCTATTCCTCAAAATGTAAGCGTCATGCACAGAGCCAGGATACCTGGCATTCACATGGGAGATGTACTGGTCTACCAAACACACCATCTGCACATTCATGGAATGGTAGCTTTTCCGGTTTCTGTACACCTCTTCATTCCTGCGGGGGGACAAATGCCACATGTGTACCATCAAGTTTTTTTCCCATCACATGTGGCCCCCTGAAATGGCAGCTGCCTGACCTGTAAGGTGGGACAAGGGGAAATGAGGTAACTGCGCTGGCGTTTTACACCGTCGCGGTGGGGGGACGAAGACCGCAGCTCAATTTAGCATTGGTTAACATTGGGCCCTATGGGTCCCAGGAGCCAATGACGATGTACGCCGGCTGTGACGGTATGCACTGCCGCAGACGTGCCCGCCATTTTCTTACTGTTCACTCACTTGATACCTGACCTTCAACAGGAGAGGACCTACACTGCAAGTGCTGCTGTGACCTATGTCTGGAAGCGATGATGGCTACAGTGTCTGGGGAAAGGGCCCCTGCCTTCACTTCGGAAGAGTTGGAGAAACTGGTGAATGGGGTCCTAACCCAGTACACGGAACTGTACGGTCCTCCATACAAACAGATGAGTACACTGTGAGCATGGTGGATGGCACCTGAGTGTATGGAGTGTTGTGGATGGAAGAGGGTGGGGAGGGGGACAGGCCAGCATGTCAGGATTGTGTGTGTATATATGGCTGGACCAGGGTGGGAGGTGTTTGGCAATGCGTGAGATGAAATGTACGGGCTAGAAATGTCCATTTTTACTTCACTTTACCTCTAGGTCAGCGCACACCAGAAGAAGGGTATTTGGCGTGCCATCGCCAAGGATGTCCAGACCCTGGGGTCTGCCATAGACGGAGCACCCACTGCTGTAAAAGATGGAAGGATATGCGCCGCTGGAGCAAGAAGATGGTGGAGGCCCAGCTGGGGATGGCCTTCCAACGTGGAATGGGTGCCCGTCGCACCATGACTTTCCATGATGTACCGGATCCAGGTGGTGGCCTATCCGGAGTTTAATGGGTTCTTGAGGGCATCACAGCAACCACAAGGGGGTGAGTACACTCTAATTCAGCTGACTCTGTGCACTTTACAAGGTGTCTGGGTGGTCGAAGTGGGCTGTGGGTTCCCCTAGGCCAGGGCGAACTTGGTAGGCTAGGTCCCTTGTTAGGAAGGCTCTGTTGCACCCCAACCCCAATACTGTTAATAGCCATCTACACCTAGTCAGGCTCCTGTGACTTCCAAGTGTGCAGCAATTGGGTTTAGGCCTCATCCCCCATGGGCATGTGAATTTGATAGGAACTGTTAGTGCATGGCTTAGTGCAGAGGGCTGCTCCCTGTGTGTTGTGTCTGCCAACGGTAGTGGAGTTGCATTCACTGAACATGTGTTTCTTATGTCTCCCCCCCCTTTTTTGTTTTGTCTCCCTGTTCTTGTGTGCAATAGCATCATCTGGCAGAGGAGCAGTGGCACCAGAGCAGGAGGGAGCTGCAACCCACTTAGCCCTGGAGGGTGAAGCAACGGAGTCTGAAGCCACCTGTGGGACGGAGGGCGAGGGAAGCTCCACGACAGGGACAGGAGCATACAAAAGCGACAGCGACTCCTCCTCTGATGGGAGCTCCCTTGCGGTGGCGGGCACCTCTGTGCCCACCGCATCAAGTACAGCCGCCACCCCCCCACCAGCACCACCCTCCCAGCAGCCCCTCAGCATGTTTCCTGTGCCCGCTCACCCAGGAGGGTGGGCATCTCCTTCGCCACAGGCACCTCAGGCCCTGCTCCAGTCAGCCCTGCTGCCCTCAGTGAGGAGTCTATTGACCACCTGAGATCCCTCACTGTTGGGCAATCTACCATTTTGAATGCCATCCAGGGTGTTGAGAGGCATTTGCAACAAACAAATGCATATCTGGAGGGCATTCATTCTGGGCAGGAGGCCCAACAGCGAGCATTCCAGAACTGGCCTCAGCACTGATGGCAGCCACTGCCCCTGTGTCCAGCCTCCCACCTCCAACTTCCTCCACCCAGACCCAATCCCCTGTACCTCAGCCTATCCCAAGCACACCGTCAGACCAGCATGCACACTCATCAACACACAAGATTGAACATGGCAAACATAAGCACCACACATCCCACAAGCACTCACACAAGCACCATCCCCATGCAGACACAGCAACATCCAGTGACTCCACTGTGTCCCCCTCCTCCACGTCTTCATCCTCCCTCCCTGTCTCGTCTCTACTCACACCTGCATGGACTACATCCTCAGCCACTACCTCCATCACCAGCACGCCCATCACCACACACCACTCACGTGCAATCACCACCCCCACTACCATGCACACATCCCTTGTGTCCTCTCCCAGTGTGTCTGTGAGCCCTCCTCCCAAAGTACACAAACGCAGGCACACACCCACCCAACAGCCACCCACCTCACAACAGCCTCCGGCCCATGCACCTTCACCCAAATTAAGCAAACGTACACCTCCTACAACCAGTACCTCTTCCTCCACTCCCAAACACCATCCATCTTCCCGTCCCAGTGTGTCTAAGAAGCTTTTCCTGGCTAACATAGACCTCTTCCCTACACCTCCCCACCGTCCTTCTCCTAGGGCCAGGCTTTCCAGGTCCCAGCCCAGCACCTCCGCCACCAAATCCCCAGGCACAGTGGTGCAAGCAACTGTGGGGTCATCAAGTGCACCACCCATCAGGGCAGCCAGTGTGCCACCTTGTGAAGCCAAGGACATTCCGCCGCCTGCCAAGGTGAAGAAGATGCCCACATCCCAGAGGGAGAAGCCGCACCCACCAGCCACCAATGGCTCCGCCAAAACAAAAGGGGACAGTGGGAAGACACCTGTGGCACCATCTAAAGGTGAGGAAGGGACAAAAGCAGAAGAGCAGGTCAGAACAGGGCACGGTGGCAAGGACTGAGGGACTAGTGTCACCCCTTCTGTCAACGACTACACCAACCTGTACGACGGTGAACACCGCAACCTGCCCCGCCAGAAGCACCACCACCTGCACCACCACCTACACGTCTGCAGCCTCAGCAACAGTCCCCAGCATCTTCCCCAGTGGGCAGCCATCCGAGGCTGCAGAAGACATCCTGCTGTGTCCCTCATAGGTGCTGACACATGCACCACTGCCAGAACCACCGCCACAGACACCGCCGCAAGCACCGCCACCAGCCCCGCGAAGTGCTCAGACAGTGGCACCACAGCTGACATGGCTACCATCCCCAGTGGCAGCCGTCCGAGGTTGGAGGAGACTTCCTGGACCCTGCACAGCTTCCATGAGGCATGACTCTCATCACTGTTTGCACCTGCAGGTGGAAGGCGAAGCCGCAGCAGGGTGGGTTATGTCTCTGCCTCTATGGCGTATCATGCTACCTGTTCCTAGGCAATCTCGTGGCACACACACCCATGTGAGGGAATGGGACCTGCCACACTGCATGTGGAGCACTCTGGGCACAAGGCCCCCTCCAGAAACAGTGGAGAATCACATCCACTACCTCAGTCCTTGGCAGGGTGAAGCACTCTGGGCACAATGCCCCCTCCAGAACCAGTGGAGATAAGCATCCACTACCTCAGTCCTTGGCAGGATGAAGCACTCTGGGCACAAGGCCCCCTCCAGAACCAGTGGAGAATCACATCCACTACCTCACTCTGTTGAAGTAAGCCTCAGCAAGGCCTACTAGTGCAAGGGGTTCACCTTTCTCTGCACAAAGTCCTCAGACCATGTAGGAAGAAGTTGGCACAGAAACTGGAATAAAAGACAAAAGTTTATTAACCTCATGAGGTGGTACTACAGTTCAAACAGCACCCTAGGGTAATGTCTGGAGTAGCACACTGAACTAAGAGAGCATGGTCCTTTTATACCCACACAGGGGCTAAAAGGAGATGGTAAAATTATGGAAACAAGACTTGTATACATGTAAGGTCATGTGGAAAATGCACAGTCGACAGGTAGGAGGAGCTAACAGTTTCCAAGGACTAACAGCTGCAGACCTTACTGAGCATGTGCGAAAGTAAGAGATGCTAAATATAACTTGTCACTAGGCAGATTTCAAGAGCAGTTAACAGAAAGGTAGGACAGAGCACATGGTGAGCACATGGCAGCATGTAGCAGAGAAAATGGCTGCCATGAATACAAAATGGATTCCGCAAAATGTTCATAATAGTTACTAAATACAAGATGTCTTCTGCTAATGCTTAATCTAATCACTGCTAAATTACAACAGACGACCCTTTCAGCATTAGCTGAAGACATTCGTCTTTCTGGGATAATCTCAATATTCATCCTGTATATTTATGCTCATCATTTCAGCTATTTCCTTATCTAACATATGTTGTGCCTTCATTTCTGTAATATTTCTTTTGGTAGGCATACAAGCAGTAATACACATGGAGCAGAACATTGGACCACACTGAATACAGATACAGCATGTAAAAAATATTGCAATTATTACACACAGGATAGTCAGTAGTTTCCAGCCCCAGGCGGAAACAAGAGCCCAAAACCATGCAGAAAAAGTCCAAGTACCAGTCTCTGTATGGATTTCTGCAGCAATTTTATGCAATTTAGATATTGCATCATATACTGAGGGTGAGTGATCTGGGATAAAAACACAACAACTACTACCGATGATTCGACATGCACCACCTCGATCAGCTAATATCACATCTAGTACCATACGATTTTGGAGCGCTACAATCCTCGCAACTTGGAGCTCCTCCGTAATATTCCCAAGTGCCAGAGCTGCCTGATTGGTAACAGCTTCCACAACCCTAGTCAATTGTCTCACTTTCCTACTGTTTAACGCAACACCTACAAAGGGGAACAATCCTAAATTAAAATCAACATATTGTTGCAGGCTAGTATCCGTTTGGTCTACCTCATTTGTACTTATTTCCCTTTTAATCTATTGTTAATGATGTCATTGAACAGTTTTAAATCTCGGTGATATGATGCAGGAGCCAAAAACACAGGGGGTAATAGAAAAGATACATAACACACACCTGACCACCCAACAGGTACTTGGTAATGTCCATAGTTACCACAAACAAAATATGTATTATGTGAAGCTGTTAAACTACTATTATTTACACTCTCAATAGTTAAAATCAAGGTACAATCGCTTATCCCTACTGGAATTCGTCCAATGCTTCGTATACATAAATCTGCTTTAGTTTTTGTAAGAGAAATCACAAATAGTTCTTTCTTGTCAGAGTCTCGTATATTTGTGAAGACATATGGGGGGGTTATTCTAACTTTGGAGGATTTGTTAATCCGTCCCAAAAGTGACGGAAAAGTGACGGATTTACCACCAGCCGTATTACGAGTCCATTATATCCTATGGAACTCGTAATACGGCTGGTGGTATATCCGTCACTTTACCGTCACTTTTGGGACGGATTAACACTCCTCCAAAGTTAGAATAACCCCCTTGGTATTGAAACATTGTCCGGTTGATACTCTTCCAATTCCCATTTAGTTCCTTTAGCTTAGGGATACCCATCTTTGTCTTGGTAGCACACTTTATTAAGGCGAAAAAGAAGTCTGCCCTCTGTACGTTTTCCAGATGCAAACAAAAGCATGTACCAAGCTTGACAAGAACCATTGTGTGAAAAAGGAAGAGGAATGAAAGGTGTTCCTCCTTTCTTTTGATGCGCAGGTATCATTCCACATACCCAACAGTTAGTAGTATTTGTAGCATTATGAGTATGATGCAACATCTGAATGAAAGTATTATTGAAGTACGATTGACGGTGCTTCTGCTCCTGATAGGGAAGCGTAAAGTAATAGTGATCCTCTGGTACTGGAGTAGTGGCAACAAAAAACTCACGATCAGGAGACTTCTTTTCAATAAACCAGGTGATTGTTGCTGTAACCACCAAAACAACAACAAACCCCATAATACTAATGATCAATTTGTTATTCATTTTAGCAACAGTGATAATCGACCCTTTCAGGAATGAATTAAAAACAATCGTTGGAGCTCTTATCCCTGGGCAGCCGCTGATTTCTTCACCACGGGCCAAAACGGGTGTCACTACTCTTATGCACGGCTGATCCACCCCCCTTGCCACATTGGCTCTCTGTTTCACTAACCCAGGGCGGTAGCTCAACCAGTCTTTTCAAAACAATTTTCAGATTCTTTCCTTGGTCTCAAATTATATCGCGACACTCCAGAAGTCGTATGGTCCGGGAAGCCCTCTGCAGATTCGTCAGGTGATATAGCACGGCCTTTCTCCGTAGTCAAAATCTCTCGATGATCGGTCAGCACAGCAGGTTCCACCAAGGTAGGTAGCACTCTCTTGCAGTGAGTACTATGGACCCAATTCTTTCGGTTCGTCACTCGAACTGCTGTCCTTGTCGCAAGGAGCACCTGTTCTGGGCCTCGCCACCTTGGTTCCAAGCTGCTTGATCTTTCAAAAGACTTAATCATCACCTGGTCACCAGGTCGGAGTTCATGGCCTTCACCTGTAGATCTGTCAGGAAGGGTTTCTCGAAACCTGTTGATGAATAGAAACCAAATTGTCGGTTAACTGTGCCAAATAATCATTCATTAGGACACAAGGTACATCATATACAGATTTTGGTTTAGGAACTCCCCAAATATTCATTGGTCTCCCAAATACTACTTCATAGGGGCTAAGGGCAAGTCGGGAGTGTGGCACTGACCTAATAGACAATAATGCCAATGGTAATGCATCCGGCCAAGTTAAGGATGTGGAAGCCTGTATTTTCGCTAATTTCAGCTTCAATGTAGCATTATACCTTTCCACCAACCCTGCTGATTGTGGGTAGAAAACCGCATGGAACTTCTGTTTGATCCCTAATCCTTTCCGGACATACTTAATAACTTCCCCAACAAAATGAGGTCCGTTATCACTCCATAAAAGTCTGCAAACACCAAACCTAGGGAAAAATTCTTTCAAAAGCACCTTCGCTGTGGTAATGGCAGTATTATCCTTTGTGGGGTACGCCTCTATCCATTTACTGAAGGCACAAACTACCACCAAGACATACTTTAAATTGTTGCAGCGTTCAAGCTGAATATAATCCATTTGTAGAACTTCAAAAGGTGCAGTTGGTGTAGCAAACCCTCCTGCAGGAGTACGTGTCCCTTTTCCAGGATTGTATTGTAAGCAGATCAAACAAGACTGTACTACTCTCTTAGCTGTACTGGAAATTTCTGGATGCTCCCAAACTTGCGTAAGCAACTTCGTTATTGTTGAAGCTCCAACATGTGCCAGCCCATGTGCCATCTGAACCATAGGTTGTACAAAAGCTATAGGCAATTTCCATTTATCCATCTGCTTATTCCGCCAACAGCCCTCATCATCCAATTCTCCATCTTTAGACCATTGCTCACGTTCTTTCACAGAAGCAGATTTCTGTATATCTAATACGTCTTGTCTAGCATTATGCCAACGTTCAGCTTGTGACTTCACTACATACATAGAAGTAGTACTTCGCTGCATCACAGTCTCACGTGCTACACGGTCTGCAAGAGCATTACCTTGCCCTATCTTATCGGTCACTTTCTTATGTGCACTACATTTCACAATAGCTAGTTTATTTGGATATGTCAATGCAGTCAAGAGGTTATGCACTAATTCTCCGTGCATTATCTGCATCCTGAGGGATGTGAGAAAACCTCTCTCCTTCCAAAGCAAACCAAAATCATGAGCCACTCCAAAAGCATATCGGCTGTCTGTGTAAATGTTCACACTTAAATCAGTACTAAGCTCACATGCTCATGTCAAAGCTATTAGTTCAGCTGCTTGAGCTGACTTCTGTGGTATACGAGCTGTCTCCACTACCGTGTGTATTGTGGTGATTGCATATGCAGCTGAGGTCGTACCATCTGGCAACTTCAAACAAGACCCATCAACCCACAGTTCCCCGTCTACATCTAAAAGGGGCGTATCTTGTAAATCAACACGACCCTTTGTCTGTTCTTCAGTAAGGAATATACAATCATGTGTTTCTTGTGACTGAGGCTGAGTCACTGGATATGGCAACAAAGTAGCTGGATTTAGTGTTGCACATCCCTTCAGTGTAATTTGAGGAGCCAACAATGTCAACTCATAACCTCTCCTACGGGCGCTAGTTAAATGTTGTGTCTTTGTTTGATTTAAAAGAGCATCAACCGCATGGGGTACTAGCACCAACAGCTTATGTGACAAAACTATCCCTTCACTCTGACGTATTGAGACAGATGTTGCGGCAACTGAACGAAAACACCCGGGCAATGCTCGAGCGACAGGATCAAGTACTGCTGAAAAATATGCACAGGGACGCTGCTTATCGCCATGTGTCTGTACTAAAACTGACACTGCACATCCATCTTTCTCGTGTACGTAAAGTGCAAAAGGCTTCATGTAATCTGGAGTACCTAACAATGGTGCAGAACAAAGGGCTTGTCGCAGCTGCCGGAAAGCAGTCTCACATTCATCTGTCCATGTGAGGGGCATTGGAGTATCTTTAGTCAAAAGTGCTAGCGAAGGTTTGGCAATATGTGAAAACCCTAATATCCATTGCCTACAAAAAGAAGTAAGACTAAGGAATGCACGAACATCTTTCTGAGTAGAGGGTACTGGTGTGTCTAAAATTGCTTGAATACGATCGGATGTAAGTGCACGGCCCTCCTTAGACAAAAGGTGACCTAAATAGGTTACCTTTGGTCTACAATATTGCAATTTCTTTCGTGACACTTTATGATGGTGTGAAGCAAGAAAAGAAAGTAAGGACAAAGTGCACTTTTCACATTGCTCCGGGGTATCAGCTGCCAACAAAATATCATCAACATATTGTATGAGAGCCACACCTTCAGGCAAAACAAAAGAATCAAGTTGTCGTTTTAACGCCTGACTATAAATACTTGGACTCTCCGTATAGCCTTGAGGAACTCTGCAAAATCTACATGATCGTTTATTCAAAGTAAAACCAAACGAATATCGGCTGTCAGGATGAATAGGGATCGAAAAGAAAGCATTCTTCAAGTCTATCACAGAGAACGTAGTTGCTGTCGGGGGAACCAAAGTAAGGAGTGTCGTGATGTCAGATACCACAGGATATTGTGGTATCACAATCTTATTGACTTCTCGTAAATCAATAATGAATCGGTAAATCCTAGTATCAGTATCCTTTTTCAGAATAGGAAGAATCAGACTGTTACAAACATTATACAGAACTTCCTCGACAACTCCAACTGCAATAAGATCATACACAATTCGTGAGGGTGCTTATTCGCCCTCCTGTGAAATTTTGTATTGAGGCAAACGTGGCAATACAGCTCCCTCCTTGACACTAATATGTACCGGTGGAATAATCATTTGTCCCACATCAGTATCTGAAGTAGCCCACAAAGTACTAGGGAGTGAAGCTAATGCAACATCCTCTTTAACAAGACAAACTCTTTCCATCACAGGATGATTATCATTTAAAATAACACGCACCCCTTCAGGAGAGCATCGTATTGTAGCCCTGAAATACTTGAGCATATCAAGGCCCACAATATTGTCTGGTGTATTTGGAGAAAGCAAAAATAGTCATGGAGCAGTAAATGTATCAACATGGAATGCAAGTGGTTGTGAAAATGGGCTAGGGGAAGGTGTCCCATCGAAACCTATCGATGTAATGGTTAAGCCAGACAGGGGAGCCCTTGGAATCAATTGTTTAGACAAGGCGCTACGAGTAGCTCCTGTATCAACCAGAAACTGATCAGTAAGACCCAAAACATGTGCTGTAACATAGGGACCCCTCTGATCTACTGGAACTTCAACTGATTCCCTACCCCATCCTAGGCAATCCTATGCATAAGCAGAATCTTGGAAATCAGGCTGCACATGACCAGACATCTGGTATTGGTTCCGTCTATCAAAAGTGTTAAACCCATCCTGCCCTTGTGTATTAGCATCAACCCTAGCATGATCATTTGTGCTTCTTCTAGGTCCTGAATATCCTGAGCGATTTCTCATTTGTCCCCGACCACGTGAACACTGCTGAACACGTAGTGCTGGACAATCGGCAGCCCAGTGCCCAAATTTCTTACAATATGCACACTGATCATCAGACAAATTCGAACGAGTGTAAGAAGAACCATAAGATCCACGTCCACCTCTATACCTACCTCTAAAAGGCAGACCATAAGCTGGAGCCAACATAACCTTCGTCTTTAATTCTTTAATCTTTTTCTCCTCGCTACCTTTTGCTTCTAATTCCTGTTGTTCATAATACTGAGCCATAGTCAAAAGAGAAACCGGAGTAGAGGTAGTCCATGAACTTTCACTAGCTTTTAGACGACTAGCTATTCCTGGTAACAGATTTGCAACATATTTATCGACGAACAAATGTCTGCCCGTATCATCTGACAATGACTGACCGCTAAAATCATGAAATGCTTCTTCAAAGCGTGTAAAGAAATCGGAGACCGATTCATCTGCCTTTTGTTTACAAGACGCTAAAACAGTCCAATCTATCTTTTTAGGGGGAATAATCATTTTCAACTTAACTAATATGGCTGCAGGAAGATCTAGAATCAACTGATATGGCTTTTTCGCAGGTTCCCTATCACCGTCCATCTGTTCTATTTCTTTCCATGATGCCCCAAAAACTGTACGATCATCAATTTTACGAACAGTTCTCCACATATCTGGCGGTAATATCAATCCGAAAAATAAATCAATGTTAGCCAAATTCATAGTACAAGAACTAATTGCTCCCTCAACTTCCTCATAAAAGGCGGCTGGATTTTTCCGCGGGTCAGGTAATGCTGTTTTAAGTGCCATTACATCTGCCCTATTCCAAGGAGTATACACCCAATTATAAATAAAATAACCCTTAGCATCAACAGAAGTTTTATCATCATTTGTACCCAATCCTTTAGGAGGAACATACAAAGGCGCGGCCTCCCGCATTGGTTTCGCATGAACTATCATAGTCTTATCTGTTTCAAAGATGGAAGCTTGCGCCCCTTTGGTCTGAGATGCTCGTGCAACTGCGTCCGCAGCCCTTTTCTCTTCTTGCAAACGGACTGCCACAATACGTAATTTCATTAAACGCCTGATTGCATCAGCCACCTGGGAGAAAACAAAAAGACCATCACGCATTTGCTTATGATCAGCTGCTACATCATCGGGCTCTAACTCATCAGAATATTTCCGATATAGTTCAATAACTTCTGAGCCAAATGCCTCAGTAAAATATAGCTGCTCCTTTTCCGTCCACCCTTTCATGTTGTCTAAAAGTTCAGAAGCAGAAACAACGCTACAAATTGTTTTACGAGCAATAGATCTAAGCTCAGACGCACGGTCAGCAGGCAGCATAGAGCGACTGTCCCGCATCTTCTGTTGCTCCGAACTGAAGACTTTAAGTAACTCATGAGGGGCAGAAGGGATGACATACGGAGGTGGAGGGCGATCTAGTAAGAATAAATCATCATGTGGTTTATTAATGATAGGATAGAGAGGTTGCCTAACAGTGTATTGGCCAGTTACCTGTAGATTACGTTCTTTCTCTTCTAGCTCCTTTAAGTCATTTATTTCTTTCTTTCTCATTTCCAATGCTTTCACATATACATTCTTCCGGTGCTCTTTCTCAAGCAAGGCTTGCTCACGCTTCACTCGTCCACGCGCTTCTTTCTCCCACATTCGTACACAGTCAAACATATCTTGCCTAGACTTTCGCTTACACATACATTGTTCCACATACTCAATCTTTTGCAAATCAAATGACCCATGCATAGGCCAACGTAACTCAGGATCGCGCGGGTGTATTTATTCCATAATGTGCGGTATATTATAGAAGAAAGACCATGTTTAACATACATATCTCTATTTGGCGTCCCCTCTGGGGGTGCCGGTTGCGATTCTTCCAATCTCAAATTGGTACCATTACAAGAGCAACACATCCTACGAAGTGCGCTAAAAACAGGCATGCCAAAAATAGTGCAGAATATGCAATATTATAATCAAAGTAGCACTTAAGGTGCCGTTCAAATCAAAATTAAATTGGAGAAAATTCTCCTCATTACCTGCCTATATAAATTGCAATTTATATATCAAATCCAAAGAATACAAATTGACTAGTCACCCAAATCACGAGAGCCACAGTAAGTAGTGCTAAACTACATTACCAAACACAGGCATCAAAACCCACAGCAAGTGCTGTAAAACGGCTCTTACCAATCACAGGGTGTCCAGGTTCCAACTGCCAAGTTCTAAAATCGACCAAATGGTCACTGCATGACGAATGAACAAAAAGGATCTCAGTCGAGGACCGGCGCCACCTGGATGGTCAAATCAGAAAGAAGGGAAAAACGCTGTGGTTGCCAAGACTTGGGTCTCCTCAGGCATTGATCGTCCGCAGCGAGATTCCAATTCTTCGTCCCGACCAATCCGTTGGGCACCCGAGCCGCCGATGAGTCCCTGTTCCGGCGCCAATTTGTTGAAGTAAGCCTCAGCAAGTCCTACTAGTGCAAGGGGTTCACCTTTCTCTGCACAAAGTCCTCAGACCATGTAGGAAGAAGTTGGCACAGAAACTGGAATAAAAGACACAAGTTTATTAACCTCATGAGTTGGTACTACAGTTCAAACAGCACCCTAGGGTAATGTCTGAAGTAGCACACTGAACTGAGAGAGCATGGTCCTTTTATACCCACACAGGGGCTAAAAGGAGATGGTACAATTATGGAAAAAAGACTTGTATACATGTAAGGTCATGTGGAAAATGCACAGTCGACAGGTAGGAGGAGCTAACAGTTTCCAAGGAATAACAGCTGCAGACCTTACTGAGCATGTGCGAAAGTAAGAGATGCTAAATATAACTTGTCACTAGGCAGATTTCAAGAGCAGTTAACAGAAAGGTAGGACAGAGCACATGGTGAGCACATGGCAGCATGTAGCAGAGAAAATGGCTGCCATGAATACAAAATGGATTCCGCAAAATGGTCACAATAGTTACTAAATACAAGATGTCTTCTGCTAATGCTTAATCTAATCACTGCTAAATTACAACAAGTCCTTTGCAGGATGAAGCACTCTGGGCACAAGGCCCCCTCCAGAAACAGTGGAGAAAAGCATCCACTACCTCAGTCCTTTGCAGGATGAAGCACTCTGGGGACAAGGCCCCCTCCAGAACCAGTGGAGACTGTTATCCACTTGAGAGACTGTGGCTTTGCACTCCTCAGGATAAAGCAGTGGGCAAACCACCCATTGGAAAGACTTGAGAGACTGAGGCTTTGCACTCCCCAGGATAAGGCAGTGGGCAAACCACCCACTGAAAAGACTTGAGAGACTGTGGCTTTGCACTCCCCAGGATAAAGCAGTGGGCCACCCACCCACTGGAAAGACTTGAGAGACTGTGGCTTTGCACTCTCCAGGATAAGGCAGTGGGCAAACCACCCACTGGAAAGACTTAAGAGACTGTGGTTTTGCACTCCCCAGGATAAAGCAGTGGGCAAACCACCCACTGGAAAGACTTGAGAGACTGTGGCTTTGCACTCCCCAGGATACAGCCATGGGCATGGTGCCCCCTCGAGGAGCTGTTGTGTTGTGCGTTCATCAGGCTGAGGTGCCCCCCCTTCCCCCTGAGGTGCCTGTTTATTTTTGATCTGATGTCCCTGCAGTGTTCTCTCTGTTTCAAGTCAGGTATCTTGTGTGGGCTTCACCCATGCATTTTGGGACCACTGGTCCACTGACAATGATTGGAACACTATCCGGACTTGTGTAGTTTGTATATACTGATTTTTGAACTTTCACTATATGATTTTTCATGCTTACAATCGTTACAATCATTTAATTTTAAGGAATGATTACATATCAGACTCTCAATTCATCATGTTAAAAAGACATCTGTTGACCTATGTGGTGTATGACCTTCTGCTCACCCTTCTCCTCCATAGTGCACGTCCGCTGTGGCAGGTGATGAGATGGCGGCATTCTCCAGTGTACAGACTCCTGGTGGACCTGTCGACAATGGAAGAAAGACACATCATTATCACTTACAGACTTGATCGTTCCACAATCCAGGAAATGTGTGGCCAGTTGGAGCCTGACCTGATATCAGCTATCTGCCATCCCACAGGAATACCCCCTCTAGTGCAGGTCCTGTCAGTGCTCCATTTCCTGGCCAGTGGGTCCTTTCAAACAACAGTGGCCATGGCATCAGGGATGCCACAGCCAATGTTCTCTAACGTGTTGTCCAGAGTGTTATCTGCCTTGCTGAAACACATGCACAGCTACATCGTGTTCCCTCAGGTGGAGGATTTTCCCACAGTGAAAGGTGACTTCTATGCCCTGGGACATATCCCAAACATTATTGGAGCCATTGATGGTACACATGTAGCATTTGTCCTCCCCACAGGTATACAGAAACCGCATAAGCTACCATTCTATGAATGTGCAGATGGTGTGTTTGGCAGACCAGTACATCTACCATGTGAATGCCAAGTATGCTGGCTCTGTGCATGACGCTTACATTTTGAGGAATAGCAGCATCCCTTATGTGATGGGCTAACTCCAGAGCCCAAGGTCCCTACACAGTTTGAATAGGTGTCTGGGTATGGGAGAGTCCCTAATGGTTGGAGAATGTCTAACAGTTGTCCCTCGATATTTGCAGGTGACTCTGGTTACCCCAACCTGTCATGGCTACTGACCCCAGTGAGGAATCCCAGGACCAGGGCACAGGAACGCTACAATGAGGCACATGGGCGAACTAGGAGGATAATAGAGCGCATCTTCGGCCTCCTGAAGGCCAGATTCCGGTGCCTCCATCTTACAGGTGGCTCCCTGTACTACTCACCCAAGAAGGTGTTCCAGATCATCGTGGCATGCTGTATGTTGCACAACCTGGCTTTGCAACACTAGGTGCCTTTTCTGCAAGAAGATAGGCCTGATGCTGGTCTTGTGGCAGCTGTGGAGCCTGTGGATAGTGAAGAAGAGGAGGTAGAAGAAGAAGATATGGACAACTAAAACAACATCATCATGCAATACTTCCAGTGAGATACAGGTAAGAGGATGGCACTGCTTCTCACATCTCATAATCCTATAGGACATAGCATACATCTGCTTTTTTACCTCTGTGTATGGACCCTGACATGTCACTTTGCCTTTCCATTTCACAGATGTGGCTCCCACTTTGTGCCTTCTGCTATGTTTACTGTTGCCCAACAACATGTGTAACATTGGTATGTGAACATGATCATTGACATTGCTATATTTCCAAAAGGTTGCAAATTACACATTTGTAAAAGTACAGACTGACTCCAGATTGATTTGTGATTCAAGGGTGTTTATTTCTGTGCTAATAAGTGTAGGTGGGTGTGCAATGGGCTGGGGTGATAGTGGAGGAATGCCCATGGTAGAGTTCAGCCTCTTGATCTCACAGTTGCATTGTCCAAGGGGGCATAGGCAGGGGAGCAATGGCAGCTTAAGGTGGACAGGGTGACAAAGTGGGACAGAAGGGTGACAATCAGGAGAGTGTTATTTCCTGGCGGGGGTCTTGGCAATGTTCTCTGTCTTGTTCCTGGATCGCAGGGGCCATTTGCAGGGTGGTTCTCCTTCTGTAGGGGGTGGGATGCTGGTGGCCTATTGTTCCTGAGGCGGGGCTTCCTGTCCACTATCGCCGGCAAAGGTGGAGGGCTGTTCATCGTTCAGGATAGTGTCAGGGGCCTGTTTGTGTGCCACTGTGTCCTTCGTGGTGTTAGCCAGGTCTGTCAGCACCCATGCAATGGTGACCAGGGTGGTGTTAATGGACTTCAAGTCCTCCCTGATCCCCACGTAGTGTTCCTCCTGCAGCTGCTGGGTCTCCTGAAACTTGGCCAGTACCATGCCCATTGTCTCCTGGGAATGATGGTATGCTCCCATGATTTTGGAGAGTGCCTCATGGAGAGTGGGTTCCTTGGGCCTGTCCTCCCCCTGTTGCACAGCAGCACTCCCAGCTTCCCTGTTGTCCGTTTGCCTCTGTCCCTTGAACCGTGTGCCCACTGCCACTGACCCCAGGTCCCTGATTGTCTTGGGTTGGTGGGTTTGCCTGGGGTCCCTGTAGTGGTGGACACACTGCTGATTGACGTGTCCTGGGGACAGAGGGATGGGCCCGCTGGGTGGGTGCTGTGGTGGTGTCTCAGGAGGGGGGAGGCTCTGTGGTGGCTTGTGATGGTGGCAGGGGAACCGACTGTCCAGAGGTCCCTGATGGGCTGGGCTGGTCATCCAGATCCAGGCGTGCAGAGCTGCTGTCGTCACTGTGGGCCTCTTCTGGGGGGCGGGGACTGGATATGTCTGGCACCTCCTGTCCGGTGATGTTGGGTATGGGTCCTGCTGGGGTGTAAATACATAGTTTTAGTATCTGTATGTGCCATCTTGTCCATTGGGTGAGTTACCCTCTACTCCTGTGCTTGCTTTGTTGTGTTTGCCATTGTTTGATTAGTTTTTGGGGTCTGTGTGGGTGTCTGTACTGGACATGCTTTGGCAATGGGTGTCCATGCTTTGGTGTTGCATGCAGGGCTTGGTATTGGGATGGCTGGATTGGGATAGTGGGGCATGTGTGAGGTGTTGGATTGATGGGGTGAGGGGGTGAGGGGGAGGGTGTGGGTATGTGATGGCATGCAGGTGGGGTGGGAGGATATTTGACTTGTCAGAGTCCAGTCCTCCTGCTACTCCTGTGAGGCCCTCAGGATGCAGTATTGCCAAGACTTGCTCCTCCCAATTTGTTAGTTATGGGGGAGGAGGTGGGGAGTCCACCGCCAGTCCTCTGTACAGCAATCTGGTGTCTTGATACCACGGAGCGCACCTTCCCCCGTAGGTCGTTCCACCTCTTCCTGATGTTATCACGTGTTCTTGGATGCTGTCCCACTGCGTTGACCCTGTCGAAGATTTTCCGCCATAGCTCCATCTTCCTAGCAATGGTGGTGTGCTGCACCTGTGATCTGAAAAGCTGTGGCTCGACTCGGATGATTTCCTCCACCATGATGCTGAGCTCCTCCTAAGAAAACCTGGGTGTCTTTGAGGTGCCATGTTGTGGTGTGGGTGTTGTGTGAGGTGATGTTTGTTGGGCTGTGTGAAATGCTGTGTTGGGGTGTGTTGTTTGAGGTGTGTGGATGTTGTATGAGTGATGGTGTGGTGTGCTTGTGGATGCTGGCATAGTGTTAGCTATTCTCTCTCTGTGCTTCTTCACAAAAATGTTTTAAGGGGTTGCAGGTAATGTGGGTGTTTGTATTATAGTGGTGTGAGTGTGTGGGTGTGGTGTTTGTATGTGTATCAGGTGTGTGTATTTCTATTTGTCCAATGTGATTGTGTTTTGTAAGCGTGTGTGTATTTTGAGCGCAGCAGTGTGTACCGCCAATGGATTACCGCAGTTGAAAGACCGCTGCGTTGATTCATGGGTCGTGATAGTGTGGGCGTATTCTTGTTGGCGTGATGGTGTGGGTTTTGGTATCGCCAGTTTATCACTGACCTTTGGTGTGGCGGACTTGTGTGGGTGTCTGTATTGTGCGGATTACGAGATGTGGGTCGCAATACCTGAAGCGGATTTCCGCCGAGGCCACGGTATGTTGGCAGCCTTCAGCACGGCGGTAAGTGAGATTTACTGCCAGGGTTGTAATGAGGGCCATAATGTGGTGCATACTGATGTCCATTTCCTATTAGCCCAGGGACCTAGGACACAACTGAGTACAAGCCACAAAAATGTTCTCTCCAGGGACAACACATGGCTATGTACATTGATCAATCAAGTGATGTTTGTTTTGTAGTGGGTGTAAATTCTACGCAATAAACCACTACTACAAGCCAAAGAACAATAAGTGAAGGATCACTGTCCTCTGCCATTTGTCTGATCAGGTGAGTAAATAGGCATCTGCCCCTCAAAATCCACTTGTCTTCAGTGTGTCACAAGTCTTGGTACCTCACTACTGTCTGTCAAATGATGGTGGCTATCATACATGTGACAGAGCATACATAGCTCTTTGGGTGCAGCTACAGATCAAAACTTTCCCTTGGTAAGAAGGGAATGTCAGTTGACATGATTTATTTTTCATCACAACTGATATTGACCTCCTGTGGAGTAGCTTTGTGGGGCAGACTGTCATTGTGAATGCCATCCAGGGGTTGGCAAGCCAACTTCAGCAGACCAATGTTTTCTTGGAAGGCTTTCATAGTGACATGTCTGGCCTACAGAGATCTTTTCAGGCTCTGGCATCCTCACTGACAGAAGCTGTCCACCCCGCACAATCCTCCCTCACCACCTCCATCTTACAATCCAAATTCCATATTCCTCTACCTGTCCCAAGCACACTGACACATCCACAGGCACTCACCTCAAAACACACAAACAGCACGCATCTACACCACAGTACACAGCGGCATGCAGGCACTTAACATTCACCCACGGTCACCACATCAGCTACCACTTCAACAGACACCCCCACAACCCCCACAGATCACTACTAGCATAACCACAGACAACCCATGGATCCACACACCTCAGGTACCATACGCCCATCACCAGCACAACACCCACAGACATATCCACGAGATCAAGCATATCCACAGACACTACCAAAACACACACACAGACACTTCTATAACATCTACCTTACCCACATACCACCCTAACAGACACACACATCCACCACTCTTACAGCACCCAGCACTTTCACCTCCCAATCCCCAATCCCCAAGACACACAAACGCCCACACTCAAACATGCAACAGACATCACCCAAACATAGGCATACCTCACACATGCACACACACAAGACATCTACACCCACAGACATGCCTACCACTCCTTCAACCTCCAAATCCCCAACCTCTTTTGATGGCCCTACCCATGTTCCCAAAGAACGTTTCCTTTTTGACCTGGATCTTTCCCGTTACCTCAAAACCCGCTCCCAAACCCAAGAGGCCCCCGCTCACATCCCAGCCCATCCTTTCCACATCCAAGTCCTCCCCTGTAATATCTGCCCCCTTCAAGCACCCATACCCCTCCCCCAAAGAAGAAGCCCACCCTTGCAACGAAAAAGCCCCCTCTCAAACCCAAATCCACTCACCCCAAATCTGACCCCACCCTAACCAAGGATGATCCCTGAGGTGCCTATTGTTATCATGTTTGCTATGGTGAGTATGCCATCTTGTGTTGACCAATCTCACCATGTATATTGTTAGACTTGTCTCCCTTATATTGACTGTACATTCATCTAATGTGTGTAAGCTAGAGTTTTGTTTGTCCACACATTGGGGGTGTTCAATTGTGCTAGTTTCCTTTGCATTTAACTGACCATGTGTCTATTTTGATGTGTGTACCTTGCAGCTACTTCATCTAGATGTACCTCAATGCTGTTGCTGTTGTATGTGCTTTCGTGACTTGCACTTACACCTTATGTAGATAGGCATGCCACTAGACTTAAATTGTGTTGTCCCTTGGATACATGAAGGGCCAGTTCCTGTGCAAATGCTGTTTTAGGGGCATGTGCAAAGTGTAATGTGTCCCATGTCAGCATCCTTCTATGTGTTGCAATGTGAGTGATGCGTGGGTCCATTGCAGGTCTATTTAATGGGAGGGGTATTTGTGTTCCATGACACATCATTACTCATGTCTCTTCAATCTGATAACAGACCCTGGCATGTGTGCAATGTGAGGATGTCACTTGAATTATATGTGATGTTGCAGTGGTGTTGCTGTTGAGTGACACAATGTTCTGTACACTTCACTGTCCCTGTGCCTAGGATGAGCAAACGTGTGTTATTGTGGAGTGTGGCTGTGCAGTATCAGTGACCTGCCCATAGGGGGCATTTAATGGCTGTGAATGAGTCATTATTTGTGAATTACTACGACCCTGGGCACAATGACATGTGTACTTGGAACTTGTAGCGTGAGCCCCATGTCATGTGATTGACAGCGCGATGATCTGTTATTGAGCCTCATGACACAAGTAGGTGTGTGTTCTTACCATTGATTGCATCAACAGCTGCGCAGATTTTGAGCTCCATTGATGAGTAGAAGCTGGACATGTATGATGGGCTCCATGGCGACACAGGAAGTTTAAAGCTGCCTGCAGGTGAGTTACTTCATTTATGTTCTTGGTGGTTGGACTGCAATGGTCACACTGGCAGTGAGCAACATCAATATGTGTCCAGCAGAAACAATGGCCTTCCTCGCCAATCTAGCTGTCAGCATTGGCTGGCGGTGCCAGTGGAACACAGCAGTCATTGCTCTATGGGCCCATCAGCATCATAATAGGGTTGTCCGGTTGCCAAGCCGATGGGAGTCAGACATCCACCATGGTGATGCATGGAATGCCAACTTGCAATGAGGCCCTTATTGCAGTTCCAAGCCCTTGATGGAAACATGTCCAATTTGAGGTTATGACACACTGTTGATGTTCTACCCAGTTGTTTCACTTCTTCATTATGAGGCTAGAGAGAAATGTTCCCTCTGTATCAATTAATGTTTTGAATACAATCCAGGCCCGGTTTTGAAAAGTGCAAACTGCAGGCCATTTGATCTGGGTTCTCTATCTGTCTTGGCTATTCAAATCACCTGATGAAGTTGAGGTGCAGTATATCTAAGCTTATCTGAAACTTATTGTTAGGAAAGGGGTCTCTAGTTGGCAGAGGTATACACCATTGTCCAAGTAGGGACCACAATCCTAGTCAAGGTAAGTCACACACAATCCAAATTATCCTGTGCCCACCCTCTGGTAGCTTGGCACTGAGCTGTCAGGCTTAACTCAGAAGGCAATGCGTAAAGTATTTGTGCACTAAACCATACAGTAACACAGTGAAAACACCACAAAAATACATGACACAGTTTAAAAAATATATATGATATTTATGTGGTTAAATTATGGTCCAAACAATAAAGATTCAATTAGCACAAGTTGAGATAGCACTTATTGCAAGATTCTGCAATCTGAAATCTGAAGTCTGAAATCTTAGAAAGCAACAATTGTCGTTTGTTTGCACAAAGATCCTAGTTTGTGTAAAAAATAACACGCATGAAGACCGCAGAGGTGGAGATGCATGGAAGAATAGGGTGTACATTGGATTTTCCGGTGCTGCACAGACAATGAGTAATTTCTTTCCATGCTGCAAGGGGCTGTGCGTCGATTTCCGGTGTGCAGTCTTGTTTTCTCACTGCAGTGCAGGGATCCTTTTGATGCACAGGGACGATGCAGGGAAATTCTCGTTGTGGGGGGTGAAGTCACAGAAGTTGCATTGATCCTATATGGCGATGCGTCTAATTTTCAGTTTCACAGTAGTCACTGCATCGATTCTTCACTCGCGAAGTCGAGCTGCTTAGTTCCAGGTTCGGCTGTGCATCGATCTGGTAAGGCTGTGCATCAAATTTCCGGCTGCAAGGCAGGCGCTGCTTAGTTCTTCACTCAGGAAGTCAGGCTGCGTTGTTCCGGGTTGGCTGTGTGACGATTATCGGCGCACAAGGATTTTCCTGAAGAGATTAAGGTGGTCATTACAACCCTGGCGGACGGTGTTAAAGTGGTAGTAAGACCGCCGGCAGGCGGTAAAAAAATTGGAATTATGACCGTGGCGGAAACCGCCAACAAATACAGCCACTTTAACACAACCCGCCACTGCGGTACAAACAAACAGTGCGGCGGTCACCGCCAACAGACAGGCAGAGGACAATGTACCGCCCACAGTATCACAACCTACCAATCCTCCACCTTTTCCGGGGCGGATTCACAGTGGACAAAACCACGGCGGAAACAGGATTCTGAAGGGAAAACGCTCACCTCTACACACCCCACGAGGAATCCGGACACCATGGAACCCGAGCTCCACATCCTGCCAGCCCTCATCTTCTTGCTCCTCTACCAGGAGCACGAACGCCGGCGGTGAAGACCACGGTGAGTACTGCAACTATGACACAGGGGAGGGGGGAGGGGAAAAACAGGGACAAACAACCGCAATACGCAACACCCCCACCCCCACCCCCACCCCCACCCTCAACCACGACAACACACACACTAATACAGCATGATACATTACAGTTACACCCCCCAAGCCCCCCTGGAAGAATGCAAGAACAAAAGGAAATTAGTGTAACCATTGTAATATATTAACACCCAGTACGCAAAAATATTTATATATACACTATAAACAAAATATACACCAAGAATAGTAGTCCAGGTAGTGCTCCATTGAAGTCTGTGGAACACTGGGCCCACACGGTATGGACGAGGCCCACACTCAATCCCCGAACATGACTGAGAGAACACTGCAGGGGCATCAGAATAAAACAGGCACCTCAGGGGGAAGGGAAAGGGGGGGCACCTCAGCCGGTTGAGTGCATGACGCAAAATCCACGAGGGAGCCACATGCCCACTGTTCCATCCTGGGGAGTGCAAAGCCACAGTCTCTCAAGTCTCTACAGTGGGTGGTTTGCCCACTGTTCCATCTTGGGGATTGCAAAGTCACAGTCTCTCGTGTCTCTACACTGGGTGGTTTGCCCACTGTTCCATCCTGGGGAGTGCAAAGCCGCAGTATCTCAAGTGGATAACAGTCTCCACTGGTTCTGGAGGGGGCTTTGTGCCCAGAGAGCTTCATCCTGCCAAGGACTGAGGTAGTGGATGCCTCTCTCCACTGGTTCTGGAGGGGGCTTTGTGCCCAGAGTGCTTCATCCTGCCAAGGACTGAGGTAGTGGATGACTTTCTCCACTGGTTCTAGAGGGGGCTTGGTGCCCAGAGTGCTTCATCCTGCTTGTGACGGACTCAGTAACGTCAATGCCCTTGGCGCTCATGGGCCAGCGGTGCTTGTTGCGGCGGTGTCATTGGCAGCGGTGTTTGTTGCGGCGGTGCCCTGTTCAGCGGTGCCTGTGGCGGCAGTGCCCTGTTCAGCAGTGCTTGTGGCGGCGATGCCCTGTTCCGCGGTGCTTGTGGCGGCGGTGCCCTGTACAGCGGTGCTTGTGGCGCAGGTGCCCTGTTCAGCGGTGCTTATGGCGGCGTGGTCCTTTGCAGTGACTCAGCTGCTGGCGGTCCTTCATGGCCCAGCAGGACTGGTGCTGGCGGTCCTGTCTGGCCCAGCGGGGCCGGTGCTGGCGTTGGCCTCCTGGACAGCAGGGCTGGTGGCGGTGGCCTCCTGGGCAGCGGGGATGATGGCGATGGCCTCCTGGACAGCAGGGCTGGTGGCGGTGGCCTCCTGGGCAGCGGGGATGATGGCGGTCTTCTCTGCCGTGCTGCTCTTCCCAGACATGCTGACTTTCTTGTGGCCCTTCCCCACCTTGGAAGGTGTCGCTGCAGACTCCACACTCCCACCTGTACCCCTGGGAGCGGCTTTGGTGGCTGGAGTCTTCCCCCTCTCCTGCCGGGCACTGACCAACTTTTGATGGTTGACAGGTGGGGGACTGTCCGTGCTGTGGCTCCATGCCACACTGGCTGCCCTGGTGGCCGGTGCACTCCACATTCCGGTGACTACAGGCACCACTGGTCCCGGAGGTGTTGTGGCTGAGGTGCTAGGTTGGGACCTGGGGAGTCGGGCCCTAGGAGATGGACGGGGTGGGGGAGGTGAGGGAAAGAGGTCAAGGTTGGACAGGAAAAGTTTCTTGGGAACATTGAGACGGGTAGCTGGAGGGGGTTTTGGAGTGGAGGAAGAGGTTGTGGTTGTAGGAGGTGTTCGTTTGCTGACTTTGGGTGAAGGTGCATGCGCTGGAGGCTGTTGTGAGGTGGATGGCTGTTGGGTGGGTGTGTGCCTGCATTTGTCTATCTTGGGAGGTGGCGTCACAGACACACTGGGAGAGGACACAGGGGATGTGTGAATGGCAGTGGGGGTGGTGACTGCACGTGAGCGGGGTGTGGTGGTGTGTGTGCTGGTGATGGAAGTAGTGGCTGTAGATGTAGTGCATGCAGGTGTAAGTGGAGACAAGACTGGGAGGGAGGAGGGAGACGACGAGGAGGGGGACACAGTGGAGGCAGTGGATGTTGGTGTCTGCATGTGTGTGATGCTTGCGTTAGTGCCTGTGGGATGTGTGGTGCTTATGTTTGCCAGAGCTTCCCTTGTGTGTTGACGTGTGTGCATGCTGGTCTGAAGGTGTGCTTGGGATAGGCTGAGGTACAGGGGATTGGGTCTGGGTGGAGGAAGTTGGAGGGGGGAGGCTAGAGGCAGGGACAATGGCTGCCATCAGTGCTGAGGCCAGAGTCTGAAAAGCTTGCTGAAGGGCCGCTTGACCAGAATGAATGCCCTCCAGGAATGCATTTGTTTGTTGCAACTGACTTTCTACACTCTGGATGGCATTCAAAATGGTAGACTGCCTAACAGTGAGGGACCTGAGGAGGTCAATGGCCTCCTCACTGAGGGCAGCAGGGATAACTGGGGCAGGGGCTGAGGTGCCTGGGGCAAAGGTGATGTCCACCCTCATGGGTGAGCGGGCATGGGGCAAAGGCTGAGGGGCTGCTGGGATGGCGGTGCTGGTAGGGGGGGTGGCAGCTGTACCTGTAGATGCGGGGGGCACAGATGTTGCCGCCACCACAAGGGAGCACAAGGGAGCTCCCATCAGAGGACGAGTCTGTGTCACTGGTGTCAGCTCTTGTCCCCGCCGTGGAGCTCCCCTCGCCCTCCGTCCCACTGGTGAACTCAGAGTCCATTGTCTCGCCCTCCAGGGCCATGTGGGTTGCAGCTCCCTCCTGCTCCGGTGCCACTGCTCCTCCGCCAGAAGATGCTAATGCACACAAGAACAGGGAGACCACAAAAAAGGGGGCGGGCAGAAGAAAGACATGTTGAGTGCATGCATTACCGCTACCGTTGGCGTACACGACAGACACAGAAGCCCCCTGCACTTGGGCTCCACTGTTCAATCCCTGGGACATGGCCTACAAGGCTATGGCCGACATCTGCACACATGGATGACACAGGAGCCTGACTAGGTGTACTTGGTACTGTACACAGGTAGGGTTGGGTGCCACAGGGTCTGCCAGAACAAGGGGACCTAGCTAGCACTCTCGCCCTGGCCTAGGGAAACCCAGAGCCCACCTCCCCCACCCAGACACCTCCACTGCGTGCAAAATCGGCAGAAAAATCAGCAGAATGAGAGTGTACTCACCCCCATGTGGCTGCTGTGATGCCCTCAAGCGCTCATCCAATTCCGGGTACGCCACCGCCAGGATCCTGAACATCAGGGGGGTCATGGTGCGACAGGCACCCCTCCCACGTTGGGAGGGCATCCCCAGCTGGGCCTCCGCCGTCTTCTTGCTCCAGCGGCGAATGTCCTCCCATCTCTTACGGCAGTGGGTGCTCCGTCTGTGGTAGTGTTGTAAGTCAGTAGCGTTTAGATTAAGCATTAGCAGAAGACATCTTGTATTTAGCAACTATTGTGAACATTTCGCGGAATCCATTTTTTATTCACAGCAGCCATTTCCATTGCCATGTGCTCGCCATGTGCTCTGTCCCACCTTTCTGTTAACTACTCTTGAAAATCTGTCTAGTGACAAGTTACATTTAGCATCTACCACTTTTGCACATGCCCAGTAAGATCTGCAGCTGTTAGTAATCAGTAACAGACAGTAATGTGTCAACTAGTCCTTTAAAACTGTTAGCCCCTCCTACCTGTCGACTGTGCATTTCCATATAACCTTATATGTATGTAAGTCTTGCTTCTATAATTGTACCACCTTCTTTTAGCCCCTGCGTGGGTATAAAAGGACCATGCTCTCTTAGTTCAGTGTGCTACTTCAAACATTACCGAAGGGTGCTGTTTGAACTGTAGTACCACCTGATGAGATTTAATAAACTTTGTCTTTTATTTCAGTTTCTGTGCCAACTTCTTCCTATATGGTCTGAGGACTTTGTGCAGAGAAGGGCGAACCCCTTGCACTAGTAGGCCTTGCTGAGGCTTACTTCGACAAATTAGCACCCGAACAGGGACTCATCGGCGACTCGGACGCCCGACGGATTGGTCGCGACGAAGGATTGGGATCTCGCTGCGGACAATCAATGCCTGAGGAGACCCGAGTGTTGGCAACCACAGCGTTTTTCCCTTCTTTCTGATTTGACAATCCAGGTGGCGCCGGTCCTCAACTGAGATCCCTTTTTGTTCATTTTTCATGCAGTGACCGTTTGGTCGATTTTAGAACTTGCCAGTTGGAACCTTGACACCCTGTGATTGGTGAGAGCCATTTTACGGCACTTGCTGTGGGTTTTGATGCCTTTGTTTGGTAATGAAGTTAAGCAGCACTTACTGTGGCTCTTGTGTTTTGGGTGACTAGTCAACTTGTGTTCTTTGAATTGATATATAAATTGCAATTTATATAGACAGGTAATGAGGAGAACTTTCTCCAATTTAATTTTGATTTGAATGGCACCTTAAGTGCTACTTTGATTATAATATTGCATATTCTGCACTATTTTTGGCATGCCTGTTTTTAGCGCACTTCGTAGGATGTGTTGCTTTTGTAATGGTACCAATTTGAGACTGGAAGAATCGCAACCGGCACCCCCAGAGGGGACGCCCAATGGAGATATGTATGTTAAACATGGTCTTTCTTCTATAATGTAAAGAACATTATGGAATAAATACACTTGTGCGGATCCTGAGTTACGTTGGCCTATGCATGAGTCATTTGATTTGCGAAAAATTTAGTATGTGGAACAATGTATGTGTAAGCGAAGGTCTAGGCAAGATATGTTTGACTGTGTACGAATGTGGGAGAAAGAAGTGCATGGACGAGCGAAGCATGAGCAAGCCTTGCTTGAGAAAGAGCAGCAGAAGAATGTATATGTGAATTCATTGGGAATGACAAAGAAAGAAAGAAATGACTTAAAGGAGCTAGAAGAGAAAGAACGTAAATTATAGGTAACTGGCCAATACACTGTTAGGCAACCTCTCTATCCTATCCTTAATAAACCACACGATGATTTTTTGTTACTAGATCACCCTCCACCTCCGTATGTCGTTCCTTCTTCCCCTCATGAGTTAGCTGAGGTCTCAGGGCAACAGAAGATACGAGACAGTCGCTCTATGTTGCCTGCTGACCGTGCATCTGAGCTTAGATCTATTGCTCGTAAAACAATTCGTATCGTTGTCTCTGCTTCTGAACTTTTAGATTACATGAAAGGGTGGACAGAAAAGGAGCAGCTATATTTTACTGAGGCATTTGGCACAGAAGTTATTGAACTATTTTGGAAATATTCTGATGCGTTAGAGCCCGATGATGTAGCAGCTGATCATAAGCAAATGCGTGATGGTCTTTTTTGTTTTCTCCCAGGTGGCTGATGCAATCAGGCGTTTGGTGAAATTATGTGTTGTGACAGTCAGTTTGCGAGAGGAGAAAAGGGCCGTGGACGTAGTTGCACAGACATCTCAGACCGGCGGGGTGCAAGCTTCCATCTTCGGAACAGATAAGACTATGATAGTTCACGTGAAACTAATGCGGGAGGCCGCGTCTTTGTATGTTCCTCCTAAAGGATTGGGTACAAGTGATGATAAAACTTCTGTTGATGCTAAGGGTTATTTTATTTATAATTGGGTGTATACTCCTTGGAATAGGGCAGATGTAATGGCACTTAAAACAGCATTACCTGACCTGCGGAAAAATCCAGCCGCCTTTTATGAGGAAGTTGAGGGAGCAATTAGTTCTTATACTGTGACTTTGGCTGACATTGATTTATTTTTCGGATTGATATTACTGCCAGATATGTGGAGAACTGTTTGTAAAGTTGATGATCGTGTAGTTTTTGGGGCATCATGGAAAGAATTAGAACAGATGGATGGGGATAGGGAACCTGCGAAAAAAGCCATATGAGTTGATTCTAGATCTTCCCGCAGCCATTTTAGTTAATTTAAAAACGATTATTCCCCCTAAAAAGATAGATTGGACTGTTTTAGCGTCTTGTAAGCAAAAGGAAGATGAATCGGTCTCTGATTTCTATACATGCTTTGAAGAAGCATTTCATGATTTTAGCAGCCAGATATTGTCACATTGACTCATACAATATGTTGATGATATTTTGTTGGCAGCTGATACCCCTGAGCAATGTGAAAAGTGCACTTTGTCCTTACTTTCTTTTCTTTCTTCACACCATCATAAAGTGTCACAAAAGAAATTGCAATATTTTAGACCAAAGGTAACCTATTTAGGTCACCTTTTGTCTAAGGAGGGCCGTGCACTTACATCCGATCGTATTCAAGCAATTTTAGACACACCAGTACCCTCTACTAAGAAAGATGTTTGTGCATTCCTTGGTCTTTCTTCTTTTTGTAGGCAATGGATATTAGGGTTTTCACACATTGTCAATCCTTTGCTAGCACTTTTGACTAAAGATACTCCAATGCCCCTCCCGTGGACAGATGAATGTGAGACTACTTTCCGGCAGCTACGACAAGCCCTTTGTTCAGCACCAGTGTTAAGTACTCCAAATTACACGAAGCCTTTTGCACTTTACTTACATGAGAAAGATGGATGTGCATTGTCAGTTTTATTACAGACACATGGCGATAAGCAGCGTCCCTGTGCATATTTTTCAGCAGTACTTGATCCTGTCGCTCGAGCGTTGCCTGGGTGTTTTCGTTCAGTTACCGCAACAGCTGTGTCTATACGTCAGAGTGAAGGGATAGTTTTGTCACATAAGCTGTTGGTGTTCGTACCCCATGCGGTTGATGCTCTTTTAAATCAAACAAAGACGCAACATTTAACTAGCGCTCACCTGACAGGATATGAATTGGCATTGCTGGCTCCTCACATTACACTGAAGAGATGTGCAACACTAAATCCAGCCACTTTGTTGCCATATCCGGTGACTCAGCCTCAGTCACAAGAAACACATGATTGTATATTCTTTACCGAAGAACAGACAAAGGGTCGTATTGATTTTCAAGATACGCCCCTTCCAGATGTAGACGGGGAATTGTGGGTTGATGGGTCTTGTTTGAAGTTGCCAGACGGTACGACCTCAGCTGCATATGCAATCACCACAATGCACACGGTAGTGGAGACAGCTCGTATACCACAGAAGTCAGCTCAAGCAGCTGAACTAATAGCTTTGACACAAGCTTGTGAGCTTAGTATTGACTTATGTGTGAACATTTATACAGACAGCCGCTATGCTTTTGGAGTGGCAAATGATTTTGGTTTGCTTTGGAAGGAGAGAGGCTTTCTCACATCCCACGGGATGCAGATAATGCACAGAGAATTAGTGCATAACCTCTTAACTGCATTGACATATCCAAAGAAACTAGCTATTGTGAAATGTAGTGCACACAAGAAAGTCACCGATAAGATAGGGCAAGGTAATGCCCTTGCGGACCGCGTAGCACGTGAGACTGCGATGCAGCGAAGTACTACTTCTATGTATGTAGTGAAGTCACAAGCTGAACGTTGGCATAATGCTAGACAAGACATATTAGATATACAGAAATCTGCTTCTGTGAAAGAACGTGAGCAATGGTCTAAAGAAGGAGAATTGGATGATGAGGGCTGTTGGCGGAATAAGCAGATGGAAAAATTGAATTTGCCTATAGCTTTTGTACAACCTATGGTTCAGATGGCACATGGGCTGGCACATGTTGCAGTTTCAACAATAACAAAGTTGCTTACGGACACCAACTCCTGTGGGAGGGTTTGCTACACCAACTGCACCTTTTGAAGTTCTACAAATGGATTATATTCAGCTTGAATGCTGCAACAATTTAAAGTATGTCCTGGTGGTGGTATGTGCCTTTAGTCAAGGGATAGAGGCATACCCTACAAAGGATAATACTGCCATTACCACAGCGAAGGTGCTTTTGAAAGAATTTTTCCCTAGGTTTGGTGTTTGCAGACTTTTATGGAATGATAACGGACCTCATTTTGTTGGGGAAGTTATTAATTATGTCCTGAAAGGATTAGGGATCAAACAGAAGTTCCATGCTGTTTTCCACCCACAATCAGCAGGGTTGGTGGAAAGGTATAATGCTACTTTGAAGCTGAAGATAGCGAAGAGACAGGCTTCCACATCCTTAACTTGGCCAGATGCATTACCGTTGGCATTATTGTCTATTAGGTCAGTGCCACACTCTCGAATAGGCCTTACCCCCTATGAAATAGTATTTGGAAGGCCAATGAACATTTGAGGAGTTCCTAAGCCAAATTCTGTATATGATGTACCTTGTGTCCTGATAAATGATTATTTGGCACAGTTAACCGACAATTTGGTTTCTATTCATCAACAGGTTCGAGAAGCACTTCCTGACAGATCTAAAGGTGAAGGCAATGAACTCCGACCTGGTGACCAGGTGATGATTAAGTCCTTTAAAAGATCAAGCAGCTTGGAACCAAGGTGGCGAGGCCCAGAGCAGGTGCTCCTTGTGACAAGGACAGCAGTTCGAGTGACGAACCGAAAGAATTGGGTCCATAGTACTCACTGCAAGAGAGTGCTACCTACCTTGGTGGAACCTGCTGTGCTGACCGATCATCGAGAGATTTTGACTACGGAGAAAGGCCGTGCTATATCACCTGACGAATCTGCAGAGGTCTTTTCGGACCATACGATTTCTGGAGTGTCACAATATAATTTAAGACCGAGGAAAGACCCTGTAGTGCTGGAGAAAACTGGTTGAGCTACCGACCTGGGTTAGTGAAACGGAGAGCCAATGTGGCAAGGGGGGGGGGGGGATCAGCCATGCATCAGAGTAGTGACACCCGTCTTGGCCCGTTGTGAAGAAATCAGCGGCTACCCAGGGATAAGAGATCCAACGATTGTTTTTAATTAATTTCTGAAAGGGTCAATTATCACTGTTGCTAAAATGAATAACAAACTGATCATTAGTACTATGGGGTTTGTTGTTGTTTTGGTGGTTATAACAATAATCACCTGGTTTGTTGAAAAGAGGGCTCCTACTCGTGAGTTTTTTGTTGCCACCACTCTAGTACCAGAGGATCACTATTACTTTACGCTTCCCTATCAGGAGCAGAAGCACCGTCAGTCGTACTTCAATAATACTTTTATCCAGATGTTGCATCATACTCATAATGCTACAAATACCACTAACTGTTGGGTATGTGGAATGATACCTGCACATCAAAAGAAAGGAGGAACACCTTTCATTCCTCTTCCTTTTTCACACAATGGTTCTTGTCAAGCTTGGTATACGCTTTTGTTTGCATCTGGAAAACGTACAGAGGGCGGACTTATTTTTCGCCTTAATAAAGTATGCTACCAAGACAAAGATGGGTATCCCCAAACCAAAGGAACTAAATGGGAATGGGAAGAGTATCAACCAGACAATGTTTCAATACCATATCTCTTCACAAATATTAGAGACTCTGACAAGAAAGAACAATTTGTGATTTCTGTTACAAAAACTAAAGCAGATTTATGTATACGTAGCATTGGGCGAATTCCAGTGGGGAGAAGCGATTGTACCTTGATTTTAACTATTGAGGGTGTAAATAATAGTAGTTTTACAGCTTCACATAATACATATTTTGTTTGTGGTAACTATGGATATTACCAACTACCTGCTGGGTGGTCAGGTGTGTGTTATGTATCTTTACTATTACCCCCTGTGTTTTTGGTCCCTGCATCATATCACCGAGATTTTTAACTGTTCAATGACATCATTAACAATAGATATAAAAGGACAATAAGTACAAATGAGGTAGACCAAACGGATACTAGCCTGCAACAATATGTTGATTTTAATTTAGGGTTGTTCTCCTTTGTGGGTGCTGCGTTAAACAGTAGGAAAGTGAGACGATTGACTAGGGTTGTGGAAGCTGTTACCAATCAGGCAGCTCTGGCATTTGGGAATATTACAGAGGAGCTCCAAATTGCGAGGATTGTAGCGCTCCAAAATCGTATGGTACTAGATGTGATATTAGCTGATCGAGGTGGTGCATGTCGCATCATCGGTAGTAGTTGCTGCGTTTTCATTCCAGATCACTCACCTTCAGTATATGATGCAATATCTAAATTGCATAAAATTGCTTCAGAAATCCACACAGAGTCTGGTACTTGGACTTTTTCTGGATGGTTTTGGGCTCTTGTTTCTGTTTGGGGCTGGAAATTTCTGACTATCCTCTGTGTAGTGATTGCAATATTTTTCACATGCTGTATCTGTATTCAGTGTGCTCCAATGTTCTGCTCCATGTGTATTACTGCTTGTATGCCTACCAAAATAAATATTACAGAAATGAAAGCACAACACATGTTAGATAAGGAAATAGCTGAAATGATGAACATAAATATACAAGATGAATATTTAGATTATCCCAGAAAGACAAATGTCTTCAGCTAATGCTGAAAGGGTCGTCTGTTGTAATTCAGTAGCGATTAGATTAAGCATTAGCAGAAGACATCTTGTATTTAGCAACTATTGTGAACGTTTTGCGGAATCCATTTTGTATTCATGGCAGCCATTTTCTCTGCCATGTGCTCGCCATGTGCTCTGTCCTACCTATCTGTTAACTACTCTTGAAAATCTGTCTAGTGACAAGTTATATTTAGCATCTCCCACTTTCGCACATGTCCAGTAAGATATGCAGCTGTTAGTAATCAGTAACAGACAGTAATGTGTCAACTAGTCCTTGAAAACTGTTAGCCCCTCCTACCTGTCGACTATGCATTTCCATATGACCTTATATGTGTGTAAGTCTTGCTTCTATAATTGCACCACCTTCTTTTAGCCCCTGCGTGGATATAAAAGGACCATGCTCTCTGTCAACACCAGAGCATTACTCGCTCTATTGGCGACTAGAATGCAAAAACCCAGCACTCTCAAAACACCGTAATTTATGCATTTTGCTGATATGTTGTGGTTTAACCTTTTGCATTGCAGAGTTCAATTCTGAAGACTGATTTTGAATATGCTTACAAATACTGTTCCTTTGCAATGTATTGTTGCAGGTTTTCAAAGTGTGTTAAGGTGTGGCCCTGTCCAGGGTCTTCCAGAGACTTTCCCTGCAGCATGCCTGGGCGTGGTTGTGGGCTGGGCCAAGACTCTATAAAAGAAGAGCCAGCCCAAATCCCAGTGCTCACAATTCAGAGGTCCCGGTGCAGAACAGCAGCTATTTCCAGAGTTCCTGTCCGGTGGCCTATTTGATTTTCCAGTCCTCTGCTTTTCATGCTTCATTGGTGAATCTTGTTCTTGGGCGGTAAGACGGTAGTTGGGTTTATTCCCAACACCGTTTATTTTCAGAACTATCGTATTCTAGGGTCTAATTATTTATTTGATTAACATATTGCTTTGAGCTCAGATAAAGTGCACTTGAGTGTTTTGTAGTGTTTACATGGGAGTTTGTGAAATGGCAGGACGCACGATTCGTTTTGTGGAAGTTTGGAACTTGTGTTTCATTGCGCACTGTCATTTTTTTTAGCATAGACATGGACGCTTACGAATCGGCAAGAGGCGCGATTCGTTTTCTGAAAATTTTGAACTTGTGTTTCATTACGCGCTACCCTCTATTGACATTTACAAAGAGGCTACGAATCAGCAAGACGTGCGATTTGATTCAAGATAATTTTAAAGCTTGTTTATTGTGCGCAACCATTTCTTGACATTTACATGAAGGTTTACGAATCGGAAAAACACACGATTCGTTTCATGATGATTTAAACCTTGTTGTTTATCGCGCGCTACCATTTCTTGACATTTTGCATGGTGGCATTTGAGTCAGTAGGACGTGCGATTTTCTCCTCGAGTTTATTTTATGTTGTTCATTGTATACTATCATTCTAGGACATTTGTTTGGTGGTATTCGAGTTGACAAGTGTGTGATTTATTTCTTGAACTCATATAGTATTAAGTCATTGAAACACAATTCTTCCATAGTGTTTACTATATATAAATATATATATATCTGTAAAGAGTGTAATCTGTGTTGAAAACATTTCAAGAAAACATTTCAAGAAAACACAAAAGGTCAGAGTTTCTAAATGTAATATTGCATGCTTCTATTATGCATGTTCTTTTTTCTGATTCATGCTTGAATAAGAAAGTTTTCATTTAATTCATCTTGATTCCATTACAGGTATCCAACCATGTTGAAACCTAGTCATTTTAAACTTCATTCTTAGATTGCTCATGTTTTCAGAATGACTATGCTTAAAACCTTAGTCTAGTATTGATTTCAGGTCATATTGTGTGTTCAAACCTTTTTTCTTACTATAGGTCTCCTTCCCAGCTGTTCCCTTCCTAATCCCCTATTTCCCTCTTGAACTCTCTCAGCCTCTGTGATTTATCTATCAGAGTCTTGGAGCTGTTCAGTGGTGGACGTGTTGGGAACGTGCGCAGACCCCGAGGATCTGGTGATTCTGACACTCTCTTAGTTCAGTGTGCTACTTCAAACATTACCGAAGGGTGCTGTATGAACTGTAGTACCACCTCAAGAGGTTTAATAAACTTTGTCTTTTATTTCAGTTTCTGTGCCAACTTCTTCCTATATGGTCTGAGGACTTTGTGCAGAGAAGGGCGAACCCCTTGCACTAGTAGGCCTTGCTGAGGCTTACTTCGACAGTGGACCCCAAGGGCCCGGACGTCCTTGGCGATGGCACACGAAATATCTTTTTTCTGGTGGGCGCTGACCTACATGATTTGTACAGGGGGAAAGAAAAGTTATTACCAACTGCACCGTCACAGTCATTGGCCCCCATCCCTACCCTTGCTATGTGGCACATGCACTCACCATCATTTTATGCACGCCTCAATCTCCCCACCCATCTTACATCCACCCCACTCCACACAGGCATAGCCCATACAGCATGCTCCCAGTGTACTTACCTGTTTGTCTGGAGGACTGTAGAGAAGCGTGTACTGGGGGAGGACCCCATCCACGAGTTTCTCCAACTCCTCCGATGTGAATGCAGGGGCCCTTTCCCCAGACGCACGAGCCATTGTCTCTTCCAGACCGAGGTCACAGCAGCACTTGCAGTGTAGGTCCTCTCCTGTTGAAGATCAGGTATTGAGTGATTGAACAGATAGAAAATGGTGGTCACGTCCACGGCGGTGCATACCGTCACCGCCGGCGTACATCGTCATCGGCTCCTGGGACCCATAGCAGTTACCTCACATCCCATTTTCCCACTTTACAGGTCAGGCAGCCGCCATTTCAGGGGCCCACATGGCTTTATTTTTAACTGCGTCACACATACCCAGGCCTAGCCTCAACACTCATACAGGCCAAATTTCGGATTAGGATTCGTGTTCTGTGTAAGCTGTGGTTACGTACCTCTGGTTGGTTGACTGGCTGTTGTCCTTCATAGGCACCGTCCGCTGGGACATGTGAGGAGATGGTGGCATCCTCCGGTGTACAGACCTCTCGTGGACCTGTTCGACAATGGAGGAAAGACATGTGATCATCACCTACAGTCTTGATCGTGCCACAATCCTGGAACTGTGTGCCCAGCTGGAGCCAGACCTGATGTCAGCTATCCGCCATCCCACAGGAATCCCCCCTCAAGTGCAGGTGTTGTCAGTACTCCATTTCCTTGCAAGAGGGTCATTTCAAACAACAGTGGCCACAGATCAGGGATGTCCCAGCCTATGTTTTCCAACGTATTCTCCAGAGTGTTGTCTGTCCTGCTGAAACACATGCGGAGCTACATCGTTTTCCCTCAGGTGGAGGATTTGCCTACAGTGAAAGGTGGCTTGTGTGCACTGGGACATATCCCCAACATCATAGGTGCCATTGATGGGACACATGTGGCTTTGGTACCCCCCCGCAGGAGTGAACAGGTGTACAGAAACCGGAAGAGTTATCATTCCATGAATGTGCAGATGGTATGTTTGGCCGACCAGTCCATCTCCCATGTGAATGCCAAATTCCCTGGATCAGTGCACAACGCTTACATCCTGCGGAATAGCAGTATCCCTTATGTGATGGGTCAACTCCAGAGGCACCGTGTGTGGCTATTAGGTGAGCACCTAGAAGCAAGTCAGTGGGAATGGTTGTCTGGGTCTGGGGATATCCCTACAGGTTAGTGTGTGTCTAACAGTTGTCCCTCGCCATTTGCAGGTGACTCTGGTTACCCCAACCTGTCATGGCTACTGACCCCAGTGAGGAATCCCAGGACAAGGGCAGAGGAACGCTACAATGAGGCCCATGGGTGAATCCGGCGGATTATAGAGCGGACCTTTGGCCTTCTGAAGGCCAGGTTCAGGTGCTTCCATATGACAGGTGGACTCCTATTCTACTCACCAAAGAAGGTGTGCCAGTTCATCGTGGCCTGCTGTATGCTTCACAACTTAGCTTTGTGACGACAGGTGCCTTTTCTGCAGGAGGATGGTCCAGATGGCGGTGTTGTTGCAGCTGTGGAGCCTGTGGACAGTGAAGACGAGGGAGCAGAAGAAGAGGACATGGACAACAGGAACTCGGTGATCCTGCAATATTTCCAGTGAGACACAGGTAAGAATACAAACCTGCTTACTACATGTACTTTAACATTACTACCTCTCAACTGTCTGTCGTTTTCACCCAGTGTATGGTCACTGAGTTGTAAATTCCTTTCCTGTCACTGACAGATGACTACCCCTACCTCGCCTTCCAAGACAGCACCCCCTCCAACCACCCCGCTTTCCAAGACATCACCCCAGACCCCATTCCCCCTTCCAAGATAGCACCCCCTTCCCCACCCCAACCTCCCTACATACATGCACTCACACACCCACATGCACGCAGCATACACGCATTCACAAACACATATACTTTCACACATTCACCAACACGCATACCTACAAGCATTCACCAACACACATACCTACATTGATTCACCAACACACATATCTACAGGCATTCAGCAACACGCATTCACTCACACTAACAGACATGCATTCACACAAACACACCAACACGCACTCACTTCAACAATAAAACACGCATACACACTTAAATTCACACAAGCATAAACAACACCTCCACCCTTCACCCCATCCCCTGACAGATGATCGACTTACCTTCCCCGGCGAGGAAGTTGTCTGTCAGGGAATGGGAACAGGTGCTTCCTCCGCAGGCAGGGCACCGCCATCAGGACACTACAATGCTGTACTACTGCTCATAATACCGCAGGCAGAGTCCTTTTGGGGTGGCGGTGATGGCTGTGGAACCACCTCTGCTCTGCCGACCGCCATCATGACTGCTGAAGGATTTCTGCCCAAATTGTGGCGGAAATCCTTCAGTACTTGTAATATGGTGGTATTCTGGCATCTGCGGCTTCCAAAATCAAAATGACCACCTAAGTGACAGCAGTAGTGGGAAAAGCCTTATGCTACCAAGGGACTGCTTCTACATTTAGGAAGCTGCCTTTAGAGTTGATGCATTCATTAATTTATCAGTTTTGTATGGAGTCACCCACCCATCCATGTACTCATCTGCCCGTTTGCCTACTACTCATTCACCTACTCACATTCATCCAGGCAATTACTCAATTGCTCATCCTTGTGCTCACCCATTCCTGCAACCAATTGCTCAACTGCCCATTCATCCTTTCCCTTAGTCACTTACTAGTCAGCACAACCACAAATCTATTAAAAAATCCTTTTGTTAAAAATGACAAACCTTTTGGCTATGTTAATACTTGTTTTCCTTTAATCTATTTTACATCATAATGGCATCGATTCCTCATGCCTTGGAATAACCTCCATTATTTATCCACTCCATAATTACGGTCATCGTGGATTACAGTAAATCCAGAGGTGAGGTAGGAACAGGAAGTACACGTTTTGCGCTATAACATCTTGCTGCAAACTTTCCCCCTGTATTTCACACAACGATTGTGGATTTCTTCGCGCTATGAAAATTCCCGTGTGAAACACAACTACTCGTGTTAAAATGCTCGTTGAAAATAATAGACCACCCATGAACAAGACCTAAAACTGATCGCCAAAAAAATGGACTAAAAAATAGAAGATGAAGCTAAAGAGAACATTAGTGAAGTTATCAGTACTCAGTAAATGTATGTAAACCCCCACATCCGTTATAACGTATACTCCATCGTTAACTTCATATTTCTTATTTTTTGCAAAATCATTGAGAACAACACGGTATAACTAACCAAACACTATTAGTCCGTAAATAAACTCCTGCACATCACCTTCATTGTTTCATTGAGTGCCTGATTGCATACACCATGTTTTATTTCTTGTCGTATGCAGAATGCTACATTTCTAAATAAAGTGAAATCTTTCAGGCACAGTACGCAGATTGTGAAGTAAAGCAAAAGAAATCTCATTCCCATAAATCACAGTACTTCCCAGAGCTAGACAGGGGCTCAAGAAAACATGTCACACACCATTAAGGACTGGTCAACCGAAGTTGCAAGAGTAAATAGAAACTGCACCTCCCATTATCTGGATGAGCAGCCTATACGCGAAGGATTGATTACATATCAGACTCTGAATTCATCATGTTAAAAAGACATCTGTTGACCCTCGACCAAGATCCAACTGCGCAGAGAGCAAAGGTGTTTGCTGCGTTTGTTTCAGTCATCTTTATTGAAGAATATCTTGTGTGCCACTGTACTGGTGGTATTCCCAACTTTCCCACGAGAAAATGGACACAATAGAACATTTTGATGGGAATAACATATTTATTAGTGATCTAACTCTGAGGCTTGGATGGGAAAGTGACTTACAGGTGAACTAGCATAGGCATGCCAATGAGCAAATGCTCAATGCTGAGATATATCGGAGAAAAGATTAGGTAAAGCATTCTAGGCAGTGATGGGTAAGAGGATGTATTAAATATGGATCTGATGAGAAATCCTTAGGGATCGGAAATACAATATAATGAGAAAAGCACACTCGGTTCCAGGGCAAACCTTTTAAGACCGCCAGGTAAAATGCCATTTGGCATTTCGTTTCATCTAGCAAGAAGACCATATTTGAGGTCATTTAAATAACCTGGCACCTCTTAGGGCAAGTTGGGGCAGTGATTTCATGAGCTACTTCCCTAGATCTGAATGTAGTTCCAGCCCTGAAGAAACATGGGGCCACATTTACAAGGTCCTATCGCCACCAAATCATCACTTTTTGCAATGCTCCGGTGGCACTAACGACTGCTCTATAGTTACAAGGAGGTGTAATGCCACTTTACACCTCCTTGTGAATATGGGCCCCTCTGACACAGTTATCTGTGTGCAATGGGTGTTGCAACGGGTGTTCTATCGCAACACTCATTGTTCTTGACCCTGTACCAGATTTACGAGAAATCATAAATCTGTGGCAGCCCCAAAAACTAATGTCACCCTGGGTGTGGCGTTAGTATGGCAAAACGAGGAGGCATGCTTTTATTCCTCCTCGTTTTTTTTTGCTTTTTCCATGTGTGTTGCATTTTGCAGTACACATAGAAGAAGCAAAATGACATGGTTGATTGTTTATGTGCAGGTAGGTGTCCCTTTCTCCACATGAACAATCATTCAAAAATGACGCTTTAGTGCTTCTAGAATGCAGCACACATAGAAGTGTCAAATCAACATTGTAGATTGTTTATGTGCAGAAAGGGGTACCTTCCTGCACATCAACAATCATTCCCCTCACCAGGGTGCAAGGATGCCAGCATTGTCGCAGGCAGCTTAATTTAGCTCCGGCACAGGGAGAACTGCAGGGCTGCGCTGTATTCTTGTGAATACGGTGCAGCCCTGCATTTCAAAACTGGCACAGCATGGCACTGCTGATTTTGGTGCCGCACAGCATGCACCATATTCTCATAAATCTGGCCCATAGTGTGAAACCAGTCCACTGATGTAAGTACAAAGGTGGTAGCTTAACAACAGAACAATCCATTGTGCTCCATTCAAAAAGGGACTTCTATCATAATGTTTCTCTCTCCAGTGTGGATGCATGGTCCTTGACATTCATTCATTCACTTACTCATTGGCCTTAGCAGTCCACAATCCTATAGGTTTCCAGATGTCAGCATAAAAACGCTTTTAGAGACCCTTGGCTATTTAATAAGTGGTTACACATCCAGTTAGAAGGTTCTATTTTTGGATACGTCAACTCCCTCAACAAGATACCCATGCATCCCCTCTCTGCTGTCCCTTCCTTTCCTTCACCTTTCCCTTCTTTCTCCTGTTCATCCATTAGTTTTCTGAGGTGCGTTAGGGTGACATAAAGCACTTTACAAATGAACAACATAATATAGCACGTTTGAGTGTTGCTGGCCAGTGTTTTTGTACATCTTTGAGACATGCTCTTGTTTGTTAAATTTGTTTGAGAGATTCTTGATTATCTCTGTTAAGCATGCCCTGAAAACATACAGTTCAAAATCAATACTTCCCAAAATGTACAAGCCACTCCTCTCATAACAATCATTAACAGGAACAAATGAGCTCCATAAACAGACCTTATTTCAATCTTGGCAACTGATATTCCCCGACAGTACATTCCGACACTCACAAACAACAGAAAACATGACAACGTATCTACATCCTCTCATATCTGTAAGACTGCCACTAGGGGTGTGTAAAAGTGAAATTTCAAATAAATTAAGTGAAATTACACCAAATCATGAGAAATGCAAATCAGTAATCTAAAACTATGGCACGGATTTATACTTTTTGGTGAAAAACTGTGGGAACGCGTCCTTGCACCAAAAAGTATAGTGCCGGCTTGTGTTATTTTACAACGCCAACCAAGTGCCCTATTAATATAATGGCGCAAGCCGGTGCTAAACTTGGGCTACTGTCTTATAACAGGAGGGGGTTGTGCATCAAAAAATGATGCTAGCTTGGTTAGAGGCAAAAAATGCCTCTAACCGGACTAGTGCCATTTCCTGGTGCACATTCACCAAAAACATGACAGAAGTCATGCCCATCACCCAATGGCCAGCACAGGGGACAAGTGTCTCCTGGGCAGGGCCATTGCACCCTGTGCCATGCAGTGGTCCCCAAGTTAGGGCCCCCGATGGCAAAAACAAAAATTTTAAAATACTTACCTGTACTTACCTGGGATGGTGTCCCCCATCCTCTGGGTTCCCTCTGTTGGGTGTGTTCCTGGGGTTTGGGGAGGTCACCTGTGGACCCATTCCATGGTGTTTAACCATGGAAATGGGTCCACAGGTCCCGTAACACCTGGTCTGACCCAGGCATTAAATAATGGTGTTAAGCATGCTTAGCACCATTAGTTAGCCTCTCCTCCCACCCGTGCGTCATTTAGCATGGGGTAAATATGGAGCACCATTTTTGGATGAGAATGCCTACCTTGCATCTCATTGACACAAGGTAGGTTCACTCATCCACAAAATGGTGCAAACTTCTATATTTTGACGTTAGACATGTGTAACGTCAAAATATAAATATGGAGTGAAGTTTGCACCAAATTTGTGTACAAAAACATGACGCAAATTTGGCTCAAAAAGAGTGTAGTTTTAGCATGAAATGCATCATTGTATCCGCATTTCACACTAAAGAAAAGGAAACATAGAACATTGCAAACAACAGCTGCTCATGTTCTGTTCAAAAGGTTTATTTGCCTTGTTGGAAAGGCAGTTTTAAAACTTCACGCACAGGCTTCAATGGCAGACCTGCAACACGTTCAAAAGGGATACTTAAGTTGGTGGGACAATCTGTGCTGCAAGCCCACTAGTAGCATTTAATGTACAGGCTCTGGGTACATTTCGTATCATCATACTGGGGACTTACATGTAAATTAATTAAGGTGCGCCAATTTCACCAAGTTTAAAGGCGAGAGTGCAGGCACTTTAGCACTGGTTAGTAGTGGTAAAGTGTGCAGCATCCTAAAAGCCAACAAAAAAGGGTTCAGAAAACAGGAGGGTGAAGGCAAGACTTTTGGGGATGACCCTGCACAAAGGGTCAAGTTCAACAATGGAGTAACAAAAATGTAACCCAGGACTAATTAACAGTAGACATTAGTGTTAGTAATATGATACCAACAAATGCCATGACCCACCACAAACCGCCAGGCAATGAAAACAAATCACAGAATTCAAAGTACATTATAAACTACTACTCCTCACACATAAGACACAGACCGAAAAGATTCCTTGCAATCTCACAATAAAGTGACCACTAACATTGCACTTAGCATTCCAACTAACAGAACTATAGTTGCAAAGATTATGTAGAAATGCACTTGAACACCATGATTCTGAATAATGAGAAAACCCCAAACCATGCAGAAAAGAACCCCTAAACTATTGAGTGATTCAAGAGGTCGTAGAAAAATGTGAAGGCTGATAACATAACAGAGTTCACCACTAAAAGTACTGATGAGTTTGCTGAATTCTCGATCACACCAATTTTAATTTAATGGCACTTTTCCTTATTTTTTGCCTTCCATAATTAACATTGCACAGATTTAAAAAATACACACTATTTAATTCTACACTCTATCAGGCACATATTACTGCATACTAGGATGTCATTCTACAATACATTAGATCTGAGGTCTGACATTCTGTGACATGAATAAAGTATAAGCATGTGGGAGTGAGATTCTGTAATATAGTGATGGCAGTGACTTTTTCAGGGCAGTATAATGCTCTTGTGTTTAATCAGCTTAATTAAGAATAAAATTACATCAAAAAGGAGCAACATGCATGACATGTAAATCTTGAATCAATAAGAGTATTAACAGTGCAAAAGGAACTAAACCTGTTTACAATATTATATTTTTCTATGGGAAAATACAGATGACAAAAAGGAGGGAAAGGAGAAAGGGTGAGGTCTAAACCAACAATTGAAGCATAATTAAGCATATATAGCTGAAAAAAACAAAACATACTTGAGAGAAAGCAGAGAAATTACATTTTACAGAGGTTGAAAATTTTCAGAGCGGGCACGCTTAATATGTTGCTAAGCACCACTATCTAAGAAATTTGTTAATGACAATCAATATAAGTCTCTATTAACATTTAATCTGCACAAAGAGGCAAACACTACATCTAATCCATGTTTTGGAAGAGATTTTTGAGGAACACTTCCAATTAACGGTGATTTGGTGAAAAGTTAAACCCAACATGAGGTCAATTAATCCATTATCATATAAGATTAATGTAACAACATCTGATAAACTTCCCAAAAAAAACAAAGACTTTGACATAGGACACTATCAATTAAAAATTAGAGTGAGTTCAGACAGACTTTCTTTGAAAAATGAGCAGTGGGAGTACATAAAAATAGAAGGTGCATCAAATCAACATGAGGATGACTACATGACCAACAGGCTTTATTATTCCTGTTAGGAAAATTGGCTATGGATGCAGGTGTATGATATAAGCTATGATACAAAAAGAATGTAGATTGAATAGAAGGGGCTGATCTGGATTTTTAAATGTTCTAGACTAAATTTTGTTCCAGAATGAAATGGTCCAAGCAAATCCCAAGCCTGTTTCCCAACTAAGGCCCAGACTTACAAGAAAGTAGCGCATCGGTTACAATAATTTATGATGCTATTTTGCAACATTAGCTCCATAAATTATGGCGGTAGTGCAGCATAACACTAGAGGGACCCATAGGTAACTGATGGAAAAAATTGCATTTTTCTGGGCCTCCTAATAGGGGAACGTCCTCCTTGGATACATTATCCCTCGTGCAGGCATAATGTGGCACAGGAGATTACAAAGTAGCACAATGCAAGCACAGCGCTACTTTGTAAATAAGGCTCTGGAGAATGGCCTCCTTCACACCACATTAGGGTATAAAATAAAATTATGCTAGTATGGCGCAGGGAGACGCAAGGGCCTTGTAAATCTGACCCTAAGTTCTATCCTGGTTTTAGATCGAGAAGGATCTGGGATGAAAAAATAATTATACATAAGAGCAGCATTGGGAGTAAATGTACCTGAAGGAAGAGGCACAGAGTTTAGCGAGAGAGACTAAAGAATGTCTCAAATGATTTCCATAAGAACAGAAAATGTATGCCAAAATGAATGAGAACAATGAAATGGTTTTTGAAATTGAGGGAAAGTGCAAGGAACAGTACCATCAAATAAGTCTCAGACCCATATTATACACTTTTGTCTCCAAGATTTTCAATATAGAGGTCTGTATTTATAGTGATAAGATGATTGAACCATAAAGGAAAATGCAATATGGAATCCCTAGATAAAGTCTGAGATTCATCGTAAGGCTTCAAAAGAAGACATGTATGTTTATATATAAGTGAGAGAGTAGTGGTGTTTTTGAAGCGAAGCAAGGGACTTCTTTAGGAAAGAATGTTGCTAGTAGGGAGTGTTCAATATCAAGACACAGAGGTGTAAATTGGGAAGAAACTGGGTGGAGCCATTTAGGGACTTGCCTCAAACAGAAAGTTTTATGAAAGGCCAGAAAATCTGAAAAATTAGCACCACCTTCCATATTTGATGTATTGAGATGCAATAGAGAAACTCCAGCTATTACCTATTCCAGCCAGAGAAATTTGGAAAGAAAGGAGTCTATTTAAAAAAAATATGTACGTAGTATGTGAGTTGGGATAATGGTCAAAATATAGAAGATGATAGGTGTAGTTGTCATCAATTCTGTTTAGTCTCTCTTTCATATTTAAAGTGACCAAATCTGTATTAGAATTGGTAAACCAGATACGTAAGCATTTAGGGCCGAATTTAGATTTTGGCAGACAGGAACATATGTCAGCCAAACTCCTGACAGGGTGGCTGCAGCCGAAGTGGGGACCACCCCGCTGGACTGATTACGAGTTTCCTGCTAGGCTGACGGGCAGAAATTGGCAGCAGCATTGTCTTCAGCTCAAAATTGAGCCAGTGGCAATGGTGTCACCTGAAGTGTGCACCAGCACCCTCCCACTGTTCATTGTCTGCACAGCATGCTAAGTGCATGGGCAGTGCAGGGTTCCTCCTGTGGCCCCCTGCACCTTTTCTTTGCTAGACTTTTCATGGTGGTAAAACCCCAATGAAGAGGCTGGCTGAGAAGAAGGCTGTCGTCAGCAGGGAGGTCCTGCATGCAGCACCGCCCTGGTTGATTGCAACCTTTACCCGCCATCAACCTATCTGAATCACCGATCCTGGCAGAGAAGGCGGAACCCTTGCGGACTGACCGACAGGGTCTTAATGTGGCAGTCAGACCGCGAGTGTGGCAGTCTTAAGACCGCCAGCCTCGTAATGAGGACCTTAATCTTTTTTTTCTCCATATTTCTTTATTGTATTTTACTGTAAATAAGAAGACATTCTAAATGACAGATCTATACATTATTAAAAAATCCAAGAAGATGCAGCAACATACTGGCCATTTCGAATATTAGCATCCAATACAACACACAAAGGTAACCAGTCCAAGGGGACTGAGGATGAAAGGCAGCAGTATTTGCAGCGGTGAGAGACAATTACAGTTACAAGCCTGTTGAATAATGTGTAAATGTCACACTATAAGCAGGATACAGGAATAACTATAGAAAATACAATAGAACACCAAACCCTAAAACATCTACCATAAACTACAATAAACTGCAGTGGACTGAGTAGGAGTGCCACCGCGATCTGCCAAGGGAGTGCTGAAGAAGACCCCCGTGACAGGGTAACGGTTTACTAGTTATCATTTAAAAGTATGGCGTAGGAGGATGCCGCAGGCGGGACACAGTAGCCCACCAACACGCCCAAGCGGAGGGGGGAGGGGGAAGCAGAAAGGGGGAGAGTGGGGGAGAGGCGTCCCCCCCACCACCCCACCCTGCCGGTCGGCTCAACTCGCCCTCTATCAACGCAAGCACCTCTGCCCAATCAGGGGTATCCACAGGGTGGCCAAATGCAGCACACAATGATGTAAACGCCCGCTGCTCCGCCAGCACCCCCGCGCAAGTCAGTTAGCCATCTCGATGCCGGCGGTAAACTGGGGGATTTCCAAGTCATGGCTAGGTGTCTTTTTGCCAGTACCAATGCCAGATCTAGGATTTTGTGGTCCCTCCGGTGCATTTATTCAATATCATAGTTATGATTGTCCAATATTCGACAGCTCATGGACAGGACAACACCATATTCAGGAAATCAGCAGACTTACAGTGACATCTCGGGCACATGTCCCGTGCAGATATATAGATCCTCGCTAGCCTAGCAGGTGCTAGATAAGTGTGTTGTAAAGTTTGTAGCGGGCACTCATTGATATAATTTTAGAAGCTGTGCAAGCCTGTTGCCATTGGTTGTCAGTGAGTGCGCTGCGCAGAGCCTTCCCCCCAGTATGTCCGAAGTGATGTAAGGGAAGCAGCATCATCGTATTCCCACGACAGAGAGGTATGAGGTAATTGCTCACGCTAATCCATGAACAAAGGTGTGAGGGTAAACAGGCGGGACTTCGACCAATTGACTTGGAGTCCAGAGGCCTCACCAAACTCCTGCAGAAATATTAACAATTGGGGCAAGGCTGCCACAGGGTTGTGGAGGTATATCAAGGCATCGTCCGCGTAAAACAATAAGACATGCCACAACCCTCTCACGTAAATTCCCCATTCAGGTGCTCTCAGTCTCAATGCTTGCGCCATGGGCTCCATAGCTAGTGCACAGAGGAGCAGTGACAGGGGGCACCCCTGGTGGGTCCCCCGGGCGATATCGAAGGGCTTGGGGAACTCTGCGCCCATCCTCATCTGAGCCATTAGTGCGTGGTATACCAGGGACATCCATTTCATGAAAGTTGGGGCAAAAGCCCAGCTGTAGGGAACCTGCAACAGATAGGTCCACCCCAGTGTGTCAAACGCCTTTTCAAAATCTAACAAGACCACCGCTGATTCATTTTGTTCCTTGCTCGCCCAGTTCATAATAGCAAACAATCTGCAAAGTTTAAGGAAAGTGCTTCTACCCAGAATAAATCAGTTTTGGTCAGCATGGATCAACAATGTAATTATGGGTGTAAGTCTATCCCCCAGTAGACGGCTTAATATCTTATAGTCGGTGTTTAATAACGACAGTGGGTGGTATGAACCGATTTGTAGAGGATCCTTGCCTGGTTTAGGAAGGACCACCAATGCCGCCTCCCTCAGGGAAGTCGGAAGGGCTTCCCCCTCAAACGCTGCATTGTACATAGCCAGCAATCTGTGAGCCAACATTGCTTGGTAAGTTGCATAAAATTCAACCAGCCACCCGTCCATGCCAGAGGTCCTCCCTCGTGACAAACTTTTTATAGCTCCCTCGAGCTCTGTGAGCTGTAGAGGGGCATCCAGTGACTCCCTCTCTGCTTTAGGCAATGTGGGCAGGTGAAGAAAGGACAAAAACCCCTCTGCCACCACCCGAACCCCCCCAGACATAGAGGCGGCGTATAGTGTAGAGTAGTATTCGAAGAATGCCATATTAATTTCCTCTTGAGAGTTCAACATTTGGTTATTCCCACCCCGTATTGCAATAATAGGTGACCTGGAGTGTTCCGTGTGGAGTGGCGAAGCCACCAACTTGCTCGCCTTATCCCCCCAGTAATGGTACAGCAGTTTCCACGTCAGTAGGCAAGAGCTGTTCATAGTATTGCAGCTCAGTCTCGGGGGCATCCAGTTCATGGCGCAGTGAGTGCGCCACGCCATCATTTGTTTTTAGTGAGTGACCCCTCATCACCAATTTGAAGGAATCCCATTCTACCCGTACATCCGATGCCATGTCTGTATTTGTTGCAAAATAAGACAAAATACAGTATGTTCCCTCATGGTCTCTCCGTGTGCAACATCTAGTAGTGCGCCACAGGCATTCTCCAGGTTGGTATAGCTGGCGGAGCTCGGTTCCAGCATATCCCCAACTTCAAGGGAGAGTGATCAGATAGTGTACGACCAAGGTATTCAGCCATGGTAACTCTCAGCAGTGTGCCATAGTTGGTGTACACCAGATCAATTCTAGTGTGAAGTACATATATCCCAGAGTATTAAGAATACACGCGTTCATCAGGGTATAGGAATCACCACACGTCATGCAGTTGGTTGTTGTCAGACCATAGGTGAAGTTGGTGTGCAAGCACACCCGACTGAGCCCCTCATAGTGGGGGTCGGGATCTATCCGACTCGATACAAGGGGTACCATTGAAGTCATCCCCCAATAACATGGTGCCTCCGGGTTGAGGAGAAGAGATATGGATAAAGAGTGGCAGAAGGCAGTCTGATTAGTGTTAGGTGCATATAGCAAAATTCTGGACAATGGCGCACCATCCAGGCTTCCCTCCAATATGACAAAGAGTCCCTCTGGGTCTATCTCGGTGTGTAGTATAGACAGCAGCACCCCAGGGGCCACCCATATCAAAGTCCCTCTAGCATATCTAGAGTATGTTGTGCCATTCATGGACCCACGCCAGGGTCTACGCATATGCACCAAGTCTGGAGCCGTGAGGTGTGTCTCTTGAAGCAAAGCCACATGGAGCTAATGGCGACGGAGAAAGTGATGAACCCTGTGCCACTTGCCAAAGCCCGCCAACCCTGAGCACCCGCCCTGACCAACCAAATAGCAGTGACCCCGCACCCCATCCATGTCCCCAGTCCTCCACCCACATATCGCACCGCATAGCCCGGCATGTCCACCCGTGTACCCACAAACATGTCCACTGCAAGAAAGAAAGTAAATATAACCACAAACAATTTACCCCTGGCTGAACAAAGAAGCAGTGAACAACCAATAGCACTAAAATGCTCATACCCAACTGAAACATTATAGTTCTTATATGATTACACCTAGGTCTAAAGGGAGGGGGGGAACGTGGATAATACAATCGGAGAAGGTTAACCCAAAATGGGTAAGTGAAAAAAGCAATCAAACCAAACCCAGGCAGGCCCGATGAAATGTCCGTGTTGATAAGCCTGACAAGGTTGTTATGTTACTTCCAAGGCAGAGAGGTTTGCCTCAGTGACTGCGGCACCCCTCACAACAGGTCCTCCGCTGACTGCGGCGTCACCATCGGGCCCTCGCCTAAGAATGCTCGCATTTGTTCCATTTATAAGTAAGGTGACACTGCATCCTGGTGGTCCACGCTTCTCACTGAAGATGCAGGGGAACCCATTCGCCGCTCCACCCCCGCACAAGCCCAATCCTTTTCCATGGAGGCCTGTTCAGCAGTATGGGCCACCTGCGTGCGCCGGGCCCCATCCCTACGGTCCCTCCACGGACTGCGCTTTGCAGTGCGCGAAGGAGGGTGTGACGGTTCTGATGCCATGCCTCTGTCCTCCAGCCATGTCCAGGCCTCCTCTGGCGTAGTACAAAAAGTAGTGCAAGTGTTTGTTCCGATCTTCAGGGTTACTGGAAACTGAAGGGCATACTTGATGCTGTGCTCCCTCAATATGCGCTTTATTGTGAGGAAGGAAGTGCACCTACGCTGCACTTCTATTGTTTAGTCGGGGTAAATGTTCACCTGCGCGTTAGCAATCCTCCATGGGCCACCAATAGGAGCCCTTTGTAGCATGTGATCTCTGTCTCTGTAGTTAAAGAGGCGCACCACCACTGGCCATGGAGGGGATCCTGGTGGGGGAGGTCTACCCGGACCCTGTGCGCTCTTTCCACCCAAAAATGGAGGAGTGTTTGCCCTGAAGAACTGTTTGGCCCAGCCATTTCTCCATATACAGGTCCCTATTAGGGGTCCCCTCCTGTTCAGGCAGCCCCACCACGCTAATATTGTTGCGACAAACTCTCCCTTCTTGATCCTCAATCCGTTGGTGAAGGCGCAAGACCTCCCTCTGCAGGTCTCTGGTGTGCTGGATGGCAGCGGAAAGAGGGGGGCACAGCTCTGCGACCTCACCCTCAGTGGATGCGATGCACTACTTCAACTTTTTTTGTTCCTCGCGAAGGTGTCCCATGTCATTACACAGGGCATCGATCTTAGGTTATAGAGTAAATTTGATGTTTTGCACTGCAAGGAGGATGTCTTCAAACTTTTTACATATGTGCTGCAAGTATGGCCGACACAGATAAGTCCTGAGGGACCCCTGAGCTGCTCTGCGCTTGCTGCACACGTGGTGCCAGGACGTCCATGCCATGCTTGTCAGTTTTGTTGCACCCTATCACCAATTTGGAAGATGCTTGGGCCGCTTGCTCTCAGGTCTCAGTATGAAAAGGAAACCCCTCTGGCCCTTCAGTGAATTAGAGACATGGAAGGCACCTTAATGTTCATGAGTAAAAGGGAAGGGCTCGGCAGTACATTGGTTAGATGATCCACAGAGTGGGGGAGACACCCCCTTGTTCGACTGTTCAGCCGTGCCCCAAGGTTTCAGCAGTAGTTCCATTAAAAGAGAAGGATTGGGGAAGGAGAGGGGAGAGGAGGTGGCGGGGCCAAGTTAGAACATAAGAACGGGCCCCCCACCTTACCTCACCTCTTGTAGCCGGTCCCCGATTTTCGGCCTCACCTCGCAGCTCCAGGGCACTGTCTCTGCCCGTCCTCTCCGCGCTGCTGAGTACTGTGTCGGCCTGACCCAGGAGCGCAGGCACAGGAGACGAGTCAGTAGGTCCTCGGCCTCCTCCACTTTGCGACCAAAAGTCCATCTCCTGATGCGTCGCAGGGCCCGCCGGGTCTGCGCGACCCCGTTCACGGCAAGCGGCAATTCTGTCCCAGAATCAATCTCAGTGGCCCACGCCTCCTGCTCCGGCACCAGCTCGCAGGCCTTGGGGCAAGCACAGGCCCTGTACACCTCGGTGGCGGCTCTCACTTTGAGGTGTCGTAGAGAGGCTGTCGATGGCCTCGGGAGCCGCACCTCACACCGGTCAAAACCGCACAGGGTTCCAGATGGCAGCAGGATTATATTTGTGCCAGGCGCAGAGATGGATTTAAACGTCCGCTCCGTCCGCCATCTTGGCCACACCCCATGAGGCCCTTAATCTTAGAATTATTCCAGTGGAAACCAGTAGAATCAAAAGATTGTTTAGTACTGAACTGGGTAATAGTCAAAACGTCTGTTTTGTCCAAATTTATTTTAGATTCTGAAAAGGAGGAAATTCAGAGTTTTCGTGAAGCAAAGCAGGAATTGTAACACTGTGAGAAAGTAGCCTCTTTCTAGCCTTGTTACCCCCACTTTTGGCCTGTTTGTGAGTATATGTCAGGGTGTTTTCACTGTCTCACTGGAATCCTGCTAGCCAGGGCCCAGTGCTCATAGTGAAAACCCTATGTTTTCAGTATGTTTGTTATGTGTCACTGGGACCCTGCTAGCCAGGACCCCAGTGCTCATAAGTTTGTGGCCTATATGTATGTGTTCCCTGTGTGATGCCTAACTGTCTCACTGAGGCTCTGCTAAACAGAACCTCAGTGGTTATGCTCTCTCTTTACAAATTGTCACTAACAGGCTAGTGACCAATTTCACCAATTCACATTGGCATACTGGAACACCCTTATAATTCCCTAGTATATGGTACTGAGGTACCCAGGGTATTGGGGTTCCAGGAGATCCCTATGGGCTGCAGCATTTCTTTTGCCACCCATAGGGAGCTCTGACAATTCTTACACAGGCCTGCCATTGCAGCCTGAGTGAAATAACGTCCACGTTATTTCACAGCCATTTACCACTGCACTTAAGTAACTTATAAGTCACCTATATGTCTAACCTTTACCTGGTAAAGGTTGGGTGCTAAGTTACTTAGTGTGTGGGCACCCTGGCACTAGCCAAGGTGCCCCCACATTGTTCAGGGCAAATTCCCCGGACTTTGTGAGTGCGGGGACACCATTACACGCGTGCACTGTACATAAGTCACTACCTATGTACAGCGTCACAATGGTAACTCCGAACATGGCCATGTAACATGTCTAAAATCATGGAATTGTCACCCCAATGCCATTCTGACATTGGGGAGACAATTCCATGATCCCCAGAGTCTCTAGCACAGACCCGGGTACTGCCAAACTAACTTTCCCGGGGTTTCACTGCAGCTGCTGCTGCTGCCAACCCCTCAGACAGGTTTCTGCCCTCCTGGGGTCCAGCCAGGCTTGGCCCAGGAAGGCAGAACAAAAGGACTTCCTCAGAGAGAGGGTGTTACACCCTCTCCCTTTGGAAAAAGGTGCCAGGGCTGGGGAGGAGTAGCCTCCCCCAGCCTCTGGAAATGCTTTGATTGGCACAGATGGTGCCCATCTCTGCATAAGCCAGTCTACACCGGTTCAGGGATCCCCCAGCCCTGCTCTGGCGCGAAACTGGACAAAGGAAAGGGGAGTGACCACTCCCCTGACCTGCACCTCCCCTGGGAGGTGCCCAGAGCTCCTCCAGTGTGCTCCAGACCTCTGCCATCTTGGAAACAGAGGTGCTGCTGGCACACTGGACTGCTCTGAGTGGCCAGTGCCAGCAGGTGACGTCAGACACTCCTTCTGATAGGCTCTTACCTGTGTTGCTAGCCTATCCTCCTTCCTAAGTAGCCAAACCTCCTTTTCTGGCTATTTAGGGTCTCTGCTTTGGGGAATTCTTTAGACAACGAATGCAAGAGCTCACCAGAGTTCCTCTGCATCTCTCTCTTCACCTTCTGCCAAGGAATCGACGGCTGACTGCTCTGGACGCCTGCAAAACCGCAACAAAGTAGCAAAGATGACTACTGCAACCTTGTATCGCTGATCCAGCCGCCTTCTCGTCTGCTTTCCTGGTGGTGCATGCTGTGGGGGTAGTCTGCCTCCTCTCTGCACTAGAAGCTCCGAAGAAATCTCCCGGGGGTCGACGGAATCTTCCACCTGCAACCGCAGGCACCAAAAGACTGCATCACCGGTCCTCCGGGTCCCCTCTCAGCACAACGAGCGTGGTCCCTGGAACTCAGCAACTCTGTCCAAGTGACTCCCACAGTCCAGTGACTCTTCAGTCCAAGTTTGGTGGAGGTAAGTCCTTGCCTCCCCACGCTAGACTGTATTGCTGGGTACCGCATGATTTGCAGCTGCTCCGGCTCCTGTGCACTCTTCCAGGATTTCCTTTGTGCATAGCCAAGCCTGGGTCCCCAACACTCTAACTTGCCGTGCATGACCTCCTGAGTTGTCCTCCGGCGTCGTGGGACCTTCTTTTGTGACTTCGGGTGAGCTCCAGTTCACTCTCCTTCATAGTGCCTGTTCTGGAACTTCTGCGGGTGCTGCCTGCTCCTGAGAGGGCTCATTGTCTTGCTGGGCGCCCCCTCTGTCTCCTCACGCAATTGGTGACATTCTGGTCCCTCCTGGGCCACAGCAGCATCCAAAAACCCTAACCGCAACCCTTGCAGCTAGCAAGGCTTGTTTGTGGTCTTTCTGCGTGGGAACACCTCTGCAAGCTTCTTCACGACGTGGGACATCCATCCTCCAAAGGGGAAGTTCCTAGTCCTCTTCGTTCTTGCAGAATCCACAGCTTCTACCATCCGGTGGCAGCTTCTTTGCACCCTCAGCTGGCATTTCTTGGGCATCTGCCCAGTCACGACTTGAGTGTGACTCTTGGACTTGGTCCCATTGTTCCACAGGTACTCTCATCTGGAAATCCATCATTGTTGCATTGCTGGTGTTGGTCTTCCTTGCAGAATTCCCCTATCACGACTTCTGTGCTCTCTGGGGAACTTAGGTGCACTTTACACCTACTTTTCAGTGTCTTGGTGTGGGCTATTTTTCTAACCCTCACTGTTTTCTTACAGTCCCAGCGACCCTCTACCAGCTCACATAGGTTTGGGGTCCATACGTTATTCGCATTCCACTTTTGGAGTATATGGTTTGTGTTGCCCCTATACCTGTGTGCTCTCATAGCAATCTATTGTGACTATTTTTGGTATCGTGTACATATATCTTGTGTATATTTGCTATCCTCATACTGAGGGTACTCACTGAGATACTTTTGGCATATTGTCATAAAAATAAAGTACCTTTATTTTTAGTATATCTGTGTATTGTGTTTTCTTATGATATTGTGCATATGACACCAGTGGTATAGTAGGAGCTTTGCATGTCTCCTAGTTCAGCCTAAGCTGCTCTGCTAAGCTACCTTTTCTATCAGCCAAAGCTGCTAGACACCTCTTCTACACTAATAAGGGATACCTGGACCTGGTGCAGAGTGTAAGTACCCCTTGGTACTCACTACAAACCAGGCCAGCCTCCTACAAACACCCAGATTAGAAAGGAAGAGAAGAATGTTGTTTGCATAATAGAAAGCTTCAGATGATTATCACCTTATTGAAAACCTAATATAAGATAATTCTATCTAATTCAAGTTAAACTGGGACGAAGGACTAAAACAAAAAAAAAGGGAGATAATGGGCAACATTAACAAACCCTACAGTGCAGGGTAAGGATTGGGAAACACTTCCGCTGATCAACACAGAAGCCATTCGGGCTGTGTAAAGTAAACATAAGAGTGAAATAATATTGGGACCAAAACTGTGTCAGGTAAGAGACTTAAGTAATACAGTCCAGTCTACTCTATCAGATGCCATTTTGGAAGCTATAGCTGTGGCAGGTAATGAATATAAAAGAGAAAGATCTTTATTTAATAATTTTTAATACAATAAAAAACAATCTAGAGTTATCTGAGGTCAATTGTTCCTTAACAGTTCCAGAATGCTCCTTAACTATCAAGTCAGGCAAAAAAGATTCGAGCCACAAGGCAAGTTGCCTAGCAACAAATGCAAAATCAATATTTATGAGAGAAAGAGGCTGATAGTTTTTACATTGTGAAGGATTACAGTTATCTTTGTGAATAAGACAAATTGCTGCCTCTTGAAAGGAGTTCCCCCACTTTATTACACCCTCCATATTAACAGGCACTGCTGAGTAATAAAGTGTATGAAGCATTATCTGGAGTTATTTTATTAAGTTTAGTTTAGCACAAATAAGTGCATGCAAATTGGAGTCTGAGGTTAAAGTATAGAATTGATGTTCAAGACATAATATTCTTGTGTTGTTTCACAAACAAAGTCAATAATACAACCTTGGGCCAAAGCTTAAAAGGTATCATAGAATAATTGGGGAGTTGTCTCTGAACATGCATAGAGTATGAAAAGTTTACCAGCAAAGGAAGTGAATGAGGTAGAGAAAACAGGGTAAAGTTAGAAACAATAAATAAACACCCATCTATTCAATGTGGGATGTTTTGGGAGTAAATTCAGATCAGCAACAACTAGGGTGTGATCAGAAAGGACCATAGATTCAATATCGGACAGAGGGAACCGTGTGGGAGGGAATAAAAAGAAAACTCTTTTACAGTCAGATTACATAATCTCCAAGTATCTATTTGGTGATTGTGGGCAATAACAGATTACAGATTGAAATTGTTTATGTGTTTATGTGTTTTGTGGGGAATAAAGCAAACTTCAGAATGTCTAGCTGTAAATGGATCTATAATCTTGTTGCAATTACCATCTAGAATTAAAAAAAAATCCTATTTGGATTGAAAACATTTCTTAGTAATATTAGGCCAGAATGTGAAGTTTGGCTGAATCCGACCATAGATACTGAAAACAGTGAGCGAAATATCATTAATCAACAATTTAACGCTGAACTATCTGCCTTCATTGTGTGATTATTGAGAGAGATAACTTTTTATGACTTACATTTTTTACTCCTTTCTTACTAGATATATGAGAAATAAAAACCAAACCTACCCAATTACGTTTAAGCTTTAAGGCCTCTGCCTCTATGAGGTGACTTTCTTGTAAGAGAACTAAGTCAGGATTATAGGAAGCTAAATGAGATATAATTCTCTGCCTTCTTATAGGGTTAACAAAACCTTTTACATTCCAACATATAACCCCGAATGTAATAATCAGCAAAACCTAAAAAAAATATACGATCAGCAAAAAATGAAAATAGAGATGATAGAAAAAGATGAAAAAGAATAAAGACAGTAGAAATACCAAATGACAACCGAAGGGAAAGAAAAGGATAGGGAACAGAAAGGGGAGAGAGAAAAGGAAAAGGAATGGGTAGAACAATAGAAGACAGCACATGTAAAAACAGACAACTGAGATAGTACCCTAAAAAAGGAACAAGAAAGAAAACAGGGTGAGGATACACAGATAAACATGGCACAACCGACAAGGGACAATGCACCTCACCAGAATGCTAAATAGAACAAGTAAGAAAAAGCCATTAGAAGAGCGTTGATGACCTGCATGGAAAGTGAAAAGAAAGACCAACCGATAAACAATCTGCATTTACCAACCTAACCCCCTAAATAGGAGTAAAAGAACGTTTAGAAACAGAATAAACCATTTCATAAAAGTCAAGAGTAGAAGGAGGGGCCAGCACTATCCATTGAGGTCAACTGGATCATCAAAGGAGGTAGTCTTATTCTGATATGTGACTTTGAAAGTGCATGTATTTTATAAACCTGCAACCTGCACCTAAAGCTTGCAACGCTGGACAAAGTCCAAAGAATTTGTTCTGTTGATTAGCTGTAGCCATGGAAACATTTTGGGACTGGAACATTTTTGTAGCATATCATATTGTTTTTGTTTTTTTTGTTTTTTTTGCTTTGGCAGCATTTAGAACTTTCAAAAGTCATTGAACTCCAAAAACAAAACAATCACTCCATGAGGTATGATCGGAGCAAATGAAGATGGCATGTGAGGACCCACTGGATATTTAAGGTAGTGAATGAAGGTAAGTCTAGAAGTTTAGGCAGAAATGAAGTGAAAAAAGATACAGGATCTTCACCTTTAATACCTTCATGTAGACCATACAAATGGAGGTCATTGAGCCTATTTCTTCTTTCTAGGTCTTTTGCATGATTTTTCAACAGTATGACACCCTTCCTAGACCTGCAATATTTGTAGAAAAGTCCTATTTGTCAATCATATGTTGCTGTACCAATGCTATTTTAGACTACATCGTTTACCATTTATCTTCAATGGTTTGAATGAGAATATTAGTTTCTTCAATAAATGGTCTTAAGGAATGAATTTCCTCTGAAACACTCTGTAGAGATATCAGAGAAGATGATTTTGAAGCAGAGAGAGGATCTTGTTTTAGCCTTTTATTGATAGAGGTGGACAAATTCAGTTTCATTGTTGTAAGAGGAGAAACTGTAGAGTGAGAGTTGCCAGACCGAGCCATGTAAAAGAGGAATCAGGCTATCCATTACGGGAACTGCTGAGGATAAACCTGAGTCCAATATATTTTTGGGTGACCTTTACTAGAATTTAATGTTTCTTTTCTCTACCCATAATTGAATTAACCACATAAAAGAAGATGGACAACTAGTGCACAGGTTAATAAATTCAGTAGACCCAACAGTGACCTCAAGGTGTAAATATGATAAATAAGGTGATCCTAATACTTTATATCATTGAGGTAACACCTAAATTGTATGCTGTCTTAAAAGGTCACTGTTGGAACATCTGTACCAAGGAAGAATGAAAAATACAGTTAATTATAGTCCGTTCCATGTCCTAACTGGAAAAAAAACATGAAGGGAAACTCACTGGTGCACCTCCTGCAGGGTTATCACATGACTAGTTTGAGTGCTCTGCACAAAATCTACCTGACACAGTAGCAATCAAAATGACTGCAGCAACAATTGAAGCAACATCATCCACTCATTTCAGCAAAAAGGTGTGTAGACAGCAGACGGACGAATCAGACACAGATACTGAAGTACTCCACTGCCTAGAAATATGTTGCATTGTGACACAACATGAGCAAAACCACAATTAGAGCATCAGCGGATCGGATGAGGTATGGAGCATCTCTGTCTAGGTGGCCATCTTGAGTGTTGTCTTAGCCATACCCCTCCAAGCAGTGTAATGCTGTATTTGAACAAGCCTGCACTGCCATATCTTGATAACATTGGTATGTTTATGGTACAGCGCACACTGCTAAGGAAAGTGATTTGAGGTTCTTATGTTAGTTGAATACATAGAATTGCTTACTGCATTGCCCATCATTATGCCAGTGGTGCTTCATGGCAACACAAAATAATTTCTTCTGATCTTTCTCTTTTTGTTGCAGGGGCCAATATTTCATTGTGGTGGATTTCTGTCTCACTAAATGACAAGTAATGACCATAAAATGTATCATAGATGGGCCCTCATTCTCAAACAACTTGTATTTGTGTGGTGTTTATTGCACCAAATAAATTCCAACTGTGGAGTCTGATGTTATCAAATGTGATAAATATCACAAGTATTACTAGGCCACTCATAATGATGCCCTTTGAAAGGGTTTGTTAATGCTATTTCTGAAAAATTGCATTTTAGAAATAAAGCTTCTAATGCGGGGTCGGACCGTGTTGTCATCCAGATGAGATATGGAAATGTGTTCCTAAGACAGAGGTCTTCAAACTATTTGCTGTGAACCTCCTCATAAGCACCTTGCTAAATGTTTTCAAGTTGGGCCCCTTCCATACGCATCTAACAGCAAAAACTGAACAAAAAACACTTCTACGCTTATTTGGTGTGTTGTGATCCCCTCTCTTTCCTCGGACCTAATGCAATGGCTGAACTAATGATAGCGGTGGCCTGGAGTTGCAGGCTGTATTCGCTGCCAGTTTACCCCCTACCAACCATACCTGGCTATTCCTCTGGTCATCAAACAGATTATCTGTCCCTTTTAGAATAAAATGAGCTCCCACATGTTTAATTGCCACCACTGGAATCAAGGATGTTCTCAACCTTAACGGTAGCAAGGACAATTAGCCTCCATGCCTCTTTTATAAGGTAAGGTAGTCATAATTGTGATGCAGTGGGCCCTCACACATTTGGACCCCAGTGCCAATGGACATGCTTCACTAACTAGAGAGACAAGCTTGCAAAGTGGGCAGTATCCTTCCCCCCTTGTTGAAAACATGGAGCTCTATTCTGCCCCATTCCTCGTTCATTCCTTGTTCTATTTCTCTGAGGCCTAAGCAAAAGTGTCTCCTCAGCTTCAATTGGTCCCCCTTCTGGGCCATTGGTCCAAAGCACAAAGCAACACTGGCACAGTAATGGTTCACTGGGGCCTATCATAAGGAAGGAGAGTAAAACAACACTAATTGGGGTTTAGTTGGTGCCTCTAACTTGTGCCCCAATGCCACTATACATGCAGCATGATGGATACTTCTCCTCTGATCAGTCTACTGGGCTATTACTACAATGTCTGAAGCCCAAGCGCAAAGCAGGGTGTCTGCTCCTTTGTGTAAAAAAAGGGGAAATAATCCACATACTGACCGCTGTTGCTCATGAACAATTCCCTTCCAACAATGGTGTCTTGGGCCCTAATGCTAACAAGGAAAAAGGGTTCCAAACCATCTTATTGCTAGTATCACATCCATAATGGGAGTGCAGTGATCCCTCATATCATTGTCTCAGTGCCACTGCACCTACTGCACCAATGATAGTGTTGGCCATTTAATAAAAGTGAGCCCACGTCTCTTTCCACCTTCATCAGGGCATTTCCCTTGGTAAACTGTGCCTGGTTATTTGTAAAAAAAAAATATTAGTCTCTATATAGCACCCTCTCCTCTGGGTGGGCCTTTATAGCGTTATAATCACACAAGTTACAAATGCCCTGCACCAAACAGAATTAAATTCTATGACTTTCTATTCAGACACAGGCGGCAGCAGTAATTGCATTAACCAATTGAGGTTTCATAAAATAAAAGAGAGCATTTCTAACACTAAGGGCCTGATTACAACTTTGGAGGAGGTGTTAATCCGTCCCCAAAGTGACGGTAAAGTGACGGATATATCACCAGCCGTATTGCGAGTTCCATAGGATATAATGGACTCGTAATACGGCTGGTGGTATATCTGTCACTTTACCGTAACTTTTGGAACAGATTAACACCTCCTCCAAAGTTGTAATCAGGCCCTAAGTGTTATTTGAATTTATGGTATGTGCATTATTTCATATGCAATTGGCTAAAGGTGGGAAATCCACTAAATACATACAGAAAATATTTTTCTTTTTAGCTAATTATTCAGCCAGGTCTTTGACCACCCAATAACAAGGTTCAGAATCAGTGTTGCTGTATTTTTAATGCACTTCAGTCCCTGGGTGTACATGAAGACATACTGGGAACATTAAAAAAATGCACTTCCTGCTTATCTTCATTTACAAGTTTTTTCAAAGACATTTACATCCCCCTGGGAATCAATCAGGTACATCTATTGGGACACACCCCATATTCTAAAGACCTCTGCCTAAGGAATACGATTTAAAACAGAATTCTAAAAAACAGTCTGTAAGAAACTGGGTTATTAGTTGGGAAGGGTATAAATCCTACTCAAATAATAAACACTATCCTTGTCGGGGTAAACTACAAAATTCACAAAATAAACATTAGCTTAACTCTGGTAGCTTGGCATAAAGAAGTCAAGCTTAATGTAGAGGCAAAGTGTAACGTATTAAGGAATCAGTAATAAAGAGAAAACACAGCTCAAAATAGAACAAAACTATTTACAACACTAGAGTACATTTTAATAAATAAAACAACACCAAAATTACAGAAATCTGGGACCAGAGTTATGATTATTTAAAGTTTTAAATAAAAATAGTGCTACCACAGGATCAAAGTAAAAGAATTGAGCCCACATTGATGGATCACAGGTCAGAAACCTTCTAACTTAGGGCCTGGTTTAGATCTTGGCAGATTAGGTCCCTCAGTCACTTTCCCATCTGTAAATTCATCCACCTGTTAGGCAGTCTGCGCAATCAATTTAGATGCTGTTGTCTCTATGGATGATAGTCCGTCGGCGTCCCACAGACTTCCACCAGACTTTTCCTCATGTGTTGATGGAGCAATAGGCAAAATCAGCTGTTGGAGGGAGTACAGCTAATATTTCCTCCTGCCCAAGCATGACGTGCCTTCCCGTCGACATAAACCTCGGCCCCTGAGCTGGCGGTTTAGAAGGGATGTAAGGTAGAAACTTGTCCAAGTCTTTCCTTTTCTGCTGCTACTTCACCGTTAAGCAAATCAATCCATTCATCATTGTAATCAAAGGTAAGCTTGTTTTGTTGTTTTTAAACTTCTTGTCATTTGAATTGTACGTTTACATTTGCTCTGGACCCATGCATTTTCAAAAATCTCCTGCAACAATTTCTTTTACTAATGTGGGGTGTGTAAGTATGTGAAGGGGGTAGGAGTTATTTTCTTAATATGTCATACGTATGTGTGTAATGTTGTCGGTTAAGAAATTTAACAAATCACACCTGTAGTAACACTTAAATATAAAAAGAGCAATTGTATTTTTTGGTTTAAAAGTCCATTATCATGATGAATGGTTGTACCAAATTTTTAATGTCCATTATATTCAAATTTATTTCAAACATTAGAAATAGATCATTTTTACCCCTTTGCTGCCAGGCCTTTTCCCCCTCAGGTGCCAGGTCTTTTTGTGGCCTATTTGGGGCAGTTGGCACATAGGCCCTCATAAACTTTTGTCCACATAACCTACCCACGCCAAATGTGTGCCCTTTTTACTAACATCCTAGGAATTTTAGAGGTACCCAGAGTTTGTGGGTTCACCTGCGAGAGACTAAGGGGCATATTTATACTCTGTTTGCGCCGGAATTGCGTCGTTTTTTTTGACGCAATTTCGATGCAAAACTAACTCCATATTTATACTTTGGCGTTAGACGCGTCTAGCGCCAAAGTCCATGGAGTTAGCGTAATTTTTTTGCGTGGACACCTACTTTGCGTTAATTATATGCAAGGTAGGCGTTCCCGTCTAAAAAATCGACTCCGAGGCATATGCGTCGGATTTATACTCCCGGGCAAAATTCACGCCCGGGAGTGGGCGGGTCAAAAAAAATGATGTACGGCCGCTTTTGCGCCGTTTTTTAGCGCCTGCAAAAGGCAGGCGTTAAGGGACCTGTGGGCTCTGACGGAGCCCAGAGGTGCCCTCCCATGCCCCCAGGGACACCCCCTGTCACCCTTGCCCACCCCAGGAGGACACCCAAGGTTGGAGGGACCCATCCCAGGGACATTAAGGTAAGTTCAGGTAAGTGTTTTTCTTTTTTTTTTTGTTGTGGCATAGGGGGGCCTGATTTGTGCCCCCCTACATGCCACTATGCCCAATGGCCATTGGGCAAGGGGGCATGACTCCTGTCTTTGCTAAGACAGGAGTCATTTCTATGGGGGTTGGGAGTGAAAAAAAATGGCGCAAATCGGGTTGAGGCGAAAAAATTGCCTCAACCTGACTTGCCCCATTTCTTGACGCCCAAGCCCCATATCCCCCTACGCCGGCGCTGCCTGGTGTACGTCATTTTTTTTAACGCACACCAGATGGCGCCGGCGGCTAACGCCGGCTAACGTCATTCAATAAATACGGCGCCCGCATGGCGCTTCAGAATGGCGTTAGCCGGCGCTAATTTTTTTGACGCAAGACTGCGTTTGCGCAGTTTTGCGTCAAAAAGTATAAATATGGGCCTAAGAAATTAGCCAAAATACAGCAAAAATGTTGTTTAAATAAAAATGGAAAAAAATAGCTGCAGAAGAAAGCTTGTGTGTGTTTTTTTTTTCCTGAAAATAGCATTGACAAGTGGTTAGTCTGGCCAAAATCACCATCTTCCCAGCTTTCAGGAACAGGCAGACCTGAATAAGAAAACCAAATTTTTTGACACAATTTTGGCATTTTACTGGGACATATCCTATTTTTACTATTTTCTGTGCTTTCAGCCTTCTTCCAGTTAGTGCCAGAAATGGGTGTACAACCGATGCTGGATCGTGGACAGCTAAACATTTCTGAAAAGTAGAGAAAATACTGAATTCAGAAAGTGGTCATTTGTGTAGATCCTTCAAGATTTTCCTCCAGAAAGTAATAGCTATTTTTTTTTTTTGAAATTGAGGTAAAAAAAGAGCCATTTCTGTCCAAGTTTTCTTCTATAACTTTTTCCAGCTATGGCAGACTTTTGAAAGCAATATACAGTTACGTCTACTTGACCCTTCTGGTTGTGGGTATATATAGGGCTTGTAGGTTCATCAAGAACCCTAGGTACCCAGAGCAAATAAAGGAGCTGCACCTTGGAATGGGCTTTAATTGTATACTGGGTACACAGCAATTAATTTGGTGAAATATAAAGAGTGAAAAATAGGTATCAAGAGAACATTTGTATTTCCAAAATGGGCACAAGAGAAGGTGTTTAGAAGCAGTGGTTATTTGCACATCTCTAAATTCCGGGGTCCTCATACCAGCATGTGAATTACAGGGCATTTATCAAATAGTTGTCTTTTTTACACACCGTCTTACATTTGGAAGGAAAAATGTAGAAAAACACGAGGGACAATAACACTTGTTCTTTTATTCTGTGTTTCCCCAAGTCTCTTGATAAAAATGGTACCTCACATGCATGGGTAGGCCTAATGCCCACGACAGGAAACACAACATGGACACATCACATTTTTACACTGAAATCTGACGTGTTTTTTGGAAAGTGTCTAGCTCTGGATTTTGGCCTCTAGCTTAGACGGCACCTAGGGAAACATAGCAAACCTGTTCATTATTGAAAAGTAGACACCTAGGGAAATCCAGGATGGGGTGACTTGTGGGGCTTTCACCAGGTTCTGTTACCCAGAATCCTTTGCAAACCTCAAAATTTGGCAAAAAAAACACTATTTCCTCACATTTCGGTTACAGAAAGTTCTGGAATCCAAGAGGATCCACACATTTCCTTCCAGCCAGCATTACCCCAAGTCTTCTAATAAGAAGGGTACTTCACTTGTGTGGGTAGGCCTAGTGCCCGTGACAAGAAATGCCCCAAAACACAATATGGACCCATCACATTTTCCCAAAGAAAACTGACCTGTTGTTTGCAAAGTACCAAGCTGCGGATTTTGACCTCTAGCTCATCCGCCACCTTTAAAAACCTAGCAAACCTGGACATTTCTGAAAACTAGACACCTAGGGAAACCCAGAATGCGGTAACTTGTGCTCTCACCAGGTTTTGTTACCCGGAATCCTTAGCAAACCTCAAACTTTGGCAAAATAAACACTTTTTCTCACATTTCGGTGCTGTAAAGCCTGGAATCTGAGGGGAGCCACATACTTCCTATATTCCCCCAGCTCTCCTGATGAAAATGTTACCTCACTTGTGTGGGTAGGCCTAGTGCCCACGACAGGAGATTGCCAAAAACACTACATGGACACATCAAACTTATCAAATACAAAACTACCTGTTTTTGCGGGGGAGGAGCACCTGCATTTTTGGGCCTGGGCTCAGCAGCCATCTAGGGAAAACTACCAAACCCAGACATTTCTGAAACCTAGACACCTGAGGGAGTCTAGGGAGGTGCGGCTTGTGTGAATATCTTAGTGTGGGTATCCTGGTGTTTTCTTACACAGAATCCTCAGCAAATCTCAAATTTAGCTAAAACAAATCACATTGTTCCCACATTTCTCTATGGGAGCACTGCACCAGCACAAATTTCTTACCACCCAATGTTCCCCTCAGTCTCCCGATATAAATGATACCTTACTTGCATAGATGTGCCAAGTGCCTGTGACAGAGAGGAGCCAAAAACATGTCGTAATTGAGGGGGAACCAAAGCGGGTCCAAAAGGGCAGTTTGAAAAAAAAAAAAACTTTAGGATGACAAGTGGGGCAGAATTGTTATACGTATAGATGTGACAATGCTGGGTGGAAGAAATTTTGTGGATTGCTGCAGATTCCGGAAAGTTCTGTCACAAAAATGTGGGAAAAAAAATATAATTTTAAGCAAAGTTGGAAGTTTTCAGGGCAAGTTTAGTTTTCAGGTGTGTCAAGGTCTCGTAGATTTTTCGAGATGGCAGCATCCTAAAGTCCAAAAAGTGCAGTCCCTACCATTGTAATTGAGATGATTTTTAGAGTTAGACATACTCTCATGGCCAAAATGTAAAACCAAAACCCAAAATAATAAAATGTCCTCTTGCTTGCCATTGGAGAATATTTTTTAGTGTGTGGGAGGAGAGATGAAATACCGTTACTCCCTTCAGTTAAGGTGGGGGCATAACCATGCCCATACTGGTTGGTAGCCACTATTTTTTTTTAAGTCCCTGGCATCTAGTAGGCTTTCTGCCCTTCCCCAGGGAGTGGATCGGGGGAATTGCCCCATATGCCAACCCGGTGGGCAGAAAAACTTTGTCCCCATTAAGTTGGGGTAGGGGTATGTCCATACCCCCACCATCTTTTTATAAAGAAAAAAGAAAATCCTCTCTGGTCTCTCGTAGGCTTTCTGACCTCCTTGGGGGGGAGATGGGCCTTACAAAAATAGGCTGATCCGTCCCCAAGGGGGGCAGAAATGGCCAACAGTAATCCCCTCAATCAAAACACACACAGATACACACACACCAATCCCTGGTGTCTAAGTGGTTTCTGACCCCCCCCGGGGGCAGATCGGCATATTAGAAATATTCCAATCCGCCCCCAAGAGGGGCAGAAGTGTCCTAAAATAAATTTTCCGCCCAGGGGAGTGGCCCTTGCCTAAAGGATCAAACCCCTTGTGTGAAACTGACGTAGAAAAAAAAATCTCTGGTGTCTAGCAGTTTCTGCCCTCTTGGGGGCAGATTGGCCTAATAAAAGTAGGCTGATCTGCCCCCAAAGCTGGCAGAAATGGCCTAAAAAGTATTTGTCCCCCAGGGGAGCAGCCGTTACATAAGGGGTCCCTCCCCATCTGTAAAAAAATAATAATAATCCCTGGTGCCTAGTGGCTTCTGCCCTGCCTGGGGGCAGATCTGTCTAATTAAAATAGGGTGATCTGCCCCTTGGGTTGCAGAAAAGGCCTCATAAACAATTGCCCCCCCGGGGAAGCGACACTTGCTCAAGGGGCCCCTTCCCTTTAATGATTGTCTAAAAAAGAAACTCCCTAGAGTCTAGTGGCTATTGCACCCGCAGCCGATCTGCCACCTGGGGGGGCGGAAAAGTCCTTATAAAAAATGCCCCCCCTAGGGAGTGACCCTTGCTCAAGGGGTTGCTCCCCTTATATGTAAACACACCTAAAACAAAAAACACAAATCCCTGGTATCTAGTGGGCATTTGTGTAGCACGATCGTGAGAAATACTCAAAGAGACATGAAAGGAAAGGAAAAGCCTTTCCTTTCATGTTTCTCTGGTCCCCTCCCACTGACCGGAAGGGAAATACTTTGCATTTCTCTTCTAATCAAACTGTGGGAATGGCCTCTGATGAGGTCAGCAGACAATCGCGAGCTGATGTCATCAGACATCACTGAGGAGTTGTCGGGGCGATTCCCCTTCCATCCCTATCCATGGGAGGGGGTGGGAGGCCTCGGTGAAGCGCTGTGTGCAGGATGTAACAGTTATGCCCTGGGCCCCTGAGCTGTGCTACAAAGGACATAACCGTTACGTCCAAGGCACCCAAGGGGTTAAAAATATTTAGTATTTACTGTTACAAATGTAAGTAAGACTATGCACATCACATTTTCATCAATAACATTTTTCGGAAACAGTGAATTGTACATGAATTATATTGGAAGGGCAAGCTTTGTGAAAGTAATATTTTTATCATAAATGAGATACTTCTCCTATGAAAATTAATTTGCCAATGTAAAAATAATAACAGTAAACAAGATATGGAACAAACAATACCTTTTAGCTTTGTTGCCCATAACTTGCTTTCTATAGATAGTCCAAGGTTAACCTCCTCAGGAAGGCGTGCTTATTTGTGAGTTTTTGGTTTAGATGAGTGTCTTGTTGTGGTGGTTAGTGTGGTTGTGGGTGTGGTGGTGGTTGTGGTGCTTGTGGGTATGGTGCAGTGGTGTTGTGGTTATGGTGGTGGTTGTGGTGGCAGTGGGTATGGTGGTAGTCATAGTGCCGTGGGTATTGTGCTTGTGGTGCTTCTGGGTGTAGTGTAAATTACGTGTGTGTGTTGTTTGTGTGTTTAAATGTGTTCCTTTTTTGTGTGTTTGTGTTTATGTGTGTGTGTGTGATTGTGCTGCTTTTGTCTGTTGGAATGTGTGCCTGCAAAGATGTGAGTGTGCTTGGGTTTTTGGTGGTAGTTGGGATTTGTGTTGAGAAAGGGACTTGAGTTGGGGCAGAAGGGTGGGCATGTTAGGTGATTGAAGAGGCTGCTAATTTCGCAAGCAATCTCTGCATGCCAGCCATAGAACAGTGAATGGAATCCAGTATTGCAACTATGTGTTGCATTTGGCAGCTGAGCCCCTGGATGTCATTCACTATCACAGTCTGGCCTACAGCGATGCTGTTTAAGTGGTCAATAGCCTCCTCACATAGCACAGCTGGGGTGACAGAGGCAGAGGTTAGGTGGTGAGGTGCCTGCGGCAAAGGAGACCCCAGTTATTTAAGGGGTGGTGGGTTTGGCCAACTGGGGGGCAAGAAAGACGGTAAAGATGTGTCTCTCGGTGGTAGTCAAGGATGATGTGTCAACAGTTACAGTAGGGTCCAACAGAACTAGGGTCCGGTCACTTGTGGAGACTTCTGATGATGATGATGATGTTGTGGCCTCCGTCCCAGTCCCCTCACCCTCCTTTCCACTGTGTCCCTCAGTGTCCGATGTTTCACCACACAAAATATAGTGGCCAGTTGCTCTCTCTCACCTGCCCTTGAGAATGGTGTAAAGATATATACAATAATGCTATTGTCTCTATGTAGATATAACTGATCATTATGTGTGTCATCAAAACAATTCTTACTTTTTCAATGTTTACCTGCTTCAAGTCTTTTAAACTTAGGTTTATGTATCTCTTGCATGTAGAGAACATGTTCAGAAACCATTTGGTCATAGTTTTATTTTCAAATATTGCTTCTTATTCAATTCTGTTCATGTACCCCATCTTTTTCCTATTATTTTTAGGAACTGTTTTACACTTCTGAATGTTTCAGATTTGTTGTTTGAAATAGTGAAGTTATGTTACTAAAGTTGTATATCAGTCAAAACAAACTGTGCATTGTCTGCACAGGGTTAAAAAAGATTGATCAGCCATTTAATTTAGAAAAATGAATCAATGTGTGACAATATTTACAATAACTTTGGACCAATATTTTATAAATTGAAAGGGTGTTTTATTCTTTTAGGCTATTTAACAATGGTAAGAGCTACGTTAATTGACTTGAGTATTTCTTTTTTACAAATTCAATATAAAGCGTTGTATTCTGTACTGAAAGTGCTAATTAATGTATCATGCCCTGTATATGTACTTATGCTGTTGAAGAAATCTAAAAAAAATATATATCAATGTTTAAATTATTTCTACATCATAAGTACATACATAGGACCTGATGCATTTTCAATCCTCTTTAGCACGGATAGAAATATTTAAAGATGTTCTCAAAAATATCTTCATTTAATTATATTTTTTAATACAATGTGAACCATAAAAAGATTCTGGCTTTCAAGAGAGTCAAATATTGGTACAACAGTCCAGTAAAATTGATCACACATTGATTCATATGAAATTTAAAAAAGGTAATTAAAACTCCAATTTACCATATTTGTAATGTTTATTTTGATGCATTTCAATAAATGTTAAATTAGTAATTTTTTGTGCCTGATTTTGATTTTCACAGATAACATACTCCAATACATACATGACAGAATTTTCTTTCTCAAAGTCCAAGTGCATTGTAAAATACTGACCCTGGAAAAGCAAGGACAAAATCACTGTTTTCTATGTGATGGAATAACCCATATGTAAAAGGTCCCTTTAAGGAATCTATGTTTCATCACTAGTGATATTTCAACTGGTTCTAACAAAGGACATGTCAAGTCAAGTCAAATAAACTTTATTTTGCCAAAGGCCATAAAAGCATGGCACAAAAAAACATACTACAAAATTAAATTATACAATCTATTAAAACCAGCTAAAAACAGAATATCATGAAGACACCAAACACATATCAAGGCTGTCTTAAGTGCATGAGTCAACCTCAAAGTAATTGCTACATTATGTTCCATAACTCTTCAGAATCTCGAAGGCTATTGCCATAACATTTAGTAAGGAGTAACACAACTCCTGCAAGCCTAGGAACAGCAGGTATATCAGCCATTCTCTGTGAAGTCTTAGATTCAATGCACTCAGTAGTGGGAACAGAAAAGAACATCTCATCAAAGTAGTCATACCCTCAAGGCAGGAGATTGTGACTCGAGATTCATGCTGTGGGAAAAGCAAATTTAAAATACATGGTTTCAAGCCTAAAAATTAGTAACCAATGCCGGTCGTCGGAATACTCAATCCCCCCAGGTATGGCTCATTCCCACGACTTGTGTAAATGGTGGTATACCTGACGATGGAAAGTTTGCCCTGGGTGTATTCTAAGCTTGTATTTCAACAATAGTCCAAATAACACTGTTTAATGCATTGCTTATGCTCTCGCTTAATCCTAGAGGGGTTATTGTACAGGTCCATGAGGCTAATATTTTGGGTGTGTTTTTCATGTAAGATAGCCATGGCATCGGAGGGGTTTTATCAGTGATAGACAGTTGATTATACACATTGTAGTCACTGCAGTTTCAGCTGTGCCACACATTTTTACTCAGAGCAGTAACAGAGTCAGGCCAATCAAATCCTCAAAATATGTCAGCCCCACTTCTTCATGACATATTAAGGTAGCTCTGTTACCCAGAACTGCCAATAATCTACAAATACAACTATTTTCTGTACTTTGAAAGGGCCAATCTCTGTTGTACCCCCATAACCCACCACCATGAGTTCTTGCTGAGATGCACTTAGTCTTATAAAAAGACTCAGTTTTTCAGGTAACGGATTACTTTGCAATTTGGTGGCAAATCTGAATATGGCTTCTGAGTTCCTGTTAGGGGACTGAAGTCTAACTTTAAGAGAAGTGCCCAAGTAGTGACTGAGTAAAATGAATTACCAAGGTTCTCATTATGAGAGTTCCAGTCTGAAGACCACCACATTTGTTGTGGTGGTCTTAGCGCAGCGGGCCCGGTGGTAAAGACCACCGTATCATGACATTTGGCCAAAGCCAAATCACCACAACACTGCCAGTACCACGAGGGCGCACTGTAGTGGTCGCACTGCCACGAAAACCCTGGAGGAAATGCAACCGGTGTCAGGAGTCTCTATTCCTGCTGCTGGCACATGCCCCCCACAAATCCACAAACCTGCAGACATGCATCCCCACTCACCCACGTACTTCCCGACCTCATGTACCCATATAAATACCCCCACTTGCATGCACAGAAACAGACATGTACCCCCACCCATCTGCATACATTCACACCACTACCCCCTTTGCCCACTTACAACCCCCACCAAGTCCACATACTTAAACACCCCACCCCTTCTACATACTTACACAAATGCACACCAACCACACATGCATACATATAAACACACACAACCTCCATGCATGCATGCATACATACACAACATTCACGTATGCATACATACACACAGATACCCTCTATGCACGCATACATACACACACACACTCACACATGCAAACACCCCCCCTTTTGGTCAGTCCACCTACCTGTCTGGGCAATCCGAGAGGGGATGGGTATTGGTGGTTCCAAAACCAGCACTTTACCACCATGCAGGGACGGCTGTGCAGTATTACATCTTGCAAAACAGTGGCCAGAGTCCTTGTGGCATGGCAGTGATGGCAGTTTAGCCCACTCTCACCTGCCATCGGTCAGGCCGATGGTGTTAGATTTCCACCTGTCAATAGATGGAAATCCTTTGGTAAGTCATGATATGGCAGTCTTCGGACTGCCAACACTAGCGGTCTTTTGGCACCCGCTTGCATAAAAGAGTAAAATGCCAGACATGATTGTTTATGTATGGGAAGGTGTCATTTCCTACACATAAACAATCATTTCAAAATGATGCTTTGGCACTTCTGTGTGTGCTGCATTGTGCCAAATCACCTTTAGCAATTGTTTATGTGCAGGAAGGGACACCTTCCCACACATAAACAATCAAACCCCTCAATGCAGACATCCTTGCATGATTTTGCATGATTTTGCAAGGATGCCTGCAATGGCACTAGGCAGCTCAATTTAGTGCCAGCACTGGGGACATCACAGGGGTGCACAATGTTCAATGAAACCCAGTGCATCCCTGCTTTGTGAAAATGATGAGCGTGGCGCTGCCAATTTTAGCGCAGCTCCACGCTCTGTCATTTTCTGTTAAACATGGGCCTTGGACTTTGTGCTTGGTTGGCCAGACGTCGTAACAAAAGATTGTGAGAAATGTATTTGAAGGTCTAAATCATTGATAAAAGAAAAGTCCTGGAGAGTTTGTAACCCATTTGCGGTGCGGGTAACTAATACTGCATCATCTGCCTAAAGAAGAATGGGAGCAGTCTTCTTCCTCATTTGCAGCACATCATTCCCTTTCTCCATCAAAAATGGTTAATCCTGTTTATATAGAGTAAGAAGAGGAAGGGGGCCAGGATACATGCCTGCCTAGTGCCTCTGAAATATTTAATATGTGGTGAGCATTTACCAGAGAGGCTGTAACACACCCTCATTGTCACGTCTTGGTGGAGCCGACGTATGAGTGTTAAAAGTACCAGTTCCACTCTCATCCCACCCATTAGATCCCACAGCTTTTTCATGATTCACAAGTTCAAATGCACTTGATAAATCTAAATGACAGATGTACTGAATCATTTTTTGCCTTTGTATATTTCCCCAGGATTAAAAAGAGGTTTGGGCATTGGTCAACTGTCCCTAGTCCTGTTCTTAAACCAAATTGGGTGTCAGCTCATATAATATTTGCAGAATCCCAATCTTCTAAACAGCACAATCGAACTTGGCCCAAGATTTTAACATTAGACCTGATGAACAGGATTGGGCAGTAGCATGACAGTGAGGACCTGTCTCATGTTTATATATTGGAACCAATAAAGCAGTCTCCCACAGTTTTGGAATGGGGTCCTGTGTTACTGACCTGAAAATATAAGTTAGATGAGGGGACCATAAGGGGATATGAGACTTAAAAAAAATTCAGATATGCTGTTAGAAATGGGGACTTTGGTTGGAAGTCAGGTTACCCCCTGTCCAAGCAAGGACCCTCACTCTAGTCAGGGTAAATCACACATAATACAAATTATCCTGTGCCCACCCTCTGGTAGCTTGGCACTGAGCACTCAGACTTAACTTAGAAGGCATTGTGTAAAGTATTTGTGCAATAAATCATACAATAACACCATATAGCATGACAAAAATACACCACACAGTGTTTAGAAAAATATATAATATTTATCTGGATATTTGCAGGTCAAAACGATCAAAGATGCAATAAGCAGATGTAGAGATATCACTGAAAAGTGATATAAAGTGCCTTAAGTCTTTTAAAAGCAAACAAAGGGCCTGATTACAACTTTGGAGGAGGTTTTAATCCGTCCCAAAAGTGACGGTAAAGTGACGGATATACCACCAGCCGTATTACGAGTCCTTTATATCCTATGGAACTCGTAATACGGCTGGTGGTATATCCGTATCATTTGGGACAGATTAACACCTCCTCCAAAGTTGTAATCAGGCCCATAGTTTCTTTCAAGCACAAAGTACCTGGTTCACCTGAAAAATCTATGGAAAGGGCCGCAGAGGAGGAGAAGCGTGGAAACAAAGGGGTGTACGTCGATTTCTCGGGCCGCACACACAATGCGTCATTTAGTTTCCACGCAGGGACGGCTGTGCATTAATTTCCTGTGCTCAGTCGTGGATCCTTTTCGGGTTGCAGGGTTTTCAGACGCCCAGGGGTCTGTGTGTGGAATCCTGGGCTTGCAGAGCAAAGTCACCAGTGCTGCGTTGTTTTGGTGGGCGTTGCGTGAAGGTTTCTTCTGCACGGCAGGTGCAGCGTCGATTTCCCATCTGGAAGTCGGGCTGCGTCATCCCAGGTTGGCTATGCGTCAATCCGGTGGGCAGTACGTCAAAGTTCCAGTCGCAATGCAGGCGCCGCGTCAATCTTCTCCTTGTGAAGTCGAGCTGCGTCGTTCCGGTTCGGCGTGCAGGGAATTTCTCACCGCCGGGCAGGCTGTGTGTTGTTTTTACCCTGCTGTGCGTCAAACTTTTGCTGCACAAGGAGTCCCGTTGAAAGAGAGAAGTCTTTTTGGTCCTGAGACTTCAGGGGACAGGAGGCAAGCTCTATCCAAGCCCTTGGAGAGTACTTCTTCACCTCAGGCAGAGAACAGCAAGGCAGCATGGCAACAGCAAGGGAGCAATCCTTCATAGAAAGCAGTCAGGTGAGTCCTTTGGGCAGCCAGGCAGTTCTTCTTGGCAGGATGCAGGTTCTGGTTCCAGTTATCTTCTCCAGGAAGTGTTTGAGCTGGAAGGGGCAGAGGCCCTGTTTATATACCCAAATGTGCCTTTGAAGTGGGGGACACTTCAAAGAGTGGCTTAGAAGTGCACCAAGTCCCCTTTCAGTTCAATTCTGTCTGCCAGGGTCCCTGTAGGGGGTGAGGCAGTCCTTCGTGTGAGAGGAGGCCCTCCACCCTCCCAACCCAGGAAGACCGATTCAAAATGCAGATGTATGCAAGTGAGGCTGAGTATCCTGTGTTTGGGGTGTGTCTGAATGAATGCGCAAGGAGCTGTCAACTAAACCCAGCCAGACGTGGATTGTAGGGCACAGAAAGATTTAAGTGCAGAGAAATGCTCACTTTCTAAAAGTGGCATTTCTAAAATACTAATATTAAATCCAACTTCACCAGTCAGCAGGATTTTATATCACCATTCTGGCCATACTAAATATGACCTTCCTACTCCTTTCAGAGCAGCAGCTACCACTCAAACAATATATGAGGGCAGCCCCAATGTAATGAAGGGAGCAGGCCTCGCAGCAGTGTAAAAAGGAATTTGGGAGTTTTACGCTACCAGGACATGTAAACTACTGCCCTGCCTTTTGCCCACATAAGACCCTGCCCTATGGGTTACCTAGGGCATACCTTAGGGGTGTCCTATTTGTATAAAAAGGGGAGTTTTAGGCTTGGCAAGTACTTTTAAATGCCACGTCGAATTGGCAGTGAAACTGCACACACAGGCCTTGCAATGGCAGGCCTGAGACAAGGTTAAGAGGGTACTTAAGTGGATGGCACAACCAGTGCTGCCGGCCCACTAGTAGCATTTAATCTACAGTCCCTGGGCAAATATAGTGCACACTACTAGGGACTTATAAGTAAATTAAATAGTCAAATTGGGTATGTTCCAATGTTACCATGTTTAAAGGAAAATAGCATATGCACTTTAACACTGGTCAGCAGTGGTGAAGTGCATAGAGTCTAAAAACTAGCAAAAACAGTGTCCAAAAAGTGGAGGGAGGCAGGCAAAAAGTTAGGGGTGACCACTATAAGGCTGTCAGGTCTAACATATGCCCTCTGGAGCCACCGCCTTACTACGAATACATTTAGTGAAACCACTAATGACTTCATCAATAGTGATAGGAATTGGGAGATCACCATTCGTTAGGGTAGGTAAGGGGGGGTTTATTTTAGTAAAATGTGTCACTCAGATGTCTTCCTCAATAACGATGTCTATTTTGGGGGACCAGTATCCATAAATTATAACCTGTTACTCACCTCCCAAAATGTCCCCAGGTTTTTGGATGTAAACCCAAGATATAGACCTGATCTCCCTTTGCCTTTCATCAAGAACCTTTTTGTAAGCTATGCATTACCCAGTCAGAAATGTGATCACATGGTTTCAGTTATTGAGAAAAAATGATGCCATTAAAATAGATTTTTCTAAAAACAGATTGCTTACCTGCACAAACATGCTTACATGTGCATTTATGAATGAGTAATCTATCATGAAAACTGTCCCATTTAACATAAATTGATGCTTTCATCATTAAAAACATATTTTCAATATGTTAATAGTCACATTTTAATCCATGTGTTCTGATGTTTTGGTCATTTTGGATCACATGTTTAAAACCGATTTTGCTAAATTCTGACACACAATTGTGTTTTTAGAAACATCCACAGCGTCATAGGTGCAGTTGATGCTATGCCACTTGTAATAGGGAGAACATTCACAAATTTAACCAATTTGAAACATCTGTCATAGACATTCATAGACATTGAAACAGCATATTTTTTCTTTCTTTGGATTTGTGATTTTCTAATTTTATAAACAATTCCCAAATTTGTAGTACCCTGTTGAGTGACCTTATCCCTTGATATGTTCTTTTTTTCTAATCCAGGCCACTGAGATTATCTAGGTCCAGAGTTATTTATCAACATTTCTAAAAAGTTACAATTTTTACTGCAACAGTGTTTTGGAATAATCCTGTAGCCACAAAAGGGAGTACTGCCATTATTATCACTATTTATGTTATTGAGGTGGGATTCCTATTGTGAGTAAGAAGACCTGGCTGCAGCTGATGACATAACTCAGTAATAAATCAACATTTTTAATATGTTTTTTAGGTCATATCCCATTCTTCCATTGTGGCAAGGTATGAAACCGTACATGTAAATATAGCCTGAAATACTCTAATCATGCATGGGTACTAATATATTTATAAAATAGGAAAAACTATTCTATAAAATAATTTTTCTAATGTGTATTTTTTTGTATTTTTTAATGTATTAACAATGAGTCAAAGCATTAGCAACATTTTATTTATTGATGCATTAACAACCTTTTGGACTGTAACTTTTTAAAATGTATGTTGAAACATGCAAATGGTACAAATTGAGAAAATAAATACAAACCAGTCTTTGAATGTGTGCTGGTTTGCTTTTATTCAACCTAACCATATGCAATAAGGAAAACCCAAAATAGTTTGAATTCCAATGTATAAAATAAACTGTCATCAGAAAGGTAAATGCATGCAGAAAATAGTCCACAGAGAGAATGGTAGTCACACACTGGAGGAAATTAGGTTCTACATCTTTTGCTGGTGGTGGTCGAGGTCCTGCCATCCTTTCCTGTTTGTCCAGATAACCCCCCCCAAAGGGGACTGATGGATCCAAAGTTGCAGGGACTGAGGTAGGTGTAGGTGTTCCTCTTGTGGTAGGGCACACCTGTCTATGACTGAGGCAGTTGTAGTTCAGACAGATGATTCCGGACTACAGACAGGTGAAGATTGCACTAGAAAAGCCCTGCACATGTTTTTAAAACAATCCTGCAGCACTCGAGTCAGACAGCCCAAATTTGAGTTGAGGCTTTAAATCTGGAAATTAGACTCCCCTGCACGTGCTTTATCTCCTGGAGCTCTGTGAGGACCTGGCACATCAGGGATTGGTACTGATTGATAGCTCCCAACACTTAGTTAATTGGGGCATGGGTGACAGTGAACCAAGTGGTCTGACTTTGCTGACCCATCCCCACTACCTTGTCTCCTTGATCCAGTGTGCCCCATGCCACTGGGTCTTGGCTGCACTGGAGTTGGTGGTGGTGGTAGATCAACAGTAACCAGGACTAGAAAGAGCACTATATTGGTGTGATGGTCCTTTGGACACAGAAAGTGGAGTTATCCAAGGACTGAGATATTGTAACAGCTGTCAGTGTGGGCTGAGTGAGAATCACTAGAGCTGTCTGCCCATGCAGACCAGATGGACAAGCTGCTCCTCATCATCCAGCCATAAAGAAGTAGAATCCTCAATGAAGGCTTATTCTTGGTCAGGAGTGAAAGTATCCCCATGTGTTGTGGCAGATGGTGGTCCACATACTCTTGGTGTTGGATGTATGAATGAAATGAAAAAAAAATTGTTTACACGTTTAAAAGGCTGGATTGTACATCAGATGGGCTTGATGAAAAACACTGGTACAACCTAAAAGGTAAAACACAATTAATGTGATTATTATACCTTTTAGTCATTTGATAAGAAGTTATATAATGTTTATATTACACACAAAACTCTTCAAGAATGCATGTAATATGATGTTCTGAAATGTTCTGAAATGCAAAAAAATGTAAAGCATGCATGCTATAAACTAAATGTTCAGTACAACATAATAGAGATGTGAAAACCACATACCTAAAAAGTTCACACACAATGTACTTCATGTCACAACACTAATCCACAATGCCCACAATGCACTACCTTAAAGGTATATATCAGAGATTAGTCACACAATCAATCACAATTCATTCCACTCTAATAATATTCATACTCTACTTTGGAAGCAGGTCTGGAACACAGAGACACTGCAAATAATCCACTTTGGCCTGATCATGGAAATCAAAGGATTGTTTGAACTCTGAATGAGACCAAAATTATTTCTAGGTAGATTTATTATCTTCTTTTCATTTCCCCATTCTCTATATGAGCAACCAAAAGTGTTATAATTATTTCTGATGATCTGACTTATTAGAAATTCAGGCCCTCATTACTAGTGTGGCAGTTTTACGACCGCCTCACTTGTGGTGGCTGTCAGACCACCGCCAAAGTGGCAGTCTGACCTCCATATTAGAACCGTGGGGAAAGCACTACAGTCGGACTACCAGCACCACCACTTTTAGGACATCCGTGGGGATCAGACCCCCTTGTATACCAGCTTTTGCATGGTGGTTCTACTGCCATGCAAAGGCTTAGGGAGACGGGGTGCTGGGGTCGCCATGAGGGTCCTTGCACTGCTCATGCACTTGGCATGGGCAGTGCAGGGGCCTCCATGGATAGCCCTGTCATGCTTTTCACTACCTGAATTACAGACAGTGAAAGCACGATGGTTGGTGTTGCACCAGATGCACCACAGCATTGCGGCCGGCTCAATTATGAGTTGGCGTCAATGTTGTTGTGAGTTTCTCGCTGGACCAGCGGGCAGAAATGCTTTTTCCACCTGTTGGCTCAGCAGGAAACTCGTAATAGGGCCAGCGGGCAGAAAACCGGACTGGTGGTCTTCCTGCCCAAAGAGCTTGTCAGGACTCCGCCACCCGCCAAACTCATAATGATGCCCAAAGTGTCTAATGTGAGGTCGAGGAAGAAGTTTTCCTCAATTTAAGAGAAACTGTGTCCATAACAAATAAGGCTCAAAACAGCATTTCAAATAGCAGTCATTACAAATTAGGTTACAGTCAAAAGAGCTGAAGATCCATTATTTTGAAAAATATTAATGTTTATAATTTTTTTTAACTACAATACAGATGGAAAAAATATATCAAAATCAGTTGATATGCATAATATGTCAGTCATAATATCAGGAAGCATTTAAAATAGATGTAGCATGAGCAAGCTCTAGAAAAAATAGCAACATATAAAATAATACACTATCATCAAACTATTATAGTACCAACATTATAGCACTATCCTCCTCAATGATTTTTTATTACTCTCCTCAGACCTAATGTCTTTGAACTTGTTAGCACAAATCTGGTTAAATAAACAATAAAAAGTCTTGTGAATGAATAAGCCTACAGTGAACACCCAAGGAAAAGACTTTGGAAAGCAACAATTTAACTAATCACCTCCCTTCAAGACTCTACAAGAACAGCATGTCAATACAAAAAATCTGTGCACGTTGTACTGTAGCTAAGTCAATGACAAGTAGAAATATGGCTATTTCTAAATAAAAAATGGAGATGAGAACTAATTGAGGTCTAATTTAGCCTTCACCAAGAAAACAAAGTTCTGTAGATAACAGTATTATCATATCAATTGCAAAATGTTCATATTACTGAGCAAATATTACTTAGACCAAAAAATAACATCAAAACATTCATAAAAACTTTCAAATGGGAACTAAACTCGAAAATGATATGTGGATGCTCTTTCCAAGTTGGTCAGAGATAACAACTACATTGAAAACTGGAACTTAGGTCCAAATTGGCACTGCTGGTTGTGCACAAAAGTCATATTGGTGGCAAAAGTTATGAAAGGAAAAAACACAAGAATATGACAAAAGGACAGAAAAGGACAAAAGATTCACCATTATTTTTTATCCACCAGTCTGACCTTTACAACTCATAATTTGAATATAATATTGCAACACTTGCACACCACACTCAGATATATAAATATTTTTTCTTGAAAGTGGTATGGAACTCAAACTTGTTAACCAAGGAAGAGGGACCTATAGGTAAATAGCTGTCAAGTCATGTGCTAAACCACTGAAATATGAAATCTCAAATTGCAACTGTGCTAGTGGGTCACCTAAATACCACAGGGTTACGTGGTCTCTCCTAGACACTCCTAACTTCCCATCTAGTGGGCCCATGTAGGAGCTGGCAGCCTTCTTTTCACTGGGAGCAGAGTCCTACAATTGGGATGATCTTTTACTGCTAGTGGTGTGCTCTAGCCACAACTTTAGCCGAACAGCTGGACTGAATTACATCCAATTTGGCACAAAGGTAGGCTTAGGTACGCACATTATGGTTTTTGTTATTTGGTGTAAATCTATTCAGTAGTTTTTGAGAAATTAAAGGGGACATATATTTGTATATCTAGGGCCGCAGATCCATCACAACGATTTTGCAGGGATCGCAGCATATTCACGAATATGCATGACAACAGGAATGCAGTGATTGGATGGCCGCAACTTTATGGTCAGATCACCATTTTAGATAATGGGGCATGGTCCCCTGGGTTGAAAAATAAGAGGAAAAGTGGTGTAAGGGGTCAGGGCTGCAGTACCCTGACCCATGGCTATGATATATGGGTCTTTAAGGGTGAAATTTAAGCTTATAATGATTTGTTTTCATGATGTACAATATTTGTGAGTGCACCGCAATGCTCAGCACCATTCCCATGTATTGTTATGGCAAATTTGTGAATATCAGTTAAAAAAAATAAAAAACAAACATTAACAGGCTCATTCATACACTAATTCATGAACTCATTGAGGCACTCAGAGACTCATGTCCACTACTAACACACTCACTCAGACTCTCATGAACCCGCTCACAAACTCACACAGACCCTAACATATACACTCGAAACCTACTCAGACACTAATGCATCTGTGAGAAAGGCCTTCTTTTGTCATGGTAGCCCCCCCACACTTTTTGCCTGGAAAAAGATGTAGTTTCAAACTGTAAGTGTACTGGGCTCCTGCTAGCCAGGGTCCCAGGGCCAGATCTATTTCCCCAGAACGGTACTATATTTGGCACTTCAGCCACCCTTGTAAGTCTCTACTAAATGGGACCCCTGGTACTTAGGGCATGAGTACTGAAGAGGGGCCCCCAGGAGCTGCACCAGACATTGTGCCACTCTGAGAGGCCTCACACCAGCCTCATACAGACTGCTATTGGAAGTGTATGACAAGGTGTATTTAAAAGTTTCAAACTTGACATGGCACTCACAAGAGTGCCATGTCCTCTAACAATGCATGCAATATTTGTATCTCACTCCTCTGGCAGTCCTTACAGCCCTGAGGCAGGTGAGCAAATATAGCCCTACAGTGTCTTTACAAAACATAGTAAGTGTACAGGGAAGCTATAACAAATGTATGTGCTGGACATTGGTCACAACGAGTTCCCCAGCTACATGATGACCTCTCTGAATACTGGGTTGTTTGGTATCAAATAACTCAGAATAATATACCCACACTGATGCCATTGTAGGAGTCATTATAACATGTACCCAGAAGACATGTTAAAGGTGCCCCCTACAAAAACAAACAGCCCTGACATGGTTGTTGACTGGTCATAGCCAGCGTGCCACCCCCAGACAGGTGTCTGGACTCCTGGGGTGAGAGCGTCTGCTTTCAGGTGCCTGAACACAAAGCCTTTTCTGGATGGAGGTGTTCCACCTCCTCCCCTAAGCAGGCACCCTGCACCACCGCTCAGCTTTAAAGGCTTACAGTCTTTGAAAAATTACTTCTGCCTCTGCTGCTAGCAGCAAATGGTTGCCCAAAAGTACCCCCCAGGAAAACAGTCTGTAAAAGTTAGCCAGAGTAGGAGTAGTGGCAATCCTTAGCCCACACCATCCCCCAGGTGTGACAGGCGAGGTGACCACTCCATTACATTTTCCTCCATTTTGGATGGTAGGGAACTAGCCAATAAGGATTAGGGATGCAACCCCTTTCCACAGCAAGTAGCCACTTAGTGGGTGTATCCACAATAAGGCAGGTGACCCCTTGGCCATTACATGTACTCCCCCTAACACTCACTAAATGCAATATTTAGTGGGCAGCCCAAGAGCTACAGATAGATTAAACTGACCTGAGATGACCAGTCACAAAGAAGACCCATGGCATGAAAATAGAGGCCATGCTGCAAAAAGGAAAGGGTGTCAAATCCTGCCTGCTGCACCCAGGACTTGACAATCATAGCTGAGCTGTCAACTGGACAACTGAAGGACTCTAAGAAACCCCAGAGCACCTTGAGTCTTTTGAAAATCACCAAGAACCTCCCTTTGAGTAAAGACTTCATTCACCTGCAAACTCCAAGCAAGAAACAAGTGATGGTGGTTCACTGACCGACCACTTACCAACAAACCAAAATCCACCAAAAAGACCCAAAGGACAAAACCTGCCAGTGTGCCAAGGTTGGTGGCACTGTGAGTTTCAGGAGCTGAGATGTCCCAATAACTGGGGAACTGGGCCCCCATTGTCAGACATCCAGAAGGAGAGTCCACTCCGGACTCTCAAAAGCCCAGAAGCAATCCCCAGTCAAAGAACCCAGGTCTCCCAAGAACTGCCCCCCCCAGCGTGGCCCTGTTGACCTGCAAGCAACCCTCCAAGTTACCTGCTCCTGGCTCCAATTACTCTTGGCTGACCTATCGGTACTGCATCTGGCCTCCCTGGCACCTGCATTGGAAAAGCAGCTATGCACTAGGGGTGCATAACCCCTTGCAACCTCTACACTCCAAGGGGACCCACTGGACTTACCTTTCAGTCCACCAGTGCAGTGTGTTTCCAAGTGGTCCCTTTCTATGATTTGCAGCAGCTCCAAGACATTCAGCTGCTGCTTCCACTTGAACTAGGAAACCACCAACACTTCTCCAGCTGGCCCACAGGACATCTTAATGACCTCAATCCAAAAGTAGAGTGTGATACTTGTGAGAGCATTACCTGATTGTATATGCAATTTTAAAGATTTTCCCTATACATTCCTATGGTTAGTAAATATGCACAAAATGCATATATTTTCTAAATTTAGAAAAATCATGACTTAAAAAGTACTTACCCAATTTTGATGATCTTGGTCTTTAAAATGTTATAAAAATTGGACGTATTTTTGTAAACTGGTCTTGAATTATTCTTCTGAGTGTGTGCCCTCATTTATTGATACTGTGAGTACAACACATACTTAGCACATCTCCAAGATTATCCTAACTGTTCGCTCACACTACCACAAAAACAGAGCATTAAGTGGTCTGCTTTTTATTTCTGAAAATCAACGTGTGGTTGCTTGGAATCTCTGCACAATGCATATAATTTTTGTACACTATAGAGAGAGCCAGCCTCCTATAGCACCCACTCACAGACCCACTCAGTGACTCACAGACCCACTCACAGACCCACTGACTTACCCACTCACAAACCCACTCAGACACTCATCCACCCATTCATAGACCTGCTCAGGCACTGGAGCACCCACTCACAGACCCACTGAGACACTCATGCATTCACTCACAGAGCTATTCAGACCCTCAGGCAGACACTCACAGACTCAATCAGGCACTGACACACCTACTCAAAAACCCACTCAGCCCCTAATGCATCCACTCAAAGACCCACTCAGACACTGATGCACCCACTTACAGATCCAATCGGACACTGATGCACCAACTTAAAGATCCACTCAGACACCGATGCACCCACTCACAGAGCCACTTAGTCACTCATGCACCCACTCACAGACCCACTCAGACCCTCATGTACCCATTTACAGTCTCAATCAGGCACTGACACACCCACTCACAGACCCACTCAGACCCTCATGTACCCGCTCACAGACCCACTCAGACCCTCATGTACCCATTTACAGTCTCAATCAGGCACTGACACACCCACTCACAGAGCCCCTCAGTCACTCGTGCCCCCACTCAGACCCTCATGTACCCACTCACAGACTCAATCAGGCACTGACATACCGACTCAAGGACCAGCTCAGACCCTCACGCACCCACACACAGACCCACTCAGACACTGATGCACCTACTCACAGATGCACTCAGACCCTCATGCATCCACTCACAGGCACAGTCAGACACTGACACATCCACTCATGGACCCCCTCAGAGCCTCAGGCACCCACTCACAGACCTATTCGGACACTGACACACCCACTCACTGACCCACTCAGACCTTCATGCACCCTCTCACAGACCTACTATAACACTCATATACCCATTCACAGGCCTATTTAGGCCCTCATGCATCCACTCACAGACCCCCTCAGACACTGATGCATCCCACTCACATACCCAATCAGACACTAATGCACCAACATAAAGGCCCACTCAGACACTGGTGCACCCACTCACAGATCCACTCAGACACTCATGCACCCACTCACAGACCCACTTTGACGTATGTACCCACTCACATACTCAATCAGGCACTGACACACCAACTCACAGACCCACTCAGACACTGATGCACCCACTTACAGACCTACTCAGACACTGATTCACCCACTCACAGACACACTCACACCCTCATGCATCCACTCACAGACCCAGTCAGACACTGACAAATCCAATCACAGACCCAGGAACAACCTAGTGCACCCACTCACAGACCCATTCACACACTGACACACCCACTCAGTGACTCAGTCAGACCCACCTGCACCCTCTCACAGACCTATTAAAACACTTACACATCCATTCACAGACCTATTCAGGCCCTCATGCACTGACTCAAAACCCACTCATGCACAGACTCAAAACCCACTCAGACACTCAAACTCACAGACCCTCTCAGACACTGATGCACCCACTCATAGACACACTCAGACCCTCATGCATCCACTCACAGACCTAGTCAGACACTGACAAATCCACTTACTGACCCACTAACAACCTAGTGTACTCACTCACAGACCCACTCATGACATGGTCAGTCACTTGCTCTATGACAGTTGGCCACAAAGCCTGGCCTGTGGCCAGGCCTTGAGGTCAACCTCCTATAAGCACCCTACCTTGCACCTTGCATGGCCTTCCCCCGTGCTCAGCGGAGGTTGCCAGCAAGGCATGGCCTGCAGCCATATCCTTTTGCTAACCCCCTTAACCACCCAAGACCATGCTGAGCACAGCCCTTTGCACAGCAGAAGTAGGCTGCAGCCTCTCCGGGTGTGAAACATAAGTGTGAGAGGGTGTATCGGGGTGAGAGTGACTGTGAGAGTGTCTGTCTGGGTGTGAGAGTAAATATATCAGTGTTTCAGAAGGTGCGTCAATCTGCATGTGGGTCTGTAAGTGTGTGCATGAGAGTGTCAGTGGGTCTGTGAGTGTGTGTGTGAGTCTCAGTGGGTCTGTGAGTGGGTGTGTAACTGTCTGAGTGGGTCTGTGAGTGGGTGCATGAGAGTCTGAGTGGGGCTGTGAGTGGGTTCTTAGGGCCTCAGTGGATCTGTGAGTGGGTACATGAGTGTCTGAGTGGGTCTTTGAGTGGGTACTTAACTGTGTGAGTGTGTGCGTGGGAGAAAGAGATTGAAAGAGACAGAGAGAGAGAGAAAGTGTGTGAGAGGGTAAGAGCTTTTTTAGGCTTTGATGTATGATATACTTAGAATGAGATATTTCTGCACAATTTGAAAAGAAAAATGTATTTTTCATTTAAAACGAGTAAGATCACCTTTCAGTATGAACCTTAAACATCTGTAGTTAAAAAAAGATAAAGGAGGGTAATGATTCAGAGCACACCTGGTCTCGAAACCTCAATGCTCAGTTTGAAGGTTTGTTACCTTCACACTGGAGTTATGCATTTTTTCTTTACATTTTTTTTACCCCTTTACAGGCTATCTGGGACCATGGAGGGAGCCTCAAGGCCTACCCTTTGATCCTTGACTATATTTTTTTATTTATTTTGTAATATGCCCTTAATGTCTATCTGGGACTATGGGTGAGCCTTAAGTCCTCCCCCATGGTCCTATTGCCCCAGCAAGCAGGCAGCCGTTTTTAACAGCAGTTGCCTGGTTGCTGGAGCAATGCTTTCATCTCTTTTCCCTGCAAGCATATATGCAGGCAGGGAACAGAGATGGAAACTCTGTTTTCTGGCAGCGGGACCTGTAAAACAGGTCCCGATGTCAGAAAGTGGCATTATGTTTGCTGTGACTTGGCTGCAGCTTCGAAGCTGTAGCAAAGCCACAGGTAACAGCTACATCCTGAGGGTGGGCAACTGGGACATAGCAGGAGCCCTGGGAGATGTTGGTCCTCATGGACATCAGTGGCTTCTTGAAGGGGGGCCCCATACACCTTAGAAGAAGCCCCGGGGAGGTGGTGATCCCGGGGCTAAGGGGGTTCAAAACCCCTGTACCCTGGCCCCTTATCTTTTTTCTTTACATTTTTCTCTCTTACTCTGCAGCTGAGTTCCATAATGGCTGCCAACACCTCCTGTTTGAAGTGTTGTCAGCCAATCAGATTTCAGCTTGACATCAGGAAGGGTTACAAATCGTTTGCGTCCCTATTTATATAAAGAAAATCCCTTAATTTCTCAAAAACAACTTAACAGATTTACACCAAAACAAAAAAGGTTACTTTCTGGACCAAGAGCTACCTTTCTGCCAGATTTGGTGTACTTCAGTTCAGTAGTTTTGGCACTATGGCTGTTGAAAATCCCTACAGAAAAAATGAATGGGAAAAAAGTGTTTGGGCCACCATTTATTCTGGACCCCTCTAGACACATCATCCTGAAACTTCCCACAAAGCAGCTCAAGTGAGTGCTGTATTTTCTTGCAAAATTTGGTGAAGATTCATCAAACTAGCACCAAAGTTATTAGCAAAACAATAAATGTTCTTTTTATGGAAACTTGGTCATAGCTACAACTACCTAGTGGCGACTATATATATATGTATTCCAAATAAAGACGCTGCAGTTATGCTGGCATATGACTAGACATTGCCAGTGAACTTGAGGAACCTTGGCTTTTGTCCCAATATCCACGCACCACTGTCATTCTCACAATCCAGGGCAAGGAAATGAGGCACACCAAGGAATATTTCAATACTCTTTACTCATGCTCAACACCGAAGTGTTTCAGCTTCACAAAAACCTTTTTCAAAGGGAACAAAATATGCTCCAATTTCTCTATAAATACAGATTGAACTGATAGCGAGCAATAACAGGCTAAGCGGCAATGTTATGCAACACATTATTCTAATTGATCCTCAAATTATCAAGTAAGCCACTCAGTAACCTTGCATTAATATATTCAAAGGCATCTAAAGCACACCAGAACAAAGCATAATATAAAGAGCAACAGTGCAGAATAAACACATTTCATACTTGAATATTTTTTTTATATTGCATTTTAGAGACATTCATAGGTTTGCAACATTTTTTGCCAATCCCATAATTCTTTTGTATACACAGATCTATATCCACACCTTTAAAAACTATGTACTACACAGACGAATTTCAGATACAAATTAGGTACATCAACGTAAAAAAGTGTTTTTGACTGTAACCTCCAATAACATAAATATTTCTTAGCCTATATATTTGACATAGAGCGTTGGAAAAAATACTCTTGATATATATCCTATTGAACCACATAAAAAGTATTTTTTATGTATAAAGTTGCATAGCAGTGTTTTAAAGACGGGGGTTGAGTGATCCTACAGATATTCAATCATGAAAGCATGTTCTGGTATCACAGTGTAACATCGCCTAGGGTTATACTATCCCTTTTACCCTGCGGCCCATATGCCAAGTTTCCTTGTAGACAAACCTATTGCTCTAACTAATAATCACAGGGGATTTAATTGTGCAAAGAGAATGGCAAAAAGTAAAAAACTGTGAGTTTTTAAAATGTGGAAGTCATAAAAGGGACTTATAAGTACGGTTTCCCGAGCCCAGGCTGCACATATTGACTACTCTAAAGCAAGTGTTCATTGCTCAAAGCAAATAGTTCTGCTAAAGACAGATTTGGCATGCTAACTCTTCATCCATGTAGAGGCTAGCTGGTCACAATGGGTTAAGGTTAATAATATAACGTGATTCCAGGATTCTTAGATGTTTCTCATGGTCACCTGTTCTGATGTTCTTCTCAACTCTGCCAATGCCATAGAAGGTGAGTAAAGTATTGTCACTATTGCGAACTCTTGTAAAATGGCGAACCACTGGATAAGTGGGGCTGTTGTTTTTAATGTATTTGGGATGTTTTGGTATCCTTTTCTTAACAGACAGTTTAGTACTGCCTATTTATGTGAGTTTGGAAGGGCACTCAAAGGCATTTATCGTGAAGTCAGATGTGCATATAATGAATTTATTGATGTATCTTCCCTTGTCTGTTGGAAGTGAAAATTGCATGTTATTCACACTTTGTTTGCATACCTTTTAGGAGCCACTTTAAAAACAAGCATTTGCAATGCAATGGGTCTCGCGTTTGCTTGATTTAGAACTATTAGTTTTGTAAATCCCTAACTGGACTTTTTTTGCCACATAAATTACAAATGAAAAGTAAAACAGTTGACATACGCAAGGCAAGTCAATTAAAAGCACCATGGCCGCCATGAGAGTGACCGCGAAGTAGAGACACAAAAGAAAAAATAAGTTTGCTTGCAGTCAAACATATCGGCAAAGTGCAAGTACCCTTGTAACAGGATTTATGGCCAAGGCGGTAACAAAACTGCCCAAAAGGAGGGACAAAAATAAAGAGTTTACCAGTAATAACAAAGGATTTTTGAAAGGCAAGCCCATGAACCAGTGACAGTGGTGGGCATCGTTAAAAACTCACAGATATAGTACAACAGGCCAGAGTGCACGCTCGACCTAAAAATGGAGAACGGAAGAAGAGAATGAAAGAAAACACAAAAGGGAAAAACACAATGAATATCAAGACCTGCGAAAAAAAGCAACAAGAATAAGGTGGTCCAAAAAGAGGCATCAGGGGCAGTCAATATTGGGCAGCTTTGGTATTTGTTGGCGGTAAACTTACCCTCAAGGAGCACCCCGAGTCCCAGCACTTATTTCTAACAAATACAGCACTGGGGGTAGTTCCCCAGCAGTTGTGTGTTTCTGACTATTGCCCCACCCCTCTTACATTTGAAGAGGACCCTGCCCGCTGCCACTAAGGTGGGTGTAGTCAAAAGCCAAACCTGCCCTCAGCGGGGGTATTTCGGTGAACCCCTCCTGCACAGGATACCAGGCGTACATGCAGAGCCAATTACAGTCTGCGTCAGGGCCACTGTTTCTCCAAAGACGCCACCGGCTTGCAGTTACAGGTCGCCAGACAAAACTACAGAGGGTTTCAGACTCTGTTCCTCTGTCTTGCCTAGTAAAGGGGCCTATGAACTGGTACAAGGCGTGCCACCCCACTGAGCGGCACACAGCACACACATCCGTAAAGAACTCAAGTACCTTTCTGGCCACTTCCCTGTCTGTCATATAGCACAGGTGCTTGTGCAAAAGCAGCTGTTCATTTGCATGGAGAAATACCGCTGCACAAACCCACAAAAAGGATGCTGGAACACCACAAATTATATGCAACCTGTGTGCTACCAAGTTACCACGGTGCACCAACCACACCCCGCACACACATGCACGTGAGCAAATAGCGCGATCAGAAGGGGATCGGCTTGCATTGTGAGCACCTAGAAGTGTGTGTGTGGCTTCCCATAATGTGGTGCAAAGGTTGGCGTCCATCACCTCTGTGCCAGGACATCAGGTTCTGCAAAACCAAGTTACCCTTGACTAATGGCGTACTCCCCTGCAAGCTGGAGTAGAAGCCTAGGCCGCTAGGCCCACACCAAGCAGAAACCAAAAAAGCACGACGTTGAAAATAATGTTTCCCTTCCCTAGGCCACATCTTAAAATGTGAAAAATGCACTCCCGAAACACCAGAGTGTCTTATTAGGGAAAAACAAACACACCATTTGTACTGCCCAGACTGTAAATACCTTCTTGACTTTAAGCTCTTTTTAATTTTCATGATAGCTGATGTATTTTAGGATCGGTTTGAATTAAAGAGGTAGGCCATTCCGTCTGGCCCCCGTTTTTGGAGCTTTCTTATGATAGCATCTTATATAGCATATAAACATGTGCTTTTTCACGCTGCTAATTTGGGGCATACTACATGGCCGCTCTGGTTTTTGTACTGTTGTAACAAAAAGCTCCTGGTTTTTGGGGGGGGGGCGAGCTTGCTACAATCTACCTCTGCTAGTGCAAGCATTAGCTTGTGTCATGTTCAACCACAGCAGCACGTTACATTACATCTTGGAGGTCTCCCCAATGAAGTACCTATAGCATTATCCTTTATAGTTAGCTCTTTTATTTGTATTGTAATCCTAGTTCCTAGACTGGTGTTGTTTCCAAACTTTACTCTTCATTAGACGGAGTGGTATACTGTCCCTTTTAGAAGTAAGATAATCTCAAAGGATTTTCATACAACTAAGGCAAAAAATCAGGTCTTCACATGAAGTGAGCATGTTATGAGTATGCACATTGATGATGCCATTCAAAGAAAGCCCGGAATGAAATTCACACTCATTATGGTTGGTGGAGCAGCACTCCTACTAGAGTGATCACTCTAATCAAAAAAGCATGGCACTAAGGCGGTCATTCTGACCGCGGCGGGCGGCAGTCGCTGCCCGCCATGCGGTTACCGCCGAAGGACCGCCCCGCGGTCAAAAGACCGCGGCGGCCATTCCAACTTTCCCGCTGGGCCGGCATGGGCATGCATGGGCGTGGCATGGGCAGTGCAGGGGCCCCTAGGGGCCCCACGACACCGGTTCCTGCCATCCTCACCGCCAGAAAACAGGCTGGCGGGAAGGGGGTCGGAATCCCCGTGGCGGTGCTGCAAGCAGCGCCGCCATGGAGGATTCCCTGGGCCAGGGAAAAACCGGCGGGAAACCGCCGGTTCCCCTTTTCTGACCGCGGCTTTACCACCGCGGTCAGAATAGCCCAGGAAGCACCGCCAGCCTGTTGGCGGTGCTTCCGCTGCCCTCCGCCCTGGCGGTCATGGACCGCCAGGGTCGGAATGACCCCTAAATATTGTAAAATGATCTTTTGAATGAGGCAGTCCCTGCATGCTTGAGGTCAAGGTCTTAGTCTGAAAGTTATAACTCCTTTTTGTGTCTCAGCAGTTATATATTTTTTGTATTGTAGACGAAAGTGAATAAAGTATGATGAAAATATGAAGTGGCATGTCCTGAGGAAGGAGTGATGTGCCATAACGAACGCACTTAGAAGATCATGGTAGCCACGGTTGAGTTATCACATTTAGGACGGAAGATTGTATCTTGTAGCTCTTTAGCCCTCTATCTATGAGTGCCAAGGATCAATAATGTCTGTACAATAAGATTATGATACCGTTTAGTCACAGGATGAAAATGATATACTGCGAATAAAGTAAAAGGTAAACAGATTGTTATAATGATGGAGATGTTCTTCGTAGAGTTCACTGATATAACATAACATATGAGCAGACTTATTAATTTTTGTGACTTGTATATTTAGATGATTCTTATTTTATTGATTCCTTTTTTATGTTTATGTAGTATTGTGAGGTATGCATGAATGAAGTTTATGACTGTTTGAATGTTTGAAGGTATGGTTGTGGTAGTGAATATTGGGGTGTGAGTTGGCTGAGTTTTAATCTCTGTACTAACTGCCATCTGTGCCCTTCAGCCTATCTCCAATCCACGTCTGGTCTGTGCTGGTTGACAGGTCCCCTTGTGCATTCCACCCAGACAACCATAAACACAGGACACTCAGCCACATCTGCATTCATCTGCATACTGAATGGATATCCCTGGACAGGAAAAGGGAAGGAGCCCTCTCTTACAATTCAAAGGGCAGTGACCTGCCCTCACACAAAGGACTGATTATCCCCCCACCCCCCTACAGGGATCCTGGCAGACAGGACTGGGCTGAAAGGGGAATCAAAGATACTTTTGGGTATATAAACTGGGTCTCTGACCCAACCAAACTAGACGCTTCTGGATCTGCACCGAAACTCTGTAGTGAAACTGCCTTGCTGCCCAAAGGACTCATCTGGACTGCTTTGCTGAGAAGGACTGCTGCCATGCTTGTTCCCCTGCTGCCTGCTGGCCTCTGACTTTGCTGGAAGGCCTCTGCTCTTCAGGTGTTTGAATTGAGCTTGCCTCCAGTTCTAATGTATCAGAACCAACAGAGACTTCACCTACTAGCTTCTAGCTAGTTTTCAGACTTCAGTGACTCCTGGACCAACTTCAGTGACTCCTGCACAGATCCGTTGCCTGACACCACACGCTGCCTGCTCTGGCTCTGTGGTCCTTGCTGCATGCAGTGACCAGGATCTGCAACACAAGTCTCACATCACTGTGATGCTGGCAACGTCTGCAGTGTGATTGCAACACTGTGAAATCAACACATTGCGTCTTGACCGACTGGATCCATCGACTCCGTCATGTCACAAGGAACCGAAGTCTCACCACCTACAATGCACCAGCTCCCCCTTCATGAAAAGGGAACTAACTCCTTGCCTCCCACTGCCTCGGAACAGGTGCCTCACCTCCCCAGAATTCCTAAGGTACTGACGCTGCACTGGCTCTAGCAATGCATCACCTCCATAACTCAGTTGAACGTCTTTTTTTCTTCATTTTGAAAGGTACTGCGCCTGGAAGTGTGTGCAAATTCATACCCGGTGCCTGCGGCATCCGACTATTGGGAACAACTCCATCAATGATGCTGTGTTAGCCCCAGTTGGAGCTATTGTGTTTCTAAGCGTTTTAGTGGGATTTAATCTTTAAAAATACATACCTTTGCTTGTGCGCATTGGAGTTTCACAGTTTTTACCTTTTTGTATTTAGAAAAATATTATCTAATTCTCTAAACCTGTGTGGTTTATTTTTGTGGTGTTTCCAATGTGTTACTGTATGAGTTATTACAAAAATACTTTACTCATTGCCTTCTATGTTAAGCCTACCTACTCTGTGCCAGAGCTACCAGAGTGTGAGCACAGGACAGTTTGAGTTGCGTTGTGACTTATCCTGACAAGGATTGCGTTTGCTACTTGGACAACTAGAGTCCCAATTTCTAACAAAAATCAAGGAGTAAGCAGTCTGAATGAGGAAAAAGCAATGTGAAGGCCCTTAAAAACACTTAAAAGTGTAAGGAAAAAGCAGTGAAAAGGAAAAACAAGAAGAAGGCCCAGAAAACAAGTGGGATAAAACAATAAGAAAGTATTGATAATATTAATGGAACTATAGTAATTCTATTTTCTTTTTTTTTTTTTTTTTTGATTCGGGGATCCTCCACAGTTCTGCAAATGTGGACTCCACTAATTTGCTGATTTAAAAAAAATACATTTTATGTATTTAGAAGCCTCTCATTTAAATTACAGCAAAAGGATGAACACATTTGATCTTGTATAATTTTTCTTTCAGAAATCAATTGTTTTATGATTTTGGAAAATCCGTGGATCCACAATGAGATCCGTTGATCTGCTCAATGACAAAAAGAAAATCTATTGGTTACTGTTTAGTCACACCGAACTCTTTCATAAGACCACTCCCAAAGCAATTATTTCTGCTGTCTCTTGTAGGAGAAGGACTGAACATCCACTGTTTCAGGAGAAAAATGGAGACGTTAACCCTCCAGCTCCATTTCAAGAACCAGAGGAAGATCCTGATGTTCAGGGCAAGGCATCCACCTCAAAGACTGAGAGTGATATGCGTCAGCAGTTTTTAATCCCATTGATAGAAAAGAAGATTTCTGCATGGTTGGTGGAGTGTAAGCTGTGTAGGAAACAACTGTCTAGGGGAACATCTAAAAAGTGCAGCCACAGCACTCTCTCTATATGAAAGCACATTAAAACAATTCATGAACATGCTTACATTTGTTTGATCAGGGAGAAAGCAACATATGCAAGTGGTACAGGTGCCTCAATATATGGAGAAGCACAACCTCCTGCCCAAATTACCATGGCAGCTACATGCTTTGGGTTAGGTGGCATAGTAACACACTCTGTGAGGTGCCACCAACTTATTACACAAATACTTTACACATTGCCTTCTATGAAACTTCTGATGTTGTGATGTTTTTTGAGAGAGTTATAACACATACTTGTTAGTATTTTTTGTTTGTTTTTTGCTGTTAGTGTTGCAACACACTTTCATTTTGCCATGCGGCAGTTTTGCATGGTGTTTGTTTGTTTGCAACTTTTGCATTAAGATCAGTTTCTTCCTTAGAAAATAAAAACTACAAAACATCTTGGTTCATAAAAAATAAGAAAAGAAAGGTTCTTCTTAGAGCCACCATTTAATCTATCAAAGAGCTGAGTCTGTCTCCTTGTTATTATAGTTTATTGTTTGTATGTTATTACATGTATTCCTCTATAGCTTACTATGTTTCAGAAAGTTCATATATGTGATTGGGAGTGTTATGTGTGGTTCAGTGTACATGGGTTTCCTAGTGTATATGTCAGTGTATGTCTGTAAATTAGTGCATTTATTAGTGTAAGCCTGAGTGTCTTGGTGTATTCATTAGTGTGTACCCTAGTGTCTGAATGTATGTATTTTTATATGCCTGGGTGTTTTAGTGTATGCATCAGTATGTGCCTGCATGTGTTAATGTGTGGATCAGTGTCAATATGTGCATGGGTGTGATCATATATGCAAAAGTGGCTCAGTGGGTATGTCAGCATATACATCAGTATGTGCCTGGTGCTTCAGTGTATGCATGAGAGTGTGCCTAGATATGTAACTGTAAGCATCAGATTAGTGTACACAGCAGTGTTTTTCTGGGTGTGTTAGTGGATGTATCAGTATGTATCAGTGTGTGCCTCGCGTCTCAATGTGTTCATTCATATTTATCCGGGTGTGTTATTGTATACATCACTGTGTGCTTGACTGTGTCAGTATATATGTGTGTGTGTGCTTGGGCGTGTCAGCATATGCATGAGTGTGTGTCTGGGAATCCCATTGTATGTATCAGATGTATCAGTGTATGCCTGTGTATGTATGTATATGCATCAGTGTATGCTTCTGTGTTTCGGTTTTTGCATAGGTGTGTGCTAGGTGTGACAGTGTATGCATGAATGTGTGTGTGAGTGTGCCAGCATATGCTTCAGTGTATGTCCGGGTGTGTCAGTGTATGCATCAGTGTGTTCTTGGGTATGTCAGTGTATGCATCAGTGTTTGTCAGATTATGTATCAGTGTGTCCCTTGTTGTGTTAGTGTATGCATCAGTGTGTGCCTGGGTATGCTAGTATATGTACCAGTGTGTGCCTGTGTATGTTAGTATATATATAAGTGTGTGCCTGGGTGTGTCCGTGCATATAGCTGTGTGCACCTGGGTGTGTTAATGTTTGCATTTGTGTGCCTGTGTTTGGTAGGGTATCTATCAATGTGTGCCTAGGTGTGTTAGTGTATGCATGAGTGTGTGCCTGGGCATGTTAGTAAATGCATCAGTCTCTGCCTGGGTGTATCTATTAGTGTATGCCTGGGTGTGTTAGTGCATACATCAGTGTGTACCTGGGTATGTTAGTGGGTGTATAGGAAATGCCCCTTTTTGTATGTCCCCCCACATTTTGCCCCCAATGCTGATGTGTAGGACTCTGTTCACTGGAAGCCTGCTAACCAGGCCCCATTGCCTGTGCTCTCTCCCTAAATTGTTATGTTGACATAGTGATTCCCTGATTGGTAAGAATGTACTTCCCTATAACCCCCTAGTAAATGGTATCCAGGGTACCCAGGGCATAGTGGTAAAGGGGTCCCCAGGTTTGCAGCAAGAATTTGTGCCACCCTAGGTGATCCACACAAATGACTGATGACAGGCCTGCCATTGCAGACTGCCAGGGTGGTACAAACTGGCTGAACCCTCACCATGAGTGGAACAGTCCCATGCATTACCTTACATGTATGTCAGATACCCCTACGATAGGCCTCTGCAACACTGGAGGCTGAGTGCATTTTATTAAAATGCAGGCATGTAAGCACACGCTTTCAAGTGTCTATAGTGTCCTTCCCATTAAGGTACGCTATAAGTGCAGGCCAGTCGTTAGGATAACATGGGACTTAAGCCCAGGCAGACGCGGGCTGCTAGCTCAATTATGGTATCTCCTTTATATGTTGTTTGGTGTCAAACAACTCACCTTCTCTTCCCCACCATGAATCTGGTGTGTGTCGGGGGATAGCTGGCATGCACCTAGGTGAGACACTAGCGGTTGCTCTTCTTTGTGCTCTGGATGAGCAGCTTTCACTTTCTGGCACACTTGCTGCTGCCAAGATAGGTTTCTGACCTCCTGCCAGGCAGTCTGGGTGCTCCCACAGGTCAGGAACAAAGCCTGAGGCACGAAGAAGGTCACACCCCCCACACCTCCAAGCCGAGCTAGTGAATAGAGCCATCAGGTTGATGAGCTTCAAAGGCTTCAGTACATGTGAAAGCCATCTGTGCTTTCCCACAGTGAGGAAACAGTCCTTCCCCTGCCCCAGGCACATTTGCTCATTGCCAGGTGGAAATTACCTAAGCAGGTTAGCGCAGAGGCCCAAAAGGCTGACTACACCGCTAGAGTGAGCAGCTTGGTCTGTGTACTAAATTTTGTTCTCTGCCATTTTAAAAGTGGCAAAACAGAGGGTTCTGGGTAGCTAAAGGTGACCTGTCCCTTCTAGTGTATGTATATATATGGATGGCCTCTGAATGGAGAAAGATGTAATTACCTACATTGCTGCATTAAATGTGTCTGTTAATTGTGTAAAAAAAAAAAAAAAAACATGAATAGAAGTTAAAGTTTCGTATTATAAATTTGATCATTGAAGCTTCACAATCTGTAATAAAAACGTGTTGCTTATAGAAAAACACAGCAAATGTATATAATTGTGAAGCTATCAAACACATACTTTAATAATTTATTTCCCCTTTTTTATTGTTCTCAGCTTCCATACATATAAAGTGTAGTTTAGAGACTCATCATTGAACAGTGGGGAAAAAACAAACATATAGGCCCTCATTACAACCCTGGCAGTAAATCCTGCTTACCGCCGTGCCGATGGCCGCCAACATACCGTGATCGTGGCAGAAATCCACTACAGGTATTATGACCCACACTGAGAAATCTGCCACTATACAGACACCCACACAAGTCCGCCACCCCAAAGGTTAGTGAGCAACTGGCGATAGCAAAATCCACACCGTCACGGCAACAGGAATACGCCCACAATATCACAACCCGCGAATCAACGCGGCTGACTTTCAACCGTGATAAGCCATTGGCGGTGCACACCGCTGCGTTCAAAATACACACACTTACAAAACATAACCACATTGGACAATTCAAAATACACACACCTGACACATATACACACACCACACCTACACACTCACACCACTATAAAACACACACCTACATTACCCACAACCCCTTATGTGTAACAATTTTGAAGAAGCAGAGAGAGAGAAAAGCAAAAACCACACCATCATCCAGAGACACAGAAGACCATCATACATACACCATCCACGCACCTTACACCGCACACCCCAACACATCACACCACTGTAAAACACACACCTATATTACCCACAACCCCTTGCGTTTTTTGAAGAAGCAGAGAGAGAGAAAAGCAAAAACCACACCATCATCCAGAGGCACAGAACACCATCACACATACACCATTCACGCACCTCACACCGCACACCCCAACACATCACCCCACACTTCACATCACACATCACCTCACACATCACTCACACCACATCATGGCACCTCAAAGACACCCCAGGTTTTCTGAGGAGGAGCTCAGGGTCATGGTGGAGGAAATCATCCGGGTAGAGCCACAGCTATTCAGATCACAGGGGCAGCAGACCTCAATTACCAGGAAGATGGAGCTATGGCTGAGAATAGTGGACAAGGTCAACGCCGTGGGACAGCATCCAAGAACAAGGGATGACATCAGGAAGAGGTGGAACGACTTACGGGTGAAGGTACGTTCCGTGGTATCAAAACACCAGGTAGACGCACAGAGGACTGGCGGTGGACCCCCACCTCCTCCCCCACAACTAACAACATGGGAGGAGCAAGTTTTGGCGATCATGCATCCTGAGGGCTTCGCAGGAGTAGCTGGAGGACTGGACACTGGTAAGTGAAATCATAACTACTATCTCCCCCCACCCTACCTGCATACCATCACATACCACCCTCGCCCTCACCCTCACTCCCATGACTCCACCATCTCCCACACACCCCACCATCATAACCCAGCACTCCCAAAACCAAGCCCTGCATGCAACAACAATGCATGGACACCCTTCACAGACATGCATGGACACCCATCACCAAAGCATGCCAAATAGAGAGACTTACCAAGGCCACAAAATCACCACTCACACAAGGGCCAAGGCAATAGTACAAGCACATTAATACAGGGAAATACACCCATTGCACAAGATGGCACACACAGATAGAATAACATTGTATTTACATTCCAACAGGACCCCTACCCAACGTCAACAGAGAGGAGGTGCCAGCCATATCCAATCCCCCCACAGAAGATGCCCACAGTGATGACAGCAGCTCTGCACGCCTGGATTACCATTATCTGCCTGGCCCATCTGGGACCTCTGGACAGTCGGTTCCCCTGCCACAGTCCCAAACAACCACAGAACCTCCCCCATCAGGAAACACCAGCACAGCACCCCCCAGCGGGCCCATGCCACTGTCCCCAGGACACATCAATCAGCAGTGTGTCCACCACTACAGGGACCCCTGGCAACCCCACAAACAGAGGACGATCAGGGACCTGGGGTCAGTGGCAGTGGGCACACGGTTCAGGGGACAGAGGTGCAAGACAACAGGGAAGCTGGGAGGACTGCTGTGTGACAGGGGAGGACAGGCGCAGGGAACCAACCCTCCATGAGGCACTGACCAACATCATGGGAGCATACCACCATTCCCAGGAGACCATGGGTACTGGCCAAGTTTCAGGAGACCCAGCGGCTGCAGGAGGTACAATACATGGGGATCAGGGAGGACCATACCAACATAAACCCCATCCTGGTCACCATAGCAGGGGTGCTGGCTGACATAGGCAAGACCATGAGGGAGGCAGTGGCACAACAAAGGGCCCCTGACACTAGCCAAATCGAGGAACAGCCGTCCACCTCTGCCGGCACTAGTGGACAGGAGGCACCGCCACAGGACCAACAGGCCACCAGCACCCCACCCTGTGCAGAAGGAGAACCACCCCGTAAACAGTCCCTGCGATCCAGGCAGAAGACAGAGAACATTGCCAAGACCCCGCCAGGAAATAAGACTCTCCTTATTGTCACTCTTCTGTCCCACTATGTCATCCTGTCCACATTGAACTGCCATTACTCCCCTTCCTATGCCCCATTGGACAATTCACCTTTTATACCAAGAGACTGGACTCTACTATGGACCTTCACCACCATCACCCCAGCCCCTTGCACATACCCTAATACTCATTAGCCCCTAAATAAACACCCTTTATGCTCAAACCAATCTGGAGTCAATCTGATCTTTCACAAATGTATAATGACAACATTAATAACAAATAACAATGTAAATGTTCATCTACTCATACCAATGTATGACAGTTGTTGGGCAGCAGAACATATAGCAGAAGGCAGAATGGGGTACCCAGATCTAAAAAATGGAACTCCAAAGGGAACAGGCAGTGTCCATAGACAGAGGTTAAGAGGCTGACTTGTACAATGTCCTACAGTATTCTGAAATGTGAGGAGGAGTTACAGTCTCATACTTGTGTGTCACTGGAAGTACTGCATGATGATGTTCGTTCGGTTGTCAATATCTTCTTCCTCTGCCTCCTCTTCCTCACTGTCCAGAGGCTCCACCGCTTCCACAAGACCATCACCAGGCTCATCCTCCTGCAGAAAAGGCACCTGGTGTCACAATGCCAGGTTGTGCAACATGCAGCATGCCACGATTATCTGGCACACCTTCTTCGGTGAGTAGTATAGGGAGCCACCTGTTAGAAGGAGGCACCGGAATCTGGCCTTCAGGAGGCAAAAGTCCTCTCAATAATACACCTAGTTCGCCCATGTGCCTCATTGTAGCAGTCCTCTGTCCTTGTCCTGGCATTCCTCACTGGGGTCAGTAGCCATGAGAGGTTGGGGTAACCAGAGTCACCTGCAAATGTCGAGGGATACCTGTTAAACACACACTAACCCTTAGGGACAACCCCATACCCAGACACCTACTCATACTGTGTGGGGACCTTGGCCTCACCTATTAGCCACACCCGGTGCCTCTGGAGTTGGCCCATCACATAAGGGATACTGCTATTCCTAAAAATGTAGGCGTCATGTACTCAGCCAGGATACTTGGCATTCAAATGAGAGATGTACTGGTCCGCCAAACACACCATCTGCACATTCATCGAATGGTAACTTTTTCTATTTTGGTATACTTGTTCATTTCTGCGGGGGGTACAAATGCCACATGTGTACCATCAATGGCACCAATGATGTTGGGATATGTCCCAGGGCCTAGAAGTCAGCCTTCACTGTGGGCAAATCCTCCACCTGGGGAAACACGATGTAGCTATGCATTTGTTTCAGCAAGGCAGACAAAACTCTGGTCAACACGTTAGAAAACATTGGCTGAGACATCCCTGATGCCATGGCCACTGTTGTTTGAAATGAGCCTCTTGCCAGGAAATGGAGCACTGACAGGACCTGCACTAGAGGGGGTATTCCTGTGGGATGGTGGATAGATGACATCAGGTATGGCTCCAATTGGGCACACACATCTTGGATTGTGGCACGATCAAGTCTGTAGGTGATTATGATGTGTCTGTCTTCCATTGTCGACAGGTCCAACAGGGGTCTGTACACCGCCATCTCATCATCTGCCCTAGCAGTTGTGGCCGATGGAGGAGAACGGTGAGCAGAGGGTCATTTACACAAAGGTTGCACAAGTATGTGTGCAGTAATGTTAGTAAATCCGTGTGTGACGTAGTAATTACGTATATGTGCCAAAATGTACTGTGATGCAGTTATGTGCCATGGCATGTGCCCCCTGAAATGGCGGCTGCCTGACTTGTGAGGAGGGACAAGGGGAAATGAGGTAACTGCGCTGGCATTGTGCTGCGTCACGGTAGGTGGTCGTAGACCGCTGCGTAAGTCTGCATTGGTTATCATTGGGCCCTATGGGTTCCAGGAGCCAATGGCGATGTACGCCGGTGGTGACGGAACGCACCGCCACGGACGTGACCGCCATTTTCTATCTGTTCACTCACTTGATACCTGACCTTCAACAGGAGAGGACCCACACTGCAAGTGCTGCTGTGACCTTAGCCTGGAAGTGACAATGGCTAGAGTGTCTGGGGAAAGGGCCCCTGCCTTCATCACAGAGGAGTTGGACAAACTGGTGGAGGGGGTCCTCCCCCAGTACATGCTACTCTACGGTCCTCCTGACAAACAGGTGAGTACACTGTGAGCATGATGTGTGGGCAATGCCTGTTTGGAGTGGTGTGGATAGAAGATACATGTTGGGGGGGCTGAGGGCTGCTTCTGAGGATGTCAGTGTATGTGCCTCAGGGCATGGTTGGGAACTGGTGGGCAATGAGTATGATGGTCCGGACGGGTGAGTAATTTCCTTTTCTCCTGTACCTTTCCTCTAGGTCATCTCCCACCAGAAGAAGGGTATTTGGCATGCCATCGCCAAGGAAGTGCCGACCCTTGGGGTCTAACATAGATGGAGCACCTACTGCCGCAAGAGATGGGAGAACCTTTGCCGCTGGAGCAAGAAGACGGCGGAGGCCCAGCTGGGGCTGGCCTCCCTACGTGGAAGGGGTGCCCGTCGCACCATGACCCACCTGATGTTCCTTATCCTGGCGGTGGCCTATCTGGAGTTGTAAGGGTGCTTGAGGGCATCACAGCAGCTACAAGGGGGTGAGTACAGTGTCATAAAGCTGACTCTGCGTGCTTTAGGAAGTATCTGGGTGGGGGCTGTGGGTGCCCCTAGGCCAGGGTGAACATGGCAGTGTAGGTCCCTTGTTGGGCAGGGTCTGAATCACTACAACCCCAATCGTGTTAGTGGGCATCTACTACTGGGCAGGCTCCTGTGGGTTTGAGATGTGCAGCTAATGGCATTAGGCATTGTACCCCATGGGCTGCTGACTTTCCTACTAACTGGTAGTGCATGGCCTAGTGCATAGTGCTAATCCCTGTGTGTTGTGTACGCCAATGGTAGTGGTGTTGCTGGCATTGACCATGTGTGTTCTCTGTCTTTCCCCCATTCTTGTTTTGTCACCCTGTCCTTGTGTGCATTAACATCATCTGGCATAGGAGCAGAGGCACCGGTGACGTAGGGAGTTGCATCCCACATGGTCCAGGAGGGTGAATTCACAGAGGGTGAAGGCACCAGTGGGACAGAGGGCGAGGGGAGCTCCACGACAGGGACAGGAGTTGATACCAGCGACAGCGAGTCCTCCTCTGATGGAAGTTCCCTGGCAGTGGCGGACACCTCTATGCCCACCCCAACAACAGGTAGCGCTGCCACCCTCACAAAGAGCACCACCCTTCCGGCACCTCAGGCCCTGCCCCAGTCAGCCCTGCTGCCCTCAGTGAGGAGGCTATTGACCGCCTGAGATCACTCACTGTTGGGCAGTCAACCATTCTGAATGCCATCCAGGGTGTTGAGAGGAAGTTTCAACAAACAAATGCATACCTGAAGGGCATTCATTCTGGCGTGGTGGCTCAACAGAGAGCATTTCTGGCTCTGGCCTCAGCACTGATTGCAGCCAGTGTTCCTGTGTCCAGCCTCCCCCCTCCAACTTCCACTACCTAGACCCAATCCCCACTACCCCAGCCTATCCCAAGCACACCATCGGACCAGCATGTACACATATCAACACACAAAAGTGGCTCAGGAAAACATAATCACCACACATCCCACAGGCACTCACACAAGCACCACACCCATGCACACATACCAACATCTACTTCCTCCACTGTGTTCCCCCTCCTCCACGTCCTCCACCTCCTTCCCAGTCTCGTCTCCACTCGCACCTGCATGCACTACATCATCAGCCACTGCATCCATCACCAGCACGTTTATCACAACACACCACTCATGTGCAATCACCACCCCCACTACCATTCACACGTCCTCTGTGTCCTCTCCCAGTGTGTCTGTGATCCCTCCTCCCAAAGTACACAAACGCAGACACACACCCACTCAACAGCCATCCACCTTACAACAGCCTTCAGCCCACGCATCTTCACTCAAACTAGCAGACATACACCTCCTACAACCACTACCTCTTCCTCCACTCCTACACCCCCTCCATCTGTCACGTACTGCGCTGGACTTCTCACCTCTGGACTTCGGATTGACGAATACACCAAGTCTTCTACAGGTCCTGGATACTCCCAGATAAGGGCGACCCCTTCTAGTAGCCACGCTGCCGCTTGACAGGCTACACCAAAGCAGACCGTACCCTCCAGAAGGAGTCCCAGAGGGAAAAAAAAAAACAACACTGGGGAAAAAACCTCTAACAGGAACTCCTGAAGGAAAACAAGAAAAAACAGGACTTGACAACAGGAAACAAAAATAAGCAATATCCAGGGTAAAAGGCAGGAAAAAAGGAACAGGTAAAAATATCCCAAGGCAAAAGCAGGAACAAAGAACAGGCAAAAATCTCCCAAGGCAAAAGCAGGAACAAAGAACAGACAAAAATCTCCCAAGGCAAAAAAGCAGGAACAAAGAACAGGAGCGAACAGCACAACCAGAAGAAAGTGTTTGCAACGCAAGGAGGAACAAGACTGGCTGACTTATATACTGAGAAAAGAGAAGTGACATCACAGGAAAGGGAAGTAACACCATCTTGGATTGGGAAAAGCCCATAGACAAGTATATGAAAAAGGAAGTAGTATAAAAGAAAAACAGAGCATGCTGGGACAAAAACACGAAGAAGACAAGATGGACACAACACGGATAGAGACAGGCAAAAGGACCAACAAAAAACCCACCACCAACAACAAAAGAAGAAAAAAGGCTACAAGTAAGTGTAGCGCGACCGGAAGCGAAATATATGCTTCCCAGAAAGCATAGTCTAAAAACGCGGGGAACGGCGCTCCGAATATCGGTAGCGCGTTCCACCCGCGAGTACAGAAAGAGACGTCAGATCGCGGCGTTACAGTATCTTCCTGTCCCAGTGCATCAAAAAAACGTTTCCTAGCTAACAATAACCTCTTCCCTACACCTCCCCCCCTCCTTCCCCTAGGGCCCGGATGTCTAGATCCCAGCCCAGCACCTCAGCTACCAAAATTGCATCCGCTGAGGTCCCTGCAAGTCCGGTGTGATCAAAGGGGGCAGCCATCAGAGCTTCCAGTGTGCCACTGACAGATATGAAGGACCACCCTATTCCGCCACCTGCAAAGGTAAAAAAGGGCCTGGCTTCCAGCAGGGGAAAGTCACACCATCCACCCAGCAAGGTCTTGCCAAAACACAGTGCCAAGGTCCCTGCAGCGACTGCCAAGGTGGGGAAGGGCCACAAGCCAAAGGGCAAGTCACCTCAGAGCACAATACCTCCTGGTGAGGGGTTGATGACCACTATATCATCAGGGATGAAGCAACCTGCACCATAGACACCACCGCCGCTCCGACTGCCACCTGCACGGCCACCTGCACCGCCGCTGCCACATCGTCAGGCTATAGCATCCTCCCCAAGGATCAGCCATCCGAGGCTGCCAGAGACGGTGTGGTGTCTCCCTCCACCACAACAGACATTTGCACCACAGCCAGCACTGGCAGCATCTCCGCTGCAGCCACCGCCACCTGCACCACCATCAGCACTGCCACGTGCACAGCTGAGACCACTCTGTCGGATGTCAGCACCATTCCCAGTGGGCAGCCGTCCTAGTATGCAGGTGATGTCCTGGACCCTGAACACGCCACTTGCGTCACCACCTCCAGCACTGACATGAACCAGCAATTCCCAGCCTTAGTCGCCGCAGGATGGAGTGTGGCTCTGCCTCCATGGAGTATCAAGCTACCTGTTCCAGGTACATCGCATGGTTAAGACACCCAGGTGAGAGGATGTCTACTGCCACACCCCAGGTGCAGCATCACTGGGCACAGAGCCCCCTCCAGAGCCAGTGGAGATATGCATCCACTCTCACTGTCCTGGACAGGATGAAGCAGACTGGGCACAAAACCCCCTCCAGAACCAGTGGAGATATGCATCCACTCACCCAATCCTTGGCAGGATGAAGCAGACTGGGCACAAAGTCCCCTCCAGAGCATGTGGGCAAACCACCCACTTGAGAGACTGTGGCTTTGCACTCCCCAGGAGCAAGCAGTGGGCAAACCACCTACTTAAGAGACTTGAGAGACTGTGGCTTTGCACTCCCCATGAGCAAGCAGTGGGCAAACCACCCACTTGAGAGACTGTGGCTGTGCACTCCCCAGGAGCAAGCAGTGGGCAAACCATCGACTGGAGAGGCTGTGGCTTTGCACTCCCCAGGAACAAGCAGTGGGCATGGAGCCCCCTCGAGGAGCAGTGGCTTTGTACCATCATCCGGCTGAGGTGCCCCCCTCCCCTTTCCCCCTGAGGTGCCTATTTTTTTTTCTCAACTTGATGCCCTTGCAGTGTTCTCTCCGTTTTAAGGCAGGTGTCATGTTGGGGCTTCGTGGATGCTTTTTGGGACCACTGGTTCACGGACATTTACACGGGACAGTGTACGGACTTGTGTACTTGATGTAAATATTTGGGTATACTGATGATTTGCTTTTCTCTTGATCTAGCTGATTGTTCCAATATAACACTGGTTAAAGTCATTTTGTTTTGTTCTTGTGTTCTTCCAGGGGGTGACAGGGTGTATCTGTGATGTTGTTGGATATGTGTGTGTGTATGTTCTTGTGGGTGAGGTTGGGGGGTGAGGATGTTGCGTGCCACGAGTGTGTGTCACTCTCTTTCCCTCCTACCCTCCCCTGTGTGCTAGGTGCAGTACTCACCGTCATCACCGCCGCATTCTTTCTACTTCGTGGTGTATTAGTAGATACACCAACATGGGTAGGATCTGCAATTCGGGCTCCATGGCGTGCTGGTTCTTCGTGGAATGTCGAGAGGTGAGTGGTTCCCCTTCGTTGTTCAGTTTCCACTGTGTTTTTGATGGCATTCGTACCACCCCGGAAAAGCTGGCGGATTGGTGCCTTGTAATAGTGTGGGCGGTACATTGTCTTCCGCCTGTCTGTTGGCAGTGACCGCCACAGTGTTTATTGCTACCGCCGTGGTGGTCGGAATGTTAAAGTGGTTGTCTATGTTGGAGGTTTCTACTGTGGTCGTGATCCCCAATTTTTTTACCGCTGGCCTGTTGGCGGTATTACCGCCACTTTAACACTGACCGCCGGGGTTGTAATGAGGGCCATAGACTGTTGAAAAAATAAGTGCATAGTTTGTTATTGTAAATTAACATTACTATGCATCGCACTCACTACAAATAGTTATCTAGCTGTTTTACATATACTTATTAGCTTATGTAACAGATATATGCTTAAGTTAAGTATTATTTATTAAGAGTGTTATAATACAATTAATATGTATGAAGCATAGCAGTGTAGAAAAGACATCACCCTTGGTAGGTCGCATTATGTTGTAGAAACTGGTAAGCCATTAACCAAGAGTTGAGTATGTCAGTGTTCCAATTCGAATTCTTTTTATGATTTAGTAGCTGTTGTTGCAATATCTGTTTGATTGTGACATTTTTGTTATGATTTTCTGCCAATCTGATTTAACTTTGTAAAAACATGTTCAATATCCAGAAATATGTTTAACATTAGTAACTTTAACAGCATTTCTTTTTCCATAAAATAATTGTTTATTTTGCTTTTTAGCATGTGATCTATGTTTCCAATATAGTAGTTTTTCTGTTGTTTTGTTCCATGAGTAAGTGCATACCACTATTTGGAATCCCTTATGTAGACATCCCCCTTGGTAGGCCATATGATGTCTTAAGTCATTCTATTAGAAGTCCGAGAAGGGTACTATTTCATTTTTTCAGTAGTAATTCTCCTTAGAATTTCTGTTCAAGAAACATAAATAGGAATCTGGTAGTTTGTAAGGAAATCTTTGTTTGGATGTAAGGTTGCTGTCATTACACTCTGTTTTTTTTAAAGTAGATACTGTAGTATCCAGAAGTACTACTCGGGACAAGGCCGCCGTATTACTAGTTGTGGGGTTTGGCTGAAGTCAAACCTCCACAACTCCACCTGGCCTGCCTGTGCGGTCACACCGCTGCAGCGAGCCGTGACCACCTCCAATCCGGCGGCAGGCCCCAGGCCGCGTCTGGATTGCAAGGTTGCACGTGACCAGGCTTTCCACTGTGGTTACCCTGCCATGAAAACTCTGGTGGTCATGCACCCGGCTACAGGAATCCCCATTCCTGTCACCGGCACAAGCACCCCAACACTTTCAGACACATTTAGACATGCACCCACACACATCCATGCACATATAGACATGCACCCCACTCATCCACGCACACACTACATACGCTCCCATTCGCTCGTACACATTCACACAAACACATACATGGGAACACGCATACAAGCACTTACGTGCACTCAGACATACCCATTCAAACACGCACACGCACCCTCCCATTCACACACACACACACAAATATTCATATGCATTCACACACCTGCACGCACACAAAAGCACCCTCATTCACAGACATACATGCACACACAAGCACCACACCCCCGAGCCCCTTGCGGATGATCCACTTACCTTTTCCGGCAAGCTGGTCATCCAGGAGGGGATGGGTCCTGGCGGTATTGCACCACCGTCACCACTATGCCAGCAAGACTCTGCTGAGCCATACTGAGGCTCATCATGCGGCAGGCAGAGTCTTGATAGTGTGTCGGCAGTTAATTCTGCACCTCCGTCGGCCAGGCTGACGGAGTGGGACTTCTGCCCAGAAATGGGCAGAAGTCCATTCACAGCTCCTAAGAAGGTGGTCAGCAGACTGCCAGCACTGACGGTCTTCTGGCTGCAGTGGCTTCAGCGGTCTTTAGAAAGGACCTCCAAAGTCATAATGAGGACCTTAGTCTTTCATGAAAAATAATAGCTATACATCTGTATGTTTACCAGCAATAAATATTTGCCCAGCTTTAAAATCTGTAATGTGTTTCTAATTTACTTTCATCTGCTGAGCATTGTTGTAGCATAAGGATTATACAATTGCCACTTATCTTATATTTAAAGGGCCTGATTCACAAAGGTAAACTTACACTTTTGGTCTAAGCTTTGGCTTTCACAAAGGTAAGTTACGAGGAGTATCTTTTCGTCCACACTCGAGGAGGATGATTCTCATACGGGGCAGATGAGCCACTCCTGGGGCAGAACCCAATGATTGGCAATGAGAAATGACACAGAGGGAATGCACAACAGGAAGTCTATGACAGGAAGTTGCAGGCAGACATTTTTTTGTAATTCTGAGTCATCCTCTCCTACAGGCAGGAACCTCTGCCATCCTTCTATATTGTACACCCTAACTGCCCCAATATGGCTCAGGAAGTAGATGAGAGAGCACCCCCTACAGTGATACGAAACATTTACATCTTATCTGAGGGGAAGCTGGACCATTACCCTCAGCTTTATGGGGGCCCAAAGGACCAGCTGAGCAATGCAGCTCATTCCCAGCTCTGAGAGCAGATAGCGCAGCACTGCAGTGCAATGAGTGTCTACCACCGGCGGGCCAGGAATTGCCACAAGCACTGGGAGGACCTGAAACATTGGGCCTGACTGAGGCCCAAGAACTGTTGGGTCAGTCTTCCTAGCCCCACGTGCACTGGCCCCTCCTCACACCACTGTACAGGAGGGTCCTGTCAACAGCCTGGTCAACCCTCCATGTTCAGCTGGAGGAGTTAGAGCAGAAGAGACCTGGTAGGAGCATGAGCTCCATTCTTTGTGTGTAGAAAAGTGTGAGTGGTGACTGAACTGTACCAACATTTATCGCATGTCGCCATGTACACATGCTGAACAATTGCTACAGCAGGCATGAAGCCAATGCCCAATTGAAGATCATTGGAAGCACTGAGCAGAATACATCCTGGGGTGTTTGGTGTTCAAAACACTTCAGGGGAAATAGCCATACCTCTTGCATACATATGAAGTCATGCAATGCAAACACCATGACTGGAGAAGGAAGGGCCGCATCACAGCTCAGTGCAAGGGCATAAGGATGGTTCAGTCACGATTTGTATTGCATGCTGTTACTTGCATGCCTTTGTTGTGTTTCTCTCATGTCTTGTTTGACATTCTCCCAGAAATTGCTGCATTAGTCATTAGGCCCCCAGGATCTGGAGCCTGTCCCGGGAGGATCTCAAATGTCCCCACCACCTCAGATCCCTCCTGTGGTACCCAAACCTCTTGCTGTGTCGTCACACCTATAGCTGCATCCCAAGAAGTAATGGTGGCAGATGAGGGAGAGCAGACACTCTGTTGTTGGATCCTACAGCAGATCCATGAAGAAGTGCATGGGGTCCAACAGGATATCCCCAGAACTTTGCTGCCCTCCATGCCAACTTCACATTCTTAGGTGCAGCCACCATGGCCTAGTCTCAGAGTCCATCTCATACAGCCCTTCATGTCTCGTACCCCTCATACCCCCAGTGTGTCTGTAGGAGGCTGGCCTGGCTTGTAGTGGGTACCAGAGGTACTTACACCTTGTGCCAGGTCCAGATATCCCTTATTAGTGTAGAAGAGGTGTTTCTAGCAGCTTAGACTGATAGAAGGTAGCTATGACAAAGCAGCTTAGGCTGAACTAGGAGACATGTAAAGCTCCTACTATACCACTGGTGTCATATGCACAATATCATAAGAAAACACAATACACAGATGTACTAAAAATAAAGGTACTTTATTTTTATGACAATATGCCAAAAGTATCTCAGTGAGTACCCTCAGTATGAGGATGAGAAATATACACAAGATATATGTACACAAACGTAAATTATGCAAGTAATAGCAAAAGGAAGTACTGCAAGCAATGTAAAGTTGCAGTAGATTGCAATAGGAGCACATAGGTATAGGGGCAACACAAACCATATACTCCAAAAGTGGAATGCAAACCACAAATGGACCCCAAACCTATGTGAGCTTGTAGAGGGTCGCTGGGACTGTAAGAAAACAGTGAGGGTTAGAAAAATAGCCCACCCCAAGACCCTGTAAGGTAGGTGGAAAGTGCACCTACAACCCCCAGAGAGCACAGAAGTCGTGATAGTGGGATTCTGCAAGGAAAACCAACACCAGCAATGCAACAACAGTGGATTTCAGGACCTGAGTACCTGTAAGACAAGGGGACCAAGTCCAAGAGTCGCAACAGTGTCGAGAGTGGGAAGGAGCCCAGGAAATGCCAGCTGAGGGTGCAAGGAAGCTGCCACTGGATGGAAGAAGCTTGGTGTTTTGCAAGAACAAAGAGGACTAGGAACTTCCCCTTTGGAGGATGCATGTCCCACGTCATGAAGAAGCTTGCAGAGGTGTTCCCATGCAGAAACACCACAAACAAGCCTTGCTAGCTGCAAGGGTTGCAGTTAGGGTTTTTGGATGCTGCTGTGGCCCAGAAGGGACCAGGATGTCGCCACTTGGATGAGGAGAAAGAGGGGGCACCCAGCAAGTCAGTGATTCCTCACAGAAGCAGGCAGCACCCACAGAAGTACCTGAACAGGCACTTAGAAGAAGATTAAACTGGAGTCCATGCAAAGTCACAAAAGGGAGTCCCACGACTCCGGAGGACAACTAAGAAGGCTGTGCACTGCAGGTTAAAGTGTCAGGGACCCAGGCTTGGCTATGCACAAAGGAAAACCTGGAAGAGTGCACAGGAGCCAGAGCAGCTGCAAATCACGCGGTACCCAGCAATGCAATCTAGCGTGGGGAGGCAAGGACTTACCTCCACCAAACTTGGACTGAAGAGTCACTGGACTGTGGGAGTCACTTGGACAGAGTTGCTGAGTTCCAGGGACCATGCTCGTCTTGCTGAGAGGGGACCCAGAGGACCGGTGATGCAGTCTTTTGTTGCCTGCGGTTGCAGGGGGAAGATTCCGTCGACCCACGGGAGATTTCTTCAGAGCTCCTGGTGCAAGAAGGAGGCAGGCTACCCCCAGAGCATGCACCACCTGGAAACAGTCGAGAAAGCCGGCAGGATGAAGCGATACAAGGTTGCTAGTAGTCGTCTTGCTACTGTGTTGCGGTTTTGCAGGCATCCTGAGCAGTCAGCGGTCGATCCTTTGGCAGAAGGTGAAGAGGGAGATGCAGAGGAACTCTGGTGAGCTCTTGCATTCGTTATCTGAAGAATTCCCCAAAGCAGAGACCCTAAATAGCCAGAAAAGGAGGTTTGGCTACCTAGGAAGGAGGATTGGCTACTAAGAGAGGTAAGAGCCTATCAGAAGGAGTCTCTGATGTCACCTGCTGGCACTGGCCACTCAGAGCAGTCCAGTGTGCCAGCAACACCTCTGTTTCCAAGATGGCAGAGGTCTGGGGCACACTGAAGGAGCTTTGAGCACCTCCCCTGGGAGGTGCAGGTCAGGGGAGTGGTCACTCCCCTTTCCTTTGTTCAGTTTTGCGCCAGAGCAGGGCTGGGGGATCCCTGAACCGGTGTAGACTGTCTTATGCAGAGGTGGGCAGCATCTGTGCTCATCAAAGCATTTCCAGAGGCTGGGGGAGGCTACTCCTCCCAAGCCATCCCACCTATTTCCAAAGGGAGAGGCTGTTACACCCTCTCTCAGAGGAAATCCTTTGTTCTGCCTTCCTGGGCCAGGGCTGCCTGGACCCCAGTAGGGCAGAAACCTGTCTGAGGGGTTGGCAGCAGCTGCAGTGGAGACCCCGGAAAGGCAGTTTGGCAGTACCCGGGTTCTGTGCTAGAGAACCGGGGGATCATGGAATTGTCTCCCCAATGCCAGAATGGCATTGGGTTGACAATTCCATGATCATAGACATGTTACATGGCCATGTTCGGAGTTACCATTGTGACGCTATACATAGGTAGTGACCTATGTATAGTGCACACGTGTAATGGTGTCCCCGCACTCACAAAGTCCGGGGAATTTGCCCTGAACAATGTGGGGGCACCTTGGCTAGTGCCAGGGTGCCCACACACTAAGTAACTTTGCACCCAACCTTCACCAGGTGAAGGTTAGACATGTAGGTGACTTATAAGTTACTTAAGTGCAGTGTTAAATGGCTGTGAAATAACGTGGACGTTATTTCACTCAGGCTGCACTGGCAGGCCTGTGTAAGAATTGTCAGATCTCCCTATGGGTGGCAAAAGAAATGCTGCAGCCCATAGGGATCTCCTGGAACCCCAATACCCTGGGTACCTCAGTACCATATACTAGGGAATTATATGAGTGTACCAGTATGCCAATGTGAATTGGTGAAATTGGTCACTAGCCTGTTAGTGACAATTTGGAAAGCAGAGAGAGCATAACCACTGAGGTTCTGGTTAGCAGAGCCTCATTGAGACAGTTAGTCATCACAGAGGGAACACATACAGGGCACATACTTATGAGCACTGGGGCCCTGCCTGGCAGGGTCCCAGTGACACATAGACTAGAACAACATATATACAGTGAAATATGGGGGTAACATGCCAGGCAAGATGGTACTTTCCTACAGTGTCTCAGTCCCGTGGAGTGTCAGGTCCTCCAACAGCCGGCCAGGAGGAGGCCACCATCGCAGTGGATCTTATTGTTATTACAAAGGAGGATGACCAGGAGGACAATTGACTGGACTTTAAATCTTGACTGTGATTGGACTTTTTATTTTCCCCTGTAAATAGACCGATTACCTTGATGTTTCCTGATGTGTTATTTTTTTGCCCAACCTCCTCCATGTCCCTTGTCCCTACTCCCTGAAGTGCATTATATTATTTAGTTTCTAACTTCCCAATGGACAGTTTTTGTTTTCCTAATATGAATATTTTGTTAAAATAATAATATGTATACAATCAACTTTGTTACGTAGTTCATTGTCTGTGCTGGACCCAGAGTATGGAAGTATACTGTATGTATAGAGTTGTTTAGCTCTGCCTTCCACATGACCCAAATTTATACAGATGGTTCTAGTGATGAACATGTCCCTCACACGTTGTTGACACATATATTGCCTACAGCCACAATAAGCATCTGGCCTTCATCAACTATTTCTCAACTCAAATTAAATGTGTAATATGTATTTTATTCACATAGTACTGTGCACACAAAGATCACATTGCTCAAGGAGATCTCACTTGTGTCTTCTCAGGTGAGATGATAAGGATCATTGTGACGCAGCGCTTTTCATGGGTTTTTTAGTTGCAGGTGAGTATAATTCCAGTACAGGGAGAGGATCTACCTGCACAGGGGGAGGTTGTACCTGCACAGGGGCAGTGTATACCTGTGCAGGGGTAGAGTCTACCTCCACAGGGGGAAGGTTTACCTGCACAGGGGAGGGTGTACCTGTACAGGGGTAGGGTCTACCTGTGCATGGGGGTCTATATGCACAGGGGGATGGTCCGCCTGCACAGGAGGTGTGTCTGTGCACAGGGGGTAGGTCTATGTGCAGAGGGGGAGGGGTTGTACCTGGACATTGAGGTGGTGATCCCTGTAGGAGGGATGCTTGGACAAAGGTAGTCAGACCCTGTACAGAGAGAGGACATGACTTTGCAGTAGAGGGCCTGTGCAAGGGGTGTGTTCCCATTGTGGATTGTTGTGGGCCCTGTGCAGGTTCCCTGACCATGGGTTGGGGTGAGATAGTGCAGGTAGATGTCCTGACTCCCCTCCATGCATTGACTTTGAATGATTTGGTATCATTTTAATTATACCCTCCACCATCTTCATAGCCAATGCATGGTGTCTTGCACTCTCTTCTCTCTGTATGACCAGGATGCCATACATCCTCTTCCCTGTGTTGACCCAGGATCTAGCCATCCTCTCCCACACCTGAGTCATTCTATGCACCAACTGTGGGATTTGGCTCATATCCTGTAAAGAGGCAGACACATCTGACAGTGTAACCCCAATGGCACAAATGTCCTGCCTCACATCTGCCTGCTGCTGGAAGAAATCATCACTCTCCGACATCAATATCTGCCAGCCCACTCTGCCAGTGATGGCCTTAGAAGAGACAAGCACATCCACCAGCAGGGGGAGGAGTAAGTGGGCGGTTGTGATGAGGAAAAACATGCCTGGGGGATACCTGTTCCTCAACAGGGCTGGTATGCCCCTTAGATGTTAGAGAGAAGGCCTAGGAAACATTGTCAGTGAAGGTTTGTGTATGGGAACCAACATGTCTGACCTAGATGTGAGGGCTGTGAAGACGTGAGGTTGGTACAGGTGGGAAATAGCCAATCCTTTGGGGTGTAGGAGGTGGCACCATCTCAATGACAGCAGATCTAGATTTAGTAGGTAATCTGCATGTACCAAAATGTGTGGTCAAGGGATTGGCTTCCACATCACTTGCAGTTAGTCCCTGATCTTCTATCCCCTCTACTTCATCCTCCTCCCCCGGTGCTGTGGTGGCAGCTAAGAGGTCAGCTTGGAAGAGGAGTGGGTTCCAACTTCGGATTGCCCGGCACCCGTCAATGGTGAATGGTGCATCCTCCCAACTCAAGTAATTCTCATCACCACCTATGAGACAGAGTTTGCAACAGGCTAAGTAATTGGCTTTCAGCATGATGTGTACAATGTGCCACATGTGACCTGGTTTGTGTACACTTAGATGTGATAGCTCACAATGTGACATTGAGATGTATAATGCAGATGTACTATGCAAATGCAAGATCGCCAGTTCTCAGTACAGGTCTGTGTGGTGTTGAGATCCCACTAGATGTCAACTGTTGGACCGGGCTCCTTGAATGTGTTTCAGAAGAACTGGTCTGTGACCCAGCTGCTTTGGAAAGAAGTGACAACATGATTACTGTTCAGCATGTATAATATGTGATAATGCACACCAGTAACACTTTTTGCTGAACTTGTTGGATATCTTTTACACACCAACTACGGGAGAGTGCTACAATGGCAATATCTTCTCATTCCATTCCAAACGATTTTGGTTCTTGTTGATAGGTAGGGTATGAATAGATTACATTATATGGCTGACTTAACAGACGGACAGATGGCAATGGGTCTGCTGCAGCCAGGAAGTCTCCCAAAACCATAGATTGTGTCATCTGAATCACTGAAATAGTCCTGGCAGCAGCTGTAATGAAGCATAGGTATCCATTACAGAGTACAAAGGATAGTGGTGATGAATCTACATGTATATGTCAGAAATATGAACCAGTGATCTACAAGTTAGAAATGGCCCTCATATCACTCAGGTATAATAATTACAGGCAAACATTTCATTGGCGGTTACTGAGAGCTAAGTGGTGGTAATAATTTGGTCATTCTGCACTGGCTACCTATGGATACACCTACAATTTAGGTGCATCATGCATCCCATGTATGATGTTTTATCCAAGTCTTCCAGAACATGCAGGGTTGTATGAACTTTGCACCTCAGGTTTAGTCAGTACATTGACAAGTACAGGTATGACATACACAATTAAATAACAAGGTCTAGGTAATTTTTTTTTTTATACACCGCCTACCCCTAACATTGCTAGGTTTGTACTGTAAGGTGAGCCATTTCTGCTGTGCACTTCTCATTTAGCCTGTGTTTCCAAAATATGTGTACAACATCACGGTCTATTTTACCTGACACTTTACACGGTTGTGTACCTGTAGTCCTCTATTCAGGAGTTCACCTATTTGTGATCATGGTGGCAAAGTGAAATAAATATATATCTAGGATCCCACAAGTGTAAAATCTGAGCTGATCCCCATATTTACTGCTTTCACATTGTGCAGTTCAACCACTAGGGGCCACATTTAACAACACCCTAGTGCCACATTGCGCCACATTGGTGTCATATGTTTTGAAGCTAATGTGGTGTTAGGTTGGCAAAAATGCCATGCTACATTTACAAAGCGACGCAATGCATGCATTATGCCACTTTGTAAATCCTTGGGCCACATTATGCCTGCACCAGGCATAATGTATGCAAGGAGGGCATTCTGTCGCTAGCAGGCCCAAGAAATTGGCACAGTGAAATGGAACACATTTCACTGTGACAATTTTTCTGTCATTTTTATGGGCTGCTCAGATAAGGCATCAAAATGACGCATCAATTTCAATCATTGGGCCCCGTTGCACTTTGCTAAACTAGTGTCAACATTTTTGATGCTAGTGTAGCAAAGTTCCACAATAGTGGCAAAAGTGTTGACGCTATTGATCTAACTACCTCCATGGTGCAACGTATGTTAAATACAGTGCAACCATGGTGTTGTTAGGTGCCGGTAGAAGGGCACAGAAAAAGTGGTGCATCAGTGATGATGCACCACATTTTCATAAATCTGGGCGTAGATGTGTAGGCTTCCCCCTCTACACTCAACTTGCCAGCCACTATGACACTCCCAAACTGAAAGCCTGCTGACATGAGTGCAGCACTCACCAACACCAACATCAATACATTAGTTGTGTCCTGGGATTTAGTAAACAATTATCCATATCATGAACTCAGAAAGGGTTGTGCCTCCACCTCTACATGATGTACTTGGGGTCATATTTATGAGCCCCACAATGCACCGGTGGATAAACCAGTAAATCATGTCTACTCGGCCAGGCCTCTTGGAATGTGTCAGGACTGTACAATTCACTGTGTTGCCTTACTCTGCACTCGAGTCGTATTCGGTGTACAATGGGGATACCTGTGAGACTTCCCCAGATTGATAAAACCATGTATACCAGAGAGAAGCACAAATGCCTTACACAGTTTGAGAAGAGACATACAGTTTTGCTACATGTTGACTCGCTTCCCTACCCAATCAATATCTACCTACATGAGGGGAAATATGTACCCTTAAGTAAGTATTGTATATATGCATTATTGGTAGACCTATCATTGGCCAACATGTCAGGTAGTAGTATACTGCTGTGATCCATTGAGGAGCATATGAGGATGAGTAAAAACAGTAACATTAGGCACACTTCACATACTGCTGACATTTACACCACAGTTTAGGAGCAGTAGCATTTGGGAGAGTAATTTTTATATTTCCTTACCAGTGTCTGACATCCACCCTGTGTGTGAGCTGTGACCAAATATCACACCTGTACATGTTGCAGAGATCACTGCAGGCTGTTCTTTTCTGGACAATGTCCCAGGGCCTACAATGATATATGTGTGTTAAGATAACATATTGGTTGGCACATGTGATACAAAACATTACCTAGTTCATTTCACAGGTTTACCACAGTTCATGAATCCCGTGTACTGTAGCTATGGCTTAACTGTAACAATGTAGGAGATTATGCCCTTCCCTGGCCATGTTTATGTACCAGTTTGTGCTGATGGTATGGGTTTTTGTGCTCCATGACATTGCCTCCCTGATGGTGCAGTGACCTGTGCTCCCGTGTGTGACTGCCCTCTAGCTGTATATTTCCACAAAAGGGAAAAGTGATCAAACACTACCAAGACATTTCGTTCTGTGCAACCTGTCACAATACTATACACTTGTATCTACATGCGAACAGCAGTAGTAAATGAATGAGGGACATTATCTATTACAATGAACTAATGTTAAGTGGATGAGGCAGCAGTGGTGGGCCACTGTTTGGGACTGAGGTATAGTAAAATGCAATTGCCATTACAAAGGTTTCTGAAACTTGTAGTGTTATGGACTTTCTGAGGCCATTGAGGATGAGACACCATACAGATTGCACTTACTTGGGACAAATTCATGGACACGTTTTTAGAGTATCACAAACATTACTCATTGTGTGTCATTGTTAGTATTATTGCAATTTACCTGGAATCACACTGTGGGCATCAGTCATAGGCAGTACGTGGAGCAGGTGTGGGTCTATAGTGGAGAGGACATCCCTCTCAATGGGGTGAGTTGGAGGTGGGCTCCAGTTTGTACACCAGGGAGGGCTCTAGCCACCTCTATCCTAGTGTACTTTTCTTTCACTCTCCTTTTTTCATCCTGCCACTTCTTTGTGATGTCATTAACAGTCCGGATGTCCTCCCCCAGTGCAGTGACTGTCCTGGCCAAGTGCTGCCATAAGGCTACCTTCTCAGAGGAACTGCTGCTGTAGGGTGGGAGACCATGCAGTCTCTTGTAGTTCCGCATAACACATTTCAGTATCATGGTGTTCTCCTCCTCTGTGTAATTCCTTTTCCCCCAGGTGGGCAGCATGGCATCAGGATTTATAGCAAAGGAACTGGGTGGTTGTGGTGAAATCAGTGCCTTTCTTGAGTGCTGCTTTTATCTGGCTTCTGGTCTGGGTTGCAGGTGGGATAATGCAGGTGTATGTGGTTACAATAATTCTGCCCCCAGTCGGATGCTCCACCCAGAGGGCAGATCATCCCTCTCGGCTGCGGTTTATCCACCCGAGTGCATGCATAGCTTACCTTTGTGAATGCCAATCAATCATAAACGTATGCTTTTGGTCTAAACTTAGACCAAAAGTGTAAGTTTACCTTTGTGAATTATTACCATTCTTGATATAAAATCAGAATGACATTTTGCACAGGTATCATTCTGTGAATAAACAATTTGTCAGAGCTGACAGTTTTACAGTCTGGTAAAGATATGTAAATAGATCTTTCTAAATCTATTTGTGTTTGTGAAGAAAAATAAAAAAATGTACAGTCATGCTGCCTTGAGTAACTAAGTCCAAGTTGGTCATCATTAGGTATCATCTCTTCACTAAGAAAATAAATAGTACCATCTAGAACTTGTGTGCATGTTCATGAGTGTTTTGCATAATAGAACAAATCCTGTGCACAGATCAGTAATATCTGTAATACAAGATGCAGAAAATGTTTTAGTTCTATCACTGCACATGCATTGTTACACGGTAAGAAGCACAGAGCACATTCTTTAAAAAAAATCTGTTCAATTGCATAAACTAGATGAGTTAAAGAAAATAGTGCGTTGAGGACTATATTAGCATAATAGTTGCCTCAGAGGGGTTGGACAACTGTTAATCAACAATATCACCAGCATTTGTTTTATTTTTTCCTTCAAAACTTTGTTGTCTTTCTCACAGTTTTACTCCAGAATATCACTGTGATCCTTTGAAACCTTTCATTTTGCTAAGATTTTAGGCTTTTCTCAAACTAGATACTGTCCTAAAGAAGGAGCATACAGACTTCTCAAAGGGCTGTACTCTTTGACAAATCTGAATCAGCATTTAATTTACTGTCATCAAACACTATAAGATACAAACTGGACAAAGTTGTAACCCTTGACAATGCTAAATATGACATGCCTTCCTTTGCTGCCAATGTTATTAATTACTACACCTACACTCAAACCTTGAGATTTATGGTTGTTACAGCATTTGCTAGAGACAGTGGGAACTGCTTCTCTGAACATATATGTCCTTTACAAGCAAGAAATGAGCAACAGACCTTACTATTTGTTTCACACCTTCAAGTTGTTATGAAACAAAATGAAATCCATTATTTTATCCATGACACCATTAAGTAATGTTTCCTCAACATTCGAACTATACTGCAAAATTGCCCTACAGTTTTTGCAAAAATGCAACACTTTCCTAATCCTGCAGTTTTAGAAATATACTTCTTCAAAGAATCCAATTTTTACTACTTTTTCATTCAAAAATATTGCTACTCCTTGTTCCATTTGATCAATTGCTGTGAGATTCAATATTTCGTCTTTCTCCAGTTGTAGCAGTTCTTCACTGAAAGAAGTGCTTTCTTGAAGAGTAGGCATTAGACACACAATGGGTTTTTCTTGATGAATAAGTTCATATAGTATCCATGCCGCAGATTTTCTGGAAGGAAATATATTCTTTATATGTCGGGTTTCCAAACAATGTTTTCCTTCTTTTGACAGTATCCCTGTTCAGATGTCCTTTAGAATATTTCCATATTGTATGTCAGATGCCTGAAACATGTTCCTAATTAGTTCTTTGTATTGGAAATTGAACCAAATGTTTACATTTCCAATGCTTCCTAAAGAATTATGAGTTTCTTCTTGTAGAAGGGTGTTGAACACAGGCACTCCTTTTACAGGGGTAAGTTGTAGTATATCACTGAAAACAATTACATGCTTTCCTCCAAAAAGTACATATTACTCTGTCTTCAGTGTCTGTTGCATTCTCAAATGGACAAAGGTAAGCTTTACGTTTGAGACCACGCTTACCTCGATGAATAAAATTTCAATTCTTTCAAATCTCTGGAAGCTTTGTAACAAGCTAACTTTTGCTACTCCATTTTATTATTGTGCTCAACAGATAGCATAAGTAGCCAATGCAAGGTAATTCCTTTAATGTTGTGTGGAGCTAATTCAGTAGGTGCTGTTATTACACATGACAAAATGGAGTCTGTAATCCTCTGCTGGTAAGTGTAAGAACTTAGATTAACAACTTTTCCCCAGCACCAGATTGACTGCTGACATATAATACAATCGGCTTAAATGTTGAACTTTTACATTGACTTTTTTTGTGGGAGAATACATGTTCTATTTTTTCTTTTATTCACATGTATATTTTATTCTGCTCATCATTCAATTGTTCAACTAAGGGGGTGATTTGTTAAAATTTGCACTGGTTTTGCATCATAAAAGTGACACAAACGGTTGTATGTCCGAAGAAAGCATGCCTTTACAACGCATGCCATTACTCCGCAGTTATTACAATGAATGTGTTTATAACACACATTCCTTTATCACGCATATCATTACAGTGACATACCTTAAGGAAAGTGCTGGACTTTGGGGCAGAATAATTTACTATTCCAAATGCAGTCTATGCAACAGTAGGGAAAGCGTTTGACTTTAAAGTCCAATACTGCTTTCCCTAAGGTATGTTGTTGTAACGACATGCGTTGTAAAGGAATCCATGGTAAAGATGTTTCCCATGTAATGACTGCGTTGTAAGTGCTGCAAGTGGTTTGCCCCTCTTGGTAAAGACTGTTTCCCGATGCAACCAAGTACAAAATATTTTTTTATTATTTACTTTCCAGCTCAAAACATGTTTTGCACTATAAATGAACCACAAGTAACACAAAGCAGTGCTGGTTTGGATTACTTAGCATCAAGGGGGCATTACATGGGCATTCTCATGCAACTACCCAACCTTTTTGATGCAAAATGCTATCTACAAAAAATGTGACACTTTGTTGTGTGTCAAAAAATAACGTCTTTCATAACCAGACGTGAAAAGGAAAAAAGTTGTCATTTCTCATTTCTTTTCCTACTTTGGATGTGTGCTGCACTGTGAAGAACAAATACAAAGTAGGAAAAGTTTCAATGTTTTCTAGGCATAGTATTTTCTACTGGAAGGGAATCCTTCTAGTACAAAACCTATCCCAGACTCTTGCACATAGCCTTGCACTATGGAGCAAAGGTGTATGGTGGCGCATGGCAGCAAAAATCTCTGCCATCACTAAGTAGAGGGGAGGAGAAAGTTATATCTCTGTAGATATGGTACTCTCCTGCTCCTTCCCTGTTCCACAATACAATGCAGAATTTTTGACTGTTGCTTGCAATTTCTGCCAGTTTAGTAAATATGCCCCTAAGTATTCTAAATCATCATTTTCTTCTCTTGCTTTTTGCATTGCAGTCTCCACGTCATTCATGGCTATAGTGGCTACATTTTTAATTATTGGCTGACCAATAGGATCTTGACTTATAGGACCAGAGCATGGGCTATATTGTGAACTTTCTTTGCTATCTCAGTAGCAACTGTTTCTTTCTGTTAAATCTCATTATTTAACATTTTCAGGTAGTTGGGAAAGACTGAACTCTGAATGCTGACTTTGCAGGATTAAAAGAATCTTTATAGTAGTCATACTGTCTGAGTAACTCCGTTTCAGAACTTCAAGTCTTAAACAGTTGCAGAAGTGCTAATTAGAAAAACTCTTTTTTTCAGGAGTTTGATGACTAAAGGCCTCATTACGGTTGTGGCGGTCCAACGACCACCACATTCCTTGACAGTCGGAATGCCATCACTTTGGCAGTCTGACTGCCCATTTACAATCCTGGTGGGCAGACACGTCAGGGGACTACCGTTCCAACTGCGATAATGGCTCCTGGCGGCATGACGCTGGTCAAGCTTGTAACCAGCCAAGGTGGAGGTGAACTCAGTACCACCTGGCTGACTATAACTGCACTTTCTGCCAGCCTTTTTATGGAAGGGACCCCACCATTCAAAGGCTGGCCGAAAGCCAGTGCCGGGGGCCATCCTGCCCATCACTATCGAAATGCGCGCTGTCTGCTTTGCTTTGCACATTCTGAGAGTGCGTTAGGATATTGGTCTTGGCTCCAGTAAAGGATCCAAGACCAAAACCCTAACACTGTTGCCGCCAATCAGCCCAGCAGGAACGGGTATTTCAATGTGCAAGCCGGTCAACCTGGTGGGAACATTGTAATACTCTTGGGGAGAACATCACCACTATGATGATGGCATCCTCCCCATGAGTTTGGCGGTCAGTGGTGGGATCGTCAAATTCATAATGGTGCCCTAAGTTTTCTCTGGTTTATTAAACTACTTTTTGCATGCTGAACCAAACAACTGTCACAACCAAATACAACATATTACCCTTCATCTACATTTTCTGTCACATTGTTTCAATACCTGTAGTGTTGCAGAGTCTCATAAAGAGAATGTTTTCAAGGTGTGGACTTCTTCTTGGATAATAAGTATCCAACCTATTAGTTTTTACCATACCCCTACTCTCCAATTCAAACTCTGCTATATACTGAATTTCTGGGAAAGACTTCAAGACTCTGTTACGTGTGTTGGCAAGACCTAACTGAACCAAACAAGTCCCCTAGACTTCAATTACAAGCAGAATTCAACCTGTCACAGCACTCATAGGAACTTATCACCCCATGCAAAAACAATTTCAAGCTGAAGCTGTACATTTGTCTGAGAGATTTTTCTGCAGAAATCTCCTCCTACATTTCCTTCATCTCTGTCTTCTCTGATTTTGAAATTGTTGGAAGATGGATTATTGGTAAGGGCCACTAACCCCTACCAGGTCCAGTCAGGATAAACTTTATTGTCAAATTGTGCATGCTACTGGTACAGTGTATTTCTAAAAGGTCAAGAAGGGAATGCTTATGTTGTCTGTCTGTACCATGCTGAAGAGGTCCATGACTCGCATATCATGACCAATTCCCCCTAGTTGACATGGCACACTTACAGTATCAGTCACTAACCACATATAAAGTTCAAAGTCCCAGAAAGTTATTGGAAGTAGATTTGTGTCAGTTGGTTTCTGCAATTTACATCTTCCCCTTCCTCATCCTCACCATCACTCTCCTCACCTCTCTGAGGTAACAGATCAGGACCTATAGCACCCTCCACCTCCAAAAGGGGGATTGAATGTGTCACTGCCACTTTGTGCAGCATGCAGCAGGCCACCATTATCCTACACACCTTATCAGGCCCATAGGCTAGGGAATCCCCAGAGATATGTAGGCACCAAAATCTAGCCTTCAGGAGACCTATGGTGCGCTCTATCACCCTCCTAGTACGTCCATGGGCCTCATTGTAGTTCCTCTCTGCATCCGTCCTGGGATTCCTCACTGGTGTCAGGATCCAACGCAAGTTTGGATAGTCCGAATCACCTAGAGAAATGGTCAATACAGAGTTGTCATTGGAATGTCCTTAGTCTGACAGGCTGTTTTTCAGCAATATGTCAGTTAGTGACAGGCACACTTACTTATGATCCACCCTCTGTCCTCTTAGAGTTGTTCCATCTTTTGTGGCACACTACTGTTCCTCAAAACAAATGAATCATGGACTGAACCAGGAAACATGGCATTCACATGAGATATGTACTGGTCTGCTGTACATACCAATTGGATGTTCATGGAGTAAAAGTTCTTCCTCTTTCTGTACACCTGTTTACTCACTCTTGGGGGGATGATGGGTATGTGGGTTCCATCGATGGCACCAATAACATGGGGTATGTTTGCAAAGGCATAGAAGTCTGATTTGAATCGCACATAGGATTGCAGATGTTGTACAAATGCATTTAGAAATCTTGTAAGTACCTGGCTGAACATTGGCTGTAAGAAACCAGCACCCATGCCCACTGTCACTTGAAATGAGCCTGTGGCCAGGAAATGGAGTACGGAGAGCACCTACACCTCAGTTGGAATGGCATGCTGATTACGATTTCCGGGAGTCAGTGCAGGATCCAGTAATGCACATAGGTCCTGAATAGTTGCATGTGTGATTCTGTAAGTGATAGTGATCTGACGTTCAACCATGGTCCCCATATCCACAAGTGGTCTGTACACAGAAGGTGTCCTTCCAAGCCACAAGGGTCTGTACCTGTGAGGGGTAAGAACAAGGAGTCATGTGCACACATACACAGGCATATTTACTAAACACATTCACTGCATTCTTCATAGTAGTGTCTATAAAATAACTGCAACCTGACAGATGTACATTGTCATCACTAAGAGGGAACGGAGTAAATCATGTGTGATAATTTACTCTATGGATAGAGACATATGTGATTCATATGGCTAGTAGGCCCAGCATTGTGACTAAACTGAATTTCAAGATGCGTAGATGATGGCAAAATGTCTGCCCACTGTAGTTCTGCCCCTTCATTGTGGAAGTGACCTAAGACCGCTAGCGGTTGACGTCACAGCGTTCAGCGATGTTTACCGCTGTTCGCACCCTCATTGGATAACATGGATGCCAATGGGTAATCTTGGCGTATCATGATCGCCGCCGGTGGTGACGGTGCATTCCACTGCGGAACGTACGCGCCTTCGTCATCGTGTGCTCACTTGACTCCCTCATCTTGGGCGGACAAGTACTCCACTTCATGTACTGCTGTGGCATGCCTCTGGCTATGGATGTTCCCCGTGGGGCAGGGGAAAGGGCTCCGGCCTTCATCCAGGAAGAACTGGAGAAACTGGTGGAAGGGGTCCTGCCCCTGTGCGGCAGACTGTACAGCTGGTCAGAGGTATAGGTGAGTCCGGGTTTGGGGGCACTGTGTGTGTAATGGATGGAGTGGATTGCTCTGATGTGCATTCCTGTGAGCCAGGATGGGGCTTGGTGCATGGAATGCTGCGTGCCACTGTCCTGCATGTCTGGGAGCACTGTCTGTCATATGTCTAACAATCAGCCAGCCATTGCCATTGTGCAGGTGCCTGACCCCTGTGTTTGTTCTCTGTGTCTCCCTACTAGGTCAGCGCCCACCAGAAGAGGGCACATCGCCACGGAGGTACGGACCCTGGGGGTTTACAACTGGTGGAGCACACACTGTCGGAAGAGGTGGGAGGACCTGCGGCGCTGGGCACGGAAGATCAGTGAGGCCTAGCTGGGGAAGTCCTTCCAACGTGGTAGGGGTGCCCGTAGGGCACTGACCCCCTTAATGCGAAGGATCTTGGCGGTGGCGAAGCCGGACCTGGATGGGCGCTTGAAGGCTGCACAGCAGTCATAAGGGGGTGAGTACTCACAGCTCATACTTCAGCCTGGAATGATGAGTGTGTGTGCAATAGGGCTCATGGGGCTTAGAGCAGGGTTTTGACTAGTGTCCAGCTACTGTCTGCTCCCCAAAGGGTGTAGGGGTGTCCCTGTCAGGTTTCACCTAGCTCATCTTCAATGCAATGACAGGATATGGGTGTAGGTCAGAATACTGCTCAGTAGTTAGGGCCATGATCATCGGCCTAGTGCACGGTGCTGCCTGTTGGGTGTGTCTGCTAGGTAGGTGCATGTCTGGCCATTATGTATTAGCATTCAGCTACTTACAAGTGTCTCTTCTGTTTTGTCTCCCCATCCCTGTTCTCTTTTGTGTGTCTGGTACAGCATCAACATCAGGCGAGGGAGCTGAGGCACCGCCTAGTGGGGAGACAGCGGCCCACGGATCCTCAGAGGCAGAGACAACGGACGCCCAGGGGACCAGTGGGTGGGAGGGCGAGGGGACTTCCACGTGGGAGGCTACTACCACCAGTAGTAGTGACTCTGAAACCTCCTCCGATCGGGGTCCTCCGGCGGTGGCGGACACTAGTGGACAAATCACGAACGTGACATCTTCCGCCACCATCCATACCATCAGTGCCCTCCCTTCTGCTCCCCACCGAGTTGGCCATGCCTGCCCACCCAGAAAGGTGGGTACCTCCTTCGCCCCAGGCAACTCCTCCCCTGCCCCAGTCAGCCATGCTGCCCTCACAGAGGAGGCTATTGACCTCCTGAGAACCATCTCTGTAGGGCAGACAACTATCGTCAATGCCATCCAGGGGCAAGCATCAGAGGTGCAGCAGACAAATGCCTATCTGGATGCCATTCACAGTGCCGTGTCTGTCCTACAGAGATCTTTTCAGGGTCTGGCCTCCTCTTGGACGGCAGCCAGTTTCCCTGGTCATTCCTTCCCCCCTCCAACCTCCTCTACCCCTTCCAGCACCCCACTCCCTTCACCCGTCCAAGGCACACATTCAGACATGCAGTCAAGCACTTCAACACACAAAAAACACACTTCCAAACACAAGCACCACACCTCCCACCACAAGCATTCACACAGCCAACATACACCTGCACACACAACAACGTCCACTTCCCCCAGTGTGCCCGCCTCTTCTGCCTCCCTGTCTGTCCCCTCTACATGCACACCCTCATGTACTGCACCGTCACTCACTGTTACTGCTCCTCTTCCTGCACTCACTACAATAGCAGACAGCCATAGATGCACTCCATACACCACACCTGCACTCACCACCACCACTATAGTTGACACATGCAGCACACTCACCCGACTTGCAGACACCCACCCAAGATACATCCACACTAGCTGTCTGTCTTCTCCCACTGTGTCCACCCCCCACCTCCCTCGCAGCAAGACACCCACCCATCAGACAACCACCACACCACAGCATAGTGAGCAGTCACTGGCACCCACTACACACACACCTACACCCCATACATCAACTCCCTCTGCCTCCACTCCCATGCCCTCATCCACGCCCACCCCAGCTGCTCCCAAGAAACCTTTCCTCTCCCTTGTAGACCTGTTCGAACTCACTGGCCCACCCCATCTTTTCCAAAAACGTGCCCACCTCCTTGCCCTTTCCGCTCCTTCCACATCGCAGCCCACCCCGGTCCAATCTTCCATTTCCCGTGCCCCTTCTCCATTGAAGAAGAAGTCCCGCGCTGAGCCTAAGGCATCCAGCTCTGCCCATGCAAAACAGCCCCCACCCCCTTCTAAGGAGAAGCCCACCCCCTCCAACCTCCTTACACAAGTCAAAGTCCCGTCCCATCGTAAATCACCACCCCCAACTCCCACCCCCATTCCGTGAGGTGCCTGGATCCCCCTATTGTGCCCTGTTGAGTGGAGTACCCAGCACTTGTGAGAGTTAGGTGTGGCCAGTTGTGGCCAAGGAAAATTTACTTTTTATGGACTGGCCATTGGCCCTGTTTTCATCATTTCGCTCAGTGAGCTTCATAATAAAGTTTCGATGTGGCCTGTGTTTGGGCTGCACGCAGTTCCACCCTGGTGTTTGTTTAAATAATTTATGGCTGTGGTGCTATTGTATGTCCTATGGCCACGTTGCAGTGGCCTTCGATCGGGTATGTCCCTCTTGGTGTGGGGTGTCTGACTATTGCTGCTGGGTAGGGTTGGGGGGGCTTTGCGGGATGGGTGGAGTGGGTGAGTGTGTAACTTTGCCCTTTCCTCCCTTGTTTTGTAGGTTGCAGTACTTACTGTCATCGTCTTTGTCGGCGGTCTCGGTCGTGTAGATATATGGCAAGGAGCAAGAGGGTCTCAAGGCACTAGGGAGGTGGAGGAGGGGGGGTGGGCCAGGGAAGGTCACTGGTCGAACAGCCAAGTCTTGAGGTTCTTTCTGAAGACTAGTAGGTCTTTGGTTTTGCGAAGGTCGGTGGGGAGGGAGTTCCAGGTTTTGGGGGCGAAGTAGGAGAAAGACCTGCCTCCTGTGGTGGTGTGCAGGATGTGGGGGACATTGGCTAATGCGAGGTCGGCTGATCGGAGGTTGCGTGTGGGAGTGTGGAAGTTTACTAGTTCATTAAGGTAGGTTGGGCCGGTGTTGTGGAGGGATTTTTGTGTGTGGATGAGGACCTCGAATGTGATTCTCTTGTCTATGGGGAGCCAGTGTAGGGATTTGAGGTGTGGTGAGATTCGTTCGTGTCGGGGGAGGCCAAGGACGGGTCGCGCGGCTGTGTTCTGGATTCATTGGAGTTTGTGTTTGAGTTTGAGTGTGGTGCCGGCGTAGAGGGCGTTGCCGTAGTCCAGTCTGCTGCTGATGAGTGCATGGGTGACTGTCTTTCTGGTCTCTGGGGGGATCCATTTGAAGGATTTTTTTAGGGTGCGGAGTGTGTGGAAGCAGGAGGAGGTTAGAACATTGATTTGCTGTGTCATGGGGAGGGCGGGGTCGAGGATGAGGCCGAGGTTGCGTGCATGGGTTGCAGGGGTGGGTGCGGGGCCTAGGGCGGTGGGCCACCAGGAGGCGTCCCATGTGGTTTTGTTGGGCCAAAGATGATGACTTCGGTTTTGTTTGAGTTGAGCTTGAGATGGTTAGTGGTCATCCAGTTGGCGGTGTCTAGGAGAGCGGCGTGTAGGTTGGTTTTGGTGGTGGTAGGGTTGCGGGTGAGGGAAAGGATGAGTTGGGTGTCATCTGCATATGAGAGGATGGTGATTCCGTGTGCTCGAAGAATGTTGGCTAGGGGGATCATGTAGATGTTGAAGAGTGTGGGTCTGAGAGAGGACCCTTGGGGGACTCCGCAGGTGATCTTGGTAGTGTTGGAGTGGAAGGGCGGGAGGTGGACTTTCTGGGTTCAGTCGCTGAGAAAGGAGGAGAGCCAGTCTAAGGCTTTGTGGTGGATTCCTATGTTGTGGAGACGTTTGCAGAGTGTGCGGTGGCAGACTGTATCAAAAGCTGCGGAGAGGTCTAGGAGGATGAGTGCGACGGTCTCGCCTTTGTCGACTTTGGTCCTGATGTCGTAAGTGCATGCGATGAGGGCGGTTTCTGTGCTGTGGTTCTTGCGGAACCCAGATTGTGAGGGGTCAAGGGTGTTGGTTTCTTCGAGGAAGTGGGATAGGCAAGTGTTGCCTAATTTCTCTGCAACCTTGGCGGGGAACGGGAGGAGGGAGATGGGGCGGTAGTTGGAGAGGATCTCCGGGTCGGCTTTATTTTTTTTAGGAGAGCGGTAATTTCTGCATGCTTCCAGGGGTCTGGGTAGGTGGCGGAGTCAAAAGAGGAGTTGATTATATTGTGGAGTATGGGGGCGATGGTAGGGCTAGCTTTGTTGTGGATGCGGTGTGGACAGGGGTCGGAGGGGGAACCGGAGTGGATGAAGTTCATGTTTTTTTCCATTTCTACGTGCGTGGTAGGGGTCCATGTGGATAGTGTGGTGGGGTCTTGAGGGGGGGTTGAGTTGGGTGGGAGAGGGGTACGTGTGGTGGGTGGGTGTGATGTGAAGCTGTTGTGGATGTCCAGGATTTTGTGGAGGAAGTGGTTGGAAAGGACGTCACATAGGTGCTGTGTGTGTGTGGGGTCTATGTTGCTGGCTTTGGGTTTGGCAAGTTCGTTGATGATGGTGAAGAGTTCTTTGCTGTTTTGGGAGTTGTTGTCAAGGTGTGTCTTGTAGTGAACTCTTTTAGCAGTGGGTATGAGTTGGTGATGGGAGCGAATGTTGGTTTTGAGTGTGGAGAAGTTGGTTGAGGAGGGTTCTATTCTCCATATTTTCTCAGCTTGGCGGCATTTGCACTTGGAGTCTTGGAGTTCAGGGATGAACCATGGGGCGTTCTTGATGTTGCGGGTGGTGATGTGTCTTCTGAGGGGTGCTAGTGTGTCTGCACAGGTAGTGATCCATTTGGAGAGCTTGTGTGCTCCTGCGTTGTGGTCATTGGTGGGCGGGGGTTATGGGGCAGTTGGGAGTTTAGACGTTCTGTGGGGATCTTGTCCCACATGCAGTAGGGTGTGGTGTGTTGATGGTAGTGTGTGGGCGGTTTGGTGAAGGAGAAGTAGACGCAGCGGTGGTCTGTCCAGGGGAGTTCGGTGCTGTGGGTGTAGGCTATGTGTTGGCTTGAGGTGAAGATTGCGTCCAGCGTGTGTCCTGCTGAGTGGGTGGGTGCAGTGATCAGTTGTTTGAGTCTGAGGTTGTTGAGGTTGTCTATGAGGGAGGTAGTGTTGTGGTCTTGTGGGTTTTCTAAGTGAAAGTTGAAATCACAGAGGATGATGTAGTCTGTGGAGGTGAGGGCGCACGGGCTGATGCTGTCTGCGATGGTGTCGCAGAAGGCGGGGCATGGTCCGGGTGGTCTGTAGACTAGTGTACCTCTGAGGGTGGAGTTGTTGTTGATGTGGACGAGGAAGTGCATGTGTTCAGTGTTGCCGATAGTGTGTTGGGAGCTGGTGGTGACTTTGATGGTGTCTCTGTGTAGGACGGCAATGCCTCCGTCTGGCATGTTTAGGAGGTCTTTGCGTTGGAGTTTGTATCCCTTGGGGGTGGCTATGGCTATGTCGGGTTCTGAGGAGAGGTTGGTCCAGGTTTCCGTGAGGAAGGCGATGTCAGGTGAGTGTGTAGTGATGAGGTCCCAGAGGTCTATGGCATGTTTGTGAAGGGAGCGGATGTTAAGTAGCAGGCAGTTGAGGTGGTTGTGGTGGGTGCTGTTGGTGTGGTGCGTGAGGGTGTTGTTGAGGGGTGTGTTCTGGTTGTGGGCTGGTGTGCTGCGGGTTGGTTGGTGGGGGCAGAGTGGGTGAGTTTTGTATTAGGGGTGTTGTGTTTGTTGAGGGTGGGGTCGCTATGGTTGGTGTGTGGTGTGAGGGATGACAAGCAGGAGAAGTGGCAGATGTAGCAGGTGAAGGGGCCATGAGTGTGTGTGGGGCTAGATGTGGTGCATGTGGGGTGGGGGCCTGGGTTGAGGGAGTGGAGGGTGAGGGGGGAGTAAGTGTGCCTGGGAGGGCCAGGGGTTCTGGCGCTGGGCGCGGACGGGTGCAGGCGGCCGTGCCGCGGCTGCCATAAGAGGAGGGGAGGGTGGGAGTGGCAGCTGGGAGGCTGGAGGGCCTGTCCTATGAGAGGGCTAGGGGGTGGGGCCCCAGGGGACGCAGCGGCGTGGTTTTGGAGAGAGAAGAAGGGTGAGAGAAGAACGGAGTGTGAAGAAAGGTGAGAGAAGAACGGAGAGAGAAGAACGGTGGGAGAAAGGAGGGGGGAGGCGGGAGGGGCGGCAGGGGACGCAGCGGCGGGGTTATGGAGAGAGAAGAAAGGTGAGAGAAGAACGGAGAGAGAAGAACGGTGAGAGAAGAATGGAGAGAGAAGAACGGTGAGAGAAAGGAGGGGGGAGGTGGGAGGGGCGGCAGGGGACGCAGTGGCGGGGTTTTGGAGAGAGAAGAAAGGTGAGAGAAGAACGGAGAGAGAAGAACGGTGAGAGAAAGGAGGGGGGAGGCGGGAGGGGCGGGAGGGGCACCAGGGACGCAGCGGCGGGGTTTTGGAGAGAGAAGAAAGGTGAGAGAAGAATGGAGAGAGAAGAACGGTGAGATAAAGGAGGGGGGAGGTGGGAGGGGCCGCAGGGGACGCAGTGTCGGGGTTTTGGAGAGAGAAGAAAGGTGAGAGAAGAACGGAGAGTGAAGAAAGGTGAGAGAAGAACGGAGAGAGAAGAACGATGAGAGAAAGGAGGGGGGAGGAGGGAGGGGCCGCAGGGGACGCAGCGGCAGGGTTTTGGAGAGAGAAGAAGGGTGAGAGAAGAACAGAGTGTGAAGAAAGGTGAGAGAAGAATAGAGAGAGAAGAACGGTGAGAGAAAGGAGGGGGGAGGTGGGAGGGGCGGCAGGGGACGCAGTGGCAGGGTTTTGGAGAGAGAAGAAAGGTGAGAGAAGAACGGAGAGAGAAGAAGGGTGAGAGAAAGGAGGGGGGAGGCGGGAGGGGCGGCAGGGGACGCAGCGGCGGGGTTTTGGAGAGAGAAGAAAGGTGAGAGAAGAACGGAGAGAGAAGAACGGTGAGATAAAGGAGGGGGAGGCGGGAGGGGCCGCAGGGGACGCAGCGGCGGGGTTTTGGAGAGAGAAGAAAGGTGAGAGAAGAACAGAGAGTGAACAAAGGTGAGAGAAGAACAGAGAGAGAAGAACGGTGAGAGAAAGGAGGGGGGAGGTGGGAGGGGCCACAGGGGACGCAGCAGCGGGGTTTTGGAGAGAGAAGAAAGGTGAGAGAAGAACGGAGAGAGAAGAACGGCGAGAGAAAGGAGGGGGGAGGTGGGAGGGGCCGCAGGGGATGCAGCGGCGGTGTTTTGGAGAGAGAAGAAAGGTGAGAGAAGAAGGAGAGAGAAGAAAGGTGAGAGAAGAACGGTGAGAGAAAGGAGGGGGGAGGCAGGAGGGGCCGCAGGGGACACAGCAGCGGGGTTTGGAGAGAGAGATCACGGGAGAAGGAGGTGGCGCGGAGGGCAAGGCGGGAGCGACCTACCTGCAAGCAGGGTCGAAGGTTGCTCCTAGCTAGCGCGCTGCGGCTGACATAAGAGGAGGGGAGGGTCGGAGTGGCAGCTGGGAGGCGGGAGGGCCTGTCCTATGAGAGGGCTGGGGGGTGGGGCCGTAGGGGACACAGCGGCAGGGTTTTGGAGAGAGAAGAAAGGTGAGAGAAACACAGAGAATGAAGAAAGGTGAGAGAAGAACGGAGAGAGAAGAACGGTGAGAGAAAGGAGGGGGAGGCGGGAGGGGCCGCAGGGGACGCAGCGGCAGGGTTTTGGAGAGAGAAAAACGGTGAGAGAAAGGAGGGGGAGGCGGGAGGGGCCGCACGGGATGCAGCGGCAAGGTTTTGGAGAGAGAGGAAAGGTGAAAGAAGAACGGAGAGTGAAGAACGGTGAGAGAAGAAAGGAGAGAGAAGAACGGTGAGAGAAAGGAGGGGAAGGTGGGAGGGGCCGCAGGGGATGCAGCAGCAGAGTTTTGGAGAGAGAAGAAAGATGAGAGAAGAACGGAGAGAGAAGAACAGTGAGAGAAAGGAGGGGGGAGGCGGGAGGGGCGGCAGGGGACGCAGCAGCGGGGTTTTGGAGAGAGAAGAAAGGTGAGAGAAGAACGGAGAGAGAAGAACGGTGAGATAAAGGAGGGGGGAGGCGGGAGGGTCCGCAGGGGACGCAGTGGCGGTGTTTTGGAGAGAGAAGAAAGGTGAGAGAAGAACGGAGAGAGAAGAACGGTGAGTGAAAGGAGGGGGGAGGCGCCACAGGGGACGCAGGGGACGCAGCGGCGGGGTTTTGGAGAGTGAAGAAGGGTGAGAGAAGAACAGAGTCCTCTTTGGATATGTGCTACAGGAGACCTCAGTGAAGAATTCTACCTTCGGACTTAGATGATTTTTCAGGATGGAAATCTTCATCTGGGCCAAAGCTGAATCTTGATCTGACTTCGGTTTAGCCCTCCTTGGAGATGCTGCACGGAAAGTCCCTGTCAAATATTTACGTTCAGAGCTTTTTACTTCTGACAGGGGTCGACCCTCCACAGCAAGACAATTTTGATGCAAGTTCGGCAGATCACCTTTCCAGGAGCCCCTGTTGAAATCTTGGAAGTCTGAGGCTCTGGAGCTTTTCAACTGGATGAACCTGCCAGTCAGGCTGAGTCGTGGTTGAGGTAAGTCGGCTTCACTCACCATGTAGGGTCGGTCCCTTTATGGAGCTTTTTTCCAAAGGTTCTCCAAACTTCTCCAAACTTCTGGATCTTCTTCCAGAAGGTCTTTGAAGGTCCTTTAGGAGTCAACAGCTCACCCCAAGTTTCCAGAAACTCTGAGTTGATCCTTAAGGGTTAGGACTCCAACTCCCAGAATAGACTTGGTTAAAATCCAAAAATGATCACTAGCCATTGGTCAGCTGGTCAGTTCCTTCATGTTTTAATGCAGGGGACTCTGGTTAGCTATTTTTCACCTGTAGCAAGCAAGAAGACCCTTCTTACACCAGTTGAAGACAGGCAAAGTCATATTAGTGGTGAAGCCCAAGTGTGTACCTGGTGCGGTCTTACAGAGTGCAGTGTCCAAGTCCAGGTCAGGGGTTCAGCAAGCCAGTCCTTCTTTATCTGATGTTGTTCCTTGTATGGATCGGAGGTATGGGTGCAGCTCTGCAAAATGTATCCTGGCTTCTGAGATGAAAAGCACAGGGGGCAACTGTCCAATCACAGGGGCAGGCCACTAACCTCTTAGTGACCATTTTCTGATGGGATGTTCTGTATTTTGGAGGTTAAGTCTGGCTGAGCTCACCCACAGGTGTGGTTACAATTCCTTAACACACTCCTCTCCTACCCTCTCAAATTCTATTCAGTAGAGCACCTAATTGTTTGGGGTTTCAGTAAGTGGGGAAGATCTTGGGCTGCTCCAAATGTGCCTTTGAAGACCAGTTTGGATGCTCTCCCCCCCTCCTATGTCACCATCTGCTGAGGCAGACCTCCCACCCCATTGGCATCCATTGAGGTCAGCCCAGGCCTCTTCACACCTCATCAAGGCAGCCTGACTATGCTTCCAAAAGCTAGCCAATCAGAGAAGGGCACTACAGAGCTAAAGGTGGCAACTTTCAAGTCGAGTCTTAAAACTCTTTACTTGAAATAGCATATATTACACCCATATATATTTGATATAGAACACCACCATACAAGAAAAAGACTGTAGGTGGTACATCCTTCTCCGTCCAAGCAGCCAAACTATGGAACTCATTAACCCCAACTATAAGAGCCACAGATAACTTTCTTGTTTTCAGGAAACTACTCAAGAGTTGGCTCTTTCCTTCATAACCACCTTTTTCAAACAACTATGAACTGCATATGCCTATGTGGATAATTATTTTTTTCAGATTATATGTATATTTCTATTTATTTATAGTTTCTTTGGAAACTAAAGCAAGGCTGTGCGCTCAGAGATCCCATAGCAGAAAAAGATCTAGAATCCTTCCTGGAGGTGAACTGATGATGTACTGGAGCGTAATCAGTATCTGACTGTGACGCGCGGGTTTCTATCTTCCTCTCCTGGAGACACAGAGTAGAAGGTTCTCCCTTTATAAAGCACCTGTAAGCTCCGCCCGCTGAGCCACGCCCGTCCACCCTCGAAGTAGGTAAAGGAATTCCCGCCTTTTACCAGGATGATGGACAGCTTTCCAAAACGACCCCAATGCGTTTACCGCCGATTCCGGTGGTGCGTTGTTAATGCTCAGAAGCACGAGGACATCTCCACAAAGACGCACTAGTAACAATCATATTGCCAAAGGAACACAAGGTTGCTGGAGACCTTTCCCCGTGGCCCATCACGTACCCTTAGTGTACAATATAAACGGGGCGTATAAAACATGCTAGGTTACGCTTACTAACATACTCGTAGAAAATACTCCGGTTGGGTAGGCCACGATGCTCATTTTACAGAAACTAAACCTCAAAGGAAGCACTTGCAATTATAATCGTAGCATGTGCCGCAGTTGAAGCTCAGCTTCTGGAGAGGACAAGCCACCCTAACTCTTGGGCTTGGCAAAGATAAAGCACGGCTGTGCGCTCAGAGATCCCATAGCAGAAATGATCTAGAATCCTTCCTGGAGGTGAACTGATGATGTACTGGAGCGTAATCTGTATCTGACCATGACGCGCGGTTTCTATCTTCCTCTCCGGGAGACACAGAGTAGAAGGTTCTCCCTTCATAAAGCACCTGTAAGCTCCGCCCGCTGAGCCACGCCCCGTCCACCCTCGAAGTAGGTAAAGGAATTCCCGCCTCTTACCAGGATGATGGACAGCTTTCCCAAACGACCCCACTGCGTTTACCGCCGATTCCGGTGGTGCGTTGTTGATGCTCAGAAGCACGAGGACATCTCCACAAAGACGCACTAGTAACAATCACATTGCCAAAGGCACACAAGGTTGCTGGAGACGTTTGCCCCGTGGCCCATCACGTAACCTTAGTGTACAATATAAACGGGGCGTATAAAACATGCTAGGTAACGCTTACTGACATACTCGTAGAAAATACTCCGGTTGGGTAGGCCACGATGCTCATTTTACAGAAACTAAACCTCAAAGGAAGCACTTACAATTATAATCGTAGCAGGTGCCACAGTTGAAGCTCAGCTTCTGGAGGTGAACTGATGATGTACTGGAGCGTAATCTGTATCTGACTGTGACGCGCGGGTTCTATCTTCCTCTCCAGGAGACACAGAGTAGAAGGTTCTCCCTTTATAAAGCACCTGTAAGCTCCGCCCGCTGAGTCACGCCCCGTCCACCCTCGAAGTAGGTAAAGGAATTCCCACCTCTTACCAGGATGATGGACAGCTTTCCAAAACGACCCCACTGCGTTTACCGCCGATTCACGTGGTGCGTTGTTGATGCTCAGAAGCACGAGGACATCTCCACAAAGACGCACTAGTAACAATAACATTGCCAAAGGCACACAAGGTTGCTGGAGACGTTTACCCCATGGCCCATCACGTACCCCTAGTGTACAATATAAACGTAGCAGATGCCGCAGTTGAAGCTCAGCTTCTGGAAAGGACAAGCCACCCTAACTCTTGGGCTTGGCAAAGATAAAGCACGGCTGTGCGCTCAGAGATCCCATAGCAGAAAGATCTAGAATCCTTCCTGGAGGTGAACCGATGATGTACTGGAGCGTAATCTGTATCTGACTGTGACGCGCGGGTCCTATCTTCCTCTCCTGGAGACACAGAGTAGAAGGTTCTCCCTTTATAAAGCACCTGTAAGCTCTGCCCGCTGAGCCACACCACGTCCACCCTCGAAGTAGGTAAAGGAATTCCCGCCTTTTACCAGGATGATGGACAGCTTTCCAAAACGACCCCAATGCGTTTACCGCCGATTCCGGTGGTGCGTTGTTGATGCTCAGAAGCACGAGGACATCTCCACAAAGACGCACTAGTAACAATCGCATTGCCAAAGGAAAACAAGGTTTCTGTAGACGTTTACCCCGTGGCCCATCACGTACCCTTAGTGTACAATATAAACGGGGCGTATAAAACATGCTAGGTAACGCTTACTGACATACTCGTAGAAAATACTCCGGTTGGGTAGGCCACGATGCTCATTTTACAGAAACTAAACCTCAAAGGAAGCACTTACAATCATAATTGTAGCAGGTGCCGCACTCGAAGCTCAGCTTCTGGAAAGGACAAGCCACCCTAACTCTTGGGCTTGGCAAAGATAAAACACGGCTGTGCGCTCAGAGATCCCATAGCAGAAAAAGATCTAGAATCCTTCCTGGAGGTGAACTGATGATGTACTGGAGCGTAATCTGTATCTGACTGTGACGCGCGGGTTCTATCTTCCTCTCCGGGAGACACAGAGTAGAAGGTTCTCCCTTCATAAAGCACCTGTAAGCTCCGCCCGCTGAGCCACGCCCCGTCCACCCTCGAAGTAGGTAAAGGAATTCCCGCCTCTTACCAGGATGATGGACAGCTTTCCAAAACGACCCCACTGCGTTTACCGCCGATTCCGGTGGTGCATTGTTGATGATCAGAAGCACGAGGACATCTCCACAAAGACGTACTAGTAACAATCACATTGCCAATAGGCACACAAGGTTGCTGGAGACGTTTACCCCGTGGCCCATCACGTAACCTTAGTGTACAATATAAACGGGGCGTATAAAACATGCTAGGTAACGCTTACTGACATACTCGTAGAAAATACCCCGGTTGGGTAGGCCACGATGCTCATTTTACAGAAACTAAACCTCAAAGGAAGCACTTCCAAATATAAATCTAGCAGGTGCCGCAGTTGAAGCTCAGCTTCTGGAAAGGACAAGCCACCGTAACTCTTGGGCTTGGCAAAGATAAAGCAAGGCTGTGCGCTCAGAGATCCCATAGCAGAAAAAGATCTAGAATCCTTCCTGGAGGTGAACTGATGATGTACTGGAGCGTAATCAGTATCTGACTGTGACGCGCGGGTTTCTATCTTCCTCTCCTGGAGACACAGAGTAGAAGGTTCTCCCTTTATAAAGCACCTGTAAGCTCTGCCCGCTGAGCCACGCCCGTCCACCCTCGAAGTAGGTAAAGGAATTCCCGCCTTTTACCAGGATGATGGACAGCTTTCCAAAACGACCCCAATGCGTTTACCGCCGATTCCGGTGGTGCGTTGTTGATGCTCAGAAGCACGAGGACATCTCCACAAAGACGCACTAGTAACAATCGCATTGCCAAAGGAAAACAAGGTTTCTGGAGACGTTTAACCCGTGGCCCATCACGTACCCTTAGTGTACAATATAAACGGGGCGTATAAAACATGCTAGGTAACGCTTACTGACATACTCATAGAAAATACTCCGGTTGGGTAGGCCACGATGCTCATTTTACAGAAACTAAACCTCAAAGGAAGCACTTACAATTATAATCGTAGCAGGTGCCGCAGTTGAAGCTCAGCTTCTGGAGGTGAACTGATGATGTACTGGAGCATAATCTGTATCTGACTGTGACGCGCGGGTTCTATCTTCCTCTCCGGGAGACACAGAGTAGAAGGTTCTCCCTTCATAAAGCACCTGTAAGCTCCGCCCGCTGAGCCACGCCCTGTCCACCCTCGAAGTAGGTAAAGGAATTCCCGCCTCTTACCAGGATGATGGACAGCTTTCCAAAACGACCCCACTGCGTTTACCGCCGATTCACGTGGTGCGTTGTTGATGCGCAGAAGCACGAGGACATCTCCACAAAGACGCACTAGTAACAATAACATTGCCAAAGGCACACAAGGTTGCTGGAGACGTTTACCCCATGGCCCATCACGTACCCCTAGTGTACAATATAAACGCAGCAGATACCGCAGTTGAAGCTCACCTTCTGGAAAGGACAAGCCACCCTAACTCTTGGGCTTGGCAAAGATAAAGCAAGGCTGTGCGCTCAGAGATCCCATAGCAGAAAAGATCTAGAATCCTTCCTGGAGGTGAACTGATGATGTACTGGAGCATAATCTGTATCTGACTGTGACGCGCGGGTTCTATCTTCCTCTGCTGGAGACACAGAGTAGAAGGTTCTCCCTTTATAAAGCACCTGTAAGCTCCGCCCGCTGAGCCACACCCCGTCCACCCTCGAAGTAGGTAAAGGAATTCCCGCCTTTTTACCAGAATGATGGATGGATGACTAAGTATTTTTTACCCATGATTCTAATTATGTATTGTATGTGCATATGTGTGTGTAGTCATGTGTGTGTGTGTATAAATATATATATATATGTGTATGTATGTGTATATGTTGTTTCTGTGCCTGGCATGTTTGTGGATCATTGCATGGCTCCTGTTTTTTTTTTTTTGGGTTGTTATACTAGATATCTATGAATTTCTGCTCTCTTTTTATCACACTTATCTACTCATCACTCTTATGTCATGTCTCTATCAAACTATCCTCCATTCTCACTCGGACTCATCCCAAATCCCTTCGACCACTTTCATCTCCTAAATATCTCTGCCTAAGCTCTTCCCTCCACCTCCACATCTAACTCACCAAACCTCACTCTACCTCTGTGACCTCCCACACAACCCTACTAAATTCTCCTGCATTCATCTCACCCTGCTACTATGCTCTCCCTAACCCTTCCACATCCTCTTTCCCCTCCGCCCCCCTTTTATTCATCTCAAGCCTTTGGATTGAGTAAATGAAGGATAAACTCCCAATTAACACTTCTGGATTTCTTTCCTCCTCCACCCCTCCATTACTCCAGTCAATCTAACTAACAAACTCTCATATCCGCAACTCAAATTAACTAATAATAATACTAAAACTGTACTCCTTATTAAATTATACTAATCCATCACTAACTCTTGTTGGGTACCGGAGTAGCGTGCTACTCATCGAAAAGCGCTTCGACGCCTCGTCAGGGGTAGTAAGCGCTATATAAATACGATTACAATACAATACAATACAATATAAAACTCAAGATATCTGGCTCTTACGGGGACTTGGTTGATTAAAATAAAGTCTCCCCATCTTAGCCTATGGAGGCCGTTCACTACAGTGAGGTAAAAACAAATATGGCTATTTTACCTCACCAGGGATTCCAAAACAATTTTTATGAGTTCCCTGCTTATAGATACATGGCACCCAACTCCAGGGTCATTTAGGGCATACCTTTTGGGTGACTTATGTGCACAAATAAGGTTGTTTAAGACTTTGGAAGTACTTTTGATTTCAAAGATGAATTTACATTTAACTTTAGTTTAAAATCATCCAGCAAGGCAGGCCTGTTTTTAAAATGACCCTGGGGACCTCAACATTGCACCTATGGATGCATCACCTATTCTGGGGTCCCTAACCCTACATGCCCTACTATATACTAGGGACTTATAGGTCGGTTGGCATAGTCAATTATAATTAGCCTAATTTGCATACTCATTTCACACAGAGGACAGGCCCTGGGACTGGTTAGCAGTGCCCAGGGCACCATCAGAATCAGGAAAACACCAGCAAAAAGTGAAACATGGGGCAAAAAGTTCGGGGGGGGCTCTGAAATCAACCCTGTTTTTTCACACAGTCTTACCAGTGACACTTTTTTCCCTGCCCACATTTTCCACATTTTCCACCTTATGTTTCTTTTTACTGTCAGTTTCAACCAGGTAGTACTATTGTTTCTGTTTCTTTCTTCTGTGTGTTTTGTCAGGTATTGTCAAACTTGTTTTTAAATTGAATTAGATATCTGCAGAACAAATAATGAATACATTTAGTCTACAGAACATAGTATAAATTAGATATCTACATATGTGGTCATTAAATTGTCTAAATAAGTCTATCAGTACACATCTACACATGTGTATACTAGTTGTTGTACACATAGAACACGTTGTGTTGCTACCTGTCTTACAAACAAATGTCTGCCTCAGTGTGCATGCACCAGTGTGTGTCTAGGTACGTGTTTATTTGCATGATTGTGTGTCTAGGTATGCAAATGTCTGTATTTGTTTGTGCCTGTGTATGTCAGTGTGTCCATCAGTGTGTGCCTGGGCATATCATTATATGCATCAATGTGTGCTTAGGAGTGGATGTATCAGTTTGTATCTGGACATGTTACTGTATGCATCAGTGTTTGTCTGGGTGTGTCAATGTATGCATTAGTGTGTGCCTGGCTGTTACAGTTAATGCATGCGTTTGTGTTTTGGTTTGTCACTGTATGCATCAGTGTGTACCTTGGTCTGTGAGTGTGTGTATACGTGTGTGCCTAGGTGTGTTACTGTATGCATTAGGGTGTGCCTGGGTATCTCAATAAATGTATGAGTTTGCACATGGGTGTGTTATTTGATGCATTATTGTCTCCCTGGATAGGTTAGTCTAAACATCACTTTCTACCTGGGTGTGTTAGTGTATACCTAACTATCTGTCTGGGTGTGTCATTGTCTGTATCATTCTATAGCTCCTTAGATATGTCAGTGTATTCATGTGTGTGATTTTGGCTCTACCAGTTAGTAAACAAATATACTTCTGCTGTGTCAGTATTTATATCAGTGAGTGTCAGGGTCTTTTAGTGTGTGTATCAGTTTGTGCCTGGGTATATTTAATGGACTACTTCTATTAATGGGTAACTAGCCTGCATCAGTGCTTGATTACAAATCTGATTGAGTGCATCAGTGCCTATATAGATGTACTACCAGATGTTTAAATAAGTATACCAGAACATGACTGACTCTTTTAGTAACTGTATGGTTCTCTAAATGTGTATGTAAGTGTCTCTAAGAATGGCTTACTGGCTGTGTAGGTGAGTACTGGAGTATGTAACTGTGTGTGCAACTGGCTCTAATACTGCTGGATACATAACTGCTGCCTCGGTGTGTGCATGAATGTGTACGTGGCTCTTTCTTTGTCTATCTGGTTATGTGTGAGGTTGTATCCTTTTGACAATAGGCATTATAATTGCAGTTTGGGTGGGAAACTGCATATATACCTGGGCATAGAGGTCTGCAAATGCCTATGTTAGTCAGTGGTACTCTGAAGGGTATATTTCACCTTTTAATCACAAAGGACACTACTCTTTGACCTACTTACAGCCTAGCTGAGGGGTGAGTTTTGTGTGGTAAACAGCGAGTTTAAAGCTTGTCAAGTGTGTTTTCAAATGCCAAGTCAATCTGACAGTAGAAGTGCACACTCAGCAGTAGTAGCTCCTAGCCATGCTTAACTGACTACTTCTCTGGATGGGTGATTAGGCTGTATCACTACCTGCCTACCTATCTGATTGAGTGTATTATTTCCTCTATTGCTCTTTCACCATAAATGTGAGTAACTATACCACCATATTACTGACTCTTTTAAAAACTCCATGGGCCTCTAAATATGTGTATAAGTGACTATATGAACCACATGCTGACTGAGTTGATGAGTACAAGGGTATGTAACTGTGTGTGCGACTAGCTCCAATACTACGGGATACATAACTGCTGCCTGGGGATGTTCATGAAAACATAAGTGGCTCTTTCAGTGTCTGACAGGTTGTGTCAGTGACTGTATCCTTTTATAAATAGGTATGTGAGTTGCAGTATGGGTGGGAGACTGCACATATAGCTAGGCAGTGGGGTCTGGAAGTGCACGTCTAAGTCAGAGGAACTCAGAAAGGCATGTTTCACCTTTAAATCCACAAATGAGCCTGCTCTATGGCCTAGTTACAGCTTAGCTGAGAGGGGATTTTTATGTAGGATAAGAAGAGTTTAAGGCTTGTCAAGTGGGTATTCTACTGCCAGATTGAGCTGACAGTAAAACTGCACACAGACTCAGCAGTAATAGCCCAAGCCATTTTTATAGGACTACTTCTCTGAATGGGTGACTAGATTTTGTCAGTGCTTGCCTACACATCTGAGTGAATATATGAGCCCCTCTATGAGCGCGCCACCAGATGTTTTTAGTAAATCTATAGGCCCCGAAAGAAGTGTGTAAAAGTGACCATATGAATTGCTTGGTTGCTGTGTTGGTTAGTACAGGACAATGTACATATGTTTCTACATATGTGTGTAACTGGCTCTGATAATGCTGGTTGCATATCGGATGTCTGGATATGAACATGAATGTATAAGCTCTTTCAGTGTCTAAGTGGGTGTGTCACTGACTCTATCCATTTGTAAGTAGCTATACGAGTTGCAGTATGAGTGGGAGACTGCGAACAGAACTGGGCATAGGTGTCTGTAAGTGCATGTCTAAGTCTCTACACACTCACACACACACACATATATATATTTAGACACACACATTGGCACTCCCAGCAGCTTCTAGAAGTAAAACGTTTACTGGGCAGATTACAACCTACTCATTTCAGTCCACCTAGGACCTTGGTCATGGTTGCTACTTCCATATTACAATTTCCTTTTAACATATGTCCACCAGTAGACAGTAACAACTGGCTATTACCGCATGAGCCTCCATTTGCTCACTTTCTCTGTGGTCATTTTAATGTGTCCATGCCAAGAAAGGAAGTTTGCCTGGGTACCCCTCTGGAGGTAGGGGTGGATGAAAGTAATTCACTGGTGGGAGATGTAGAGGTATTTTATAGAACTTTCAGAACTGGAGAAGGAATGTACAGGGATTGAGGAACCTATGAGAGGTTCTATAGAGGAGTTGATTGGGATAACGTTATCGGCAGGAGGTGAAATGCATTTTATGGCCAAATCAGAGACCATCCCCCCCAGTAATACATAATAATATAACCCTGTTCTCACAAGTGGTGGAAAAAAGATCTTAGAAATTTCACCATAAAAGAAAGATTTCAGAAAGGCAAAGTGGGTAGACAGAGGGAAATGAATGCATTAATAGCCAAATTAAGGTATTTCACAGGCTCTATGGTGAGAAAGGCTGATAAAGGGGGCAATGTGGTATTATGGCCAAGAACGTGGTATTTGCAGGAAGCATACAGTCAATTGGATAATAAGACCTGCTACAGTAGAATTGATCGAAAGGTGTATGTGGATACTATTGAAGAATATTATGTTAAATTGAATGGGTGGCATGCTAGAGAGTTATTGCATGATGATAAGGTTAGATTATTGTGGAATGATTGCCTGAAATTGCCCATTTTCTACTTGATAACAAAGATCCATAAGAACCCTCTTAAACCACCAGGATGGATGATCATTTCAGCTAATGACAGGTTATTGGAGAATACATTAAAATATATTGTTTTTCTTCCTAGATACCTGGCATCCAGTCTACTTTCTTATATACAGGTCTCTACGGATTGTTTGAGAAGGCTATTTGATGTGGTATGGAAATCAGACATGATTAGGATAACATTGCCTCTCTCTGCATTGTATACAAGGATGCATTGAGAGCAGTGAAACATTTTTTGAGAGCAAAACGTATAAAATTCTTTGAACATAACAGGATGTTATGCAAAATAATAGAGCTCTTCCTGACTAAGAATATATTCTTTTTGATGGTCATCTGCACAGGCAACTTCAAGGGACTGCTTCGGCCCTGGCTGTTGCAAATCTACAAATAGGCACTTAGACCCAAAATATAATTTTAGGGGTCAGATTTATTGATGTATTGCAGTTTGAAAGGGGGATTTTTCATAGGTTAAGGAGTTTGTAGGAATTTTGAACAGCAATACTTTAAATCTGGCAGTGAAGTCTAGTAAAAGTGCCACACATAGTGAGATCCTGGATGTATCCATAGACATTGAGGATGGGAAAATGGTTACTATTATCTATAGGAGGGTTACTGCTTGAAACAGTACATCGCATGGGACAAGTTGGCATCCAGACAGTCTGAAAAAAGTATCCCATATGGAGAAATGTTAAGAGCTAAAAGGGTGTGTAATAAGGAGGAACATTTTGATAACACTTGCAAGGAAATGAAAGAGTATAGTGCAAAGGTTTTAACAGAAGCTTTCCAGAAGGTTGAAGAGTAAAAGAAGAAGTGTTATTTAAAACTAAACGGGAAAGTTCTTCTGGTAAACCCCACATTTCTTATAGGATAACAAGGTCTTTGAGAGATAGGTTGGTATACAATGATTTGAGAAGTAACCAAGTCATGTGGTTAAAACCGAAGAAGGGTTTTCATAAGTGCAACAGATGCAAGGCTTGTAGATATAGCATAAATGCAACCACAGTGAAGAAACTCTTTGGGAAAGAAATTAGAATGTCCAAGTATCTTACATGTAGAACCCTTCTACAGGCTCATGAAAGGGTCCTGCAACATCTAAGAGCCATCAAAAATAGGGATAATACTTACCGCGTGGCAAGGCATTTTTGGAAAGTACATCAAGGCGACATTGAGCATATAAAATACATTGTGACTGATACCGTTGTGAAGAATACAAGTGGTGGAAATAGAGAAAAGACACTGTGCAGGTTGGAAGCACACTACATTCTAAGGTATGACACTCTGGAACCAAGAGGTTTGAATGTGCATGCAGAATTACATGAATGTATTTAATATGTGACTCTCTCAAAAGTTTTTAAGTTTTTTAAATTCTGTGTTCTTCAGTTATTTGTTTTTCCTTTCACTTTAATTACAGTAACAACAGGGCGAGCTCAGAGCAAAATGGAAAATGAAAGAATAAAGTAGAATAGCTAGATCTCCTTAATATGGACACAAAACTGCAAGAATACAAATGAATAGGATATTTGAGAGAGATGTAGCCCACTAAGGCAAAATCCAATAGCCATTTAAGTCATATTCAAGACTTGTGAGAGATAATTATGTAATATTGTATAGTTATATTTAGCCCAGTGGGGCAGAAGGAGGTACATTGGACCAGCTTCTGTAAAATAATGTGCCACATTTCAAAGGATTGGAAAAATAACAGAGTTTCATATACTTTATGTTTACATGAAAATGATGTATTGTTTTCTTGGGCACATTATATGGATAGTAATTTCAAATTATATTGTGGACACATTAAGCTGTCCACCACAAAAGTGACCAATTTGAGGCTCATGCGGCAATAGTCTGCTGTTACTGTTTACTGGTGGATATGTTAAAAGGAAATTGTAATGTGGACGTACCAACTGCAAGAATGCACCAGCACTCCTGGCAGTTTAAGAAAGTAAAAAATGTAATGGGCCAATTACACCCTGCACATTTCGGTCATCCTGAGACAATGGTCACGGTTGCTACTTCCACATTACAATTTCCTTTTAACATATAAACCAGTAAATATAAATACATATATATATATATATATATATATATATATATATATATATACACACACACACATATATATCCCATATATACGTGTGTGTATGTGTTAAAATTACATAATAAAGGAAACAGGAAACAAAATTTGTAAAAATAAATGGAAAGTGATAAAGTTATAACAAAGCAATGATAATCTGGTAAATAAAGCTTCAGATAAGGGAGATTTTGTTGCTCTTGTGTTTAGGGAACAGCATGTGAAGGAGGCATTGACCTAACTCTATAGTGCTATGTAAAGGTGGATAGAGGGTACTTTATTGATCTTCAGATGAGAAATTGCAGGAAAGGTATAACAATCAGATAGTCTACTGGGATGAAATGCGGGTTCTCAAGAAGGATGCACAACTAGTAGCCATATTATACCTACTATGAAAGATACATAAAACAAAATTGAAATCCCAGGATGACCTATAGTGTCATAAAAAACAGTTTGCTGGAAAAAACCTCCACATATGTTGACTTCTTCCTTTTTCCTTTTGTCTGTGACCTAACTCCTGTGTGAGAAACCCTAAGGATTTCATAGCTAAGATCCAAAATTTATACTATGATGATACATAGATTATGACTTGTTTTGATGTGGAAAGTTTGCATACTTTGAAGACACGCAGACAGACTTGAAGCATGTAAAAAAAATTTGCAGGCCTTGTGGTATTAATTTACTTGAACAAACCCACATGTTGCTCCAGATGATTAATATTTGCCTGATAGAAAATGTGTTTAAGTTTGGCAATGAAATTCATAAAAAGATTCAAGGTATCGCGATGAGCACCTGCATCATCCCCAGCTAATCCAATTGGGTGATGGGCTAGTGGAAGGAGCAAGTGCTCTGGGGACAAGATATGAAACAATGGTCTGAGAACATTGTTATCTTGTTACGTGTTATTGACATTGTTTTCTACATTTCAAATTCTACTGAGGAAAAGTTTTTATTTCCCTTGATCAGAACAATCTAAACTTACTATTCTCTATGAATTACAGAACGGATAGTGATTAATTTTTAGATTTGAAATTAGCTGTAAGAAATAACTCCTTAGTGACAAAATTGTTTAGGAAGGAAACAGTGGGAAATTAAATTTTACATGCGCTGAGTAATCATCTGCATTGCCTGAAGTGGAGCATTCCATCCGACAAATGTATCTGCACTAAAAGAAATTGTATCACAGAAAAGGATTACCAAACAACAAACTTTGAATTGACTGAGAGGTTAAAAGAGAGAGGGTACTCCAATAAAGCTTTGATTAGGGCCAGTACCAGTGCAAATATTATCATTAGGGAAAAGACAATGATTAGACCTATGGGGAAAAGAGGAGCTGAGGGTGAGCCTATTCAGTTTATTATGAAGTACACCAGACAATCAAATTGGTTGAAACTCATTTTTAGGAAATGTGGCATATACTCATTGATGTCAGTTATCACCCAAGCCAGGGAACTATTTGAAACAATGTCAAGGTTTCAAGTGTTGTGGCCAGTGTAAAGCTTGCAAATGTACTCTGAACATACACGAGATCACATTAGAGCATAAATGTACAGCATGGCACATAATGAAGTTCATCACTTATAAGTCAGAATTTGTCATTTAAGGTATCATCTGTCTATGTAACAAATGACACACTAGTTCCTCAATTTTTCCAGTGAAAAAAGTATCCTGGAACACCGGCATGATATAAGTAATAATGATCAAAGCAACAGCACGGCAAAACATTTTAACATGAATCCTGGGGGTGACTGGAGACAAGCTAGATTTGTTGGCATTGAGACAGTACCCAAGAATCCAAGGGGTGGGGGCAGGGTGTCATCCCTAAGAAAACTGGAATCCAGGTTGTTGAATATTGGTAAGGGCAGGTAAGTACCTTCACTTAGCTATAGGCCACAAGCCCCCACTAGATCCAGTCAGGGTCTCAATAAATGAATCCCAGCTCAACTCAATGAGCAGTTAGGCTTAACTCAGGCGACAGATGTGTAAAGCATTTAATGATCATAAAACAGTAAATAAACAAAACACAAAACACAATAAAAATCCAACAGCTATTTATAAAAATAGATTATATTTTTATCTTCAAAATGACTCTAAAATGACAAAGATCCAATAAAGGGAACCAGAGGTATTAAATTTGAAAGATTAAGGGCCTCATCATGAACATTGCGGTCTCGGCCCCCATGCCGGCGGTGGCATGGCAGCCCAGACCCCCATATAATAGATGTGGCAGAATAGCCGCTGGTGTAACTCTGCCGCCGCCAGGCTACCGCCGCCAGGCAGCCTGGTGATAGCGGAGTTACATATCCGACAGGGCTGCGCTGTCGTATAATGTACCTGATTCCACCAGCCTTTCCTTGGTGGTTTACCCCACCAGGGAAGGGCTAGCGGAATGGGTGCATTGGGGCCCCCCTGGGGGCCCCTGCACTGCCCATGCACTTGGCATAGGCAGTGAAGGGGCCTCCATGCACAGCCCCATCACATATGTCACTGCACGATTTACAGGCAGTGACATGCATGACGGCTGCTGTTGCACCCACCGCATTGCTGCATTGCCACCGGCACAACCTGCATTTAGCTGGCCCGGCTGGCAGAAACACTGTTTTCTCCTGCCGGCCCAGCTGAATGTTAGTAATGTGGCCGGCGGGGTCTTCAATGCGCTGGCGGTCTTTTGTAGACCGCCAGCGCCAAACTCGGTGGGTTTTCACCCCAAGTTCATATTGAGACCCTAAATGTTTTCTAGCGCTTAGAAATCAATAGTGGAAATCTGGACATCTGGTTGCACCTGACCAGGGGAAAGTCAAAAGTTGAGGCTGACTGCAATGGAGCCCTGCTCGGGTACACTGAGTGGTAGGCCTCAGTCAAAGTTTTACTTTTGGACTTAGAAGAATTTTTTAAGATCTTTTACTGATGGGAACGAAGTCACAAGTTAAAGCTGACCTTGCTGGAGTCTTCTCAGGATACATTTAGCAGGAGGTTAAGAGTTCTGCGTTCGGACTTAGATGACTTTTCAGGACAAAAATCTTCATCCGGGAGCCAAGTCAAAGTTAAAACTGATCTCGCTGGAGCCATCCTCGGATACACTGCATGGGAGGCCTCAGTCAACTTTTTATCTTTGGTCTTTTTTGGAGCTTTTCCTCTCTAACTTCGGACGACCCTCCACAGCAAGTTGATTTTGATGCAAAGTAATCGGATTGCCTTTCCACATGCCCCAGTGAAATCCTTGAAGTCTGGTGCTCTGGAGATTTTCAGCGGGACAAATCTGCAAGTCAGGACATGTCTGACTTGCCATTGGCCACCTTGACTCACGAATTCGGGTCGGTCCACTTACGGATTTTTTTTCCAAAGTTGCTCCAAAATTCTGAATCTTCTTCCAGAAGTTCTTTTAAGGTTCTTTGGGTGCCCACAACTCACTCCAAAGTTCCAGAAGCTCTGAGTTGCTCCTCAGGGTCAGGACTTCAACACCCAAAATGCACCTGGTTCAAATCCAAAAATGACCACTGGTCACTGGTCAGCTGGTCAATTTCTTCAGGTCTTGATGCAGGGGACTCTGCTCAGCTATTTTCTACCTGTCGCATACACGGAGTCCCTTCTTAAAGCAGTAGAAGTCAGGCAAAGTCATGTTCTTGGTGGAGCCGAAGTGTGCAGCTGGTGTACTCCTTCTGAGTGCAGTGTCCATGTACAGGCTAGGGGTCCAGCAGGGCAGTCCTTCTTGTTCTTGTTTTGTTACTAGTAGGGATCTGAGGTGGGATGCAGCTCTGCCATATTTATCCTTGCTCCTGGAGTGGCAAGCGGGGGGGGGGCTCTGTCCAATCACATGCAGGCTACCACTCTCTTGTATGACCACTTCCTGGGATGTGTGGCAAAAATCAATCCCAGGGAGCAACAGTCAGAAGGACCTAATACTGATAGAAGTTCAGACTTGGACTCCTATGACGACCTGTCTGTGGCTTCTGCTAGTAAGATTTCAATTACTCAGTCTGAGCAATTAACAGTCTTAAAAAGGCTTAGGAAATGACAGAGGTTAAAAAAAAGAATAGAAAAAGAACTGATGACAAGCAGGGAAAGCAGAACAAAACTGTTGGAGGAACAAGGGGTCAGGGACGGTAAGAAACAGTAATGGATCCCGTGAATCAGTTAACAATAATTAATTTATGCCATTATTGATTGACTGACACTGAGGAGGAAGTTCTAAATTTGGGGACTTTCTTTTTGCACTGATGTTGCTGACAGCCATGCCCAAATACAGATAGCCTTATTTAAATTTACAGGCAAGCTTAAATTGTATAAATCTTATGCCTTGAAACGAAGGAACAGAGTATCCAAGGGGGAGTTAAATCAACTGTGGAACACTCCAGTTGTTTAATTGATGATATTGAGTTGCTTAGGGGCATATTTATATGCTGTTTGCGCTGAATTAGCATAATTTGTTTACGCTAATTCAGCGCTAACTTAACTCCATTTTTATATTTTGGCGCTAGACATGTCTGGCGCCAAAGTATTGAAGTTAAAGTAATTTTTTGCCTGCGGAAAACTACCTTCCGTCAATGAGATGCAAGGTAGGCATTTCTGGCCCAAAAATGACAATATGGCCTTAGCGCCGTAGTTTTTCCCCGTGCTAAAATATTGCAACAGGGGGATGGGGGCCTTAAATAATGGCGCTAAGCTTGCTTAGCGCATTATTTAACGCATGGGTCAGGGGAGGTGTTAGGGGACCTGTGGGCCTTTTTCCATGGTCAGAGACCATGGAAAGAGCCCACGGGTGCCCTTCCCTAGCCCCTGGGACACCCACACCAAAGGGACAACGGAGGAAGGGGGACCCCATCCCAGGTAAGTATTGGTACGTAGAGGTACGTTTTTTTTTTTGTAGTGCTATAGAGGGGCCTAACCTGGGCCCCCCTACATTGCACTGGGCCCAATGCCCATGCCCAGGGGACATATGCCCCCTGTGCATGGTCATTGTGGTGGCAGGCATGACTCCTGTCTTAAATAAGACAGTAGTCATGTCCATGGGGTTTAGACGTCATAAAATGACGCTAGTCTGGTTAGAGGCATTTTTCTGCCTCTGCCCCTACTAGCGTCACTTTTTGACACTAAACCCTCTATTCCCCCTCTTCCTCCCCCACCCAGCTAGCGTCCTTTTTTACTACGCTAGCCAGGCCTTACCACTGCTACTGTCATTCCATAGATATGATGCCTGTCCGGCGTTAGGTATACTTTTTGATGCTAAACTGCGTTTTTCCAGTTTAGAGTTAAAAAGTATAAATCAGGGCCTTAGTGTGCTGTATGATTTAAGTAATTGTGATAAAGGGAATAGTGAGAGAGACAAATGTGACCAATTCGATGCCTTTGCTTTTAAAGAGCTTGTAGAAGCTTTGAGACAGTTACTGCTTGAAACTAGTTTTAGAAGATCTTCACAATATACACCACAGTTATCCAGAAATAACATTGATCTATGTTGGTATCTGGTGTCAGCTGACGTTTTAAAATTACATAATAGAGGTCCCCAGAAGGAAAATTTGAGTAAAGAGCAACAGGAAGCAATAAAGGCATTACAAAATGATGATAATCTGGTAGTAAAACCTTCAGATAAGGGAGGGAATGTTGTTCTTATGCCCAGGTAACAATGTTTAAAGGAGGCATTGAGACAGTTCGGTGATCATAAGTGCTATGTGAAGGTTGATAGAGGGAACTTTGATGACCTACAAATGAGATATGCTGAGCAATTGCAGGAATAGTTTGACAATCAAATACTCTGCTAGGAAGAAATGTGGTTCCTCAAAAATGATACAAAACTAGTACCCACACTATACTGTCTACCCAAGATACAAAAAAACAAAACTAACTCCAGAAGACAACCTGTAGTTTCATCAAAAAACAAGTTGCTGGAAAAATCCTCCATATATGTTTTTCCTTTTGCCTTTGATCTGAACTCTTATGTGAGAGACACTAAGGATTTAATAGACAAAGATCCAACAATTACACTGGGATGACACATTTATCATGATTTGTTTTGACGTGGAAGGTTTGCATACTTCGATTAGACACACCAATGGCCTTCAAGTGTGTAAATACTTTCTGTGAGCTTGTGGTATTAATTTAATTGCACAAAAGCACATGTTGCTCCAGATGAATAATATCTGCCTGATGGAAAATGTGTTTAAGTTTGGCAATTAATTTTGTAAGCAGCTTCAAGGTAGAGTGAAGAACACCTGCTTTGCCCCCAAGCACCAATTTGGTGATGGGCTAGTGGGAGGAACATGTGCTCTGGGGACAGGATATGGAGCGAAGGTCTGCAAAAATTGTTATTTGGTTGTTTTATTGATGATGTTTTCTGCAGTTGAGGTGGTACTGATGATGAGTTAAATGTTTTTTATTGCCCTCGACCAGAACAATCTAAACTTACAATTCTATACGAATCACAGTAAGAACAGTGTTGAATTTTTGGAGCTGAAATTATCTATAAGAAATAACACCTTAATGACAAAATTATTCAGGAAGGAAACAGCTGGAAATTCAGTTTTACATCTGAAGAAGTAGGGCATTTCAAACGGCAAATTTATCTGCGCTGAAAGAAATTGTAGCACAAAGAAGGATGATCAAATGACCAAGTTGGAAATGACTGAGAGATCAAGAAAGAGAGAGTACCCGAATAAAGCTTTTATTGAGATCAGTACCAGAGCAGAAATGATCAGGAGGGAGGACACTGTTTAGACCTATTAGGAAAAGGGGAACTGAAAGTGAACCTATTCATTTTATTTTATTATGAAGTACATTAGATAATCAAATCAGGTGAAAGTGGACACATATCCAGCTGTATCTTTCCAAAGGAATACTTAATCAAGAGATTTATTAGCCATAGCCATTTATCACCCAAACCAAAGAATGAGGCTTCAGGGTTAAAATGTTTTTAATAAGCCCTCCCTGGGGCTATGCTAAAATATGAGCAGGGAACTGTGTGACACCGCAGCAGTCTGGGGACCACCCATCCCCGGGCAAAAATGGTTTGATGACCTCTGATGACCTTGCCCACATCCCTAAGGACCACCACCTCCCAGGGACTATACTGAAATATGAGTGGGGGCATGTGCCCCCCTCCATTGCCCTGGGGACTACCACCCATGGGGCATTTGGGAAATTGGGTGTGAGGGGTGCTTGGGCCCCCAGCAGGCTGGGGATCACCACTATAATAAAAATGCTTACAGGGGGTCAGTTTTGGACCCCCTTTATCCCTGGGGATCACCACCTCCCCAGGGCTAAATAAGCTTCAAATACAGATGAGAGGGCTCTGATTGTTGGAGATGCCCCTCTCAAGGAGTAACTGATGTTCCTGGGGACTACCACCCCCGCCCAGGGTCAGCTCCTTCTATGTGCCGGGTGTTAAATTATAGTTAGGAAATTTAATTGAAAAAAATAAAAAAACTTAAATTCACTTTTAAAAAAAACAGGCTCACATTTTGAATGTATGAACAGTTAGAAATTAACCAGTTATAGTCTGAATTACATCAAAGAACTATAATTTGTGCCATAAGGTAACTATAACTTGCAACCTCATCATGCACTGCTACTGACCCCACAAATTACGGAACTCATGTCATCTTTGATAACATCATTGATAATATGAATGTAGAATTTGCAGTAAAAAGTTTACTAAAAAAGGGTGCATGGCAGGAACGCAAGTTATAGTTTTCTTAGGGCATGAGTTATAGTTACTTGAGGTAACTCTAACTGTAACTGGTGAATTTCTATGGTTTCATAAGTTTAAACTGTGAGCCTAACTATAACGCCCCTGTAACATTTGTTTTTTTTAACTGAATTTCTATGTTTATTTAATTCTATTTCTGAAGTATAACGTTCTTGTAAACGTTGTTTTTGTTTCAGTGAATATACGCACACACATATATATATATATATATATATATATATATATATACTAAACCATGGAAATTCACCTGTTATAGTTATATGTTAAAGTGATATTATCAATGGTGTTATAAAAGATGTGAAGAATGCTGTAATATCTGGGACAATTAAAAGTGCATGGCGAGGGCTGCCAACACTTCCTAGTTGAAGTGCTTGCAGCCAATCAGAGCTCTGCAGATCTCTGCACAAGCTTGTAATTATTTGCAAAGTTGTTGCGGCACCAGATACACACATTTGGATTTCCTTACATTTCTCAAGAACCACAGAATGGATTTAGACAGCTAACAAACAGCACAATCCGCAGAACAAAATCTACCTTTCTACTAACTTTGGTGTAAATCCATCCAGAGGTTTGGGCTGTAGTAGTATTTAAAACCTTTTTCTAAGCCCCTGCTTCATGATTCACTCCAAAACTTTATGTTTGCAATAAGAATCTCCAGCACACTTTTTTGGGAAAATGTAATGAGGATTCATGAAATAACTCCAAAGATATAGGCAAATAAAAAAATGCTTTTCCTGTGGAAACATGGTCCTAATTATAACTACCTACTGGTGACTGCTTGTTTATATATTTTTCCCACATATATGTATACTTTCCTATATTCCCATTTTCCTATATGTATATATTTTGCAAGGGAATGGGTCATTAGTAGTGTGGCCTGTGCAAGTAATGGGTCCACATTTGTCCTCCACTGGGACCCAAACACCTCATTGTAGCACTTGATTCTCACAGGGTAGTGAAGCGGAGTAGTCCAAGGCCTACTCAAGGAAGGTGATGTGGGCTAGCCATTCCCATTCATAGATAAGCAATAATAAATCTCAATAAATTAGTGTCCAATCTGTGCTTTTTCTTTTGAAAATGGAAAAGTACATTTAATACACCCACTACACCCCACTAATAAGCGGATAGAAATGGTTTTTGGTGACATTGCATAATCACTCTTGCCCCTTCCAAAGGGAGGGGTAGACCAACAATCACATGTCAAAACCTCTACTTGTTTTAAAATGTCATGATGAAATATTAATTTGAAAGAACACACTTAACATTGCTTCTAAAAAGTATGTACTTTGAACATGAATGCTTGTCATTGTCATTTCTTCATTAACACCTTCACAAGGGAAAGGGTCTAAGCATGTCTGGGTGATTACTGTGTGCAACATAACTTTGAGTATGAATATGGGCAAGGGGGCATGACTCCTGTCTTTGCTAAGACAGGAGTCATTTCAATGGGGGTTGTGCGTCAAAAAATGGCGCAAGTCCGGTTTGATCCATGATTTTTTACTCAAACCTGACTTGCACCATTTTTTGACGCACAACCCCCATTTTCCCCTACGCCGGCGCTGCCTGGTTTAAGTCATTTTTTTTACTCTGACCAGCCCGCAGCGCCGGCTAACATCAATCCTTAAATAAGGCTCCCGCATGGTGCGTAGGAATGGCGTTAGCCGGCGGTACATTTTTTTACGCAAACCAGTGCCGGTGCTGTTTTGCGTCAAAAAGTATAAATATGGGCCTATATTTTTTTAAAGAGAAGGGGTGTGAGGCCCCATCCCTGAGCAATTAAGGGCCCAGGGACTCCATTCACAGGCCAATTCTTTTTAGGGAGGGCGTGGAGGTCATTTAAAACTTGAATAGGAATTGTTATACCTGCCATTTTTATCTTCACCTGTTAGACTTGGCATCATTAGCATGGACTCCCCTAACTTTTTGTCTCAATTTCCCAGGATGATTCTTTGTGCTGGACCCTGTTTTTGCTGTTTATGTTTGCTCCAGACACTTTAATCACTGCTGACCAGTGCTAAAGTGTAAGTGTCCCCTGTCTCCATGATTGGCATATTTGATTTACCAGTGAGTCCCTAGTAAAGAGCACTAGAGGTGTCCAGGGCCTGTAAATCAAATGCTACTAGTGGGGCTGCAGCATTGGTTGTGCCACCCACATTAGTAGCCCTGTAAACATGGCTCAGACTTGCCACCACAGTGTCTGTGAGTGCAGTTTTAAACTGCCAATTCGACTTGGCAAGTGTACCCACTTGCCAGACCTAAAACTTCCCTTTCTAGACACCCCTAAAGTAGGCCCTAGGTAGCCCCATGAGCAGGGTGTAGTGTATGTTAAAGGTGGGACATGTACAGATGTGTTTTACATGTCCTGAGAGAGAAATACTGCCAAATATGTTTTTCACTTTGTGTTGCAAGGCCTAGCTCTCTCATAGGTTATCAGGGGGGCTGTCTTTAAATATGATTAAAATGTCGATTCCCTTTGGGAGCAGATAGACATGTGGAGTTTGGGGTCTCTAAACTCACAATTTAAAAATACATTTTTTATTGAAGCTGGTGTTTAGATTGTGTGTTTGAAAATGCCACTTTTAGAAAGTAGCCATTTTCTTGCTTAAACCCTTCTGTGGATCTGCTTGTGTGTGGATTCCCTGTCTGGGTCAGATTGACAGTTGAGCTGTTTGCACCTCTCCTCTAGACAGTTACACAAAGTTAGCAGGGGTGTAGCCTGCATATCCTGATGGGCCATCTGGACTCAGGGGAGGGGAGCAGTAGTCACTTACACCTGAAAGGGCTGTGTCTGCCCTCACACAATTCAGTCTACAACCCCCTTGACTCAGGGGAGGGGAGCAGTAGTCACTTACACCTGAAAGGGCTGTGCCTGCACTCACACTATACAGTCTCCAACCCCCTGGTGTGTGTCTGGGGCCTGGCCTGGGCAAGGCAGGATCTTGTAAACAATAAGGACTTTTCTTTGAAGTAGGCCTACTTCAAAGGCAGAAAGGGTTATGGAAAGACCACCCAAATCCCCTGAAAATCGGATTACTCCTGGAACCAAGAGGAACCTCTGCCAAGAAGTAGAGCTGGAAAAGCTGGAGGAGGAGTACTACCCTTCTGACTGTGCTTTACTGGGTTGGCCTGCAGTAGCTACTTCTATCTGGGAAAGGAAAAAGATTGACTTTTGTGTGACGTTCCACTGGTGAAGAATCTCCCAGGGCTTGAAACTGAGCTTGCCTCCTGTTGTTGAAGTCTCACGGAGAGCAAAGACTTCTCTTTGCCAGCACTTGGGCTTTCTCTTAGTCTTCTGCAAAGCCTATCTCTCCTTAGGAAGGACAGGCAGAAATATGGCTTAGGAGGCTAGTCTGTTTATGAATTTTAGGCTTTTATTGGTAAGATGTATAAATAAAACAGAATATGAATTGGTATTCCACAGGGTGTCTAGTACGATTGGGTGATTGTTGTCCTCTTGGTCAGGTGGTAGGTGATAATGCTGCTTTTTTTTCCTTCTCACAGGCCCCAGGAGGTGGTTGCCACCATCACCGCCCCCAGGAAAACAGGAAAGGAAGTGTTAAGTATTCAATGACCATATAGCAATTTGTCTCTTCCTTCAGCAATACACCCATGATATCCTAATGAATTTGTGACCTTTCTCCCTGTGCCAGGAAGACCCCACAGTCTAACGTGTGCTCTAATAAAAACTTGACAAATAAATGTGTTCCCAAGAGTCACGAGAACACCCAATGATGGTGTTTCTTTTCATACACATACTCTTTTATAGATACAGCATGGCAAGGTATGTATATATAGCCCTAAGTGAGGGACTTAGGCATCCTCAATACTACACAAGCGTTTAGAATTGTGGCAATGGCAGCATACTCAAAAGTAAAGAAAACCATTAAACTAGTGAAGAAGACAAAAATACAAGTGCTTCTTCTTCTCTAGTGCTATCTGGGTGTGCTCCTTCGGTGTCCTTCCTTTTGGAGTAGCTCCCTGGATTTCGCTGTATGTCATCCTCATGTTCTTCCTTCCTTTTCTGTCTTGTTACTCCACACCTCTTCACCTGAAATGAGAAGTCCATTCTCACTCTTTGCAGCATTTTATTCAGAATTCAGCCCCTCCTCTGCTCGAATGTCCTTTCTTTGTTTTCTTTGTTTTTCTTGCAGGTTCCTACAGCGCTTCAGGAAGATCAAGGGAGGATCTATTGCAAGTCTCACCAGTAAGAGGGGAGCTGGATGAGTTTTTTCCACACTCTCCTATTGAATAACATTAGGATACCCTATTACATTTAATAGGTGCTACCGTTTGTCAAGTTTGTCCTGAAATAATTGTAATTTGAACAATTGTGAATGTTGAAATTAGATTTAAAGTCATAATTCTTGAAATTCCGCTTTTATAAAGTTGGCATTTCCCAGTCCTGTTCAATCGGTGTCTGCTGCCTGTGTCCTTCGACAAATTACTGTGAATAGCTTGGCAGTTTGGCTTTGTATATTTCTCCCAGACAGTCAGAAAAAGGGAGACTAATGCCCTCATTATGAGTCTGGTGGTCTTCAGACCTCCATACTCACAGTGGCAGTCCCACTGCCGAAGGGCCAGCTGTGTGGAGCGCAAAATTACAAGTGAGGCGGTTTGGCATGTGCCAAACTACTACTTTCCCATGCTTACTGCCAGGGCAGTCGGACCGGTGGGCATTTTGCATTCCTGTCACCGATAGATGACTCGCCCACCCCTCTATCTACACAAGAGCTCCCCACCACCCCTTTTCTTACAACATTGCTACCCACACCTCCCTGAACCCCCAGAAAAACCCCTGTTCACTGTAGTGACCACCCCAACACCCCCACATACAAGTACTTACTCCCTACCCTGATCCCTGTACTAACCCCCCACACCACTCATACACACACGCACCCACAGGTACCCACGGACATGCACACCCTGACACTCACTCACACTCACAACACCCTTACACTCTGGTGCACACACACACAACACCCCCCAAATCCATACACATATACATGCACACACCCACAGCTCCCCACTCACACACGCACTCACTACATTCACCCCATTGACATTCATACCCACTCCATCCCCTGCCCCTCCTTTCCTTAACATCCAAACACACACACCCCCACTTCTGTGTTCATGCATGCACACATGCACCCCAATCCAGGATTCACATTCTCGCATCGCCATCACCACATTTACACAGAGACACACACAGGCATGCACCAACACACCCCTCCCCCCATTCATGACATGTATACACACACATACACACATGTCTTCACACACCACAACTTCTTCCCATGGCATAGGACACTGACCTCATCCGACGAGTTGCTCCTCCCGGAGGGGACGGAACCCAGCGCTCCCATCGCTGGCAGTGCCCCGCCATCAGGACACTGCCACGCAGTATTACAGGTCATAATACGGCTGGCGGAGTCCTTTTGGCTGGGTGGAGCTGGCGGTGGAACCGCCTCTGCATGCCGACCGCCAGCATGACTGCTGGCGACTTTCCACCTAAAGAATGGCTGAAAGCTGCCAGCATTTGTAATATTGCAGTCTGCATACCACCAGCACTGGCGGTCTAGTGGCAGCTTTGGTGATATTGGAAAAAGTTATAATGAGGGCCTAAGTGTTGGTGCAATGGGCCATCCTGCAAGGATGGGTGGAATGGAGCACCTATATTTCAATAGGCTGCCTCAGGCGCACACTCAAATGGACCTGACACCACTCTTTTGTTGCCCTACACTACATGGTGGCATGGCAGGGGAAGAGAAGATCTTTCCATAACCAGACTTCGGGATAGCCAGGATGTCACCCCAACAGCAAAGGCAGGCACCAGGTATAAATATTGGACCTCCAGATGCATGCTTCAGTAAGCTCCTGGGCCTATGGATTACATAAAAAGGACTGCCTTGTTCCCCAGATGACTGCCATGCTGCTTTAGGCCTGCCTTGTTCTTCAGGAGACTATTTTGATGATACCAGAGATTTACCCTGCTGCTTAAGACCTGCCTTGTTCTCCAGAGGACTGCCCTGCTGATTGAGGCCTGCAGTGCTCGCTGCGAAGAAAGATTGGACCTTCTCTCTTCATCCAAGGCTAACCTGAGTGATTCCAAGGTCCAGTTACCTCACTTCCTGTTCTGAGCTACCGGAATGCAACAATCTCCAGAGACCCTGACTGTATCTGCCAAGCTGATTAGCTGCAAATAGAGCTGCCTAGACCTGCAACTGGACCTGCTAAATCCTGCTGACCTCTGCTAGAGTCCAAGAGGTTCACACTCAGCTCCTGTCCCCTTGGCTGGCATCAGAGTGCCCTCCTCTGGAAAAAACAGAGTAATCCTGAAGGAGGTTTGGGTTCTTTGTGACTGCAAACTGGCCCATTTGCACTGAGACTCTGCTGCAGCAGCAATTTCCAACACGAAGCTCCAATGCACACAACTCTTCGCGCTGCAGCGACCCCAAGTGTAGGCTGGTAAAGCAAGATTTGCACTGTACTGTACAATAGCAACAGCCCATGGTGACCAACACTGTGAAGCTCCAGCAATTGCTGATTGTGATGTCCATGCAAACCTCTACACTACAGCACTGACCATCCGCAGAACCCAGGCTGGTCTTCGTACTACAGCCATAACCTTCTACAACACTCTCCTTGACACTGCTCTTCCAGCTTTTTCAGTGGACTTTCCATCTGCCTTTATCTGCCCTGTGCTCCCTCAGAGTTAGCATAAACTTTCCCCTGGTCCAGCTTCACCAAATGAACATGAGTGGAGTGTTATCACTCATACTCACTCATTGTTGTAATAGTGGTACTTCTTCCAATCCAAGCACAGGTAGGTTAGGTACACAATTGTATCTTTAACACAGGCAACTCATTAGAATTTGGTATTGGCCCTCTTATAAATAAATGAACTTTTTCAGCAGCCCTGCTAAGTGATGCAAAGAAAAGATAGGCTTGCGATGGAGGCAGGCATTATCTCCAATGGCACAGAGGTATTGTGGAGGCTTCTTTATTGAACACTGGTCCATTTTGTGTCTGCTAATGTGGCCCAATGAAGCCAATTGCAGCACCAGATTTACAAAGTGGTGCAATGCTTGCATTGCACCACTTTGTAACCCCTTGCACCACATTATGTGTACGCCAGGCATAATGTATGTAAGGGGGGCATTCCCCTGTTATGGGAGCCGACAAAATGGCACAAAGAAATCGAAAAGTTTTCTTTGTACCATTTTTCATTGTAATTTTAATGCCTGCTCAGAGCAGGTGTTAAAAGGGGACAAAGAAAGTGTCAACGTCTTTTAGCCTGTAGAATTTATAGGCCTCATCAGGACCTATGGTGACTCACAGCATGACTCTACAAAATCTCAGGACCATATTATTCGCTCCATACTAGGACTAATCAGGCTCTACTTGGCAGCTCATATTAGAGGAGTCCACAGATAAAGTTCAAGTTGCAAGCCATGATCAGATTACCATCAAAACAGCACAAAACAAACTCAGTTTGACTGTTATTGAAAGATGAAATAATCTGTCTGTCTCACTAGACCATTACCATCAATTTATATGCTAATGGTGTGGCATCTGTGAACATAACAGCATTGAATGAGGGCAGCATTGATAACGGTGACTGTGGTGAGGGACTGTCCCCAGGGAGTGCTTCAAAGAAGAATGAGGGTAAGACATCATCTTCATAAGAAGTTGCTTTGAGGGAGTTGAGTATGTCAGGGAGATCTGCAAAGAATAGAGATTTAAAGACTGACCATACTGGGTTTTTATGGGAAGGAGTAGGCATAAGAGATGAAGGAGGGGTGGTTGTGTTGATGTCCTGCAGGATTGTCTGTAAATTCTCACTGAAGAAGACATTGATGGGTTAGCAGATTTGTGTGGTGTGAAGAATAGGTGCGTCCAGCTATAGCTTGATGCTGTGCTTGACAGTCTTGAAATGCATTTAGCTTTTATTAGTGGTTGTGTTCATGGTATTGGTATAGTATTTTGCACTGGTTGTAGTATTATATCTGTGTTGCATGGAGAGACTTCAGTATGATGATGTCATCTTGAGTTCTGTTTTTATTTTTAGTCACCCAAAAATGACCATTTATTGTCAGAAAGGTTTTTAAAGTATCAAGGCACTGAAGATGCTGGCATGCCCTTGCATATTTTAATTGGTGCTTGGATGTCAATGTAGTTTTTCAAAAAGTGTTGACGTTTTATAGTAGGCTGCTGGTGTCGAACAGTTGCGCTTAAGCATTAGGCTGTCTATAGAAAAGTCTTGGATTTGAAGGTGTGGTTTTGTCTTTTCTGTTGACCTTGGTTTATCTGTAGGATGCTAAGCAGGGAGATAGGGATGGTAAACTAGTTGGTCCAGTCCAGGAGAATAGGGAGTTTGCCTTAGATTGTTGGTGATGTTGAGAAGGCAAGGTCAAGGATGTGGCTTTTTGAGTGTTTAAATTATGTGACATGCTGAACCACTTCATGTGTGTTGATGATATTGAAGAGAGTGTCTGACTGTTTTTTGAGCTTGTGCTAAATAGAAGTTGAAGTCATTCAAGGATGTGGTGTGGGCATATCAGATGGACAAGGTGAAGAGGAGATCTAAGAATGTATCAATGAAATTCAGATTTTACCATGGAGACCTGTACATGAAATGGAGAATAGTTTCTGAGTTGCAGAAAGTAGTTGTCATCATTTCTAAACAATCCTTGGAATGCTCCTTCTTGAAGTGTTATATTGAGGGTGGGAATTGGCTCAGCTGTCTCTTGCCCTTACAAAGAAATTTGTAGTTTCAGATATTCTGCTCTACCTCCTGCCTGGGCTAGCAGTCAAGTTTTGTACTGCACTTATAAATGATTCTCCCCCCCTTAGTTCTCTGCTACATCACATCTTTAGTTGTAGGGGACTTTAATATACATTTAGATGATTTAGCATGCACAAAAGCATCAACTTTGCTGCAGATCTAAAGGGCTTATATATCATTCAGTCTGTCTCTGCTCCTACTTATAAACTGGGGTATATTTTAGATCCCATCTTTTCTAATCTTCCCCAGTTAGTGTCCAGTCCACCTATTCCACTTGTTTTGTCAGATCACTTGACAGTCCCTTTCTTGGTGCCTTTCTCGATACCGATTAACACTTACCGTCTTGCCCAGACAGCGCAAGTGTACCAGCGAGCCAAAGTGTCCACTTCTATTGATCACTTCTAGTTTTACCAAAGTATTGAATGATAGTTGACCTAGCCTGGTCATTTGCGTTAAAGGAGACAACCCCCTTCTGGAAAATTAGATCTCTAGTGCCTTAGACCACATCGCCCCTCTGACATACCTGTCCTTTCAAAGACAGAAACCATCTATTTAATGGTTCAATGATGAATGTACAGGGCTTAAAAAGAAATGCAAATGCCTTGAACGCCTTTGCAATACCCTCCTTCTGATTTTTTCAGACAAAGTGGCAAAGTTCTATGACTCTTTTCCAGTGGAGTCTAGAGAATGTTTTTTGTCTTGACTCCTGGTTCAAACCTACTGAGGAAAGCTCAGGATTGCAGCTTTTTAAACCTATTGCACTTGAGGAACTGTCAGCATTGCTCACGTCTGTCAAGTCAGGTTTCCTGCTCAATCAAGTTTTGCCTGCCATCTTGAGCAAGATGTGGAAGCTGTGATGCCTTTGGTCTGTGAGCTACTAAATAGTTCCCTGTTAGCTGACCAGACCCTGCGTTGGTGGAAGCATACAATGGTAGTCCATCTGGTTAAAAAGCCACTATTAGACCGTACCAATCCTGAGAACTATTGACCTGTTTCTTTGCTAACACTTTTGGCCAAAGTCACTGAGACACATGAGAATCGACAGCTCTCTATGTTAATTGTGGCTAATGATTTTCTTCACAGCACAAAGTTGGGATTCCTCCTCTCCTAGAGTATGGAGTCAGCCCTGATGTTAGCCTCAAAATACATTCATCAAATTTTAGATGCCAGAGACATGGCTGCTCTTCTGATGCTACATCTCAGTGTGGCATTCAACATTATGTCACATAATCTGTTCACTGAGTGTATTTGGAGATGTGGTGTCAGTAACATGGCCTTATGGTGGATTGCCTCTTTTTTTACAGGGACAAACCTCTCAGTTGTGTCAAATCCACACCATTCCAAAGTGTTAACTTTGCAGCAGGGAGTACCTCAAGGTTCCTCCCTGAGTCCAACCTTATTTAATATACACATGTTCCCCCTGGCTAACATAATTGAATGTCATGGGTTCACAGCGATTATGTATGTAAATGATACTCAGCTTATCATCAACCTCTCCTTGGATTCTGCAAACATGGCTACTTTGTTAAGGTGGGTGGGAGGAGCAAAATTGTATAAAATTGTAAGACAGAGCTTTTGATCCTGAGCAAACAACCTAACAACAGGGGAAGCTCTTTGTGGCCTGAAACTCTTTGCCCTTTACCCAGCCACAAGCCCAAGGTTAAAAACCTAGGTAATTAGTGTGATCAGAAGCTGTCTTTTTTCAGACAAATCACAGCTTTTGCTGGGAAATGCTTTGGAATCCTCAAAACCATGAAACAAGTCCTTGGCCTGCACCCAGAATATGCAAAGAAAGGTATAGCTCTAAGCTGGACTACTGTAATGTGCTGAACTTGGGAGTGACACAGTCTTCCATGATGCAACTCCAACAAGTGCAGAATGCGGCATATCGCTGCTACTCAATCTCCAATATATGCCTCCATGGGGTCTCCACTTGCTAAGATGCACTGGCTTCCTGTGAAGCAGAGGCTCTAATTTAAGGCCTTGTGCTACTGCTAAAAAGATTTAACAAATAGCAGCCCTCTGTACTTGCAGCTTTTTATTCAAACCTATGCCCCTCAGAGGACACTTAGATCTTAAGGTTCTAGGAGGTCTTGCATTCTGAAAGTTAGAAGAGTACATCTTGGAGGAAGATCTAATAGCTTTCTAGCTTCTAAATCTTGGAATTTGGGACCCTGGACAATCAGCAGTGGGATACTTTGTTCTGAAGTAACTATGTGCTCTATAAGATACACTTTTATTATTATTATTATTATGAATAATATTGTTATTCTACAGTAGGAAATGGCAGGTCAGAAGCTCCATGGGTTGAGTAGCTGGTCTCTTTTGTATTCCACTATAACTGACTAAGGGCCTGATTTAGATCTTGGTGGTAATACTAACTTGAAAACACTACTCAAGTCAACAGCAGTCAGCCAGCCGTATTTAGATGTATTGCGGCTGAGCCGCAGATTGACACGATGGAGTGCTTCACCCAGCTGTCAGGGTAGTGGTTTCTAGATGGCCCTATTATGACATTACAGTCCTACAGGTGGTGTACTGGTGGCAGATTTCTGATGGAGGGAGACAGTCGCTTGACCCTATGGACATTGTACAATGGCAGTGGCTATGGAACAGAGGCAAGTGACACACTGTACCTTTACCATATGTGTCCACCTGCACAACACACTACATACACACTATTATTCATTGCCATTCCAACACCACACATCACGTGCATGCCGAAAACACACATTGCCATGTAGTGAATCCTAGTTCGTTTTAATGGGATAACAGGAGTTAGCTTAGCCTCTGGCTTGTAGACTCATGCCCCCGTCACCTTGTGACTTTTAACCTACTTAGCTTGCTCTGTCTTAGCCCATTTAATTATTTATTTCTTCTAAGATGGCTGCCTTGTTTATAGTTAGGCCACTTGTTATGAGTTACATTATCAGTGTCACCGCGCCAAGGCGTCAAGATCAAGCACCAAAGACAAACAAACAGCAGGTGTTCACACTTAGGGATTTTCCCTCTCTATATTTTCGAGGGATTGTTGATATTATTTGCCGTCACAAGCATGCCTGTTATCTATTGTTTAGGAATACACCTACGTAAGGGGATTCCGACCAGAGGGCATCACCACCATCGCTGATACCGATGCTGCAGTCGTCTTGACGCTGACCTAGTCTTCGTGTCCCTGCGGAGTCTGAGATAGAGACCTCATTCCAAGGTAACGAGGGTTGGGGGCTCCTCTCATGGACATGGCATTGGCAGATTAGGTTTAACAAACCCAGCTCTCCTTTAGGTAGGAGGTTAGGCCTTTTAACATTAGGGTAATGGGGCATCTTACATCTCATATATCTTTTCTATGTATTGCAAAATGGTGGGGGTCTTCGTAACAATGACTCTCGTCTTCACAATACTGTTACTTGGTTTATTCATTATCCTAATCATTGCAGTCCATGCAACTTATCGCAAATTGCAGTTATGTTAAATAAAAAGCTATTATAACTTTACTGCATCTGTGTCATTGCCTATGTTTGTATGAGACATAATATATCTGTGATAAAATGGTAATCTCCGTTTAACCACAACACTCCCTGAGATATCTTATTTTCGAGTCCATGCGTAAACGGCTGCCATAAATCACCTTTTACTATTGTGTTTCTGGTGAGGTGCTGCTAGTGAGCCGGTAAGGTAGGGACAACAGTTGCGACTTGTTGTAGGAAAGAAGCAGTCACCTACAAACAAAAGTACTGTCATCCGTAAACCAGCAGTCTTGCTCAGAGCAAGAGTCCAAACTACGACATGGCGCCACCAACAATGGTGTTTAGGCAATAATTTACGATCGCTGTCTCACAGACAAACAGGTACCCTAAGTGCCATTATACGGAGACGTCTGTGGTCTTTGGGAGAATCCTCCTCAGCTGAAAAGGTAACACCTAATTAAGCTGTAGGTTGTTCAAGCTCAAACTAATAAAAGGAAAATACTTCTCCTATCTGGTGTTCCATTTTTCTAAACAAATATGGCTAATAACATAGACATTCCTGAAAATGCTATACATGCACTAACACAACATTTATTAACGCATGGCCTTACAGATGAGGGCGGGGATGTTACTCTGATAATGGAAGCTGCGGAAGTATTCCAAACAGGAACATTTTACTGTAGGGTCACCTTTCCTGAGGTTGACCAAAGAACAAAAACATTGCACACATATGAAGTTGCAAACGTACCTTTACGGTACCAAGCATACCAGTATCATGAAATTTCGCTCACTTACCAGGGGCATCAGAACTGGTTTGAAGGCGCCCTACCACATGTACTACGAAGAGTGAGGTTAGGTCCCTTAAGTAATGATTGACCTACCTGGCCTATGTTAGCCACATACACACCTCACCCAGGCATACAGAATATGCCAACAGCAGATTTACGAATTTTATATAATGAATTAGTGGCATTATATAGACGATTAGTTCAGTTCGTAATGCGAACATTGAACACAACACTAGCGCGTCCAGCACCGCCAGTAGCTGGTGGTTATCAATTGGCTACTGGGATTAATCGACAAACAGTGCATACTATTATGGGTAAAGTGCCCACGGAACGGGAAGAAATACCGTTCTGGATTGCCCAGAAAACGAATCAGCTGGAAGATGTGCTTCCCCATACGGGACCACAGGAAAAAAAACATAGATTGCTCACTATGTGCTTGCCTTTTGGGATGGTTCCCTGGGTGGATGACTGTGCCACATGGGGTACAGTCTTCGCTGCCATATATACTACCACACATGGTACCCCGACACTTGCCAATTTACCGGAAGTGTTAAAACAAATACAAAATGAGCATGGGGCTGCACCAACCCTGGATTTGGGGATGAAATGAATGTGTAACTTTGACGCCGTATCCTCAATCATACTAAGTAATATTAAAGGGGAAGCGGTAGCACTGGCAATTTGCCAGCGTCTCCGGGAAACTCCAAACAAGGAACAAGAGAGACAGCTACCGAAAATAATTTCCGATACCTATACTAGCATAGGACGGGATAGTTTGGGAACCAAACCTAAAAAATTGGAGTTACAAGGTACCGCCCATAAGGAGCATACAAAGCAGGCACAAGAGGGCTCTAAGAAGCGCTGGGACAAACAAAAAGATTTCAAAGAAAGAAGAAATAAGAGAGCTGATTCTCCACACCCGGAGAACTCCGAAAGGTGATATAATCTCAGAAATAGGGAGAACATTAAAACTCCTGACAGATGTACTGATTCACGCCCCTCTCGTTCCTTTCAGGACGCACCGGATAGACGTAGCGAGAGAGGGGACCATCAAGATCGACGTCCGGAATACTTGAAAGAAAAGAAAGATTCACAACAGTCTACCACTAAAAAAGAAGAAAAGACTCCTCAGCAAAAGCCACAGTTTAAAAAGAAGAAGGTGACAGCACTGACAGTTATAAATGCCAGTAATATTGAGGAACAAGTGGTGGGCAGTGACTCTGTTAGAGATCGCGGCAGAGGTCACGATATGTCGCCAGAGTCTGAAAGATCATCTGGATGCGACAGCAACTAGCGATTACATTGCGGTTGAAACAGCGGATGGCCGAGTTCTTCCCCCGATAGGGTTTATGATTTAAAAATTCAGATAGAGGGAGATGTGAAGTGCACTATTAGTGTAATATTTTGGGATGAACTTACTAGTGATATCCTATTGGCTGAGAGAGAGTGGCCACCTGAACACGTCCGCAAGCTCCCTAATGGGGAAGATGTCATTTTGCCTTCTTTCTCCGATCTTGTTCCGGAAGCAGCAAAAGGAGCCTATGCTGCTGAATGGGCTTTAGCGCAGGCACCTGCACTATACCGCAATCATGTAGGTTGGGACAAGGAGTCTCCTTGTCATATTATTCCCATTAGGTCTACACCCTAACCGCAGCCACAATACCCTGTTAAACATGAAGTGAAAGCTCCGGTAAAGGAGATCCTATCACAACTTGAGTAACAGGGAGTAATTGAGCCCTGTACGTCTGCAATGAATAATCCATTATTTCCCGTTGCAAAGCCAGATCATTCATATAGAATAGTAGTTGATTATAGACACTTAAATAGTCATACACCCACGTATGCTATACAAAATTAACACAGCACAGCACTGATAAACAATATAGTGCGTAAAAAATATAAAACTACATTAGACATTTCTAATGGATTTTTCTGCCAGAATTTAGCACATGAAAGTCAGGACCTAAGTGCATTTTCATTTGGTTCTCAGAGGCGCTTTTGTCGTTTACCTCAAGGCTATAAAAATAGCCCAGGCCTGTTTTCAGCACGTGTAACATCAATATTACATGATATTGATTCCGAGGCATTGTCCTATGTGGATGACATATATCTCATGGACGACGTCCTCGACATTCATCTTTCGAGGGTCGATCGGATCATTTTGGGGTTTGCAGGCCTTGGTTATAAATTAAATTTTAGGTAAAGCAAGATAGCCTTTCTTAGTGTATTATTCCTGGGATATGAGCTATCAAAACGAGGGGAAGAGCCTGGCCCCGCACTTTCTAGAGAAGTGTGCTCAACTACAGCCTCCAAATACACTTAAGAAATTGCATTCATTACTGGGTTTCTTCAATTTTGGCAGAACATACATTCCAGATTATGCAGAACGCATCAAGCCATTTTATGACTTAGTTCAGCCCAATTTTTCTAGCAGACGCTGGACGATTGAACACACACACATCCTTAGGGACATGCAACAGGACATGCTAGAAGCTAAACACTTACACACATGTGACAATAAAACAAACTTGGTCATCAGAATAATTGCTGGTGCCCTTGGATTTACTTATGTCACCTTTATTGAGGATGACACAATACCGATAGCATATAAATCACATTTATATTCAAATGCTGAACAATGTTTTGCACCTACAGAAAATATTCTGACGGCAGTTCAGATGGCTGTCATAAAAGAGAGGCCACTTGCCCAGGGGAAACGCATTATTGTTGTCTCCCCAGTGCCGGCCTTTATAGGCTGTCACTAAAGCGAACATCCCGAACGCTAAGGCATTACATCCACGTTGGATTCAATGGGCAACATCTCTGACAGCCACTGATGTAGATTATATATTCGATCCAAGACTTCAAACACAAGAATTTCTCCAGTATGAACAAGAGTACCCCGCTCCTCTAAATATTTTGCCACTAGACAGTTACAATACTATCATATATACTGATGGATCAGCACAACCGGCTGTAGGTACTAAACATCAATACTCGGCAGCTTGCTGCTCTTATACTAGCGCTCGAACATACTGAGACAGGAAACCATACTTTGATAGTCTGTGACTCATATTACTGCGTCCAGTCATACAATGAATATCTCAATCATTGGATACTGAACGGGTTTAGAGATTCAAAGGGGAACACCATTAAACACAAAACATTGTGGGGGAGGGTGGCTGATCTTAAGGATAAGCGAAGGTGTGTCCATGTAGTTCATACATTAGGACACCAACGTGTGAGAGTACATGTTGCCGGTAATGCATTGGCTGATGAAGCGGCCAAAGCATCAGTAGCTACGGCTTCTGTGGCTGCAGTGGCTCGTTCTCGGACGAGATTGGATAATGAAATACTGATTGCCGTTAAAGCTTCGGCTGCAGGCAAGCCCCTTCCGAAAGGATACCCTATAAACTATACTTACCAGATCAGTGCACAGAATGTTGGTTATACAACGATTCCTGGGGTTGGAGATCGAGTGATCCCCAATGAATACCAGAGATTAGGGATGATTATAGCAGCACATGAGGGTGTCGCTTCGGCACATGCTAGTATACAGGCCACAATAACAATTCTACAGCAACGCTACTGGTGGCCTGGTCTATGCAGACAAACTAAGCAGTATGTCCTTTGCTGTGACATACGCCAGCAGATTAAGGGCTCTAATATCAAACGCCCTCCGCAGACATCCCTCTTAGTGTCTGACAAGCCACTTCAGTGTGTGTACCTAGACCATCGTGGTCCCTTATAGCCTGATGGTGCATACAAATACATTTTAGTGGCTGTGGATTCCTGTTGTAGATTCCTGTGGGTATGGCCACAGCGGTCGGCTGACGCCCGGACTGTTATAAAAGATTTGCTGATCTTTATCGGTACATATGCGGTTGCAGCATTCCATTCGGACCAGGGCCCTGCATTTGCCTCTAAGGCATTCAGGGACACCTTGGGGACGATGGGTGTTGAACTCCATTACTCCTCACCATACCATCCAGAGGGAAATTTGGTCGTGAAGAGGCGGAATCGTGATCTAAAGCAGTCCTTAACAACTCGAGTATTAGGTTCAGGCCGCAGTTGGTTACACCACCTATATGGGGTCCAGAGAGCACTGAATAATCTGCCAAGACGGTCCTTGGGGGGATGCTCTCCATGTGAGGTTCTCTTTGGGATACCTATGTATGTCCCAGATCTTTATGCCCCTGGTATGGTGGCAGCAGAAACACCATTTGACATAAAAGAACGTCTCACTGTTTTACAGGAGCTTCAACAATTTTGTGATGATAAATCATCTACAAGTGCTGCCACCTTCGTAATAAGGGAATTGGCGAAAAATTCAACTGGCTGGATTCCTAAAGTTGGGGATCTGGTACGTGAGAAGATCGCTGTGAAGAAGGAGTTCGGTCCATCATACAGAGCACCAATACCAGTCTTGGAAATAAAAGGCACCAGGACTGTCATCTTACCACCACTGTCTGGTTCCAAGACGAACAGATTTATCTCCATTGATGACCTCAAATTACACCATGTGGCCGATCCTTCACAGTAGACCAGGAGGTCCCTTGGGTGGTTCCCGATCCCCTCTCATTACCCAACAGGACATCCATCTACATAGTAGGATGAATATCACTACTACAGACTATGCAACAATGTCAACTGCTGTTCCAGACACTTCCTCGACCATGGGGAGGGCGAAAAATGAACTTTTGTTGGTTCCAGTCACGTCTACAGTGACTACCCCACTTCAAGATTTGGCTGTATTTTACACGAACACTTCTACGACTCATGACGTTGTCTACCAAGAGCCTCCACGTGCAGTGGATCAGAATACACCGGCTCCTGTGTTTGCAGAGACTACCTCTGGCTATTTCATTGACATTGATGATTTTTCTTCGGATTCATCCTCTACAGTGATAGACAACATTTCAAAAAGTTGTAAGCTGTATTGATGGCTTAAAGAGAACTATTTGATCTACCCATGGAACTACTTGTGGTTCTGTTTGACATTTATTGCATTCTTTTTTTTTAATTTGTTTTGTGACTGTTTTCTTTTTGCTCATAAATGGTCACTATATTCCTGATCACTCCTCAGTGGAGCCTATTGATGAAGTTTTAACACCACATCATTCTTCACATAAGCTCCGAAGAGATTTGTCCCCTGTAAATATTACAGCTATACCAATTACTGATGGGATTGTGTGGCACAAAGTTCCATTCAATATATACGGGCCTACAGAGATTATTCAAATACCACACGTGTTCAAAATTTCAATGTCTGATGTTATTACTCCTGATGTTGTCTCTGATGATTGGGATATCCAAACAGTTGATTCCATGCTAACTGAAATGAAGGACTATTCCGCTTTTGAAAGTGATGATGTATATGATTATACAATGAATTATGGGGAAATGTTCTGCTATAACAATTCGGGACATCACTACCTACACCGTGCCTCTAGATATAGGCCTCTCTTGAACTACACACTGTGGGAACACTGTTCTACACCACAGGTGGGGAGTCCAAAGTATTATAGTGATGAATTTGCATACTTTTCTGGGCATGACACAAGAAAAGCAGAGTCGTATTATTTTAAAATACCTCCGGCACAAATTAGGAAAATATTGTTAACAGATACAAAACTGATTTATTCAGATCCCTTTGTTTCCCGGCTCTCGATTGAGGGTTACGAATATTGGTAGAGCACTATTGACTTGAAAAGTGTATGGGGAACACAAGATTGGCAGATACAGGGTAGGGAGGCTTTGTTTCGAGCATGCCTGATTCCTGTGCAAATGATTTTCTTAAATGACACCATTGAACAGACATCGTGTCTGGGGTTAGCAAAAATTAAAGATCTGAACACGCCCAGTATCCCTACTCCGGCAAGGTTTAAAGATTGGCAACACTTCCTTAATATCACAGAGGAAAGGCTAGATGCAATGGTTAAGGCTGGTACCTTTAATTCTTCACTTTCCAGTCCCGGCGGGTGGTTGGTATGGCCCACCGACACTAATGAGTGTCAAAGACGTTTTTTGAACCCTTCAAGGGGTTTTTCAATTAACAGGCCAGACCCTCGCTTTATATCGGGTCAACATACAGGTATAGTTACAACATACAGTGTGGGTAAGCTGTGCCAGCAATGGGTGCAAACGAACACGTTAGCCACAGTTAAGAAACACCTGAACATTGTTTCTGAAAATATCGACTTGCAGGATTTTCTGCTGGGTCCTAGAAAACAGCGCTCGAAAAGGTTTTTATATGCTATGTACAATGAAATTTGGAAACTTTCCCAAATTGAGGCTGCTGTGCGTTTAAGGCAACTAGATAAGGAAAATTTGGAAAAAACATTAGCTGTTGTTGACAGTTGCATGAATACACTGTCCAACAGGATTTATTCACTATCAAATATAGTGTCGTCTGCTATTGATATCACTCAGACAGACTTGTCCCGGTTATGTCATGGGCAAACACAGCTACGTTCCATCATGCAGCTTGGTTGGACGTTGCAGACACTGAAAAGTGGCCACATTCCATGGAAGTATATTAATGGGAGTGAATTCTTCACTGCTTTTTATTTTTCCAGGGAACAAGAGACAATGGCTAACAGGGAGGCTAGTTTCACCCTGCTTCAAGTAGAGAAATTAGATAAGTTGCCCTTCACGGTAGCAGAGAGTCCTTCAACTATCTGGCTCTTACATGGCATTATTAATTTACCGATTTCGACCTTTCGTTTCTCGAGCTGCCTGAAACATCTTGCAGTGGGACGATATGAGCAATGAGGAGATAGATTTATTAAGAAAGAGTGGGAGTTGCCCTTTGAATATAGATGTCTAAACGGCGAAAGGGAGGTCTTTCTTAGCAGAAGCGAATGTGAGACTGCTGTTCGTCCTTCTATGATATGCAAACAGGTGTCTCTTCACGGTCTTTGCAATGCGGGGGTCGCAAATTTGGCCTGTTTTCTGAAGAGTACTCCCGTCCCCTTGATTCGTCCAGTGTTTCATGTACTTTCCAATTGAAGTTATGTGGTACTGAACGGTCAAAGCTGTTGCGGCATGCGACCTGGAATTACCTATGCAATCTCGGTCACGAAGGTCGTTACGTGTTGTGGACATGTTTTGTTTCCCCCCACACGAGAGATAAAAGTATCTGACATGTGGCCCCACATAGATACTATTAATGTGAATTATGACAAGCTGAGTAGGCTAAAGGCGCTATTGTTTCAGAAACAGGTCGCCTTGACATCCGCAAAAGAGACGTATGCTCTTCAGATTGCGAGATCATCAGCCGAGATACAATCCCTTTTAAATACCAATTTCCCCAAACACTTTGGAGAGCTGGTATCCAGAATATTCAATGCTTCGAGCACCACTGGGATTGTTAATTTCTTTAAGGCTGTTGGGTCTGGTTTCGTGTCCATCTTCCAGACTATGTTCGGAGTCATCCCATCAGCCATCCATTCTCTCTTTTCAAGTGTGTTTGGTGGCTTTCCAATTATTTTGGCTTTGATTGGTGGACTACTGCTGCTATTTCTTCTGATTCGCAGTGGTTGTTTCTTTCCAGCAACGCAGAGCAATGGAGCCGCTCCCGCCAACTCCATTGTGCCGTGAGGGCATGGTTCGGATCTTCGGTGCACCTTTGCTGGTGGAACTGAAGCTTGACTGGTCATTGTCATTTCGGCCACTTCTCGGGTGTGTACAACCAGTCTTCCGCTGCATATGGTGTCTCTTTGAACATCTGCCTATGGTCTGTCTTGCTGTTGCACCGACATCTCCTGTGGACCACGAACTGCTGATGTCCCCGATGACGGTTCATACACGGTCATGCCCTTTGAGACTGAGGTTGCTCCGCGAGGCCACCTATGAGCCTTCCGTTGTTAGATCTACCATGGATGAGGACACTGCAATGAAGAACGACACACCAGGAAATACGGCTCACTTCTGCTCTGTGGATCCGTTTGCCCGCCCAGCACTTGACTTAACTTCATACGATGTTGACTCATTTTTGAGATCCTTGACTGGTGACTTCGATGACATTCTTCAAGATCATGCGTGTAACAAATAATTTGATGAATTGACTTGCCATTCCCGATTCCAAATTGTGCATTTAAATTGAAGTTTGCTGTTGCACGCTGTGCTTGTCATAGTTGACATTAACATCTCTGTATGTATTTTAACAGATTTGTTTTAACATATTTTTTACACATGCAAATGCTTTTTTAGCTTGTTTTTGCTTTTAGCTTTTAGTTCAGAAGCAACTTTTTAGCATTGGGGTTCCTGTACCTTCATCTTACCTGTTACGGCAATGGGGAGGGTGTAGTGAATCCTAGTTTGTTTTAATGGGATAACAGGAGTTAGCTTAGCCTCTGGCTTGTAGACTCATGCCCCCGTCACCTAGTGACTTTTAACCTACTTAGCTTGCTCTGTCTTAGCCCATTTAATTATTTGTTTCTTCTAAGATGGCTGCCTTGTTTATAGTTAGGCCACTTGTTATGAGTTACTTTATCAGTGTCACCGCACCAAGGCGTCAAGATCAAGCACCAAAGACAAACAAACAGTAGGTGTTCACACTTAGGGATTTTCCCTCTCTATATTTTCGAGGGATTGTTGATATTAATTGCCGTCCCAAGCATGCCTGTTATCTATTGTTTAGGAATACACCTACGTCAGGGGACCTTGTAGATCTGTATAAATACATCACACTTTAGACAGATAATCAGAGGGATTCCACCCAGAGGGCATCGCCACCCTCGCTGATACCGATGCTACAGTCGTTTTGACGCTGACCCAGTCTTTGTGTCCCTGCGGAGTCTGAGATAAAGACCTCATTCCAAGGTAACGAGGGTTGGGGGCTCCTCTCATGGACATGGAATTGGCAGATTAGGTTTAACAAATCCAGCTCTCCTTTAGGTAGGAGGGTAATAGGGCATCTTACATCTCATATATCTTTTCTATGTATTGCAAAATGGTGGGGTCTTCGTAACAATGACTCTCGTCTTCACAATACTGTTACTTGCTTTATTCATTATCCTAATCATTGCAGTCTATGCAACTTATCGCAAATTGCAGTTATGTTAAATAAAAAGCTATTATAACTTTACTGCAAATGTGTTGTTGCCTATGTTTGTATGAGACATAATATATCTGTGAGAAAAGGGTAATCTCCGTTTAACCACGACACTCCCTGAGATATCTTATTTCCGAGTCCATGCGTAAACTGCTGCCATAAATCACCTTTTACTATTGTGTTTCTGGTGAGGTGCTGCTAGTGAGCCGGTAAGGTTGGGACAACAGTTGCGACTTGTTGTAGGAAAGACGCAGTTGCCTACAAACAAAAGTACTGTCATCCTTAAACCAGCAGTCTTGCTCAGAGCAAGAGTCCAAAACTACGACAGCCATATATCTGTGGCACAAAACACACAAATTATCGACACTGCCCCCACACACAACACAACCAAAACAGCCCCAACTAAATATGCACCTACACAAACACACTCACACATGAAAATAAATGACCACCACACAAAACACGACACACACACACAACACACACCCAATCATTACAGACAGCAGACCCATACGCAAGTGGCACACATACAGACACAACCACATCACCCACTTCAGCTCCCTCTGCATTAACCAGCAAATTGAATAGCAAACACACAAACACGTACTGACTCACATACAGAACTGGAAGCACAGCATTGAAGATGCATGTCCACTTGCAATGTGCACACATCGATATAGTCCGCAGGTGTAAATGTAACTCTGGTGCCTTCATTCATTTGGCAATTAATACTGACACCAAAGTAACAGTTGTGTATGTGTGCGATATGTGTCATGTAGCAGTGTGTTCCCATCCATGTCCCACACAAATGTGTTCCCGACACATGCATGTCACATGTATATGGCTGCAGTGGTCCCAAGCTCATATGTGGTGACCAAAGAACGCTCATAGACAATGCAGTTTCCTTACATTTAAGTCCGGCAACTGGGTGGGTCGTCTTTTCTCTGTGGTCCAGTGGCAGCAGCGATGGAAGGTCTTGTTCAGTCATGTCCAGTTAAAAACAGAAGTGGAATGGGGCAAAAGGTAGGTTTTTACCTCATTTCCCCTTTAATCCACCAACTCAGATGTGGATATCAGATCATCTCAGTTGGTTTGGGAGTAAGGCACCTCCGAATCTGCTTCACAATAAAGGTTGCTGGAGTCCCGTTGTCAGCCCCTATTCCCAATGCTGCGATCGTGGTGACTAGAGATTCTTGGTGGAGTTGGAGTGACTGGGGCGGTGTTTCACCTATAGTCCCCTCAACATTCAGATCCTGTGGATGGGCCACAAAGCTGGCAGATGGACTTCGTGATGAAAAACTAGCAGCACAACCATTACCACCAAGATCGAAATCATTCCCTACATCTCCATTGACCACACAATTTCTGCTGATTGTTCCATCAGTCATTTGTTTATTGGGCCACCCATCGATAATAGTGAGCTGCATGCCTCCTCGTCGTTATCAAGAACTGGGTTGTGGCCTCCTTTAATCTAGTCTAAAAGGCCCCGTGATGAACATCATCTTCAGTGTCACGTGTTCCCTCATGCAAGGCAACTGGTCAGCTGTCTTTCAAATCTGCCTGCTCCATGTGCACCTACACATGAATAAACCTAATCAAATGTTAACACAGTTTGGGACCCTGGTTATCATCTACCAGGATTTTGGGCCATTTCAATTGAGTTTTTTCCTTAGCCACATTTTTTACTCTTTTAAGGCGTTTACACATGACTTCAAATTGATTGGGAAACCTTGTGAATTTGTGTCAGTGAAATAGAAGTGGAACTGAAGAAGCTGGGATTGAGTAGCTTCATTAAAGTATTTTTGAAGTTGTTAAAAGAGGTTGTTGATGTCACAATAGAAATGGGATACAGTGATACTGGTGTTCTAGTGAAGTGCTACAAACCACAGATGTTAGCCTCAGAGTGATTTAGATTTAAATATGATGTAAAGGAAGTGAGCAATGTGACAATAACCCTAAGCCAAACAACAAAGAATAATGCTGGTTAAATCTTAAAAAGATATAATAGGCAGTTGCCCTACGAGATTGGCATGGACTAGTTTTAGTGGTCTAGCAATCTGGGTTGGTGTATAATGACATTTAGGGACACCTGAGATGGCCACCCTTGCCTAAGCACGCATACACACGTGCACACACAAGAGACCATATTTTAATGGGTTTCAACCCTATTCCTAAATAGTTGCCACTTGCAGTGTGTGTTAGGTATGTGACATACTGTAAAGCAGCAAGATCCCCATGGCAGTGTTGGGGAGTTGGCAGACTTTCACAGACTAAAAAAAAAAACACGAAGAAAAAATAATTGATTTCTTTTCAAAGCACATTGGGCTAAACAACCCTAACTGTGAAGTATACTGGTTTCTTTATCAATGCTAGCATTGCGCTAGGTCTGAATGCTGTCACTCACACTTAAAGGAACCATTGGATGAAGCGAGCTGAACGACATACCCATGCACTTTTCTGTGGTTAGTGGAAGCACAATGTGAATCTAATATTTTTTTTTTACACCAGACCTCAAATAATGGCAAAAATGTGCCTTTTACTTCTGTTTCCAAGCTGGGCCATCTGCAACTGCACATACAATTCCGACTGGGCTATTTTATGAAAAAAGAAGTGCAAAGCTAAGTTAATATCTGTGCATTAATGGCCGAATCATTGCTCTATGCCTCTGATGCTGCTTTTTTCTATTCAGTGCTAATTCTCTTTTCTTTTCTCTAAATTCATGGTTGAAATTACAACTCTGCCACTGCCAACTGAAGGAAATACCTCCTTCTTCAGATGTATACTGCAGGATTGTTTGATCAGTGGCACAAACTAATATGCATGTAGTTTCGTAAACTGCATATTTCAACTCATCATAAACAAGATCACTTCAATGCTTTGCTGATAAGATAAACTAAAGCATTTCAAATAATTTAAAGAAGGATTGGAGACACCTATTATTATGGAATGACAGAGATGTTATAATTGGTTTGATACAGTTTGAAGTGTTGCCTCTGTGAAACTATAACACTGACAAAAAAGACCAGTTTTACATAAAAACCTACTGCTACTAATATAATATTGATGGTATTGATGGATTAAAGAACCAGTATTTTTAGTGACAATTATGAAAACAAGAGAACATGTTTAATAATGACCTTGTATATGGCCTCAGCAGCACACACATTTCCCCTCCCCACAACACTAGAAAAACAAATCTGCTTTTATGTTGCTCCGATAGCCCTTGCAAAACAAAAGTATAAATTATCCATTAAAAAAAGAAAACATATCCTGAAAGAGGAAACTTGAGAACGTCTGATTAAAACTTGTAGAGAGTGATACCAAGGATTTTTGGGATATTGTGAATGAGAGGAGGACTCTGGGGATTAAGAGTAATGGGTTGAGTACCAACATTAGCGCAGAGAGTTGGACTTGAAAGTTTTAACATATATATTCTGTTCAGCATGATCAGTACAAGCCTCAGGAAGATGATCCCCCTATCTTCCCCATGAACATAATGTTTTTAATGCTGTGGCTCTTCATGGAGTCTGACTTCATGGCAGCTTGCTGTTATAGTTCTCATATTTAAGAAAGGCACAGCCAGGATCCCCATTGCTACAGGCCAATATCTTTGTTGGATTCAGCAGTAAAAGCTATTGGACAAATTATCCTGTCTGGTATAGAGTCTAGGGCTCAGCAAGCTGGTTAAATCAATATGTTTGAGTATGGATTTGGAGAAGGTTTGAGGATGCAGGAACAGCACCTCAATTTGAGCTTACTGATTGGAAGGTATACAGTAGCAAAAAAGGCTTCTCTCTGGTTGTGTAAATCACTCTAAATTGTGCCACATATTAGCTGAGATGGGTCTGTCCAACATTGAATCTATTTCTTATAGTCTTGCACCTTTTCTGGTATACCTTGGAGGATATGTATCAAACCATTAATCCTCATTACCCCATTTGTATATGGTATACAAAATATGTGCCTAGCACCGTGTGATAATAATCCATCACTAAAAGTCTATTGGCTTTAGCAAATGTTTTTCATAATATAAACATGATGCCTCCTATCTTTGTCACAACATTTCCTAATAAACAGATTAGACCTATGGTATCAGACAAATCTTTTCCGGGTGAACCAATAGGGTTATAGTTTGTATCATTGGCTTTTCACCATAACCAGTTCACACCTATTATATTGAACATTAAGTTATACATTTAAAAATGTGTACAAAAATACAGATGGCAAAAGCAAATATTATCTCTCCTATGAGATCTCATGTAACAAAATATCTCTTGACAGGCTTTCAAATAAAGTAATAACAATCCATTCCTAAATTCCTAAATGTAAACATCTATTGGCCTTTAGATTAACAATGCTAAGATCACACAAATCACATGCAAGTCTAAATGATGGAAATACAGAAACATCACAGGTTGTCCAAAATGTCTGAATAATCTCAATCTAATCAAAGCATTTATAACTAAACCCTCCAAAAGAACAATGCAAAACAGCAACAGAATCAAGTGAAAATACAAATGGTATACATTTATTTGTGCAGTTGAATACATTGTAAACAATTAATAAACAGTCAAATTTGGAGATCAGGTCAAGCATCCCTAACTATTACTCTAATTAGAAAGCATATGTGGGCCTCATGCAAAAGGAAAAATAAGATAAGAAATTAATTTGAAAAACATATGACTATGGCACCAACCATTGGTTATTTCACTCTTAAATGGATCAGCAAACAATAGTATCTTCATCATCAGAGCGCAGAAACATCAGGTCTTCTTGGAACAGCATCAGGATATTAAAGGGAAACAGTTCAGCAAATTTAGGCCTGATATAACTGAACTGTTAGAAACATAGATTAGAACTAAGCACCATCTCACATCTTGGAAAATAGAGAACTTAGGGCCAGATGTAGCAAAACGCCAATTTGCGACTTGCAAATTGCGAGTCCCTGCGACTCGCAATTTGCAACTCGCAAATTGGTATGCAGTACGGTGTCTCAGACACCGACTGCGACTCGCTATGGGGTCGCAATGACCCACCTCATTAATATTCATGAGGTGGGTCGCTAATTGCAGCCCCATAGCGAGTCTAGGCACTCGCAAACATGGAGGCCTGCTGTCCTGAGCAGACCTCCATGTTCGTGACTGCTTTAAATAAAGCAGTTTTTTTTTTTTTAAGTGTAGCCCGTTTTCCTTAAAGGAAAACGAGCTGGACTTAAAAAAAAAAACGAAACCTTTAGTTTCGGTATTTTTTCAGGGCAGGGAGTGGTCCTTTGGACCACTCCCTGCCCTGAAAAAATATTTGTGGGTCCATTCACAAAGTGGAAGGGGTCCCATGGGGACCCCTTCCAATTTGCGAGTGGGTTACCATCCACTTCAAGTGGATGGTAACTGCGACTCCATTGCATTCCACTCCGAATCGCAAATAGGAAGGGAACACCCCTTCCTATTTGCGATTCTGACATGCATATTGCGAGTCGGTCCCGACTCGCAATATGCATTTCTGAATAGCAAAGAGGCTTTTGCGCCTCGCAAACGGCGATTTTCCCCGTTTTGCGAGGCGCAAACCCTTTGCTACATCTGGCCCTAACTTACATCACCTAAAATATTGCTATATTAAAGTCCCAAAAGTTCCTAACAAACTGTTTTTATCTCAAGGAAATGTATAACCAGCAGTCAAAACAGGACAGAAATCTCCACTGTGCAAGTCACACAGGATGTCTGACAAAACATTATTTTGCAAAGTTAAAATTCTTTTAACATCATACCTCTGAAAATTATTAAAATATGAGGCCTTTTCTAGTGCTAAAACATGAAGAATAAACATTTTGTTTAAATTTAGCCATTAACCTTTTACGACATATTAATAATAATGACAGTATATTTAATTATGATTAAACAAAATATATCTTTTCATTAGACATTACTCAATTTCATGTTGAACGTCATTGTGGCTAACATCAGAGCAATCACATTTCCCAAAACACACATTGTTCAGGTAGGCCTTTAAACACACGTTATTTAATGTTTTCATAATATGTTTTGGTGGCACATTTTTATTAATAATATTTATTAATATTGTTTGTTCTCTAACAATCCCTTCTCTGATGGCTGTAACGGGCTTCACAAAAGAATACTCTTATTAATACTTGTATTAATACTAATGAGATAATTCAAAACTTAGGTCCTCCTTACAACCCCAAAAAAAGGGATTACGACCATGGTGGAAACCGCCAACATAGACAGCCACTTCAACACTCCGACCGCCACGGCGGTACAAACAGACAGTGCGGCAGACACTATCAATAGACTGGCGGGAGACAATGTACCGCCCACCCTATCACAACACAGCTATCCGCCACCTTTTCCGGGGCGGAACCAACGTGAATAAAAACATGGCAGAAACAGTACACAGAAGGGAAAACACTCACCTCTCCACACCCCACGAGGAACCAGGACACCATGGAGCCCGAATTGCAGATCCTGCCGGCAATGGTCTTTCTGCTCCTCTATCAGGAGCTCCAATGATGGCAGCAACAACCACAGTGAGTACTGCACCTGCAACACAGGGGAGGGAAAAGAGACATACACACAAATACATGCTGCAACATTACATATACACCTCCAATACCCCCTTGAATAACGTAAGGACAAAAGGAAATGATTGTAACAATTGTAATCAATAAAAATCCATTAGTCAAAAGTCAAAATACAGTATATACAAATATGTACACCAACTACACAAGTCCGTATAGTGCATCAATCATTGTCCGTGGACCACTGGGACCAAAATGCATGGGTGAGGCCCACACATGATACCTGACTCCAAACGGAGAGAACACTGGAGGGGCATTACATAGAAAATATACAGGCACCTCAGGGGGAAGGGGGCACCTCAGCCTGGTGAACGCACAACACCACTGCGCCACAAGGGGGCTCCATGTCCACTGCTTTATCCTGGGGAGGGCAAAGCCACAGTCTCTCAAGGGTTTTGAGTGGGTGGTTTACCCACTGCTTTATCCTGGGGAGGGCAAAGCCACAGTCTCTCAAGTCTTTTCAGTGGGTGGTTTGCCCACTGCTTTATCCTGGGGAGTGCAATGCCACAGTCTCTCAAGTCTTTTCAGTGGGTGGTTTGCCCACTGCTTTATCTCTCAAGTCTTTTCAGTGGGTGGTTTGCCCACTGCTTTATCCGGGGGAGTGCAAAGCTACAATCTCTAAAGTGGATAACAGTCTCCACTGGTTCTGGAGGGGGCTTTGTGCCCAGAGTGCTTCATCCTGCCAAGGACTGAGGTAGTGGATGCCTTTCTCCACTGATTCTGGAGGGGGCCTGGTGCCCAGAGTGATTCATCCTGCCAAGGATTGAGGTAGTGGATGCCTTTCTCCTCTGGTTCTGGAGGGGCCCTGGTGCCCAGAGTGCTTCATCCTGCCAAGGACTGAGGTAGTGGATGAGATACTCCACTGGTTCTGGAGGGGGCCTGGTGCCCAGAGTGCTTCATCCTGCCAAGGACTGAGGTAGTGGATGCCTGTCTCCACTGGTTCTGGAGGGGGCCTGGTGCCCAGAGTGCTTCATCCTGCCAAGGACTGAGGTAGTGGATGAGATACTCCACTGGTTCTGGAGGGGGGCCTGGTGCCCAGAGTACTTCATCCTGCCAAGGACTGAGGTAGTGGATTCCTGTCTCCACTGGTTCTGGAGGGGGGCTGGTGCCCAGAGTGCTTCATCTTGCCAAGGACTGAGGTAGTGGATGCCTGTTTCCACTGGTTCTGGAGGGGGGCTGGTGCCCAGAGTCCTTCATCCTGCCAAGGAATGAGGTAGTGGATGAGATACTCCACTGGTTCTGGAGGGGGCCTGGTGCCCAGAGTGCTTCATCCTGCCAAGGACTGAGGTAGTAGATGCCTGTCTCCACTGGTTCTGGAGTGGGTCTGATGCCCAGAGTACTCCACGTGCAGTGTGGCCGGTACAATTCCCTCACCTGGGTGTGTGTGCCACGAGATTGCCAAGGTACAGGTAACATGATACGCCATGGAGGCAGCGACATACCGCAGACTGCTGCGGCTTCGCATTCCATATGCAGGTGACAATTGTGATGACAGTGATGCTTCATGGAAGCTGCCCAGTGTCCTGGAACTCACCACCAGCCTCGGATGACTGACCACTGGGGATGGTAGCCATGTGTGCGGTGGTGCCACTGGCTGAGGATGTCGTGGGGCCAATGGCGGTGCTTGTGGCAGTGGCAGTTGCAGCGGTGCTGGCTGCGGGGTCTGTTGCGGTGGTGCTTGCGGCTGTGGCAGTCACAGCGGTGCTGGCGGCAGGGTCTGTGGTGGTGCAGGTGGCTGCGGGGTCTGTGGAGGCAGTGTTGGCGGCGGGGTCTGTGGTGGTGCAGGTGGCGGTGTTCTCCGCCGTACAGGTTGGCGTTGACGTGGACAGAAGGTGTGACACTGGTCCCTCAGTCCGTGCCACCATCCCCTCTCCTGACTTGCCCTTCAGTTTTTGGCCCTTCCCCACCTTTGATGGTGGCGCAGCTGTCTTTCCACTATCCCCTTTCATTTTCCCTGACCCCTTGGTGGCAGGTGTTTTTGGCTTCTCCCTCTGGGATGTGGGTACCTTTTTTACCTTGGCAGGTGGCGCAGTTCCTTGCCCTCGCTCTGTGGCACACTGGCAGCCCTGATGGTTGGTGCCCTCCATGATCCCACAGTTGCTGGCACCACTGTGCCTGGGGATGTGGTGGCTGAGGTGCTGGGCTGGAACCTGGAAAGCCTGGCCCCAGGGGAAGGATGGGGGGAGGTGTAGGGAAGAGGTCAATATTAGCCAGAAAAAGCTTTTTAGACACACTGGGACGGGTAGATAGAGGGGGTTTGGGAGTGGAGGTAGAGGTAGTGGTTGTAGGAGGTGTTCGTCTGCTGAATTTGGGTGAAGGTGCATAGGCTGGAGGCTGTTGTGAGGTGGATGGCTGTTGGGTGGGTGTGTGCCTGTGTTTGTGTACTTTGGGAGGAGGGCTCACAGACACACTGGGAGAGGACACAGGGGATGTGTGAATGGTAGTGGGGGTGGTGAGTGCATGTGAGCGGTGTGTGGTGATGGGCATGCTGGTGATGGAGGTAGTGGCTGAGGATGTAGTGCATGCAGGTGTGAGTGGAGACGAGACTGGGAGGGAGGAGGGAGACGTGGAGGAGGGGGACACAGTGGAGGCAGTGGATGTTGGTATGTGTGGATGGGTATGATGCTTGTGTGAGTGCCTGTGGGATGTGTGGTGCTAATGTTTGCCTGAGCCACCCTTGTGTGTTGAGGTGTGTGCATGCTGGTCTGATGGTGTTCTTGGGATAGGCTGAGGTACAGGGGATTGGGTCTGGGTGGAGGAAGTTGGAGGGGGAAGGCTGGACACAGGGACAATGTCTGCCATCAGTGCTGAGGCCAGAGCCTGAAATGCTCTCTGTTGGGCTGCCTGGCCAGAATGAATGCCCTCCAGGTATGCATTTGTTTGTTGCAAATGCCTCTCAACACCCTGGATGGCAATCAGAATGGTAGGCTGCCCAACAGTGAGGGATCTCAGGAGGTCAAAAGCCTCCTCAATGAGGGCAGCAGGGCTGACTGGGGCAGGGCCTGTGGTGCCTGGGGCGAAGGAGATGCCCACCCTCCTGGGTGAGCGGGCACGGGACACACGCTGAGGGGCTGCTGTGGGGCGGTGCTGGTAGGGGGGTGGCGGCTGTACCTGTTGATGCGGGGGCACAGAGGGGCCCGCCACTGCAAGGGAGCTCCCATCAGAGGCGGAGTTGCTGTCACTGCTGTCTGCTCCTGTCCCCTCAGTGGAGCTCCCCTCGCCGTCTGTCCCACTGGTGGCGTCAGACTCCGTTGTTTCACCTTCCAGGGCCAAGTGGGATGCAGCTCTCTCCTGCTCCGGTGCCAGTGCTCCTCCACCTGATGATGCTATTGCATACAAGAACAGGAAGACCACAAAAAGGGGGGGGGGAGACAGAAGAAAGACATGTTCTATGCATGGAACACCACTACGGTTGGCGGACACAACAGACACAGCAGCCCTCTGCACTACAACATGCACTTATAGTTCCTAGATAATCACATGCCCATGGCATACAAGGCCTAAGCCCGATTGCGGCACACATGGAAGTCACAGGAGCCTGACTAGGTGTAGAAGGCTCTAACCACTAGTGGGGTTGGGGTGCAACTGAGCCTGCCTCACAAGGGACCTTGCCTACCAAGTTCGCCCTGGCCTAGGAGAACCCACTGTCCACCTCCCCCACCCAGACACCTAGTAATGCACGCAGAGCCAGCTGAATGAGAGTGTACTTACCCCCTTGTGGCTGCTGTAATGCCCTCAAGCACCCATCCAAATCCGGATACGCCACCGCCAGGATCCCCCCCACGTTGGGAGGCCATCCCCAGCTGGGCCTCCGCCGTCTTCTTGCTCTAGCCGCGAAGGTCCTCCCATCTTTTCTGGCAGTGGGTGCTCCGTCTGTGGTGGACCCCTAGGGTCTGGACGTCCTTGGCGATGGCACGCCAAATAGCCTTCTTCTGGTGGGTGCTGACCTAGAGGAATAGTACAGGGGAAAAGGAAAATCTTTACCCGTCCAGACCATCATACTCATTGGCAAACGTTCCCACCCTGGCCCTGACGCACATACACTCACCGACCGCACATGCAGGCCTCAGTCCCCCCCATTTATCTTCCATCCACACCACTCCAAACAGGCATTGCCCATGCAGCATGCTCACAGTGTACTCACCTGTTTGTCTAGAGGACCGTACAGTTGTGTCTACTGGGGGAGGACCCCATCCACTAGTTTCTCTAACTCCTCCAAAGTACTACACCTGCAACACAGGGGAGGGAAAAGAGAGTGACACACACACACAACACGCAACACCCCCACCTCACCCACAACACCATACACACAAATACATGCTGCAACATTACATATACACCTCCCACCCCCCCCTTGAATAACGCAAGAACAAAAGGAAATGATTGTAACGATTGTAATCAATAAAAATCCATTAGTCAAAAGTCAAAATCCAGTATATACAAGTATGTACACCAACTACACAAGACCGTATAGTGCACCAATCATTGTCCGTGGACCACTGGGACCAAAATGCATGGGTGAGGCCCACACATGATACCTGACTCCAAACGGAGAGAACACTGGAGGGGCATCGCATAGAAAATATACAGGCACCTCAGGGGGAGGGGGGCACCTCAGCCAGGTGAATGCACAACACCACTGCTCCACAAGGGGGCTCCATTTCCACTGCTTTATCCTGGGGAGGGCAAAGCCACAGTCTCTCAAGTGTTTTGAGTGGGTGGTTTGCCCACTGCTTTATCCTGGGGAGGGCAAAGCCACAGTCTCTCAAGTGTTTTGAGTGGGTGGTTTGCCCACTGCTTTATCCTGGGGAGGGCAAAGCCACAGTCTCTCAAGTCTTTTCAGTGGGTGGTTTGCCCACTGCTTTATCCTGCGGAGTGCAATGCCACAGTCTCTCAAGTCTTTTCAGTGGGTGATTTGCCCACTGCTTTATCTCTCAAGTCTTTTCAGTGGGTGGTTTGCCCACTGCTTTATCCTGGGGAGTGCAAAGCTACAGTCTCTAAAGTGGATAACGGTCTCCACTAGTTCTGGAGGGGGCTTTGTGCCCAGAGTGCTTCATCCTGCCAAGGACTGAGGTAGTGGATGCCTTTCTCCACTGGTTCTGGAGGGGGCCTGGTGCCCAGAGTGCTTCATCCTGCCAAGGACTGAGGTAGTGGATGCCTGTCTCCACTGGTTCTGGAGGGGGCCTGGTGCCCACAGTGCTTCATCCTGCCAAGGACTGAGGTAGTGGATGAGATACTCCACTGGTTCTGGAGGGGGGCCTGGTGCCCAGAGTGCTTCATCCTGCCAAGGACTGAGGTAGTGGATTCCTGTCTCCACTGGTTCTGGAAGGGGGCTGGTGCCCAGAGTGCTTCATCCTGCCAAGAACTGAGGTAGTGGATGCCTGTTTCCACTGGTTCTGGAGGGGGGCTGGTGCCCAGAGTGCTTCATCCTGCCAAGGACTGAGGTAGTGGATGAGATACTCCACTGGTTCTGGAGGGGGCCTGGTGCCCAGAGTGCTTCATGCTGCCAAGGACTGAGGTAGTGGATGCCTGTCTCCACTGGTTCTGGAGTGGGCCTGGTGCCCAGAGTACTCCATGTGCAGTGTGGCCGGTACAATTCCCTCACCTGGCTGTGTGTGCCACGAGATTGCCGAGGTACCTAGATTAATCACATGCCCATGGCGTACAAGGCCTAAGCCCGATTGCTGCACACATGGAAGTCACAGGAGCCTGACTAGGTGTAGAAGGCACTAACCACTAGTGTGCCACAGTGGGGTGCAACTGAGCCTGCCTCACAAGGGACCTTGCCTACCAAGTTCACCCTGGCCTAGGAGAACCCACTGTCACCTCCCCACCCAGACACCTAGTAATGCACGCAGAGCCAGCTGAATGAGAGTGTACTCACCCCCTTGTGGCTGCTGTGATGCCCTCAAGCACCCATCCAAATCCGGATACGCCACCACCAGGATCCGGAACATCAGGGGGGTCATGGTGCGATGGGTACCCCTGCCACGTTGGGAGGCCATCCCCAGCTGGGCCTCCGCCATCTTCTTGCTCCAGCCGCGAAGGTCCTCCCATCTTGTCCAGCAGTGGGTGCTCCGTCCGTGGTAGACCCCTAGGGTCTGGACGTCCTTGGCGATGGCTTGCCAAATAGCCTTCTTCTGGTGGGCGCTGACCTAGAGGAATAGTACAGGGAAAAAGGAAAATCTTTACCCGTCCAGAGCGTCAGACTCATTGGCAAACGTTCCCACCCTGGCCCTGACGCACATCCACTCACCGACCGCACATGCAGGCCTCAGTCCCCCCCCATTTATCTTCCATCCACACCACTCCAAACAGGCATTACCCATGCAGCATGCTCACAGTGTACTCACCTGTTTGTCTGGAGGACCGTACAGTTGTGTCTACTGGGGGAGGACCCCATCCACTAGTTTCTCCAACTCCTCCGACGTGAAGGCAGGGGCCCTTTCCACAGACACATGAGCCATCGTCGCTTCTAGACTGAGGTCACAGCAGCACTTGCAGTGTAGGTCCTCTCCTGTTGAAGGTCAGGTATTAAGTGAGTGAGCAGACAGAAAATGGCGGTCACGTCCGCAGCGGTGCGTGCCGTCGCCGCCGGCGTACATCATCATTGGCTCCTCGGACCCGTAGGGTCCAATGTTAACCAATGCAGAATTGCGCTGCGGTCTTCGACCGCCTACCGCGACGGTGTACAACGCCAGCGCAATTACCTCATATCCCCTTGTCCCACCTTAAAGGTCAGACAGCTGCCATTTCAGGGTGCCACATGGCATTAATATTAACTGCGTCACACCAATGTAGGCTTTGAATACACACAGTACCAGGCACATTGAGGATTAATAAATGTGTGCAAATTACATGTTATGATACCTCAGTGTTGGCTGACTCTGCTCGCTGTTCTCGTCCATAGGGCATGTCTGCTGGTGGCAGGTGATGAGATGGCGGCATCGTCCGGTGTACAGACCACTGGTGGACCTGTCAACAATGGAAGAGAGACACGTAATAATCACCTACAGACTTGATCGTGCAACAATCCATGAACTGTGTGCCCAGTTGGGGCCAGACCTGATGTAAGGTATCCGCCATCCCACAGGAATCCCCCCTCTAGTGTAGGTCCTGTCAGTACACCATTTCCTGGCAAGTGGTTCCTTTCAAACTACAGTGGCCATTGCATCAGGGATGTCCCAACCAATGTTCTCTAATGTGTTGTCCAGAGTGTTGTCTGCCCTGCTGAAACACATGTGCAGCTACATCGTGTTCCCTCAGGTGGAGGATTTACCCACTGTGAAAGGTGACTTCTATGCCCTGGGACATATCCCCAACATCATAGGTGCCATTGATGGGACACGTGTGGCCTTGGTAACCCCCCGCAGGAGTGAACAGGTATACAGAAACCGGAAGAGCTACCATTCTATGAATGTGCAGATGGTGTGTTTGGCCGACCAGTACATCTCCCATGTGAATACTAAATTTCCTGGCTCAGTGCATGATGCTTACAATCTGAGGAATAGCAGCATCCCTTATGTGATGGGGCAACTCCAGAGGCACCGTGTGTGGCTAATAGGTGAGGACAAGGACCCTATACAGTGTGAATAGTTGTCTGGGTGTGGGGTTGTGTCTACGGGTTAGTGTGTGTCTCACAGTTGTCCCTCGACATTTGCAGGTGACTCTGGTTACCCCAACCTGTCATGGCTCCTGTCCCCAGTGAGAAATCCCAGGATTAGGGCAGAGGAACGTTACAATGAGGCACGTGGGCAAACTAGGTGAGTGATTAAACAAACTTTCGGCCTCCTGTAGGCCAGGTTCCGTTGCCTCCATATGACAGGTGGTTCTCTCTACTACTCACCAAAGAAGGTGTGCCAGATCATCATGGCCTGCTGTATGCTGCACAACCTGGCTTTTCAACAGTAGGTGCCTTATCTGCAGGAGGATGGTCCAGCTGGTGGTCTTGTGGCAACTGTGGAGCCTGTGGACAGTGAGGAAGAGGAGGCAGAAGAAGAGTATATCGACAACAGGAACAACATAATCATGCAATATTTCGAGTGAGACACAGGTAAGAAGATGTCACTGCCTCCCACATCTCATACTATTGTTGGATCTAGCATAAGTCTGTCATTTTCACTCAGTGTATGGACCCTGACTTGTCACTTTGCCTTTCCATTTCACAGATGTGGGTCCCATTTTGTGCCCTCTGCTATATTTCCTCCATGCCCTACAGCTGTGTTACATCGGTATGTGAACAATTAAATTGACATTTCTATATTCCATGGTTATTGCAATTACACGTTTGTGAAAGCACAGACAGACTCCAGATTGTTTTGTGATTGAAGTGTGTTTATTTCTGTGCAAATAAGTGGAGGGAGTTGTAAAATGGGCACGGGTGATGGTGGAGGAATGTCCATGGCAGAGTCCAGTCTATTTGTTTCACAGGTGCATTGTCCAAAGGGGCATAGGAAGTGGAGCAATGGCAGTTTATGGATGGACAGGGTGACAAAGTGGGACAGAAGGGTGACATTCAGGGGGGTCTCATTTCCTGGCGGGGGTCTTGGCAATGCTCTCTGTCTTGTTCCTGGATCTCAGGGACCGTTTGTGAGGTGGTTCTCCCTCTGCAGGGGGTGGGGTGCTGGTGTGGTGGTCCTGTGGTAGAGCCTCCTGTCCACTAGCCCCGGCAGAGGTGGAGGGCTGTTCATCGTCCAGGCTAGTGTCAGGGGTCCATTGTTGTGCCACAGTGTCCCTCCTAGTGTTGACAAGGTCTTGCAGCACCCCTACAATGGTGACTAGGGTGTTGTTAATGGACTTCAGGTCCTCCCTGATCCCCAGATAGTGTTCCTCCTCCAGCCGCTGGGTCGCCTGAAACTTGGTCAGTACCATTGCCATCGTCTCCTGGGAATGATGGTAAGCTCCCATGATGTTGGAGAGGGCCTTTTGAAGAGTGGGTTCCCTGGGCCTGTCCTCCCCCTGTCTCACAGCAGCCCTCCCAGTTTCCCTGTTTTCCTGAGCCTCTGTCCCCTGAACAGTGTGCCCATTGCCACTGCCCCCAGGTCCCTGATTGTCTTGGGTTTGTGGGTTTGCCTGGGTGCCCTGTAGTGGTGGACACAGTTCTGATTGACATATCCTGGGGACAGAGGAATGGGCCTGCTGGGTGGGTGCTGTGCTGGTGTTTCCTTAGGGGGGAGGCTCTGTGGTGGCTTGTCCCGAGGTCCCTGATGGGCCGGGCTGGTCATCTTGATCCAGTTGTGCAGAGCTGCTGTCATCACTGTGGGTCTCTTCTGTGGGGGACTGGACATGTCTGGTACCTCCTGTCCGGTGATGTTGCGGATGCCGTCTTGCATGGGTGTAAAGGCATGATTATTGCATCTATGTGTGCCATCGTGTGCAGTGGGTGAGTGACCCTGTACTCCAGTGCTTGCATTCTTGTCTTGGTCCTTGTGTGATATTTGGGTTGGGGTCTGTGTGGGTGGCCATGCTTTGGTGTTGCATGCAGGGCTTGCTGTTGGGATGGGTTGGTTGTGATAGTGGGGCATATGTGAGGTGTTGGAATGATGGGTATGAGGGTGAGGGTGGGAGTATGTGATGGCATGCAGGTAAGGTAGGTGATATAATAGTAAAGCTTTGACTTACCAGAGTCCAGTCCTCCTGCTACTCCTGCGAGGCCCTCAGGATGCAGTATTGCCAAGACTTGCTCCTCCCATGTTGGTAGTTGTGGGGGAGGAGGTTGGGGTCCACCGCCAGTCCTCTGTACAGCAATCTAGTGTCTGGAGACCACAGAACGCACCTTCCTCCGTAGGTCGGTCCACCTCATCCTGATGTCAGCCCATGTTCTGGGGTGCTATCCCACTGCGTTGACCCTGTGAACGATTCTGTGCCATAGCTCCATCTTCCTTGCAATGGAGGTGTGCTGCACCTGTGATCCGAATAGCTGTTCCTCTACCCAGATGATTTCCTACACCATGACCCTGAACTACTCCTCAGAGAACCTGGGGTGTCGTTGAGTTTCCATGATGTGGTGTGGGTGATGTGTGAGGTGGTGTGTGTTGTGATGTTTGAGGGGATGTGTTGTGTGTTGTTTGAGGTGCATGGATGTTGTGTAAGTGATGGTGTTGTGTGTCTGTGTATGCTGGTGTTGTTTATGGTGGTGTCTCTCTCTGACCTGGTATCAGAATTCTGGTAGTAAGGGTTTGTGGGTGATGTGGGTGATGTGGGTGTGTGTTTTTTATATTGGAGTGAGTGTGTGGGTGTGGTGTGAGCATGTGTATCAGGTGTGTGTATTTCGAATTGTCCAATGTGGTTGTGTTTAGTAAACCTGTGTGTATTTTGAGCGCAGCAGTGTGTACCACCAATGGAATACTGTGTTTGAAAGACCACTGCGTAGATTTGTGGGTCGTGATAGTGTGGGCGTATTCCTGTTGGACTAACGATGTCAGTTTTGTTGTTGCCAGTTTATCACTGACCTTTGGTGTGGCGGACTTGTGTGGGTGTCTGTATTAATGCGGATTCCAAGCTGTGGGTCGTAATAGCTGTAGCGGAATTCCGCGGGTGCAACGGTATGTAGGCGGTCTTCTGCACAGCGGTAAGCGGCATTTACCGCCCGGGTTGTAATGAGGGGCTTAGTTTGTTTAATATATCCACTATTTCCCAGTTGTCAAGGTTTCTCAAATCATGAAGGTATTTACTTCTCATCTTTTCCATTTTTAGTGCCCTGTTCATTTTTCATCCTTTGTATGAATCTATAAAATGTGTAAAATCTGATTATGCGAATGACATGTACAACCACTATTAATAATGGTTTCAGTATCATTTCCACAACACCCTGACCAAGATTTCGCAACCAATTTTTCACTTCAGTAAAACGTTTGCCTATATTTTTCCACACTCCTGGCTCTTCCAGGTCTTTTAGGTCAGAATGCAAATCCATAAAATTCTTAATGACATTTCTAATTCCTTTGCTGTTATCAAGGATAAATATACAACAATGTTTAGTTTAGTTTTAAACACCTGGCAGACTCCACCCTCCTTTGCAAAAAAGGGTGTCTAACGCATGACGGTTCTGAGGAACCATCGAACGCACCACAACCATTTCAGTATCCATTAGTATAATTGTTCCAGAAAAATCTGTTTGCATTTTATCTACAACAGTAGACAGCTTTCTATTTCCAAATAACTTGCCCTTTTTGATCTTGGTCTGAGGTTCTTATGTGTTTCGTCTATTTTGTCAACATAATATATTTTAGGATAAACTACTCCCAGGTAGCAAGTACCATATCATCCCATAGTGAGCCGATAATAAGCACTTTTTAAATAATAACCCCAGGAATCGCAGAATCCTGTCCATTCAGCATAAACTTCCATGTATTCTTAAAAATAAATACATATCTGCATTCACTCATTCCTCCAAACGTAGGCCATCATTATGAACATGGCAGTAAACACCGTCGGTCGCCGTGGCGATGGTGAATAGAAGACCACCATTGGCAGTGAATAGAAACCTGGAATATAATGATGCCGAAAAGAGAAACTGTCAAAAATTCAGCTGCCACCAGCCACCTCAAGGGCCCTTGTCGGCAGAAACGCTGCACATCCCACCCAGCCACTGCCAAGAAGACAAACCCCCACCCTCCAAATAATGATGCACAAATCACTGCAGTGGATAGTGGATGTCGAATGACAATCGACGCTATAGACCACCACGGCTAGCAATGGGACCCAACAGCAAGAAATGCCTACATTGGCAAGTTTGAAACCCACACAACTGACACACATCCACAACACTATAAAACACTCACATACACACCCCACAATCCTTTGCATCGCCAATAGGACAACTGATACTGACAACACAACACGCAGACACTGAACGCAACATCACACAAGTGACGCACACAATAGCACCCTCACCAATATCCACACAACACACCACCCACAACACATACCATGGCACCCCCAAGCACCCACACTTCACAGATAGTGAGCTAAGAACAATGGTGGACGAAGTACTCATGGTCGAGCCACAAATCTTCGGGGCACAGGTCCAGCACACACCCATCGCCAGGAAGATGGAGTTATGGCAGACAATAGTGAACAAGGTCAACGCAGTGGGAAACCATCCACACACGAGGGATGACATCCACAAGAGATGAAATGACCTCTGCAGAAAAGTGAGGTCCATGACATCCAGGCACAACATTGCGGTCTAGAAGACTGGGGGAGGACCCCCACCTACACCACCCAACTACACTGACTAGGAGGAAAAGGTACTAGCCATCTTGCACACTGAGGGCCTCACTGCTCCCCCCCACCCCCATGCACAATGGCACTACACCACCCACAATGCACCTCCACGTCCCATGCAAAATGCAATGGCAACCCCACAATAGGTCCCTGCATGACCCAACAGGGGTAAAAACTGCTCAAAATAGGGCAGAGATGTGCATTCTCATCTGAATTAGTAAATGTAATACATTTCCATTCCCCCCACAGGCACCACCCCCCATGCCACCCTGGCGGACAGGCCAAGGAGTGCCAGAGCTCCACATGGAGACAGAGGCACCCCTCAGGACACTGGGGAGGTAAGTGTGGACAGTGAGGAATACCCTGGCCCGTCACACAGTACTGGACTGTCACACTCCAGCAGCGACACCCAGGATACCACTGGTACCCCTACCACCCAGCCACCAACATCAGCTCTGGCTAAACGACCACACACCAGTGTCTCCAGGCCACAGACTGGTGGGACACAAGTACAGAGGCTAGAGTCTCCACCTACTAACAGGCAGGATGACGATGGCCCCAGTACAAGTGGTACTGACAGATCTGTGCAGGGGACAGAAGCACAGGGGGCTAGGCCCAGTGGTTGGGTATCAGTGGGCGAGGGACGAGGCCAAAGGATGGATTCTGCATCCTAGGAGGTGATCTCTGAGGTCCTGGGAGCATACCACCATACACAAGACAGGATGGGCCAGATCCTGGCCACCCTGGAACAGAATCAAAGGTTGCCGATAGCCCAACATCAAGAGACCATGGAGCAGTGGAAACAACTCAATGCCACCAAGGCCACCATAGCAGGGGTGCTGCAGCACCATCACCAAACCCAGCCTGAGACCCCCACAAACCAGGAAGCCCCTATCACTGACCAGGACACAGACCCGCCATCTACATCAGCAGCAGCAACTGAACTAGTGGTACTAGCAAAGAACACACAGGAGTCCAGCACCACTACCAGTGCAGCCCAGCACCAGAACCTCAAATGGTCCCTCAGACCCAGATATGGCGCTGGCTCACCAAGATCAAGGCCCCCACCAAGGAGTGACCCTGACATGGACTGACTCCCAAGTATGCCACTATGCCACCATCCTCACCCGCCAATAGCAACATGACAACTTGCAAAGAACAGATGGACCTATGCGCACTGCCACCAATGTACCTACAATGCCCAGCCCATGTACCTACAATGGACATCCACCATTAGCCCACTCCCAAGCGCATCAATACATTAATGACACCAAATAAAACACATGTACACCAAATCTTATGTCCACTGTCATATTGATGATTCAATGTAAATGTGAATGCATTTTCCAGTCAATTCCATAATCAGACCTTTATTGCAGGAATGGCACCCCACACACAACATTGTGAGGAGTAATCAGATATGTACACCATGTTTGTTTTCATGGCACATGCCACCTCAATATTCAGGTAACACTGTCAATGACTACAGACCCCACATCCCAATAGTGAATAAGTCAGACAGATATTATGCATTGCACACAACATCTTAAGTGAACAGTACCTCATAATCACTGAAAGTATAGGTGTATCAGCTGGTTCCTGGAGTTGACATCTTCCCCTTCTTCATCCTCACCATCACTCTCATCCCCTTTCAAATGATGTAGGTCTGCATATACAGCACCCTCCTCCTCCAGTAGGGGGATAGCTTTCCTCACAGCCACGTTGTGTAGCATGCAGCATGCCACCACTATTCTACAGACCTTCTCAGGGCCATAGCACAGGGAATCCTCAGAGAGATGGAGGCAACAAAATCTAGCCTTCAGGAGACATATAGGCCCTCATTCTAACCCCGGCGGTCTCAGACCGCCGGGGCCAGGGTCGGCGGGAGCACCGCCGACAGACCGGCGGTGCCCCACAGGGCATTCTGACCGCGGCGGTTTGGCCGCGGTCAGAAAGGGTAAACCGGCGGTCTCCCGCCGGTTTACCGCTGCCCTTAGAATCCCCCATGGCGGCGCAGCTTGCTGCGCTGCCATGGGGGATTCTGACACCCCCTACCGCCATCCTGTTCCTGGCGGTTCGCCCGCCAGGAACCGGATGGCGGTAGGGGGTGCCGTGGGGCCCCTGGGGGCCCCTGCCGTGCCCATGCCAATGGCATGGGCACGGCAGGGGCCCCCGTAAGAGGGCCCCACAAAGTATTTCAGTGTCTGCCTAGCAGACACTGAAATACGCGACGGGTGCAACTGCACCCGTCGCACCTTCCCACTCCGCCGGCTCAATTCTGAGCCGGCATCTTAGTAGGAAGGTTGATTTGCCCTGGGCTGGCGGGCGGCCTTTTGGCGGCCGCCCGCCAGCCCAGGGCAAATCCCAAAATACCCTCAGCGGTCTTTCGACCGCGGAGCGGTATTTTGGTGGGGGAACTTCGGCGGGCGGCCTCCGCCACCCGCCGAAGTTAGAATCACCCCCATAGTGCGCTCTATCACCCTCCTAGTACGTCCATGGGCCTCATTGTAATTCCTCTCTGCATCTGTCCTAGGATTTCTCACAGGTGTCAGGAGGCAATGCATGTTGGGATGGCCAGAATCACCTGCAAAAGTGTTAGAAACAGGTGTGTGACAGACTGCCATTAGTTGCAGACAGCCTAGCTGTCAGCTATGTACAGAACCAGTGTCATACGCGTTCACCTATGAGCCATCCTCTGTCTCCTTGTAGTTGATCCATCATGCACACTGCTGTTCCTCAGGACAAAAAATTATGGACTGATCCTCGAAAAATGGCATTCACATGTGATATGTACTGGTCTGCAGGTCACACCAATTATATGTTCATTGAGTGGAATTTCTTCCTGTTCCTGTACAACTCTTCATTTACTCTTGGGGGGATGAGAGCTATGTCGGTGCCATCTATGGCACCTGTCACATGGGGGAGGTTAGCAAAGGCATAGAATTCAGACGTGATGGCAGGAAGATCAGCCCTTTGGGAAAACTTCACATATGTCTGCAGGTGTAGTACAAATGCATCCAAGAATTTGGACAGGATGAGGCTAAACATTGGCTGAGAGAACCCTGCACCCATGCCCACTGTCCCCTGAAATGAGCTAGTGGCCAGGAAATTGAGTACAGAGAGCACTTGCACTTCAATAGGGATGGCATGCTAATTCCGATTAGCCAGTCTCAGTACTGGATCCAGTAATGCACATAGCTCATGGATTGTAACATGATTGAGTCTGTGGTTGATAATGATGTGCCATTCCACCATGGTCTCCAAATCAACATAAGGCATAGATGGGACACTCCCTCGCCACCTGGGTCTGTAGCTAGGGGGAGTGGAGAACACATGTGAGGGACACACATACATATGCACAACATGTTGTTTATTAATACCTGCTATATAATATGTAGTTTACACACAAGCAATGTATGATGTACAACTGTAGTGATATGTATGAAGTGATATGTCTGGACTGCTGTGGGCAGAAAAGAGTCATGTGTGCATGCGACTAAGGACTGGGGTCCATAGGGCCTGCATGGGGCCTATGAACAGGAAATGTCAGTGTGTTGCTAGCAAAATGGCAGCCCCCTCCCATCCAGATACGTAGCAGTGGAAGTGACCTAATTCCACTGGCAGTTGTTGTTATGGCGTAAGGCGGTGTTCACCGGCGTGCACGCATTCATTTGTTAACATGATTGTCGGTGTGGAATCTGGACCTATCATGATCGCCGCCGGCGGTGACGGTGCACACCGCCACTGAGCGTATGCCATGTCGTCACCCCAGGTTCACTTGCCTCCCGGATTCCGTGCATGAAACTACTCGACTGAGTGTGCTGCTGTGTCGAGACTCTGGTTATTCAAATGGCACGAGTCACAGGGGAAAGGGCCCCGGCTTTCACCACAGAGGAGCTGGAGAAGCTGGTGGACGGGGTCCTACCCCTGTGTGCCAAGTGATATGGGCGACCAGAGGAGCAGGTGAGTAGGCGGATGACGTTCAAGGATGTGTGTGATGGTGGTGAATGCCTGTATGCATGTGTTGTTGTTATGTACCTGCACAGGCATAGAATGTGTGGAAAGTACTGTTAGTGAGGTGGTGAAATGATGTTATAAAGTGTCCATCCCATAGGGGATGTATAGTCAGCGGTATCACATGACCATTTTCTGAACTCTGTTTTTCTTTTCTGTGTGTCCCTTACAGGCCATCGCCAGGGAAGTGCGGACCATGGGGGTCTACAACTGGTGGAGCACCCACTGCAGGAAGTGGTGGGAGGACCTACGGTGCAGGGGCAGGAAGACCTGCGAGGCCCAGCAAGGGAAGTCCTCCCAATGAGGAAGGGGTGCCCGTCGGGCCTTGACCCCACTAATGCACCGCATTCAGGCGGTGGCATATCCAGATGGGCGCTTGAAGGCTGCACAACAGCCACAAGGGTGTGAGTACCAACACCTTATCATGCCTCTATGATGGATGTCTGAGGGTGCTGTAGTATGTATGCTGTCTAGTGCCAGGGACTCTGACAGGTGTTTTATAGCAATCTGGCTCCCATGGGCACTGAGATGATTAGGGGCAGGTCTGCAGTTCATCAGGCCCTTGTGACATGTGGGAGAAGTGTTGTATGCTAGGGTTGTGGCCAATGTTCTCTCTAATTTTTTTCCTCTCTGTGCGGCAGTGTGCGGTCTCTGTGCGCTGCAGCCAAGGATACGTGCACCAAGAAATTGACCATTCACGCGCGCGCAGCGCATAACTAGCCAAGATCTTTGGCATTAGCCTCTCCAAAACCACTAAAGCAAAAAAGGGATATCATTGCTCCATGCAATAGGGCATCAAGGCATTTTTGTGACCTGGTTGCACACCCCAAGGACATGACCTGTTAGAGGAGCACGTATATCGCTCTAAAAGGCTTATTTAAACTCAGAAAGTGATAAAGCATATAAACTACCACAACGTATAGGAATGGTGGAACATTCGATAACAGCACATTTTTTACTGTTCTGAAGCATTTCCTAGCTCATTTACCATTAATTTCCAAGACAAATATCACTTGCTCGCTTGTATGCTAAAGTACGCCAAATGATGTTTACAACATTCCCCGCGGCATTTAAACGCTGTTTTCATTTACTTCAATCCAGATTCAAATATGAGCATTATCTGCCTTAGGGGAGCACGTATATCACTATAAAAGGCTTATTTAAACTCAGAAAGTGATAAAGCATATAAATTACCACAACGTATAGGAATGGTGGAACATTCAATAACAGCACATTTTCTACTGTTCTGAAGCATTTCCTAGCTCATTAACCATAATTTCCAAGACAACTATCACTTGCTCGCTTGTATGCTAAAGTACGCCAAATGATGTTTACAACACTCCCCGCGGCATTTAAACACTGTTTTCATTGACTTCAATCCAGATTCAAATATGAGCATTATCTGCCTTAGGGGAGCATGTACATGACTCTAAAAGGCTTATTTAAACTCAGAAAGTGATAAAGCATATAAACTACCACAACGTATAGGAATGGTGGAATATTCGATAACAGCACATTTTCTACTGTTCTGAAGCATTTCCTAGCTCATTAACCATTAATTTCCAAGACAAATATCACTTGCTCGCTTGTATGCTAAAGAACGTCAAATGATGTTTACAACACTCCGCGCGGCATTTAAACGCGGTTTTCATTGACTTAATTCCAGATTCAAATATGAGCATTATCTGCCTTAGGGGAGCACGTATATCGCTCTAAAAGGCTTATTTAAACTCAGAAAGTGATAAAGCATATAAACTACCACAATGTATAGGAATGGTGGAACATTCGATAACAGCACAACGTGCGCACTTGCCAAAGGGGCCTGCGCGATGGGGGAAGGAAAGGTGTGCGCGCACCTTACAGGGAACATTGGTTGTGGCCACTAGTCAGGGGAAGTGGCGTAACTACAGATGTAGGTGCAGCGTGTTGGTGTATAAGCTTGGTGGGAGTATGAGTGAACCCAATTTGTATATCCATTCAGGTATTTACATATATCTCTCATGTTTTGTCTCCTCACCCCTGTACTCCTGTGTTGTCTGTGTACATCAGCATCATCTGGCAAGGGAGCAGTGGCACTGGCGAGTGGCGATGCAGCAGCCCACTGTTCCAAGGAGGAAGAGTCTACCGACGCAAAGGGTCCCAGTGGGTTGGAAGGCGAGGGGAGTACCACGGGGAGGCTACTACCACTGGCGGTAGTGACTCTGATACCTCTTCCGATGGGAACTCCCTGGAGTTGACGGACCCTAGTGGGCCCACCTATTCTTTGTCATCTTCCGCCACCCCATACCATCACCGCCCTCCCAGTTGCTCCCCACCCAGCTGCCTGTGTCCGCTCACCCAGAAGGATGGGCGTCTCCTTTGCCCCAGGCACCTCATCCCCTTCCCCAGTCAGCCCTGCTGCCCTCACGGAGGAGGTTATTGACCTCCTGAGGACCATCTCTCTAGGGCAGACAACCATTGTGAATGCCATCCAGGGGCTAGCATCCCATGTAGCAATGCATGGTATACCTGGAAGGCATTCACAGTGCCATGTCTGTTCTACAGAGATCTTTTCAGGCTCTGGCCTCCTCTTTGACAACAGCCAGTGTCCCTGGCCTTTCCTTCCACAATCCAACCACCTCCATAACTTCCAGCATCCCACTCGCTTCACCCATCCCAGGCACACATTCAGACAGTTATGCACACACCTCAACACACAAAAAACGTATGCAGAAACACAAGTACCACACCTCCCACCACAGGCATACACACAGCCAACATATAAAGGCACACACAACAACATCCATTTCCCCCAGTGTGACCACCTCTCCCGCCTCCCTGTCTCTCACCACAACATGCACACTCACAAGCACTGCACCATCCTTCACTGTTGCTGACCCCATTCTTGCAGTCACCACAACATCAGACATCCAGTCATGCACCCCAGACTCCACACCTGCACTCACCACATCGACCCTGACTGACACTTCCAGCACACTCACCAGACCTGCAGCCACCTAGACTACAACTATGTACACTGGCAGCCTGTCTTGTCCCACTGTGTCTACCCCCCTCCTCCCAAAACATTCGGTTACATGTCAGAACCATGGGTGCTTCAAGCCCCCGTGGCTCAACAACGAGGTCCGAACAACGACCTCGTTCTAACCACTAATGCCTTTCCCACGAATGTGTTTACAACAATTTTACCGTTGTAAACGCATTCCTGATAAAAGCATTAGCAATCAGCTCGCTCGGTTCCATCATGCTTCCCCCCTAGCCTCCACCCCCAAAAATTACTGCGACCTCCCATCCCCACAACTACCCAAACCCCCACCCTCAAAATTACCAGAACCCCAACCCCTTCCCCTGAAACCTAAACCACCCCAACCCCCAACACACCCCTTTAACCTAAACCCTGATTCCCCCTAAACCCTAATCACCCCCAGCCCAGGGGCTAGCATCCCATGTAGCAATGCATGGTATAACTGGAAGGCATTCACGGTGCCATGTCTGTTCTACAGAGATCTTTTCAGGCTCTGGCCTCCTCTCTGACAGCAGCCAGTGTCCCTGGCCTTTCATTCCACACTCCAACCACCGCCACACCTTCCAGCACCCCACTCACTTCACCCATCCCAGGCACACATTCAGACAGCCATGCACACACCTCAACACACAAAAAACATACACAGAAACACAAGTACCACACCTCCCACCACAGGCATACACACAGCCAACATACAAAGGCATACACAACAACATCCATTTCCCCCAGTGTGTCCACCTCTCCCGCCTCCCTGTCTGTCACCTCAACATGCACACTCACAAGCACTGCACCATCATTCGCTGTTGCTGACCCCATTCTTGCAGTCACCACAACATCAGACATCCAGTCATGCACCCCAGACACCACACCTGCACTCACTACAACGACCTTGACTGACACTTCCAGCACACTCACCAGACCTGCAGCCACCTAGACAACAACCATGTACACTGGCAGCCTGTCTTGTCCCACTGTGTCTACCCCCCTCCTCCCAAAACATTCGGTTATATGTCAGAACCACGGGTGCTTCAAGCCCCCATGGCTCAACAACGAGGTCCGAACAACGACCTCATTCTAACCACTAATGCCTCTCCCACGAGTGTTTTTACAACAATGTTTTAGTTGTAAACGCATTCCTGGTAAAGGCATTAGCAATTAGCTTGCACGGTTCCAGCATGCTTCCCCACTAGCCCCCACCCCAAAAAATTACCACGACCCCCCATCCCCACAACTACCCGAACCCCCACCCCCAAAATTACCAGAACCCCAACTCCCTCCCCTAAAACCTAAACCACCCCAACACACCCGTTAAACCTAAACCCTGATGCCCCTTAAACCCTAATCACCCCCAGACCCCCACCCCACCCTGAAAACAAAAAATTCCCAGAGTCCCCACCCGCCCCTAAAATCTAAGCATCCCAACCCCCAACCCACCCATCAGACCTAAACCCTGACCCCCTCTCCCCCTAAACCCTAATCACCCCCAGCCCCCACCCCAAAAACTAAAAATACCCTGAGTCCCCACCCCACCCCTAAAACCTAAACACCTCAACCCCAACCCACCCCTTAAACCTAAACCCTGCCCCCCAAACCCTAATCACCCGAGCCCCCACCCCCCAAAAAAAAGCCCCAGTCCCAGCCCAACTTACCTCCTCCTTCACCGCACCCACTCCGACTCCCTTCTTCTGTACCTTAACCACGCATGTACGTTGTTCAGACATGCGTGGTTAAGGTACCAAAACCAGGAGGTCGAGGAAAACAAAAGCGTTGTTTCACTTTTGTTTTTCACGACTTTGTGGTTTCAGAGTCTTTTGTCTGGGTGTTTCCCCACTCAAACATTCCCACTTATCCACCCAACACACATCCACCACTCCTCAGCATACTGTACAGGCACCTGCATCCACGTCCAGCACACCTACACCTGTTACACTCACTTCCTCTACCTCCACTCCCACACCTTCCTCCATGTCCACCCCAACTGCCCTTAAAAAACTCTTCCTGTCCTGTGTCTTTCGAACCCACTGGCCCACCCTGTCTCGTCCCTAAACGTGACCACCTCCTTCCACTGCCCACTCCTTCCACATCGAAGTCTGCCCCAGTCCGCCCTTCCCATTCCCATGTCCCTTCCCCAGAAAGGAAGAAGCCCAGTGCTGCCCAAGGTCCATCTGCCAACCCCCGGTCCAAGCCTGCTCCCCTACCTTCCAAGAGCAAGCTCAAACCCCCACCACCTCCCAAACGTAAGCCCAAGCCCCCTCCCAGATGTAATTCCCCACCCCTGCCACTCCCTACCCCTGTCCCCTAAGGTGCCTGGCTGCCCCATTGATGTCCCTTTATGGTGAAGTACCATGTGCACAAGTGGGAGTCAAGTTCGGGCCATTTGGGACCTTCAGACTTTTCATGTTGGACTGGCCAATGGCCTTATTTGGATATTGAAATTTTCAATTTCTATTAAAGTTTGTGTGTCCAGTGTTCCTGTTGGCACAATCTGGAGATGTGGCTCATCGTTTCATTGTGGTGGTGTGGTGTGCACATGTGTGTACTTTGGGCAGGTTGTATTGGCCTTGTGTCGGGTAAGTACCTCTTGTTCTGGTGTGTATGGCTTATGATGGTGTGTGGGGCTGGGGGTGCGTTGCAGGTTGGGTGGGGTGGGTGTTTGTATAACTGTGCCCTTTCTTCCCTTGTTTAGTAGATTGGGGGACTTACCATCGTCGTCTTCCTCGGCGGTCACGGCAGGGAGGTATGTGGCAAGGAGCAGCACTGGCATGATTTACAATTCTCTCTCCATGTCTGCTTCGGTGTGTTGTGTGTACCTACGGTGAGTGTTTCCATTTATTTAGTGTGTTTCGGCCCGGAACTGCCAGCGGACTTGTGCTTTATTATTTGTCGGGCGGGTGGGGCCTTTCCTTCGGCCTGTGGGCGGCCTCTTCAATTGGTGTCGGCAGTCCTCTGCTGGGGGTGAGTAGTTTTCATGCTGGCTGTTTTTCATGTGCTTCATTATTTGGAAGTCCGGACCGCCAGCCTGTTGGCAGTGCGGTCTTTCCTAACATGTTCATAATGACCACCTTAGTATCAGTTCTGGATTGAGGTATGTATATGCAAAGCTTTCCTACATGTTGATAGTCCAAAGTGAACTACCCTTGTGCTTCTTTATCTTCTTTTTCAATTCTTTTCTTCTATCGACATTCTGATCCACGAAAGCTTTCTCAACTGGTGAAAGTTTGCATGTGAGGTTATTTTTGTGAGCATAAGATGTACCAGATGTTCATGTAGTTCAAAGAAATCTCTTACAATGTCAATATTCTTATCTCCAGCAATTGTGCTCAAGTGTTGGTTAACTGGAACAAAAGGGAAAACAGCATCCATATTTGAATAGCAATATTCAATATATTCTTAATTAAAAAATCTTGCTGATAGAACACTGCAACAAATTATATATGTTAGTGTTAAGCCATGATATGTAATTCCTTCTTGCACTGATAAAGGAATTTGTGTACACACATATCACTCTCTCAAGCCATTGCCTCAACATATTCATACAATAAGCGATAGAAAACATTAGAATAAAGATCTCTTTTTGAGCTGTCTAAATGTAAGTATTTCTCATCTCTATTAAACTTCTCTTAATTAGAAAGAGTAGTACTCTCTGGAGAAGGTGGATAATTTGTTGTAGCTTTACTAGAAAAACTCATACTTACAATCAACAATAAACTTATTAACGCATATATAACTGCTAATCCAACATGCATTCACTTGCAACACCTATTATTTTTTATGCGATAGTGATTGGTATCCATGACCTGTAAAGAATCAGAAAGTGAAAGGAAAAGAAAAATAGATTTAAGTATGCAGCCAAACAAAATAAAAAAATATCTTCAGTTTTCTTTGCAATTATTTACGGCAGCTTTGCAAACTTTTCTCTGGAACTTGTAAAAAATCAGCTTAGCAACTTTGTCAAAATCAGTTTCAAAAGTCTCTTGTTAGATCATAGTCTCCCTCACTATTGCTTCCAGTGTATAATGTCTCTCATGTTCAGCTGGCAATGTGATTTCAAAACTCCGTTGAAATGCGATTTCAAGTTGCAAAATGTACAACTGTATTCTCACGGTCAAAACAAAAGGACATAAACTCCTGTTCCCATTCATCAGCGGCAAGGTGTGACTATTCAGGACCTGTGTATCTTCAACTTGCAACTCTTTTTCTCTTTGATCTTTCATTTGCATTTTTTCTCCTTCTCTAAGATGTGTTCCTTCTGTTGGTCCTGCTTCATCATTTAAGCTTGACAGTACATCAGGAACCTGTTCAGGTGTGTGCAAAGTAGGCCACTTGTCTCCTTCAACAGTTTATCTAGACAGTGATGACAACACTGGACTTACAATTCTTCTTGATTTAGCAGGATTTTGACAAGCTCTTCTTTGACTTTGACTTGCTTCACCTACACCAATAGTGAATTAAGGTGGAGTCTAACCTGCATAACTTTGATTGAACTCAACTCCACTTTTGGCTTCCTGAGGGAATGAGATCTGCTTTATCTCTTTTTTCCAATCATCTGCTAGTGGGAGAGCCCTCCTTAGACTTGACTCTCCTGCTACATCCATTTTTGATTTAGCTGATAGAAGAATATCAGGATTGCCCTATATTTCATCTCTCAGAGGTGTACCTGCATCTTCACCAGTTTGCACTGTCTTTACTTTTTCAGTCTCTTGCTCTTATTCACTTGTTCTTCTTGAGACTGCACAACTTCTGCTGGTGCTTTCAGCAACACTGGATCTTCTTCCAGAGGATATGTCACTTTGTGAGTCTGGTTAGCATAGACCCAGTTCGGAACTTCAGCACACTTCACAGCAGTCATTGTCACCAGAGTGATCTGGTAGGCTCCTTTCCACCTAGGGCTCCAAGGAAGTCTTCTGCATATGCTTCTTGATCACCACCCATTCTCCAGCTTGGAAACTATGACACTGGTCTTGGGATGTGGCACAGAAGTTGCTACCACCTGGTGAGTAAAAGAGCAAACCACATCAACTAGACTCTTGCAGTAATCCAACAATAAAAGTCACCTGTAATGTTTACAAGTGCATTTGCAGGAACAACTAGCAATCTCATTGCTCTGCCCATTAGGCTCTCGTGGGGAGAGAGTCCAGTCTTTCTGTCAGGTGTACTTCTCATGCTCATTAGAACCAATGGTAAAGCATTTGGACATTTCAGATTTATGGATGCACACATTTTTGTAATCGAGCTTTCAAAGTTCCATTCATTACTCTACTAATCCAGAAGCTTCAGGTTGATAGCTACAATGCAGCTTCTGCTCAATGTTTAAAGCTGAACATAGTAATTTAATCACTTCATTGTTGAAGTGACTTCCACTATCTGATCCTAAAGAGGCTCGGAATCCAAAACTTGGAATCTACCCACTAAGTAACAGCTTTGTACTGTGAGGCTATCATTTCTACATGTGAGGTAGGCTCAAGCCAGTGACTATATATACAGACAATCACCAACACGTGTCTCAAACCACCACACACAGGCATCTTAATAAAATCCATCTGCATTCTGTCTAATGCACCACTTACTCTTCCAATGTTACTCAAATTGACAATGGTTCTCTTTTCTGCATTCATTTGTTGACATGTAATGCTTTTCTGACAAACTGCTTCAGCACCTGTCTAAATTTTGGATTGAGCCAGGATTGCTTAAATGTTTGAATCATTGCATCTCTGCAAATGTGTGTTTGACAATGATAATATCTTCCCATTTGCATCAGTAGACAGTTTGCCAAAAACTCCAGTTCAGTTTGAAACCCAAATCTCATCTATTTCTCTTTTGATGCAACCCAATTTTATCCAACTTTTCTTTTTATCTTTTTGAAACTCATCTAGGAATCTTTTTATCTCCTCCTAAATGTCAATTACTGTCAACATGTAACTTTGACTTGTCTCATCAGTATTAATTGAGCCAGCATTTTTTCATTCTTCATTAAATGTCACACAATTCAATGCAGTGAAGGGAGCAACCTGATCCACATAGGAATTTCCCATGGAAAATAAATTGCTCAATCTCTGGTGTGCACTACACTTGACTACTGCAATCTTTCAGGCAATTGTAGGGATTACAACAAATCACAAATTCTATCACCATTTCTAACTGGTGAGCCAAAAGAGATCATGAAACCTCTCTGGGACAATAACTGGCCAAAGTTGTGCCAAAAATCCATATTGGCTTTCTGTAAAAATTGTAATTTTAAACTGTACAGAAATACAACATGGTCTAGTAAGGGCCACCAATTCAGCCAATTGTGCAGAAAAATACTCCTTGAAGCCATGAAGCTGTTAGTATGCCAGCGAGAGTGCAGACAGTGTAACCAGATCTCAAAATTCCAACATTGTCTCTTAAACAGGAACCATTAACAAAATATATTTGATCATTTTTATCTAACTGTGTATCCTGATTATCAGGTCTGGGTGTGGTGCACAGTTTATGACCTCTAGGCAGTTATGTGCAACTTTATTTACATGTTCATTTTCAACATTGTCTTTAGGTAGCAAAGTGCTTGATTAAGCATGGTTCACCTCTTAAAGGGGATGTTCGGGAAACCTAAAATTGATAATTCATACTTGGTCAGCATGACATTTGTTAAATACTGAATCTTAGGAAGACCTCAATCGAGTGAGGGGCCAAAACAGTTAAAGGATGTCCCATCACCATACTCTCACACTGACTGAGACTGGTTCAAACTGCGGCCACATTTTTTAAGCAGTCGGACAAAGCTGGAACACCAGGATCCAAAATAGCTGAAAAATATGCGAGAGGGCAATTTACGCAACCATGTGTCTGTGTCAAAACAGAAAGTGCACCGCAATCACGTTCATGACAAAACAGTAAAAATGGCTTTGTGTCATCAGGCATTCCCAGAGGTTGTACTTTGCACAAACTTTCTCTCAGCTCAGTAAACACTTTCATACCAGCTTTGTCAAAGTGAAAAGGGTCAGTTATCTCTTTGTGGGTCAATCTCTAATGGCTTGGAAGTAAAAGAAACATTTGGGATCCATTGGTGACAGTAATTCACCATTCCCAAACACATCCTGACATCTCTTCCAGTAACTGGAGGGTTAATTTGTAAAAGAGCTGTAACCCGCTCTCTAGATACCTTCCTTGGGTCTTTCTCTATCTGATGTCCCAAGTATTTCAGTTCTTTCTGTCAATACTATAACTTTGCTGGGGACACTATGGGGGTCATTATGAACACATTGGGAATCCCCGTTACTTTACAAAAGGGAAGTGGTTAATGCTAACGTTGCACATCTGAAACTAAACAATTGAAAGTTTTGAGCGTATCCGTAAGCAAGTAAGAAGTGGTGCAATCCTGGTGTGAAACCCAACCACCACGGGTTTCGGGGGTACACACGAGCAGAGGTGGAACATACAGAACCAACTATGTAGTGTGCTGTAGATACAAAATGCAAAAGAATCAAGCAACAACCAGGGCACTCAAATGTAAAAAATAAGTCCATCCAATTCCAGTTGCCGGAGAGGAATTTAATTCTTATGTAAACAGGAAATAATTCTGATCGAATAGCAAGAACGTGATTGTACTAAGTCCAAATAACAAAGATCGCCGTGTGGGGGTATATTAATGTCGTCAAACACGGCTAGTAGCCCGGAATTGATCGGACCGCGGTTCAAAAACTCCTGAATAGTAGCCCCAGGGGTTTCATGACGGCTTCACAACGTTACCATGCGTTTGTACGGATTTCAGTAATTCCCGTTTTCCTTATTCAGGATGGGCTACTATTCAGGAGTTTTTGAACCGCGGTCCGATCAATTCCGGGCTACTAGCCGTGTTTGACGACATTAATATACCCCCACACGGCGATCTTTGTTATTTGGACTTAGTACAATCACGTTCTTGCTATTCGATCAGAATTATTTTTTCTGGACAACTTTCCTTATCCTCTACCAGAGGACTTAAGCCTTGAAAAAGTCCAATAGGACGAAACACGTGTTGGCTGTTTTCTGCTGTTTATCTTATATGGACTCATTTACCTAATGAACATTATTCAATTTTCTGTTTACATAAGAATTAAATTCCTCTCCGGCAACTGGAATTGGATGGACTTATTTTTTACATTTGAGTGCCCTGGTTGTTGCTTGATTCTTTTGCACATTGGGAATCCCCGCTGTGTTCATGCTGGTGATCTTATCACAGACCGCCAACCCCCTTGAGACCTTGCCGGGCGAATAATATACATTCTGCTGGGCCGGGACATTGCTGATGGCTCCATTTGTCTCCACAAGTAAATCGGGCAGTAACCTGCGCGACGTGGCACTGCACGAGGGCCCCTGCACTGGCCATGCCAAGTACATGGGCAGAGCAAGGGCCCCGGAGCACCCCTTGAATGGCTGACAGAACTAGGGTTCTTTTTCCGCAGGGCAGCACTGCCCTGTCGGATGAAGAATTCCACCATTGTCAGGCTGCCTGGCGGCAGTAGCCTGGCGGTGGTGAAAGGCCACCTGTGGCAGTCCCCAATGCCTTCAATGCCTTCATTATGTGGCGGTCTCGACCTCCAAGTTCATTATGAGGGCCTATATGTCCATTCTCACGCAGATGTTTCAAGAAAGCAATAGTATCCTCTATGCATGCTTCTTGTGTCTTTGAAGTAACCAATAGATCATAAATGTACTGAACCAATGTTGATTGGAAAGGCATTGCCAATGATTCCAAATTCTTCTTCAAAACCTGATTAAATATAGATGGGTATTCTGAAAGGCATTGTGGGATCCTACACCAACAATACACACAATTGCAGAATTTAAAACAAAAGAGAAACTGGCTATCCTCATGCAGAGGCACTGAGAAAAATGCTTGTGACAAGTCCACTACTGTGAACCATTCTGTGTCACATAGACTTTGGAACAGAATCACTGCGGGATTGGGTACCTCTGGACAACATTTGACCATAACATCATTACTTTTTCTCAAATCCTGAACTATGTGAAATTTCCCTCTTGGTTTTCGTAACCCATAATACTTGAATTGCTTGGGCTGCTCAGCACTTCTTTCAAGACTCTTTGCTTAACAAAATCTGCAATTACAGGAGTAAATCCTTCAATTATGTCAGGTGCCATATGATATTGAAGAGTCTTCGAAAAAATTGCATTGGATTTCCCTGTGACTTCAACTGGTTCAACTCCATTAACTAAGCCAATATCTTTTCCAGAAAGATCCCGAAATTTTGAAATAACTGTACCTCGTAAATCAATTGGCAGGCCCAATACTGTAAACATAGGATAAAGAGTAGTCAATGGAAATTACAATTTCCTATTGGTAATCAGGATTTCTCATCCTTACTATTTGATTAGATGACAATTCCATCATTTGTGCAAGTAATCGAACACCTCATTTTGCACAGCAAATCTATTCCCAAAAGGATTACTGGACTTGAATCACAGATGACGAATTTGAGCAACCCTTCAAAATGATCAATTTTAAAAGGAATCAGATCAGTAATTGGATTTGTCAAGTGCTGATTTGCTAATCCTACAATCTGTACTGTTTTCCCAGAAAGTGGCACATTAGGGACTTCTGCAGTTCCGACAGTACAGCGTGTAGCTCCTGTGTCAAACAGAAAAGAAACATCATTACCATTACTGTTCCATTTACATAAGAACCACTCTGATACACCTCTAATGAAGCTCCTAGCATACATTCTTCATCATCTGAACTCTCACTCACAAAGTCGTCACTCAATTCATCCTCACTGTGTAGGGGATACTGTGTTATGCATATTTGACTATTTTGCCTTAACTTTCAGCCCATGTTCTGCTGAGGAACCACTTTCTGCTACTGTGCATTTGGAGGGTGAGGTATTTGCATCAGGTATTGCATTTGCTTTTTCTGTGGTACCTCAAAATGTGGTACCTGCTGTTGGGGACTTAGCATTTGCTGTGGAATCTGCAGTTGAATATTCATATTCTGGACATTTAAGTTAGGATTAAAAATTCTTGGTCTTCTCAATTATGAAAATTGCTCATGTTAATTCATCTGCACACCACCTTCCTGTACCAACATTGGGAACTCTTGTTTCTAATGTCCTTGACCCCTTAAGCATGACAAGGTAATATAATCTCCTTTGTCTGCATATCACCTGAATTAACATTAGTATTCAGATGAACACTTACACGATTTCCATTTCTGTCTCCAAAATCACCACATCCCTGACTTTGAACCATTTGCATGTTTCCCTGTTGTTGTGGAATTCCCTGCATCCCTGATAGTGCTACTCTAATCTGCATCACTATTGCTATTCCTTCAATCTCTTCTGCTTTATTTCAATCACATCTATACAAAATTTATCAAGCTGCAAAACTTCCTCAACTGGTTTTGTTTGCCAGCAAATCAAATGATTATTAAGCATGTTACCAACTTCAGGTCACAACCCTTCAAGAAATCTGAACACAAAATGAATCATGTCTTTAGGCTCAATTGTTTCTGTACCACTGTAATGTTTGAATGCCTGCAACAAACTTCTATAATATACATGTATTGACTCCTTTATTTCTTGGGCTGTCCTATCAATTTTCTGCAAATCAATATTTCAGGAGAAATTCTCATTTTCGTAAATTCAATCACATTGTAATAGCTTTTCTTTACTTCAGGAGATGGTGCACCTGTAACTGGATCTCATGGAGGTTCTCTTGTCGGCCAATCAATACTCCTATTGCCTCCGATCTATAAATCAGCTGGGACCAATTCTTAAATCCTCTGACAGGCATTTTGCGAGTTTCACAAACCTATCTGTGTGCTGATACCATTCCACTGGTTTCTCTCCCAATCTCGGGTAAACATTTGTGAATGATAAAATATGACTCCTGCTCCAAAGGACATGAACATAATTCCCTCCAGGAATTTCTCTCATTGGTAATATCTTTACTGGACTATCAGTCTGCTGTGTACCAGTAGAATTCAAATTTGCAGACTCTCGTTTCTTCTGATCTCTTTTCTTTACCCACATGCGTTCCCATTCATCTAAAGCTCCCCATGCTTGAATACTTTGGATTAATTCTCTAATGTGAATTTTCATTCCAGGTGATCTCATGTTCTCAAGTCTTCAGAATAAAATTCTAATCTGTAACTCCTTTTCAATGGTTTAGATTTCTCAATATCCAATTCATGTTTTTCTGCAAGTTCTGATAATTTCTGATGTGCCACTCCTGCTCTGTTTGTGACATATTTACACATAAAGCATAATTCATCTTCATTATACGAGTCAATTCTAGTTATCATGGCCCAGACCCAAACACCATCCACTGTCATCTTTAATAACTATGAAAACCATAGACATAGTAAACATACTTTTTGAGTTTGCTCATCATGGTGCAATGTTTCTAAATTACAACATAGCAGAATGCATTGTAAAAGATTTTGATTACCAAAAGAAAGGACAAAACAAAGAATTATGTAATACTTGTATTTATGCAGTTACAAACAAAACTGTTTGCATGCAATTTTTTTTTCTTCATAGTTCTGTAAAAGTATTTTGTCAACATTACAAGTGATGCACTAAGTGGCCGATGTCAACCATGCTTGCATGCAAATCATTCCCATAAAAAAATAGTGAACCAAAGTTACTCTAATCCCTTCATTAAATTCCATGTAATATATTCTTCATAAATAGTGTCAAAAAATTCTGCCGCAAAGTGGCTTACTAATAAATCTTGATATTGACATGTTCTTTGAACAGAGAAAAACAAAAATATTCATTTCTTTACTGCATATATACAAAAAAAATATCAGTTCTATACTGTATGCTTAAACAATTATCGCTTTATGTGACCCTTGGGAACCAACTGCTGAATAATACCAAATTTGAAAATAATGACAAATATGAAAATAATATTAAGGAAAATGTGTAGGGAATATCATGAATAACCAATCAGAGTAAGATGTTTTTAAACAATATGTAGAAAACATTCCACATCTAACTTCAGGCCTGCAGGGGATTTGCTGTTGATAGTGAGAATATATTTTAATTCCAATTTCCTCAAGCCCTTCTCTCTGTCCCCACCTCTCGTGTTGACAGGAATCCTTTCAATGTCAAAAAATTAGAGCATACCATGGCACTGGTTATGCACCTGATGCCAATGTTGTGCTGCAGGATAATTCTGATCACTGTTTTTAATACCACATAAGTGCTCCAAAATTCTTTTCTTTGCCAAGAAGATGGTACTACCCACATATTGGCAACCACAGAGACATGGTAGAATAAATGTTATATGTTACATAATGTTAATGGAATTTATAGAGTGCTCGGTCACCATTCGGTTTCATGGTGCTGAGAACATGAGCAGTACAGTGGGGGAGCTATCCCAGAATAATTAGTTGTAAGAATGGGTGAATAACTGGGTTTTCAACAATTTTCTGAACTTTTGATAAAAGGTGGCACATCTGATTTCTGGGATAAAGGAATTCCCCTTGTTAGGTGCGAGAACTGAAAATCTGACTTCTCCAGTCCTCTTCTTTTTAAATTTGGATGCCAACGAGTAATTTTAGTGCGTGGAGCGCAAGGTGTGATTGAAAGCGTATTTCAAAATGACAGAGAAAATAAAGGCCAGACTTTTGTTGTCAAGTTTTTTTAAAATGATACAGCCTGTCTTAAATGTTGTTTTTTGAACCACCAGTAGCCAATTAAGTTTTTTCCTCAGGGAGGTGATGTGGCACCAATTGCTTTGTTTATGTATGAGTCAATCTCCCTGATTCTGGACAATTTGGAGTCTGATTATAAGGTATTTAGAGAGGCCAGCATATAGGGTGTTAGTATGGTCTATCCTAGAGATTATAAGTAGAATGACAGCCTGAATGGGGGGCTCACGTGTTAAAAAATTGGCTATCTTCACTGGAGAATATAAAAGGAAACAGTGACTACTGCTCTTATTTGAGGTTTCATTGGTAGGTTGTTGCCAATGATCGGACAGAGACTCTTTACAGATGTCTTAGGGCCTGGAGAAGTTCCCATCTCAGGGGGCCAAAATAATGCAGACCAATATTTAACCTTACTTTTGGTGATAAGAATTTCAATTGTATCTGAATTCAACTTAAGGTGATTGCTGTTCATCCACATATGGATGAAGAACATTGTAGTCTGAAATAATTCTTTAGATTCTTGAGAGTTCTCAATTTTGAAAAGTAGCTGCATGTCGTCTGCATAATTACAGATCATACAGTCCCTTTCTTTGAGACAATGTGTAAGTGGGCAGATGTACAAATTGAACAAGTGAGAGGAGGGAGAGGAGCCCTGAAGTACTCCACAGTCCCACTGGGCCTCAAAGGATTTATAAGGAGTTAAGCTGACTCATTGAGTTCGATTGGTTAGAAAGGAGGAGATCCATGCCATAGATGGACCCTTAATAACTGCGGCCTCAACATGGTCCATTAAGAGCTTGTGGTCTACTTTGCGAAAGGCCACGGAGAGATTCAATACTATCCAAGTCAGGGAGGTATCTTTGTCAGATTCTTTATGTGAATCATCACTGAAAGGATGACTGTTTCCATGGAGTGAGCAGGGTGGAAACCTGCCTGGCAAGGGTCTGGAAATTCAGTTTCCTACAGGAAGATACATAGGTTATCAACCACATGTGCCTCTAATATCGTAGTCAAAATGGCAACAAGGATACGGGGCAGTAATTCTTCAATAGTAATAGATCATCACCCAATTTTCTTCTGAAGGAGTACCACAATTTCTTCTTTAGACATGCTTGGGACTGACCCAGAACTGATAGAATGGTTAAGAAGGGAGAGGACAGTGTTTGGGGGATTTTAAAACACTGATCTTTGGATGTTAGATGAGCAAATGTCATTAGGGGAGCCTGATTTTACTTTGGTGAGAAGCTCCTTAAGGCAATCCTTGCTGATAAGAGGGAATGAAGCAAGAGTGGTAGGGTTCATGTCTGCATACATCAGATTAGTTACGTGGGAACTTTTCAGGATACTTTCTTTGATGATTTTTATTTTATCGAAAAAGAACTTTTTGAGAGAATCACACAAGGTTTGGGAAGTTGTGGCAGGTAATGTAAATCTATCTGGGTGAGACAGTTTGAAAACAATTCCAAAAATCTCTTTAAATTTATTTTTGGATGAAAGAATTTTGTTAGTAAAGAAGGTAGACTTAGCTTGAAGGATGAGGGCTTTTTGTGTAAAATTCTTTTGCTTCTTGAGAATAGTTTTTCCACCATTTCTGTTTGTAATGTCTGAGTTCAGGCCTAACTGCTTTCACCTCACCTGTGAACCAATTGGAGGTGTCATGAGACCTAGCCTATTTGGATAAGTGAATGGGGGCATGAATGTCTTTGGCTATCCATAGCCAGTCGGAAAGTGCTTTTGCATGAGTGCCATTATTTTATTACTGGCAGGATCATAGCTAGGTCATCACAAAATTGGTTCAGATCGACCCACGTCCAACTCCTTGCTAATTCTTTGGCAATGAGTTAGGTGTTTGTGGGGACCAATCTATCAGTATACAGCTCTGATCAGTTTATGAACAAGGATAGACTGTCAAAATGGAAACAACTAGGTAAATAGACCAAACTTGGTCTAGTGTATTACCCTTGATATGGGTAGGACAGTGCACATGTGGTTGAAAGTTTAGGTTTTTGAGATGATCATCAGAATCAATAGCTTGATGTCCTTCCATCATTGGCCCAATAGTTAAAATCTATGATCAAGAGACTTTTTGCATAATTCACACATAAAGGTGAGATTAACTCATAAATACACAGTAGTCACTGCTGCATGTAATAGATTTCTTTATCTTAGCAGTTTTGCTGATGACAAAATATGTTTTTCTATTTGTGCTGTTTTTACATGCTTACATCTTTTGCACTTTTAAAATCCTTGTTGTTCTTTTAGCCAGGATTCTGTCTTGTTTACCAAAATAACTATGTGCTAGTAAGTCTTTCACCAACTTACTTATCCTATATGTGACAATTAGATGTTGGGTCACTAGGTTGCCTATCACTCCATCTGATTTAACTAGATGCCAGTTTTCAAACACACCTGCTTAATCCTAGGTGACTCATTCCCTCATTATGACTTTGGCGGTGCAACGACTGCCACAGTGGCGATGGCTGTCACACTGCCGCTGGGCCAACAGTGAAGTACGCCATATTATGACCATGACCATGGCGGTGTTCCCAAACAGAGCACAGCCAAAACACTACCATGCAGGTACCTCAGGGGTGATGGGCAGGTGAGGTGGGAGTTTGGACTTGGATGGGGGGTCCTTTGGTTTGGGTTTGGGAGGGGGGCCTTTAGATTTTGATTTTGAGGGGCGTTTCTCCTTCATATGGCCCTTTGGAGGAGGGCCCTTGCCTTTTGGGGTGGTGGTAGTCTCTTTATCGGGAGGGGGAGAAGCATGGCCAGTACCGGGGGACGTGGGAGGACTGGGTGGTTGAGGGACTGGGTATGGGGAGGGGATGTGGGTGCTTGGGGGAAAGAGGGACAAGGTTAGTGAGAGGGAACAGGGCAAACTCATACAGGAATATTTCTTTAGGGACACAAGGGTGGTCATGGGAAATAAAGGTAGGAGAGAAGGAGGGAGAGGGAGTGGTTGTGAGGTGTGTCTTGGTAGGTGCCTTGGGTGAAGGTGCATGGGTGGAAGTCATGTGTGTGCAGGGTGACGGTTGGGTGGGTGAGTGCGGGTGTTTAGGTGTCTTGGTAGGAGAGGGAGGAGATGCAGGGAGATGACAGGGTAGATATTTGAGTGTCTGTTTTGGTGGTGCCTGCAGGTAATGTAGATGTGCTGCATGTCAGTGTGTTGGTAGTAGTGGTGAGTGTACATGTGGAGAAAGGGGTGGATGCATGCGGGTCTGCTATTGTGGTGAAGGTGGGCATGATGGGACTTGTGAATGGACCTGGGAGTGCTGATGTGGTGAAAGCAGGTGTGAGTGTTGTAGTGACTGTGAGGGAGGAGGTGGGGTGAGTCTGTGTAGGGAGTGCATGTTGTTGTGTGTACATGTGTCTGTTGGCTGTGTGCATGGCAGGGGTGGAACTTGTGGTCCCTATGTTTGTCTTTGCAAACCGTGTCTGTTGAGGGGTATGAATGCTGGTCTGACTGTGCTCTCTTTATGGGTGTGGGGAGAGGTGTGTGGGATTGGGCACAGGTAGCTGGACAGAGGATGAATGAAGAAGGGACACTGGCTGCCATCAATGAGGAGGCCAGAGCCTGAAAGGATCTCTGCAGGCCAGTCAAGGCACCGTGAATGCCTTCCAGGAAGGCATTGGTCTGCTGCATCTGTGATGCCAAACCCTTGATGGCATTCACAATGGTTGACGGTCCCACAGAGTTGGACGTCAGGAGGTCAAAAGCCTCCTCACTGAGGGCAGCAGGGCTGACAGGGGCAGATGTGCATGTGGTGAAGGAGACGCCCAATCTTCTGGGTGAGCAGGCACGTGCAACTGGGTGGGGAGCTACAGGGAGGGCAGTGCTGGTAAAGGGGGTGGCAGACAAGGATGGTGCTCGGCTGGTCCCAGATGGGTCCACCACCACCAGAGAGCATCCATTGGGGTGGCAATCCAAAGATGCAATCTCCTTGCCCTCCGTTCCACTGGTCCCTTCGGCTCAGCTGGACTCAGCCTCCTGGGTCAAGTGGGCTGCAGCTTCCCCACTCACCGGTGCCCCTTCTCCCTTACCTGATGATGCTGATGCACACAAACACAGTGGAGGAGAGGGAGGGAGGGTGGGAGAGAAGGAAATTATCTAATGCATCAATACCTACACATCATTCACACAGACTAACAGCCAGATAAACTGCTGGTATGCCATGCCATTGCATACCTTTACATTGTAATGCTCAACTTCGGGAAATCAGAGAGGAAACAGAAGCTATGCACTCTAATCCAAAATACCTGAGAACATTGGCACCTTTGACTATATGAAGGGTCATACAATGCACAGTAGCACATTACTTGGCACATACCCATTGCCATTTACATAGACCTACCCTGTACTCCTTACTCTACTGATTCCTGCATGGCAAGGTAGCATATCAACAAATCCATCAACAATGTGGCCAGTGACATTTTGTCCCCTGCAGCCATCTGCACCTACAGTCTGAGGCAGCTGATTGTGATTGCACCAATTACCTCTGTCATATTATCAGATTATTAGTGATGGCAGTGCCCTGACAGGAATACTGATGCTGATGGAAGCAGCTGGTCACCCAAAAGATGACAAATGTCAGAAGAAAATATAAAAAATTTAAGTTCTAACCTACATGAGTCACCGTCTGCATGGATCTGGCACACATAACCGATACAATTCCTGCCAGGGTGGCCCATGCCCATAGCCAATGTGTACCTGGTAATTATCTATACAACATCTACCCACTAGTAGGCTACCCAAACCCAAACATGCCTACCATTAGGGAGGAGTGAGTGTTTACTTCTCCTTTTGTGGCTGATGTGCTGCCTTCAAGCGTGCATCCACCTCAGGGTAGGCCACTGCCAAAATGCGGGCCACTAGGGGTGTCAGGGTCCGACAGGGGAGGATGTCCCCAGCTGGGTGCTTATGCGTTCTTCCTGGCTCAACGTCTCGGGTCCTCAACTGCTTTCTGAAGTGGGTGCTCTGCTGGGCATGGACCCATAGGGTTCACATTTGCTTGGCGATGCCACACCAAAACCCCTTCTTCTGATAGGCCCCCACCTGCATGGGTGACACAGACCGAAGGAGAAAGTCATGTAGAGTGGCATCACACCAACAGCAGTGGACTTCACTTATCAGACACATCCCATGACCACTCAAATGTGTCTTTATGGCACTTCTGCACCTACTCCTTTGCCATCTGCATACGTCCACTCTGTGTGTGTCGTCTCCATGCCTTTCAACCCCACACACATCACCATCAGACAGGACAGGAACATTGGACTCACCTGCTGCTCTGGAGCCCCATACAACTGTCCAAAGAGGGGTAGGACCCCATCCACAAGCTTTTCCAGTTCCTCCTGGGTGAAAGCTGGGGCCCTATCTTCTACAGGACATGGCATAATTGCTCCCAGAGACAGAACACAGCAGCTCACGCAGTGGTGGTCTTCCTTGCACGAGTGTAAGGAGTCAAGTGAGCGATGCAATGCAAAATTACAGTCATGGCCGACACATAGATGACCGGATGTGATCATCATTGGCCCCAGTCTCCCATAGGCAACATTGTTAGCCAATGAGAAGTTTCATGGCGGTTGCAACCGCCTACTTCCATGATGACTAACTGGAATTAGGTCACTTCCATCAGTCCTGTACTTGTAGGACAGGCGGCTACCATTTTACATGTAGCTAGTGTATTGTAGGTGAATGATAAGTGTTTCATGTATGATTTTTTGTGACATGTGCATAGATTAACCATGTTCACACATCAAAGCAAGGTTCACACATGTGCCATTCAGAGATAGACAAGAGTGTGTACTGGTAACTATGGCACAACATATGTAGTCAGGTGCTGCATCATAGACGGCCTAACCAAATGTGTGTGTTACCAAGCTACACGTATAGTGTTAGGTGGCTTGTGAACTGTCGACATCAATGTGTGACTTTCCTCTCTCTTATTTCTAGATACCGTACAATGGTGAGAATGAGAAATGCACTGGTGTACCGGCCCTTAGACGACCTTGCTACCCTGGAAGAGAGACACATTATTCAGACTTATCGTCTGAACTGTCAGACCATCATGGAACTATGTACCAAGTTGGAACCACATCTCTTGCCAGCCTTCTGTAATGCATATGCCATCCCTCCCACATTACAGATATTATCTGTCCTACAATTCCTTGCCTCACAGTTGTTCCAGGTGACAGTGGGCTTTGTAGGAGGGATATCACAGCCTATGTTCAGTATAATGTTGAATGATGTACGGTGTGCTTTAACACCTGGACAGCTACATCCGGTTCCCCCAATGTGCGAATTTGGCCACTGTTAAATCTGACTTCTATGCTATTGCACATGTCCCTTATGTGATAGGAGCCATAGATTGTACCCACATTGCTTTGGTACCTCCCAGGGTGAATAAACAAGTGTACAGGAACAGGAAAAGCGTTTACTCTATCACTGTCCATCTGGTGTGTCTCGCTGACCATTACATCTCACAATTGACAGGCAAGTTTTCTGGATCAGTGCATGACTCATACATCCTGAGAAAAAGCAATGTGCCAAACATGATGGCACAACTACAGAGAGAAACTCTCTTCACATTCTACCCCGTGTCTCTACCAGTTTTGTGACAGTTCCAACCTTTGTGCACACAGATGACTCTGGCTATCCTAACCTTCCGTGGCTGCTGACCCAATTGAGAATTATAACAACAGATGGTGAAAACTGTTTCAATGAGGCCCATGGCAGGATGAGGCATGTCATCAAGAGGACCTTTGGCCTGCTAAAGGCCAGATTTCGGTGTCTGCAAGTCTCAGGAGGTGCCCTGCTCTACAGATCTTTGAAGGTCTGCCAGGTCGTAGTTGCCTGCTGCATGCTAACAATCTGGCTCTGAGACATCTAATACCATTACTGGATGATGAGGAGGTGGCAGCTGGACCTGTGGCTGATAATGGTGGTATAAACTCTGATGAGAACACAGATGATGAGGATGAAGCAGACCCTACGACAGAATTGATCCAGCAATATTTCCAGTGATCTGCAGCTATGTGTCAAGTGTCTTGTATGTGAACTGTACTCCTTTCTCCCTTGTGACGTAGCTCATCCTGGTGTGTGCCATCAGTGGAGGTGTTAAGTGCAGCTAACCCTCTGTGTGGGTTTGTGGCAATGACATATTGTCAATCAGTGTAGGTGCCACTGTTCATCTGTCAGTGCTATGTTTACTGTGCTATTGACTGCCATCACATCTGCAAGGGAATTGCCATGATGTATGGTCCCAATAATACAGTGTAAACTGTTAAAGGACTGGCAACCAAGGTTGTGTCAACAGTATAGCAACTTAACCTCACTGTACACAATGGATGGATAGGGTGGGAAACTCATTTTGACAGTGAAACTCGGCTTTAGTTGGGTACTGGGAGCTTTGAGGGATGGACAATTGGGAATGGATGTCTAGAAAATGTGGATCTTCTATGGTATTTGTGCTCACATGCCACTTGGGTACAACAATGTACTGCATGTGTGTTGGCAGAGCAACAGTTACTATCATGATGGTTGTGCCTGTCATGGTGTATTCACAGGTAAGGGAGGTGCTGCTCTGGTTCCTGCCTTGATTGGTGGCTCCCTTGACATAGAATTTGAGGATGAGTCTGTTCTACTACCAAACTTGCAGCACTTGTGTCCCCCTTCTGTCCATCTTATAGACTTTTTTTGGTCAATGGTTTAAGTAAGCTGAGATATTGAACAACAGTTCATTCATACATGTCACAATAAAGACAGGTAAACAGTAGCTCTGCTCAATAGTGTTTATTGTGATTTACAAATGCAGTGGGTGATGAGTGGGGCCATGGTGGTTGAAATCATCAGAGCAGTTGGCCCAGCTGTAGGTAGTACAGGGTCAGTCTCCAAGGACCATGGGTAAATAGAGAGATGATAGTGGACATTCAACAGGGTGTGTTAGTGGCACACAGGGGAGAAAGTTCAGGAGAGTCTTACGTCCTGGCAGTGGCCTTGGTCTTGGCATCAGCTCCTGTAGGACGTCTGGATGGACCCCCGCCTTCTCTGCCCCCCTCAGCATCTTGAGACCCTTACGGTTGAGTAGTGCACTTTCAAATGCCTGATTGATTGATTGACAACTTTCTTTGCAGGGGGGATTCCTCAGCTACAGAGGGAGGGTGCTAGTGACCTGTGGGTCCTCTGGCAGGGCCTCCATTCCACTAGCTGAGCTCAGATGTGGCAGGGTGAGGCTGGTTGTGGTGGAATAACCAGATGTCCCAGAGGGGCCAGGTAAATCATCAGTGTCCAGACATCCAGAGCTATAGTCCTCACTGGGGCCTTCATCCTCTGGAGGGCAGTCTGTCTCTGGCATCATCTTCAGGGTGGCAGTGGCAGGGCAGGTGTACCTGTGGATGAAGAGAAGGAGAGTTACAGTGTGGAAGTGTACTTGTTCATATCATTGTATGATGCATACAGTAGCTTGAATTGCTTCCCCGTTATGTCAATGAAAGATGCAACACTGCAGACTTTGTTAGTGCGGGATGGATTTTGGAACTGGTTCCTTGCTCCATGAAGGGTTGTGGATGTTGGATAGCATAGCTGTCATTGCCATGTAGTGGTACGCAGTTGAAGCATCCAGTTATTGTAGCTGGTGAGATGGTTTTAGGTCCAGCTTTTCCACCGTGAATTAGGACTGGCAGCTTTTCATGTGTGGGGAGTCATGCATTGTGGGAATTGTAGTGCTTGCCATTGTGAGTGCTATCCGTGCAATAGGGGTGGACTGTATGGGGATAGTGGCAGTGGGGTGGTGTGGCATGCAGGGGAGGGCATTGGGTGATTGGGTGGGGAAGGAAGTGTGAGGTGGGTTGAATTAGGGAATAAAAGGGTGATGGGAACGCATGCTGTACAGGAGTCATTGGTGGCAGGGGTGTTAGTGACTTACCTGACTCCAGTCCTCTAATTATTCCAGTCAGGCCCTCTGGATGCAGTATGTCCAAGACCTTCTCCTCCCATGACCTGAACTCTGGGGGAGGAGGTAGGGGACCACCACCAGTCTTGTTGAAGGCAATGTGGTATCATAATGCCATGGGACGCACATTCCCCCATAGGTCGTTAAACATCTTCCTGATATCCTACCTTGCACATGGATGGTTGCCAACTGAATTGACCCTGTCGACGATCTTTCCCCATAAATCAATTTTCCTGGCTATGGATGTATGCTGGACCTGTACTCCGAACAGTTGTGGCTCTACGCTGACGATTTGATCAACAAGGACATTCAATTCATCGTCTGTGAATCGTGGCTGCTTTCAAGGGGACATGGTGGTAGTGAAGTGTAGTGTGGGTGGGTGTGTTGTGCACAAGGGTGATGTGTTTGGTGCTTGATGGGGTGTGTGGGGTGTTTTGGTTGGTGTGGTGTTGGGATGTGATATTTGTGTGCAGTTTTGTTGTGTGAGACATAAGTGCGGGCCAGTGGTGCATATGTACTATATATTGGGTATAGCAGTATCTCCAGGCCTGTGTGAATCGTTCATTTTGCAAAGGATTGTGGGATGTGTGGGAATGTGTTTTATAGAGGTGTGTGTGGGTGTGTCTGATGCGTGTGTCAGGTGTGGGGTGTTCGCACTATCCAATGTGACTGTGGGTTCTTTTGGAGGTGTATTTTAGAGCACAGCGGGTTGCAACGCCAATGGTTTACTGCAGTAGAAGAACCGCTGGGCTGATTTGTGGGTCATATTTTAGAGGGCAGAATGTTGTCAATGTGGTGGTGCTGGTGGTGGGATGGTCTCTCTCCAGCCCTCGGGGAACCTGGAGGTGTTGGATTTTTGGCTGTTTTTGGCTGATCTTCTGTCTGTGACTCATAATACGGTACTCGTGAGAATGCCAACACTGGTGGTCTTTCGACTGCCACCACCATTGTAGTCTTCAGATGAGACCACCAAATTCATAATGAGAGCCTCAGTGTTGAAAGTGGCAATCAACCTCCATTTGCTGGATTATTTTGTTTCTTTTCTGTAGTAAACCCTCTCTCTGCTGATTTTTTTACCGATTTTCCCTTGCAGTTCTCAATACCTTACTGGGATAGAGCCTTGTGTTAAATGCACTCATCATTCTATTCTGTTCTGCTTCAAATGCTTGGGGGGTACTGAGGTTACGTTTTGCCCACAACATATCTCCAAATGGAACACTCCATTTAACATTCCTGGGGTAATGAGTCTGAGCGTGTAAAATGCTATTTTCAGCATTCCCTTTTCTGAAAAGATTGGCCTGTATTGTATCTCCCTCAGTCTTTAAATAATCATCCAAAACATCCATCTCAGTTTTATGTGATTTGTATGTGAGCTTCAGGTTAAGATCATTCTCTGAAATGTATACTAGTAAATCGTGTAGCTTCTTTGTGGACCATCCCTGCTTACAAAAAAATGGTCTCCAAACTTTGTCCAAAACACTAAAGGCCTGATTTAGATCTTGGTTGTAACTGTCCCGCCATTGATTTTATGTTGGATTTCTATTCCACTGGCATGGTGGTCTGCCTTCTCTATATAAATGTTGGCGAGTCCATAGATGAGAGACCACTGATGAACCGCCGTCACCACCATGAATCTCCACCCAGGGTTCACAGCTTAATAACCAAAATTGGCTGACAGTGGGTAGCCAGCCAGTGTTACCTCTGTGCTAATCATGATGTGCATTCCGGCTGACACAATTGTGGTGGCTAAACCTCTACACCTGAGTTGGCTGATTGGGAGGGATCAAAGCATGAAACTCAAATGTTTCCACGTTTTCTCATTTCCTGCCACCCTGAACCCAGTCATAAAAGTCCTACCATTGCTGCTGCTCCTGCACCAAGATGACAAAAAAACTCTGTCTTTGCCAGAACAGAAGCTAAGTCACTGTATTAACTGTCATATTCAGAATTGTCAGTGTACATTAGCAGTGGACTTTGCATGTTTAACAAATACTTGTAAGCAATAGTAAAATGATGTGCAATGTATATGCCTATAAGGTCGTACTTTGAATGTTTGAAAACACACCTCAGTATATCAGAAACACTCACCACTCTGGTACTAACTACCTTCATGGCAAAGGACACCTACACAAAATGTCCCATTAATCCCTACTTGCAATGTGCCCATAAGGGTGTATGCAATAATTTCCCCTAAACTATCATGTCATATATATAAACAGTATACCCAATATGAACTACATTGATCAATGTTAGTCGAGCAATTGCACTGCAAAATGCAACAAAGTAGGTGTACACAGAATGTACAACCAATGTTACCTCTAAGCTGCAAAAATGTCGCAGATATATGAAAGTCACATGTCCCCTTGGATTGAGCAATTTATGACAAACCTTTAGATGCATTTAACTCTAAAGTGTCAGGTTCCCTGTATAACACGTGTCTATATTATAGACACATCATGTTCAAATAAATGCACATGCATTATCCAGTCATACAAAGAGAAGCACATATTGGCCCTCATTACAACCCTGGCAGTGGGTGTTAAAGCGGCGGTAAAACCGCCATCAGGCGGCGTGAATTTTTTTTTAATCACGACTGTGGCGGAAAACGCCAACATAGACAGCCACTTTAACACTCCGACCGCCACGGCGGTACAAACAAACAGCATGGCGGTCACCGCCAACAGACAGGTGGAAGACAATGCACCGCCCACAGTATCATGAGAGGCCAATCCACCACCTTTTCTGGGGCGGATTCACCGCGAACAAAAACACGGCGGAAACAGGGCTTGGAAGGGGAAACGCTCTCCTCTACACAACCCACAAGGAACCAGGACACCATGGAGCTAGAACTCCATATTCTACCTGCCATTGTCTTCCTGCTCCTCTACCAGGAGCACGAACACCGGCGGCGAAGACCACGGTGAGTACTGCACCTATGACACAGGGGAGGGGGGAGGGAAAAGAGAGTGACACACACACGCAACACGCAAAGCCCCCACCCTCACCCACTACAACACACACACAAGTACATGTTGATACATTACATTTACACCCCCCAACCCCCTCAGAAGAATGCAAGGACAAAAGGAAATGAATAAACGATTATAATCAATAAAAATCCATTACTCAAAAATATATATACACTATTAACAAATGTATATACCAAGAAATCAAGTCCATGTACTGCACATACATAGTCTGTGGACCACCGGGCCCAAAATGCATGGGCGAGACCCACACTCAATACCCGATCAAAATGGAGAGAACACTCCAGGGGCATCAGATTGAAATAAAACAGGCACCTCAGGGGGAAGGGTAGGGGGGCACCTCAACCGGATGAGTGCACAATGCCAGATCCACGAGGGGGCTCCATGCCCATTGAAGTATCCTGGGGAGTGCAAAGCCACAGTCTCACAAGTCTTTCCAGTGGGTGGTTTGCCCACTGCTGCATCCTGGGGAGTGCAAAGCCACAGTCTCACAAGTCTTTCCAGTGGGTGGTTTGCCCACTGCTGCATCCTGGGGAGTGCAAAGCCACAGTCTCACAAGTGGATAACAGTCTCTACTGGTTCTGGAGGGGGCTTTGTGCCCAGTGTGCTTCATCCTACCAAGGACTGAGGTAGTGGATGCCTTTCTCCACTGGTTCTGGAGGGGGCTTTGTGCCCAGTGTGCTTCATCCTGCCAAGGACTGAGGTAGTGGATGCCTTTCTCCACTGGTTCTGGAGGGGGCTTTGTTCCCAGAGTGCTTCATCCTTCCAAGGACAGAGGTAGTGGATGGGATACTCCACTGGTTCTGGAGTGGGCTTTGTGCCCAGAGTGCTTCAACCTGCCAAGAACAGAGGTAGTAGATGGGATACTCCACTGGTTCTGGAGGGGGCTTTGTGCCCAGAGTGCTTCATCCTGCCAAGGACAGAGGTAGTGGATACCTTTCTCCACTGGTTCTGGAGGGGGCTTGGTGCCCAGAGTGCTTCATCCTGCCAAGGACAGAGGTAGTGTATGGGATACTCCACTGGTTCTGGAGGGGGTTTTGTGCCCAGAGTGGTTCATCCTGCCAAGGACAGAGGTTGTGGATGGGATACTCCACTGGTTCTGGAGGGGGCTTTGTGCCCAGAATGCTTCATCCTGCCAAGAACAGAGGTAGTGGATGCCTTTTTCCACTGGTTCTGGAGGGGGCTTTGTGCCCAGAGTGCTTCAACCTGCCAAGGACAGAGGTAGTAGATGGGATACTCCACTGGTTCTGGAGGGGGCTTTGTGCCCAGAGTGCTTCATCCTTCCTGCCAAGGACAGAGGTAGTGGTACCTTTCTCCACTGGTTCTGGAGGGGGCTTGGTGCCCAGAGTGCTTCATCCTGCCAAGGACAGAGGTAGTGGATGGGATACTCCACTGGTTCTGGAGGGGGGTTTGTGCCTAGAGTGGTTCATCCTGCCAAGGACAGAGGTAGTGGATGGGATACTCCACTGGTTCTGGAGGGGGCTTTGTGCCCAGAGTGCTTCATCCTGCCAAGGACAGAGGTAGGGGATGCCTTTCTCCACTGGTTCTGGAGGGGGCTTTGTGCCCAGAGTGCTTCAACCTGCCAAGGACAGATGTAGTGGATGTCTTTTTCCACTGATGATGGGCCTACATGGAAGCTGTCCAGGCCCCTGAAACTGACCACCAGCTTCGTACGACTGACCACTGGGGATGGAAGCCATGTCTGCGGTGGTGCCACTGGCACATGATGTGGCGTGGCCACTGGCGGTGCTTGCGGAGGACTCAGTAGCAGCGGTGCTTGCGGCGCTCATTGGCCTGCGGTGCTGGTGGGTGGCTCAGGGAGCGTGCTGGTGGCGGTGGTGTCCTGGGAAGCGGTGCTGGTGGCAGCGGTGTCCTTGGCAGCGGTGCTGGTGGCGGCGGTGTCCTGGGAAGCGGTGCTGGTGGCGGCGGTGTCCTGGGAACCAGTGCTGGTGGTAGCGGTGTCCTGGGAAGCGGTGCTGGTGGAGGCAGTTTCCTTGACAGCGGTGCTGGTGGCGGTCTTGTCCGCTATGCAGGTTGGCGGTGACTTCCCTTTCTTTCTCTGTCCCTTCCCCACCTTGGATGGTGGCGCAGCTCTCTTGCCACTCCCAACTGTAGTTCTGGGAGAGCCCTTCTCCCTCTGGGCTGTGGCTAACTTCTTATGTTTCTGAGGTGGGGGGCTGTCCGTGGTCTGGCTCCTTGGCACACTTGCTGCCCTGCTGCTTGGCGCACTCCAGAAGCCGGTTACTGCTGGCACCACTGTTCTCGGTGATGTGGTGGCTGAGGTGCTGGGTTGGGACCTGGAAAGGCGTGCCCTAGGGGATGGAAAGGGTGGAGGAGGTGTAGAGAAGAGGTCAACATTTAAGAGGAAAAGTTTTTTAGACACACTGGGACGGGGAGATGGAGGGGGTTTCGGAGTGGAGGAAGAGGTAGTGGTTGTAGGCGGTGTACGTTTGCTGACTTTAGATGAAGATGCATGGGCTGGAGGCTGTTGTGAGGTGAATGGCTGTTGGGTGGGTGTGTGACTGCGTTTGTGTACTTTGGCAGATGGGCTCACAGACACTGGGAGAGGACACAGGGGATGTGTGAATGGTAGTGGGGGTGGTGAGTGCACGTGAGCGGTGTGTGGTGATGGGCGTGCTGGTGATGGACGTAGTGGCTGAAGATGTAGTGCATGCAGGTGTGAGTGGAGATGTGACAGGGAGGGATGAGGGAGACGAGGAGGAGGGGGACAGAGAGGAGGCAGGGTATGATGCTTGTGTGAGTGCCTGTGGGATGTGTGGGGCTTATGTTTGCTAGAGCTACCCTTGTGTGTTGAAGTGTGTGCATGCTGATCTGATTGGGATAGGCTGAGGTACAGGGGATTGGGGCTGGGTGGAGGAAGTTGGAGGGGGAGGCTGGACACAGGGACACTGGCTGCCATCAGTGCTGAGGCCAGAGTCTGAAAAGCTCGCTGTTGGGCTGCCTGACCAGAATGAATGTTCTCCAGGTATGCATTCGTCTGTTGCAACTGCCTCTCTAAACCCTGGATGGCATTCAGAATGGTAGACTGCCCAAAAGTGAGGGATCTCAGGAGGTCAATGGCCTCTTCACTGAGGGCAACAGGGCTGACAGGGGAAGGGACTGAGGTGACTGGGGCGAAGGAGATGCCCACACTCCTGGGTGAGTGGCCACGTGGCACATGCTGAGGGGCTGCTGGAGGGCGGTGCTGGTAGGGGGGATGGCGGCTGTACCTGTAGAAGCGGGGGCCACCACAAGGGAGCTCCCATCAAAGAAGGAGTCCATGTCACTGGTCTCAGCTCCTATCCCCGCCGTGGAGCTCCCCTTGCCCTCCGTCCCACTGGTGAATTCAGAGTCCGTAGTCTAGCCCTCCAGGGCCACCTGGGATGCAGCTCCCTCCTGCTCCGGTGCCACTGCTCCTCTGCCTGATGATGCTATTGCACACAAGAACAGGGAGACCACATAAAGGGGGGGGGGGAAGAAGAAAGACATGTTCAGTGCATGCAATACCTCTACCGTTGGCAGACCCTACAGACACAGCAGCCCTCTGCACTACGCCATGCACTTAGAGTTCCCTAATTAATCACAGGGACATGGGGTACAAGGCCTATGTCCGATTGCTGCACACATGGAAGTCACAGGAGCCTGACTAGGTGTAGTTGGTTCTTAACACTGGTGGGGTGGGGTGCCACATGGCCTGTCTTACGAAGTGACCTTGCCTACAAAATTCGCCCTGACCTAGGGGTACCCACAGCCCACCTCCCCCACCCAGACACCTCCAAAGCATGCTGATTCAACTGAATGAGAGTGTACTCACCCCCCTTGTGGCTGCTTGATACTCTCAAGCGCCCATCCAACTCTGGGTACGCCACCGCCAGGATCCGGAACATCAGTGGGGTGATGGTGCGACAGGTACCCCTCCACGTTGGGATGCCACCCCCAGCTGGGCTTCCGCCGTCTTCTTGCTCCAGCGGCAAATGTCCTCCCATTTTTTCCGGCAGTGGGTGCTCCGTCTGTGGTGGACCCCCAGGGTCCGGACTTCCTTGGCGATGCCACACCAAATATCCTTCTTCTGGTGGGCGCTGACCTACAGGAACAGTAAAGGGAAAAAGGAGAAGATGTAACCGTCCGGACCGTCACAGTCATTGGCCTGCATTCCTACCCTTGCCATGACGCACATACACTCACCGTTGTTTCATGCACGCCTCATTCTCCTCCTGTATCTTCCATCCACACCACTCCACACAGGCATTGTCCATCCAGCATGCTCACAGTATACTTACCTGTTTATCTGGAGGACCTTAGAGTAGCGTGTACTGGGAGAGGACCCCATCCACTAGTTTCTCCAACTCCTCCGTGGTGAAGGCAGGGGCCCTTTCCCCAGACACATGAGCAGTTGTTGCTTCCAGACTGAGGTCACAGCAGCACTTGCAGTGTAGGTATTGAGTGATTGAACAGATAGAAAATAGCGGTCACGTCTGCGGCGGTGCGTACCGTCACCGCCGGCATACATCGTCATTGGCTCCTGGGACCCATAGGGCCCAATGTTAACCAATGCAGGATTGCACCGCGGTCTTCGACCGCCTACCGCAACGGTGTCCAACACCAGCGCAGTTACCTCATATCCCATTGTCCCACCTTACAGGTCAGGCCTTTCAGGGGGCCACATGGCATTATTTTTAAATGTGTCACACATATCTAGGCCTTGCATATCCACTAAGACAGGGCGCTGATTGGATTGACAAATGTGTGCAATAAAGTTGTTTTTTCGTACCTCAGTGTTGGCTGACCCTCTGCTCGCTGTTCTCCTCCATAGAGCACGTCCGCTGGGGCAGGTGATGAGATGCCGGCATCCTCCGGTGTACAGACCGCTGGTGGACCTGTCGAAAATGGAAGAGCGACATGTAATTGTCACCTACAGACTGGACCATGCCACAATCCATGAACTGTGTGCCCAGTTGGAACCGGACCTGATGTCACCTATCCGCCATCCCACAGGGATACCCCCTCTAGTGCAGGTGCTGTCAGTACTCCATTTCCTGGCAATTGGGTCTTTTCAGACGACAGTGGCCATAGCATCAGGGATGTCCCAGCCTATGTTCTCCAACGTGTTGTCCAGAGTGTTGTCTGCCCTGCTAAAACACATGCGCAGCTACATCGTGTTCCCTCAGGTGGAGGATTTGCTTACAGTGAAAGGTGATTTCTATGTTTTGGGACATATCCCCAACATCATAGGTGCCATTGATGGGACACATGTGGGCCTTGGTCCCCCCCGCAGGAGTGAACAGGTGTACAGAAACCGGAAGAGTTACCATTCTATGAATGTGCAGATGAATGTGTCTGTTTGGTCGACCAGTACATCTCCCATGTGAATGCCAAATTTCCTGGCTCAGTGCATTACGCTTACATTCTGAGGAATAGCAGCATCCCTTATGTGATGGGGCAACTCCAGAGGCACCGTGTGTGGCTATTAGGTGAGGACATGGACCCTATACAGTGTGAATAGTTGTCTGGGGTTGTCCTTAAGGGTTAGTGTGTGTCTAACAGTTGTCCCTCGACATTTGCAGGTGACTGGGTACCCCAACCTGTCATGGCTACTGACCCCAGTGAGGAATCACAAGACAACTGCAGAGGAGCGCTGCAATGAGGCACATGGGTGAACTAGAAGGGTTATAGAGCAGACCTTCGGCCTCCTGAAGGCCAGGTTCAGGTGCCTCCATATGACGGGTGGTTCCCTATTCTATTCACCAAAGAAGGTGTGCCAGATCATTGTGGCCTGCTGTATGCTTCACAACTTGGCTTTGCGATGACAGGTGCCTTTTCTGCCGGAGGATGGTCCTGAAGGAAGTGTTGTGGCAGCTGTGGAGCCTGTGGACAGTGAAGAAGAGGAAGCAGAAGAAGAGGATATCGACAACAGAAACACCGTGATTCATCAATACTTCCAGTGAGACACAGGTAAGAAGACATCACTGCCTGCTACATCTGATACACTTGTTCTACCTCTCATCTGTCTGTCACTTTCACCCAGTGTATGGACCCTGATTTGTCACTTTCCCTTTCGATTTCACAGATGTGGGTCCCACTGTGTGACCTCTGCTATGTTTCCTCATGGACTAGAGCTGTGCGACATAGGTATGTTGACAATACAATGGATATTGCTATATTCCTCAGTTATTGCAAATACACATTTGTGAAAACACAGACTGACTCCAGATAGTTTTGTGAGTTAAGGGTGTTTATTTAAGTACTAAATAGTGGAGGGGGTTGTAAAATGGGCAGGGGTGATGGTGGAGGAATGTCCATGGCAGAGTCCAGTCTATTTGTTTCACAGGTGCATTGTCCAAAGGGGCATAGGAAGTGGAGCTGGGGCAGTTGATGGATGGACAGGGTGACAAAGTGGGACAGAAGGATGATAATCAGGGTGGTCTCATTTCTTGGCGGGGGTCTTGGCATAGTTCTCTGTTGTTGTCCTGGATCTCAGGGTCAGCTTGCGGGGTGGTTCTCCATCTGCAGGGGGTGTGGTGCTGGTGTTGTGGTCCTGTGGCGATGCCTCCTGTCCACTAGCCCCGGCAGAGGTGGTGGGCAGTTCATCGTCCAGGCTAGTGTCAGGGGCCCCTTGCTGTGCCACAGTGTCCCTCCTGGCGTTCACGAGTTCCTTCAGCACCCCTACAATGGTGCCCAGCGTGGTATTGATGGATTTGAATTCCTCCCTGGACTCCAAATACTGTTCCTCCTGCAGCCGCTGGGACTCCTGAAACTTGGCTAGTACCGTTGCCATCATCTCCTGGGAATGGTGGAATGTCGATGTGGTCTTAGGTACGTAGGCAGCACTATATGCCCTTTGAAAAAGCACATTTTGGAACATATAAGGGCAGTGCGAAACGAGGACACTATGGGGCTCATTCTTGAACCGCCATATGGCCGATCTGCGGTTGAAAGACCGCGGAGGCCATTCAGGATTTCCCGCTGGGCTGGCGGGCGACCGCCAGAAGGCCGCCCGCCAGCCCAGCGGGAAACCCCTTCCCACGAGGAAGCCGGCTCCGAATGGAGCCGGCGGAGTGGGAAGGTGCGACGGATGCAGTTGCACCCGTCGCGAATTCCAGTGTCTGCTGAGCAGACACTGGAATTCAAAATGGGGCCCTCTTACGGGGGCCCCTGCAGTGCCCATGCCATTGGCATGGGCACTGCAGGGGCCCCCAGGGGCCCCACGACACCCCTCACCGCCATCCTGTTCCTGGCCTCAACTGGCAGTACAACTTGGAAGATTAATCTTTCAATATCACATCAAGAACACTCAATCAAACACCCTTCCAAGCAATAAGTACTGTGTAAGGGGTGTGTAATGTGTTTTGCTGCAGGTCAAACACCATGACACACATAGCATAATGATGATGACTACAATGAAGGTGACATGGAATCACTGAGGCAGTACCAATATCTCACATTACTCCTGCTCTGACATTGCCCACTACCAATAAGCAAGTGGACTGTGCTAAGAACACATATTGATGTGACAATATTGAAAGTGCACATTCCTACACATACGGTTTGAGACAATTACACATATACACAACAGATGTAAAAGCATATGGACCTTCTGACACTGTAAATGACAACCTCACAACCAAGTTAGCCAGCTGAACGGGAACAGGTACAGTAGTATAGGTACACGTTTGAACCTGAGTTGACTTGGCAAGGGCAGAGAAATAGGTCTGCAGGTAATTTATCACACATGGGATATTTGTGCATAGTCAATTGTCAACACGACAGTGCAGACAACATATGGAGATGTGTTGTACATTGTCACCTTGCCAAATCTAAGGGCCTCACTGATGTTTAACAAATTCTATTTCATAAGTTAAATTGGATGGGATGTCCAGGCCATATAGATGCAACCGTGTTACCACCACTGTGGAATTAATTCTGTGTATGGAAGTATCATGTCATCCCCAGTTAAGACACATGGACACCTCTTTCACATGACAAAATGCAAGGGAGTACACAATGTACTGCAACGCTACAAAAATACCGCTGAAATCTGGTCAATCAGCCAAACACCAGTTCAGAAAAGGATAACGACCCAATGCTGATGGTACATCCTAGAAGCCTAGGGTTACACACAATAACACAAACACCGATGAGTCACAGACAACACAAGAGAACCAATGTCATGCAAAGTGATAATCATGGTGCTAGCAACATCAACATTTTCTCACTCAGTTTCTCTTTCAGCTGATCAGAGGTATGGGATCCAGCCATGGATCATGACCCCATTTGCAAACCCAAGCACAGCATCAGAGAGTGCCTATAATGAGGCACATAGGAGGACATGCACCATAGTCGAGAGCACCTTTGGCATCCTGAAGTCAAGATTCAGGTGCCTCGACATCATCGGAGGCAGCCTCCTATACTCACCAGAAATGGTGTGCAAAATCATTTTGACCTGTGCCGTCCTGCACAACATATGTGTAAGGAGGAACATTCCCCTATATGAACCCGACCCACAAATGCCTGAAGAGGAGGAAGAGGCGGATGCTGTCACATCAACATGAGGGGGACCATCCAAACACAGCTCCAGGATTGCGTCGGAGACAACATATTGTCCAAAATTTATTTTAACTGTACTCACCATCACCACTGTCTTACCATATGTCAATAAACACCTATTCTAATCACTATATCATGGTCTGGGTAATCATCTGTGCATAACATTATCCCTAAGAATTATAATCAGAGTGTAGCCTCATGGAGCATTGCAGAAATACATATTAGTATACAGAAAAATCCACATCATATTTGATGGGTATGAATGTACATCCAACTTCACAACCACTGTTAATGACATATATCCTGTCCATTTCACATTTGTAGGGCAATAGCAGAGGAGCACAGCTATTTCACACATACATGTTGGCAACATGGTTTATTGCACAACTAAGACACCATCAATCCCTAAGGATAAAAATGCATCATGCATGAGGCAGTGGATGTGCTATAGCATTGGTAACAAGAAGGTATGACCAGACTCTTGACAGCAGTAAGTGTGACATCAGCTATCTTTACAAGGAGTATATGTGACAAGAAATCCATATAAGCAGCAAATGGATAGCATGAGTGCCCCAGGTATGACTAGCATTGCTCACAAGACATCCCCTGCACATGCCATCCCAGGTCATAAGTCCTGTCACTACCATGTTCCCTGTCTGACCCCACCCTTCTTCAGAGGGCCCTGGAAATAGAATATTTGTACCCAGATAATCCCTCATCTACACACACCCAGACTCACATTCTGACTCCAGTGTGCTTCCCTCTTTAGTATGGTATGCCATAGTCAATGTTCTTCTGTCTGCATGGACTTCTGGTCGAATAATGCACTGCCTTGTAATCTGTAGGAACTGTAATCACCTGTACATTGTTTCCCATGTGAAAGGTACTGTTGGCCCTTTTAACTTGATTCTTACCTACAGGACTTGTGAGAGACTGAAGCTGCACACACCTGTGTGCACCTCCATGCAGACCAGCCATTTGAACATGCACTGCCCTTGCAACTGCCTGGAACGGCATAGGAATTGCCATTATATGTACAACACTGTCATGCATTGCAGTATAAATCACTTGTGTAACACAGGCCTTGGGTTATTGTATTACGTTCCAACACACAGGACAAATACAGTTTTCATTTTCCACAGTGTTGTTCCAGCTTTGACCAGTCTCAGTCTGCTCACTGTGTATTTGCCTTGTTAATTTTTGTTCCTTTTTGACCCTGCATCCTGTTAGCCTGACTGGTTCCTGTCTCTGCATCACCATAAAGGTTCCTTGTGCTACATTTGTCTCATAGCTGCTTTCCATGCCCTCACTCTCCTCCTGGGGTATTGCGTCAGGTAGGTCTACAATGAATACTCAAATACATTGTATAGCGTAATCAGTTTACTTATCGTATCATGGGGTGGAACTTGTCTTCAAATAGCCTAATTATGGCCCATCCCTTGTCTAGGTTTCATGTATGCATGAGTGACAAATAGTGACAGTGTACCATGGCTGTATGCATGGATTGGGTATGGTGTCTCCAGCACAACAAACAACTTTAGATAATGTGCATGAAATGTCAACACATGTTTGTACCCTGACAGTCCACACACTGATTCACATTGCCCCCAACATATTGATGGGGCTTGCGTGGTGAATAGCTGTGAGATTAATCCGCACAGAGGCACTGATGTTCCCGGCTGCAGTGGGAATTTTAGAGGCCACCTTGTATACAAATGTTGTGAGGAAACCTGCTGGTTTAAAATTCCTGATCCATTAACTTTGTCAGCACACCAAGATTGCCCTGTTGTCAGACTCATAAAACATCTGCAGTGCCATTGCTGGACTATCCCCATGTGTGTTCTCAATTCCTCATCGGCATTCCTTCAATTCAGCTGTGAAGGATACTTTGTAAATGCAGGAAATGGCTCCACAGACTCATGAGTAGACCTGCATGTAACTGTGACAACACAGACCCCAATAATGACACAGGCTACACATGGTCCCACACATTTGAACTGGACACCTTTCTGCAATTAACCACTGGAAATATGTGCACATGTGCTGCGTGGTCTGCTGGTCCTCCACTGCCACAGGAGAAACATAGGTCATTTATATGACTCAAACTGTGGCGTGACTTGACATTTGTGGATTGGTTTTGGGACTCGGTGTCACAAACACCATACCCACATAGCAATTTCCAATGCCTGACTCATGGGTAGTATACAAACAAGTGCCCAGGAAGTGGTATCCAACATTCTAGGACATGTGATGGCCTAGTCTTGGAACTTTGCCATGATCAACCGTCTTCTATCTATCCTGTGCATGGTTTGTCATTGGCAATGCTTATGTCCCAAAAAACCTGGGAAGTTCACACACCATTTGTTTCTACATGCATGACAAACACATTTCTTTTCTCATTTCCACACTGAATAGCGTCTGATGGTTGGCCACATTGAGAACACATGCATACAAGTACATTTGAGAAAACGCGTCTTGTGATGTTCACACAGTGGGACAACTACATTAGTAAGAGCCAATTCACACACATTGACACACAGGCAATGAGTTACTGTATTGAGTTGCGTAGCCTTGCTATCCTTTGTTGACACACAACATGCCCAAACTGGGTAATACCAATTTGTATTCCACACATTTGGCCATCTATTGCGTCAGTGAAGAGTGCAAATCTGGTACAACAACTAGAGGATCATGGTCCGCAGTAGTATAATCTGTCACATGTGCCCATACACCGGAATGCACAATGTAGGTGCAAACAGCCTATCTCTGTATAGTCACACCTGTCATGTACTATTAAAATTGAGAAAAGACCCAAACCCAGTGAAAGACAGAAATGTTGATGCATACGCATCAAAAAAGACGCACATGCGTCAAAAAATGCCGCATATGCAGGGAAAATGACGCTCACTGCCATGATACATCCATTTGCCCTAAGCGGTAATTCCCACACTGTACCCCATGAAATTGGTTAAGTATGAAAAATAATTGAAAATAAGGATGCAGGGTAATTTCTAAGCATGTGCGTCAAAACAAATAATGCCCAGACAGTAAGCGTCATAATATTTTGACTCATAAGAATAAAAATGCACTGCATTTGAGGCAGGAAATGATGTTATAGGATATCCTGTTTACAGAATTGGTACAGTGGGTGTACTTTCACTTTGCAATCTGTGATATTTCCTGACTGTGTGGCTGTGTTTGGGCTTGTGTCTCTGTGCCTTTTGTGAATTTGTCTCCTGTGTGGTCTTTAAATTGTCTTTTGGTGTTTCCTAAGTGTCTGTGTTATCCTGTGTAAGTGTATTTTTGTCCTTTCTGGTGTTTAATTTTGTCTTTGTACTGTTGTGAGTCTGTTGTGGGTAGTGTTAGTTTGGGGATAGTTGGGCTGTTTTACTGTTAACTAGTTTTCATCTCCCTCTCCTACTTTCCCTTCATTATCCTCTGTACCCCTTTATTACATTTGTTTTCAAGCATGTTGGGTAGGCCACATCTTGGTAGGATGGGAGAGGAGCAACTGGGAGGATTTATTTGGCTGGTGTGCCACTTCATACCATTAATGATTGAAGCAGGTGGCCGTGTGCTACAGGGGTATCACAAAGAATCAAGGAGGCTCCAGTGGGCAAAGGTCCTGTATCATCTAAAAAGAATATACAACACACAGAGCAACGACCACCAGCTAAAACACAGTTGGGCTGAACGGGTTGCCAGGGAGCAAGACCTGCTGGACCACCTGGGGATTGTGATTGCTGGCCCTGTTGGTGAGTACAATTCAGAGTAATGTGCACATTTAAACGCTCTGTAGTGAAAGTAGCAGATTTGTTCATATGCTGCAGGCAATGTTTTTGGACATGTGGAATGCAAGTTAAACATACAGTTGCCGTGAGTTATACAATAATTCCTACACATTTCCGTCATTTGTTGATGCAACAGCTGCAGTAACTTACAAAACACAACAGGAGCCTGTAAATTAGTGCTGCCTTCACGTCAATAGATGATGCAAATGTGGCTTTAAATTATGTTTTATGCATGGTCTGTGAGTGTACCAGGAGAGACATGTTTTTAATCCGGATATTTTCAAGAAATAATGTGTCCCTCAATTTTTCTGATATAAGTCTGAACTGGATTCTGACACATACGTAACAAGTTATATCTGACCTCAGGTAACATCTTAGACTGATATTTGGACTTGGTTGTGCCGCAATTAAATAAGGGATGGATGCCAAAAATAATGCACATGCGTTCATATTAAAATGTTTGGTGCAACTTACAATAGCTGTGGCACATAAAATGAAGCAAATAATACAAATGGAGGGGTAACAACTATCCATGGCCCTCTGTACATTGTACCTGTGTGTTTCACATTGGTCTTAGTCACAATAGCTGTCCCGAGCTAATGCATTGCCATCTGTTGTACTCGTTTGCCCTGTACTTCTCATGAGTTATGGGATCTTCATGGGATACGTGACGTTGGGGAATGCATGATCACAATAGATTAAGTGCATGATGTCATGCAAGGGACCACTGACCAATTCCATCGCACATATAAAGTTGACTAATACTTAGCTAGTTTAGTTTGGCACACCCATGCTGATCAAGTGCAGCATATGTTTAATAACTAACCTCCCAGTATGGAGGCTAGCACTGACATGGGTGTATGCTAAGATCAGTAGACCAGCATTCCTGTGACTGCTCTCATTCCGAAGGTACATACAAATTGAAAACTACATCAGCATGATTGACACACTGGTACGTTTGCTAAACCATGTATTAATAATAGATCCACTGATCAACCAAATTGGCAAATGTAAGATGATGAATGTGGCTCATCTGTGATTTTCGAAGCCCATGTTGGGTAAACAGGGCAATGAGAGACACATTTCAGGTGCAATGACTACACCTGTGCCCATGCAGTCTGTCATGGATGAGTCCAATATACACTGTCAATATATAACTCCTTGTTGTATGCAAATATGAAAACTGCTCAATCCATGGCTAGCCTCGAACTGCCACCAAATGATGCACAGGATCCCTGCCATTATGGTGTCATAGGGGGCATATGTGGCTCAGGGTACCCTTTTAATGTAGCACATGTAACCTAGACACAACACAGGCCGTACATGTAAGGGACCATAGAAAGCATGATAAATCATGCCCTTAAGTCAACCCACAGGTGTGTCACACAGTAAAGGATTATCCTTTGATGCCCAAGCCACATTACCTGAGTGACTGGTATTGCAGTCCTCCAGGAAAGTGGCTTTGCATGTCTCTCATTGATACACATGATGAGAGGAATACATTCCATAAATGACTCTGCAAACAAATGTGTCAGAGTCACGGGATCCTCGGGGTCTGTGCACGTTCCCAGCACTTCCACCACAAGACAGCTCCAATACTCTGATTAGATTTATCACAGAGTCTAAGAGAGTCCAAGTGGGGAAAAAGGGATTAGGACGGGAACAGCTGGGAAGGAGACCTGTAGGAAGCAAAAGGTTAAAACACAACATCAAAATTACATCTCATGAATTCACTACCATGCTACAACTCTAAGCTTCGTCTTTTCCAAAAAACATGAACAACCCTAGAATAGTCCTAAAACTGACTAGGCTTTAGATGACCGAATACCTGAGGAGGAAACAGGAAAAGTTAAATAGGACTTTCAGATTCGAGTACTTTCTTTAGCATGAGAATCAGGAAACACTCTGAGCAATTTCTAAACAACCATATGAATCTCCTTTTAAGAATACATATCAGGAACACACAGCATTACATCTAGAATTCTGGTATTGTTGTGTTCATCTCAGAAAAAACATTGGGAAGTGAATTGCGCACATTGCAGATTTTTATATGAGTATTAAACACCATAAAGGATTGTGCACCATTAAATCACACAACGTAGATTCAAGGAATAAATCACGCAACGTGTCAACTTGAAATGCTACCAAGAAAATGTCTTAGAATAGTAGCGCACAGTAATTTATATTATTTATACACGAGGAAAGAATTGCGCGTCTTGCCGATTCAAATGCCACCATACAAATGCCAAGAAATGGTAGCGCACAATGAACAACATGAAAAGCACTCAGGGAAAGAATCGCGCGTCTTGTCGATTCAAATGCCACCATGCAAATGCCAAGAAATGGTAGCGCACAATGAATAACATGAAAAAACACTTAAGGAAAGAATCGCGCTTGTTGCCGATTCGAATGCCACCATGTAAATGCCAGAAAATGGTAGCGCACAATTAACAGCATGAATTACACACGAGAAGTGAATTGCGCGTTTCGCCGATTCGAATGCCACCATGTAAATGTCAAGAAATATCAGCGCGCAATGAACAACAATGTAATAACGAAGTCAAATCTTTATGGAATAAATTGCGCGTCCTCCCTATTTGCAAACCACCATACAAATGTCAAAAAATGGCAGCACACAAGTAATCTGTTATTCATTTAAGAATTAAAATCAAGAATATGAAAATTCTCAATTACGGTGTTGGGAAATGTCCAAACACCATCTTACCGCCTGGAAACAATGATCACCAATGAGAGATGAGTGCAGAAGACTGGAAAATCCAAATAGGCCGCCGGGACAGGAGCTCAGGAAGAAGCTGCTGCTCTGCACCGGGACCTCTGAATAGTGAGCACTGGAAGTTGGGCTGACTCTCTTTTATAGAGTCTTGGCCCAGCCTAGAACCACGCCCAGGCATGTTGCAGGGAAAGTCTCTAGAAGGCCCTGGAAAGGGACCACACCCTAACACACTCTGAATGTCTGCAGCAATACATTGCAAATGTACAGTATTTATAAGCACCTTAAAAATGAATCTTTTGGATGGAATTCTGCAATGCAAAAGGTTAAACAATAACATATCATCACAATGCATAAATTACATTATCTTGCGAGTGTTGGGTTTTTGCATTCTAGATGCCCGTAGAGCGCGCACTGTCCTGGTGTTGACAAAATGATGGAGCATGTTTGCCACCACATGATAGTTAGGGCCACTGCATGTGTGCAGATATGTGTGTATCACTCACTGGAGTGCCCGGGTCTGTACATGTAGTGGTATGTTGGTTGCAGTATCATCATGCCTGAGAGGCTTGACTTTCTGATTTAATCTTACACATAGTAATTGTATTTGGAAGTGTTGTACAGTGCACAGACATTGAGCACATTTCTTCCTTCCATGCTTTACAGGTGGACCTGCCCCCTACACTATCCTCCTTACCTGTGCTGGACTGCCCAAACCCAGGTACAGCTGTCTAAAGCTTCCTGGGTGTCCTTGATGTTTGAACGTATTTGTTGCTTGTCCATCCCCCCCTCCCCCAAGCAGAGGCATAGGGTTATGAAATGTGTACCAAGGACTGATGATCCAAGTTTAGTACAAAGACATGTAAATCTGTAAATCACTTTTCCAAAACTGGGATACCCACTCATGATTAGCAACTTCATTCTATCCTGGCAATTCCATTTATAACTCACACATCTTGTGGCCCTTGATTGTCATCCAGAAGTTAGTCATTAGTTGGCCTGTCACATGTGGAGGACTTGCAGCATTTTTTACGTGACAAATGGCTGAACAATGATGCATTGGTCATTTAAGTTGTTACACATCTTTTAGAGCATTGCTGTGCTGTTTGATAGGACATGTGTAGGCTGCGTTAGTATGTACTTCCTCAGGGACAATCAGTGATCTGTATGATGATATGGCCTGTTTCTGGTACATTAGATGTATTTTCTGATTTACTTCTGGAGCCATATCACACAATGAAGTACCTAATGTTTGGTTTAATATTTTTTTAACAGCTGCTAAAATGAATCCCATCCAGATTCGGGAGTTTCAGCACTTGGCGATGTGTTACCACCACATTCTGGAAGCGGAGTCTGGGTTCCACAACATGGCAAGGCGTTATCGCCATGAAAGAGCCTCCGGAGTGTGGAGGGCATTTGCCCAAGGGGGCCCTTCTGTGTCCAGCACAGCCACCACCACCAGCACCACCACTACCACCCAGGTGGCACCAACTATAGCAGGCACCACTGCTGGACCATCAACCTCCACTGCTCCCGGACCTATCACAGCACCACCTGCACCTCCTTCTACACGCATGGCACCGACAACAGGACATACATCTTCAACTGGCCCCCAGACCACCCCTGCTGCAGTCATTGACCCAGCAGATTTTCAACGGATGCAATGTGACATTGACCGTCTGTTGAGGAAAATTAACAGGCTGCAGCAGGAGGTGGCACAAGTGAATAGGAGGGTGCGTGCCAGAAAGAAGACCCTGCGGAAGGTGAACTTGTAAACATTTTACCCTCAGCCATGATTCCCTCCCCGCCCTCCTTTTTCCTGGTTCTTTTCATTAGTGGGTTTAGGGGGCTTAGTGTTAGGTTAGAATAGGCTATTAGTTTAGTTAGTAGTAGTAGTGGGTGGGGGGTGGGGGTATGATACATTTAATATTTGTTTTTTATTATGTGTGGGTGGGTGGTGGATGATGTTGGGGTTTTGGTGTTTTAAAACATAGATATATATGTATACATATATATATATATATATATATATATATATATATATATCTATATATATATATCTATATACAAATATATATATATATATATATATATATATATATATATATATATATATTGTTTAGTATAAGATAGTATGTGTTAAGGTTAGTATATGTTGTCCTCCATGTGTCCTGTCTTATAAGGGGTGTGGGGGGTTGATGTTTAGATTGTTTTGTTAAATGTGATAAGTAAGTTTAGCTTAGGTTAGTTAGGGCCAGTTGTGGGTAATGTGTAGTTAGGATAGGTTAGGTTAGGTAAGGTGTTTCCCCTGGCTTTAGCTTCTGTTTTTACTGTTAAATAAATATTTAGGTAACCCTTTACAGTATGTGTCACATGCTTGCGGATCAGTGCCTTGGCATGGGTGAACAGTGTCTCTTTAGTATTTGCATTTGTGTCCCATCCTGCAACCAAATTCCAATTGAGCTGTTACATTGGCAGCTACACCAGAGCTACTTTGCTAAGATTCTGCCATCCATTGCAACGACCACTCATGGTTACTATGTATCCCAAAGTGTTGTTAATGTTTGGTGTATGTTTTTAATCTCACATACTTTGAGACCAGAATTGGTATTGAGGACACTGTGTTAAGTCTGCCTGCAGCCTGATGTCCAAGCGAAGCCTTATAAGGTGATTGGTAGTACGATCTCATGTAGTATGGTATACATAACTCACACCTATCATTTCTTCCATTGTTCAGCTAGGTTACGTATTTGTACGTGCACTCATACACATCCATTCATGCTGTATGGCGTGTGTTAGGTAAAATTTGGGTCAAATGTCACATACATAAATTTTCGCTTGAAGAAAAAGTTGAAGGCAATAATTTTTGGCTTAGGCATCCCTTGAGGAAGCGTTAATCTGTCCAACACAGCATTATATTGAATAGTTTCTATTTCCCTCAGAATTAACCCTCAGGAAGGGCAGATGATGGTACAGTCCAGACCACAGTGCATAGTTATCAGCCAACATTCTTTCAGGTCTGTTGTATTGACAATCTATAATAATTGATCTGCGGTAAACATCACTGATGGCCATCACAGTTGATATATCACATTACACATAGACAAAGTTGTTGTGTAAATGCTATTTATTTGAAAGTGCTGTAGTGCTATATGTACATTGTCCATTAGTGTGACACCTTCCATTGTGATCGTACACAAGTGCAAAAGGACATGTCATTGAACATGCTGGGGTGAAGTGTCAGACAGTGCAGAGGGACAGGATTCGCCAATGAGTTAGTGAGAGACAATCACAGGGCAGGGTGACAAGTTAAACAGTGGGCTGGAGAACAGTGCTAGTGAACAGCTGTTGCAAGACTGGCATGTTACAAAGCACAGGACCTTGGTTATAGGTGGCCATGTGGCAGGGACAAGTGCTACCGAGTACTTTTATGGTGAAGGTGATCTGTTCCACGTCTTCATCTTCTGATGTGTGTGTTGTCTCCTTTGCCCTTGGTGGTGGTGCTTGTAAAGGGGCAACACACACCTCAGTGTTTGAAGACGTGGAGTCAGACATCCCGGTAGCTGCTAACTGTGGGGATATTAAGGCCAGTACTGCAGCAAGGAGGAGCTGCTGGTTCTTAAGTATAGCAGCCACATCACTGTGGTAGGCAGCCAGGTCGGCTCTGAGGGGGTCAATATTGCATTTGTGCGCAAGTTGACAGGATTGTTGTTGAAGGTGTTGTGTCAGCTCTCTTACAGCTGTGCTGATTTCATTCACACTTTTTTCGAGTTCCTGCAAGATTGATGTTTGCCCTTGCATGGCTGCTGCCTGTTAAGCAGATGACATCATGCACGAACGAACCCCCTCTAGGCTGGATGACATATTTTCCATCCCCACCTGCACCTCCTTGGCTAGCTCCCGCTGTACTCCAACTACAGTTATCTCAAAGCTGGAGCCAGTGTCGTCAGAGTCCTCACCTGGGTTGGAGCTGGCCGGTCGTACAATTGAGGTGGTGGGTGGGTCCTCTGTGATGGCTGCTGTATCTGTGTTCCTCCCTCCTTGCGACTGAAGGTGGTGTCTGGAGGGTTCCAAGGACATCTTGGAGGGTCTTCTGGCTGATGTCTGTCAGCTCGTCATCCATGTCATCAGGGTAGTCCAGGACAGGCATATCCGCAGGAGAGCCATCGTCCTCTGTATTGAGATATGGTAAAATTAGTGTGTCTGTGTTGTGGGATTTGTAATGTGACGTGCCTGCCTTCCTGTTTGTTGCACATTGTGATCTTGGTTCCGGTTCATTACTCTTGTCTTTCATATTAGCATTATCCCATGGCTTATGCTCCACCTGCATGTCACATGTATTGTAGTCAGTTTGTGGACTTGTCAGCATCACATCCTCTAGGTGTTGGTTCTGGCCAAATTGTGAAGTGCCATCTTCTTGTCCTACTCAACCCTCCGTCTACTTCCATTCTCATGGTGAGGCATTTCACTGGCTGTGAGTGCTCTGATGGCACTTGCACATACTTAACAATCTTGAACTGCCCCAGTCTCAGATATTTCACATCCAGCTATATGTTGCTGAGACCTAGTGTATACTATGTATAACATTGGCATGGCACACTACATATGTCAGCACTGGTAGTGTGTAATGTTGATGTTGGGGAATGTGTGCTACATTGGATTGCACTGATGGTACTAGCAGTGTTCTATTTCCTCTTCTGACTGTGAGGGTGAATTTCACTAGCCGATGACTTTTGTCCTCCCCCTAAATGCTGATGTCTGGGCAAGTATGACATTTGGGATGTTGCATGGTGTCATTGCAGCTATTGTGACCCATGCACAGGGTGGACCCTGACATATGCAGCATGGGTATGAAATTAGTGCTGTGTACCTCATAATGTTAATGACAATGGCTAATGTTTGTAGCAACTGTGGACAATCACATTTGACAGGATTGGAACATTTGTATTGATTTCAGGGGATTGATAAAGTTGTCATCCTGAACCCTCTAATTTGGGTGTCTTTGATCCATGGGGACGTTACTGCCATTAGCTACTTCACCTGCACACACAGCAGAGCTGGTAGTGGCAACTGTTGTCAATGTTAAATTCCGCTTGCAGATATGGCCTGGGACTGTTAATTGAACCCTAGTTCATGTAGGGAGAATACCAGCTGACATGTGACAGCAGGCCAGTTTTTACGTTGACCCTACGCTCCTGGACTGGCTTTACCTTTCCAACATCCTTGGCATGGCAGCATACCCCCATGCAAAGGTTGTTGGTGTAGTGTAGTACTGTGCCCCAGGTTTACCCTGCACAGCCCATGCCCCTGTGCCGGGCCCCTTTACCCATTCCACTCCCTGAATATCCTGGCTGACATGCATTGTGTAGTAGTTATGCCCGCCCCTGCTTGCAGTTAACATTTGTGCATTTGAATTCCCCATGCGACTTACCCTGTATCAGTGTTGTCTCCTGGCGCTGTCCTGTCCTTAAAACCCTGTGACGATCTACTCAGGGATGATGGCTGCCACCATCTCCTCCATGTGGTCCAGGGGCTCCTGCGGTGCTGGACTGCCACCTCCAGTCTGCAGTGCTGCCTTCCAGTTCCTGGCCGTCTTTTCCTTGGTTTTGTGCTTGCAGTCATGCCAGCGCTTCTTGCCCTCGATGACCGTTCTCCGTACTTCTGCCACACTGTTTATCTTGTCAACAATTTGTTGCCATATTGCCTCTCTCCTACTAATTGGCAACTTTGAGGTGACAAAAAGTTGGTGCTGGTGTTCCATCACCTCTTTCACCAGAATTTCCTGCTCCTCTGCATTGAAGAAACACTTCCTTTTCTTCTTCTCCCTCTCCTGGGTCTTGTATGGGTCCTCCTGGCTGGTTTCTGGTCTGTTGTCATCTTCCTGGGGTCTATGCAAGCATCTGGGATCCATTTAGGCTCTCCTGAGCACATTTTGCAGTGTTTGCCCCGGTTTTTGGTGCTATTGAGTAAAAAAACGGCGCGTATCCGGTTTGCAGCGTCGTAAAACGTCTCACAGTAATTTTTGCCACATTAACGTTGTTTTTCTTTACAACGTGACGCATTGGTTTGAGTGAAAAAAAATGACTAACACCAGTGGTTTGCGCCGCAATGCGTCAAAGTATAAATTTGAAGCCCGAGCGGCGCAAATAAATGGCATTATCCAACAGTAAAAAGTTTTACGCAAAACTGCGTCACGCAGTTTTACTTCAAAAAGTATAAATATGGCCCACAATGTCCTGGATCTGCCATTTGGTAACTAATATGGTGGCAACTGAGTCACCTCCCTGTTCAATACACGAGGGCCCAAAATCATACCATGGGCAATGACAGAGAAAGAGAGCACCATAGTACATAGTAGCAAGTGTCTTGTCTCTCATTCCCATACTGCAGAGGAGAATTCAAACAGTGATAAGATAAGCTTGTAAACAGCAATGAAGGTAGCACTTTTTTTCTGACCATTGATCAGTGCTGTTGATAATGGTCTTCATTAGTCATCATCCAAGAGGCCAGATGCATTTGCAGGTGTACATTTGGCCTGAATAAACCCCGGAAGCAAAACCCAACCGCTGTTGAGGATTGCTCCACAACATGAACACCAGAAGTCCATGTAAAGACTCACAGTAACCCACAAATATTTTGACGCTCATAGGTATAGTAAATCCCGCAATAACTTCTTAGACATAGGGGGTTATTCTAACTTTGGAGGAGTGTTAATCCGTCCCAAAAGTGACGGTAAAGTGACGGATATACCACCAGCCGTATTACGAGTTCCATAGGATATAATGGACTCGTAATACGGCTGGTGGTAATTCCGTCACTTTTCCGTCCCTTTTGGGACGGATTATACCTCCTCCAAAGTTAGAATAACCCCCATAGTGCCATGACCGGTATATCAACCCTGGTTTGTGGCAAACACATAATATTCTCCTTACTATTGTTACTGAGCTCATTCAATTTATGTCTGTTAACCCTTTCAGTGCCAAAGATGTAATGGTTACGTCCAGTAGCGTGGCACTGAGGTGCCACTGATGTAACCATTACGTCCTTGTACTCCCAATGAGGGACGCGCCCCCAATCCCCATGGAAGGGCTGGAAGGGGAATCGCTTCTCCTTTCACCCCGACCCCCCCACACTCCCCCAGTGACGTCTGATGACATCAGCATGCGTTGGCGCGCTGAGCTCCTCATTGGCGCATTTCTCTTCCGATCATGTAATGGGGGCCTGAGAGGCATCAAAGGAAAGGAAAGGAATTTCCTTCCCTTCGATGTCTCTCAGAGCTTTTCAGCAGCCAGACTGTGAAGCGATCCAGCTGTCGAAATGCCCACTAGACACCAGGGATAATTTTCCATTGTGAAATTGGCTTAAGGGGGGAAACCCCCTGGGCAAGGGGAGTGACCCCCTGGGCAAGGGTCGCTCCCCAGGGGGAAAATTATTTTCAAGGCCTTTTCTGCCCCCCAGAAGCCGATTGGCCTATTGTTATTAAGCCGATCTGCCCCCAAGGAGAGCAAAAAACCACTAGGCACAAGGGAGTTTTTTTTTTCAGGTCTATTTCACATAAGGGGAGCGATCCCTTAGGCAATGGTCGCTCCCTGGGGGGCAAATTTATTTTACGCCATTTCTACTCCCCTTGGGGCCAGATCGGCCTGTTTTAATTAGGCCACTAGGCACCAGGGATTTTTTTATTGTTTCACAGATGGGGAGCGACCCCATAGGCAAGAGTCGGTCCCCTAGGGGGCAATTTTATTTTAAGCCATTTTGACCGGGCAATTTTTCTTAGGCCAATCTGCCCCCAAGGGGGGGGCAGAAACCACTACACACCAAGGATGTATTGTTTTTGCGACAATTTCACACAAGGGGAGCGACCCCTTAGGCAAAGTTCGCTCCCCTGGGGGACAACTTTATTTTAGGCCATTTCTGCCCCCCGGTGGCAGATCAGCCTATTTCTAATAGGACCATCTGCCCCAGTTGGGGCTAAAACCACTTAGGCACCAGGTATTGGTGTGTGTGTTTTGTTTGGGGTGGCAGCCCCTTTGGCAAGGATCGCTCCCCATAGGGGCACATTATTGTTGGTTGTTTTTGTCCCCGTTGGGGGCAGTTTGGCATATTTTTGTAAGGCCCATCTTCACCCCAGGGGGGCAGAAAGCCCCCCAGAGACCAGGGAGGATTATTTTTCAAAAACAGAGGGTTGGGGTATGGCCATATTCCTACACCAAATAAATGGGGCAATTACCCCTGATTCACTCCTGGGAGGGCAGAAAGCCTACTAGATGGAAGGGAATTAAAAAAAAATTGTGGGGTGGTGGCTACCGACCAGTATTGTCATGGTTATGCCCCCACACCAACTGACGGGGGTTACAGTCTTTCAGCTCTCTCCCCTCACATTAAATCATCTTATCCCACGCAAGCAAGAGGACATTTGATTATTTAGGTTTTGGTTTTATATTTGGGCTATGAAAGCTTGTCTAACTCTCAAAATCGACCAACTTGGAATGGTGAGAGCTGCGCTTTTTGGACTTTTGAAATCCAGGAGACCTAGTCACATCTGACAACTAAACATCTTGGTGAGTCCATGGTGGTGTGCTTCACATGGACCCGACACCATTTTCTTACCCCCAATGCCCTGCAAACATCCAATTTTGCTTGGAGTCACACATTTTTCCCACATTTTTGTGATGGAACCTTCCGGAATCTGCAGGAAACCACAAAATTCCTACCACCCAGCATTGTCACATCTATACCGATAAACATTTTGCCCCACTTGTCAACCTAAAAATGTTTTTTCGCAAACTGGCCCTTTGGACATGCTTTGGTGCCCCCTCATTTTCAGCATGTTTTTGGCTTTTCCCTGTCACAGGCACTTTGCCCACCTACATAAGTGAGGTATAATTTTTACCATGAGATTGAGGGGAATATTGGGTGGTAGGAAATTTGTGCTGGTGCTGTGATCCCGCACAGAAATGTGGGAAAAATGTGTTTTTTTATCTAAATTTGAGGTTTGCTGAGGCTTCTGGATAAGAAAACACTGGGAGGTCCATACAAGTCACACCTCCCTGGACTCCCTTAGGTGTCTACTTTTCAGAAATTTGTTTTGGTAGGCTTCCCTAGATGGCTGCTGAGCCCAGGACCAAAAACGCAGGTGCCCCCGCAAAACTTGCTTTATTTGCCAAATTTTGATGTTTGCAAAGGATTCTGGGTAACAGAACCTGGTGGGAGTCAACCCATCCTGGATTCTTCTAGGTGTCTGGTTTTAAAAAATGCACAGGTTTGGTAGGTTTCCCTAGGTGCCGGCTGAGCTAGAGGCCAAAATACATGGTTAGGCTCTTTGCAAAAAACACATCAGATTTCAATGTAAAAATGTGATGTGTCCATCTTGCGTTTCCTGTTGCAGGCATTAGCCTACCCACACAAGTTATGTTATGTTATGTTATGTTATAATTGTTTATATAGCGCCTAACTGCCCGAAGGCCTCGTAGCGCTTATGCTACCATAGCGGAAATGTACTATTTATGTTCGTGAAACAGTTTAGGTTTTAAATAGCCAAGTCTTCAGGTCTTTCCTAAAAGAAGTCTCTTGTGAATTTGATCTTATATTGATAGGCGGGTTATTCCAGAGCAAAGCACCTTGATATGCCAATGATCTTCCTCCCCATCTTGCTTTCTTCACCGAAGGTACTATGATCAAGTTAGCTGATGAGGATCTGAGTGGCCTAGCTGGAATATAGACCTGTGCCAATGTTTTAAGCATTTCAGGACCCTTATCAAATATGGCTCTATGAATATGGCATAGGGCCTTGAAATGAATCCTTTCCTCTACCGGGAGCCAATGTAGGGACACGATTCCTGCTCGTATAGAGTGTTGCTTGGGAATATTTAAAAGCAGACGTGCAGCTGCATTTTGTACCCTTTGTAATCTTTGAATCACATATCTAGCTGATCCTATAAACAGGGCATTGCCATAATCAATCCGAGAGCCTATCAGTGCCTGAATAACCAGTCTTCTAGCCAGAAATGGTAATATAGTTAAAACCTTCCTCAAAGTCCTAAGCAGGGCAAATGAAGCTCCTGCTATTCTGTTGTCATGTTGGGCCATTGACAGTAGGGGGTCCAGCCAAACGCCCAGGCTTTTAATAAGACATTTAGGGAGAGGAAGGGTGGGAGCTCCTCCTAATAGGCTAGAATTAACTAAGGGCATATTTCTCCCAAAGAACAGCACCTCAGTTTTTTCGCCGTTGAGCTTCAGTTTGCTTCCCGACATCCAGGTAGCAACTGCTTTCAGGCAGGGCCCTAGTGCCGTACCCATATCTGGGTGAGCCTTAGAGAAGGAGACGACCAATTGTGTATCGTCTGCATAAGAAACCAGGTTCAGTCCAAATGGCTCCACGATCCCTGCAAGAGGCCGCATGTAGATGTTAAAAAGTAGCGGACTCAAGGCCGACCCCTGAGGGACACCACAAGTACTGAAGGTACGCCTAGAAGTATATGATCTATCCAGCACCTGAAAGGATCTTCCATGTATAAATGAAAGAATCTATTCTAGTTCGAGTCTGGCGATTCCACATCCCCGCAATCTGTCTATGAGGATATTTAGATCAACTTTATCGAATGCCGCACTCAAGTCCAAGAGGATGATTGCGGTTTCAATTCCTTTGTCCATCCTCTTTTTTGCTTCCTCTGTAATCGCAATCAATGCGGTTTCAGTCCCATGCTTAGGCCTAAAACCCATCTGGGTGGGATGTAGAAGCTTTCTTTCTTCCAGAAGCGTAGACAACTGAAGGTGTACCTGCTTCTCCGCAAGTTTAGCCATTAGAGGCAGCAGTGAAATTGGTCTATAATTACTCAGTAACCTGGAATCCAGATTGTTTTTTTTTAGGAGAGGCTTAACAATAGCCTGTTTCCAGGATTCTGGTACCATACCAGAAACTAATGAGGTGTTAATAAGTTTAGTAATTATTGGGCCTAAGACTGGTGATCCCATAGCTAAAATCTGGGGGGGAGCAGGATCCAACGGGGAGCCTGATTTTGTTGAATTCAATAATTTTATAACTCCATCCAGACTAATGGGAGTAAAGTTTGTTAGGAGGATTTCCTCCTTAACCTCCTGGTACCTCGTCCCCTGATCTTTAATTCGGGAAATGGGAAAAGCTTCATAGATATTCTGAATTTTACTTAAAAAGAAGCTTGCCAAATCCTCTGCATGTTGCTGTGGGAAGTCCCTACTTTCTGACTCCTCAGTGGGGTGAATAAGGTCTTTTAAAGCATTGAATATCTCTTTGGGAGAGTTAGCTGCTGCTTCAATTTTTTCAGAATAGTATGCCGCCTGTGTTTTTTTAATTTCTAAGTGGTAATCTCGAATCATATTTTTGTAATCCCTTTTCGCAGAGTCATCTTGAGTATATCTCCATTTCCTTAATAGCTTCCTGCATCCTCTTTTCTTCTCAAGAAGGCTAGCATTAAACCAGGGAGCCGATTTCTTTGGGGGTCTATTTTTGGTATAGGAGAGGGGTATGATTTTGTCCAGACTATCCTCTATCCATTTATTCACGGATTGCGTGAAATCTGTTATATTGTTTATATTTATATTTCCTGGTCTCTTTTTTTCCAGTGCGTTAATAAACTCTGTGGCCTTTAATTTGTGCCACTTTCTTCTGCGTGGAGGGGCAACAGTGTTCATGTTCTTATAGTGCACAATGGATAGTTCTAACTCTAAAAGGTAATGGTCCGACAATGCTAGCGGAAGTGAAGATAAAAATTCTAGACCTGGTACATTAGAAAATACCAGATCGAGTGTATGTCCTCTATTATGAGTAGGTCCCTGAATTAACTGCACTAGGTCACTAGGTGCACTAGGTCACATGCAAAGTGAGGTACCATTTGTATTGGGAGACATGAGGGAACACAGAATAGAAGAACAAGTGTTATTGCCCCTTGTCTTTCTCTACATTTTTCTCTTCCACATAAAAGACAGTGTGTAAAAAAGATGTCTAATTGAGAAATGCCCTGTAACTCACATGCTAGTATGGGGACCCTGGAATTCAGAGATGTGCAAACAACCACTGCTTCACAACACCTTACCATGTGCTCATTTTGGAAATACAAAGGTTTCCTTGATACCTATTTTTCTCTCTTTATATTTCACCAACTGAATTACTGAATACCCAGTAAACAATGAAAACCCATTTCAAGGTTCAGCTCCTATATTGGCTGTGAGTGCCTAGGGCTCTTGATGAACCTACAAGCCCTATATATCCCTGATGTTCGTACGTCATAATATAAATACATAAAAATAAACTGACACATATTTGGCGCAAACAGAGTATAAATTTGCCCCTAAAATGTTTGCTGTATTTTGGCTAATTTCTTGGTGTCCTCCAGGTGAACCCTTAAACTCTGGGTACCTCTAGAATCCCTTGGATTTTGGAAAAAAAGAACACAAATTTGGGGTGGGTAACTTATGTGGACAAAAAGTTATGAGGACCTAAGCGTGAACTGCCCCAAATAGCCAAAAAAAGCCCTGTCACCTGAGGTGGAAAAGGCCTGGCAGCGAAGGGCTTAAGGGGGACCAGGGTAGAAGATATCCTTCAGCTGTCACAGGATGTTTCCTCCATAGGCTTAATATGCAAATTATTATCACAATATCTGAACTCCATATTTTACTCATTAAATAATATATGTTTATTTGTGAAAGCACCACTCCCTAATGGCCCTACGGAGCATTATGGAGAGACTGCAAATGTGTTGTAATTGGTAACGAAGCATCACCATATAGAGAAATTCTATTTACAAGATCCTACAAATTAAAACTTAAAATAATAATCTCCAAAATGTACAATAATGTTTAACATAGATTGAACATAGAACACTTTAGTAGAATAGCATTACTTAACAAAAAAATAAAGTGAATAAACGATAAATTGGGTCAACTACAATAAAACCTGCAATATAGCTGCAGTTATTGGACTGACAAGTAAAGAGACTGCTCAACAAACTATGGTAAATAAGTTGACCCAAAACAGATACTTTTTCCATAGGTGGTGCAATTTTAGATATGTCTTGAAGGTGTTAGGAGATCCAGTGAATGGTATTAGATGCACCAAGTAGGTGATTGTAAAAGAAAAGAAAATTGACTAGGATGATGCCATGGTAATTACCACTGACTGAAATGAATTCAAGCATTCCACCCATCACATTATAGTATTCCCCAGTGAGACACCCTAATTGTGAAAGGTATGGCCAGAGATTGATCCTACTTTACATACTTTGCAATGCCTTTTGTGAATAGGGGCCAATGAGTTTAATATTATTCGATCAAGCTTATTTTTGCTTTGACCGCTCAAAACATAGATATAAATGTGTGGTTCAGGGCAAGCGTGGTAAAGATTGCGTGCTTACAGCCTGCGTGGCTCTCGGTTATACGTCGAAACAATGAGTGCTTCAACCACTGATGCCTGAACAACGAGGTCGGAACAACGACCTCATTGTTATCACTAATGCCTTAACCACGAATGCCTTAACAATGATTTTTCGTTGTAAAGGCATTCCTGGTAAAGGCATTAGTGATCAGCATGCATGGTTCCAGCATGCATCCACCCTGGCCCCCCACCCCTTAAAATTACTGTGACTCCCCACTCCCAAAATTACCACAACCCCAACCCCCCACGCCACACCTAAAACCTAAATCCTGAACCCCTCCCCCTCCCCTGCCCGTAAACCCTAATCCACCCCACCCCCAAAAACTAAATATACCCGACTCCCCACCCCGCCTCTAAAACCTAAAGCACCCCAACCCCCACACCACCCCTAAAACCTAAACCCTAAGCCCCCTTCCCCCGCCCCTAAACCTTACTCACCGCCAGCCCCCACCCCCAAAAAAACAGCCCCAGTCCCAGCCCATCTTACCTCCTCTTTGATTGGGTCGACTCCCTTCTTCTGTGCCTTCACCATGCATGCACGTGGTTCTCACATGCGTGGTTAAGGCTCTAAAACAAGGAAGTCGTGGAAAACGAAAGCGTTGTTTCACTTTCGTTTTCCACGGCTTTGTGGATCACGACTCGTTGTTCGGGATGCTTCCCGTGGCTCTCACCGTGTTGTAAAGGTTGTTTCCCGTCCAGGACCTTATTATCATCAAGGTAAGCTGAAAGTTGTAAATTTATTATACCTTCCAAATATTTGCCTAGGAGTGGGAACAGGGATATGTTTGCCAAGTTGTTGGGATCAACGTTGGTTTTTTTTTTCATAGGAACAACCTATGCAGACTTCCAAGCATTATGAGTTTCCCTCTTGGTCAGCAGTGGAAACCTCAGTTTCCACCCACCAGGAAACAGCCTACTGCATTGTCTCTGGCTGGTAATAGAGCTGGCTGCAATGCTGTAGTGCAATGGGTGCACCAGTACCCTCGCAATGCTCACAGTCTGCAATCCCTGCTGACATTTCTCCACATTATGATGTGAACCTAGGAAAGCCTATACTGACAATCCTACATCTATACAAACAGCTTTTCACTTAGTAAACATGGTACCTATTGACACTTCTCAACAAAGCACATAAACTATTATTTTAATTGCCTACATTTTATGTTGTTTTTAAAAGCAGTGGATGACACAAGTCTCCTTGAGTTAAAAATGATATCACCTCTGCTGATACTTTCTTCACCTCCAAACCACCAAGCACAATTTCAGCTTTTTCTGGTCCTGTAACTAATCACATCACAGTATTTCTTCAACCAGGTAGTGATTTTGTTAACTATTGATTTACCTTAATATAATCTGGTCCTTTTTTCTACTGCTTCCCATTCATTCTTGTGAGACTCTCACAGTATCATAAAACACTTTGTGGCAGACTCAGTAATTTTCCATGCAGGTCTTGCGAGTCACTTGTGGGAGTGCACAAGCTTCATGAGACAAACTTCACTGAGACACTTGCAGGATCGCAACACAATTGTAGGGAAAGAGTAGTATATGGGAGGGAGTAGCCTTTCTACTGAGAATCTTCTCTTGAATATGGGTGTGCATGCTAGGATGTGAAGAGAGACTGCCCTCTTCTTGAAAACCTCTCTCTCTAATGGAGTGTGCCTATTAAGAGGGATTGGCCTCTCCTCTGAGACACCTCTCTTGGTGGGTACACATAGAAGGGTGTGTGGAAGGAATAACCTTTCTAATAAGACCTCTCTGTCAGGTGACAGATATGCAGAGCATGGTGAGTGTTGGTACTGGTCTCTTGGCTAAGACCTCTCTCTGAAATAATTGAGTGCATAGTAGGGGAGGGAAGAGATGAGCCTCTCTGCTGATATCTCTCTTTGAGCTCATGGATGTATGTAGTAGGGTGTGTGAAGAGTCTAGCCTCTCTGCTGACAGCTTTCCCCAGGGTGTCAGCTGTATGTAGTAGGGTACAGGAAGGAATTAACATCTCATCTAATACCCCTCCACAGTGTTATCAGCAAGTGTATTAGTATGTGGGGATGGACAAGTCTCTCCCCTTATAGCCCTTATAGCCCTCTCTTGGATAATGGATGTGCATAGTAGGGTGTGAGGAGGATTTTCCCACTCCATTCAAACCTCTCTCTTGGATGACAGGTGTGCACAGTAGGGTGTGTGGAGTGACTGGTCTCTCCAAAGAGAGCTCTCTCCAAGATTACAGGTGTGCATAGCATGGTGTAGAGAGAGAGAAACACCTTTTATGTGAAACCTCTCTGTTGGATGACAGGTGTGCATATTGAAATGTGAAAGGAACTGGCCTCTTCACTGACTCCTCCCTCTTGGATGAACTGTGAGCACAGAAGGGAGAAGGGAGGGACTCGTCTCTATGTTGAAAACTCACTCTTGCAGAACAGAATTAGGTAGTAGTGTTTGGGGAGGGATTAGTCCCTCTGCTGAGACATCTCACCTAGATGACTAGTGTGAATAATTGGTGTGGAGCAAGACTTTCTTTTATGATGAAACCTCTTTCTGTGATGACAGGTGTGCATCGTAGGGTGGGTGGAGGGACTGACTTCTCTGCTGACAGTTTTTCCTAGGGTATTGGGTGCACATATGTAGCTTGTGGTGTACTGTGGTTAGTTTTACGTATCCTTTGCGCATTAGCTTCAGGCTTTAGGCCTTTGTGCACTTTGCCCTGGATGTATTTTATTAATTTGCTTGCAGCTTAGAGCCTCTGTGCACTTTGCTCTAAATGCTTTTTATTAGGCTTCGTACTGTTATTTTTCAAATAGCCAGTTCTACAGTCTTGTTTTTTATTCATATCACACTGTTTAGCCTACTTCAGCACTGGAGTTCTCCATAACACATTCCTGTTCACTCTGTGCTTCAGTCAAGGATACAGTCTGGTACATTGCCGATAGACGTGGTAGGAGTTTAGTCTTTGGCATTCCTGCGTAGGGACATTTTGTGATCACGCTGACATGTTAGTTATAAAAACACTTCCTTGTCCCAATACACGCAAGAGGGAGATTCCGACCAGGGAACCACAACTAGACGCTGACTGCCTCGTTGCAGATGCTGAACCAAGATCACAGGCCTTTGCTCAGGTATGAGGGCTGATGTCTCCCCAGGGATTCAGAAAGGCAAGTTAGAAGCTTAACATGCTGTGCTCGAAATAGACCAAGCAGAGAGAGAGTAGAAACTATTAGACACCATGATAGCTTTGTTCTTATGTTTTACTCTCCTGCTCAATATTTCAATCCTACTGTGTTGTATGGTTCTGGTTATTGCGGCTTACGCCTTATTATCTAAAATGCAGTCGTTTTATTAAAACATTATATAAAACTTATACTGCCTTTGTCATTTGTATATGAGATCATACTGTAAATGAGAGAGTTGGTTTGGATCTGAGTGACCACGACTTCCCTGAGAAGTTCCAAAGATGTCATGCGCTCGGCTGCCCAATCATCTCTTCCCCTTGGGAGAAATGAGGCACTGCTAGTTAGCCGGAGCAAAAACCGGATTTAGGGTGACAGAGTTCCTTACACGTGGGTCCCACTCAGTCCCCCACACTGTGATCGATCCTGCTGCCTAGAAATCCAGTAGTCTCATTTAGGATAATGAGAGCCCACGCGACATGGCGCCGCCAACGATTGGTCTGGCTCTAATATTTAGGTCCGGCTGACTCTCTCGGTCTCATATATATTTTGACTCCTCTGTTCCGTAAGCGGAGACGTCCGTGGGGCTGAGGGTTTCCGCCACCACGAGATAGGTACATCCTATTACTTAGTGGTTGGTGTTCAAGCTTGAACTTTAAAAGGAAAACCCGATATTGGTGTGCCTTCTCTGACCTAGTGCTGTTTTTTACAAATGGCGAATCCTAATGTAGTGAATATAGCAATCAATATGCGACAACCGCTCACAGGACATCTGGTGGCACATGGCCTGACGGTCCAGGGGGGTCCAGTCACTTTTGTGGTGGACGCCCATGCAGCCTATAGAACAGAACTTTTTTATTCTTGGGTCGGATTTCCAGCAGTTGATGGGGGTACAAACACTTTTCACGAATACACTGTTGCGAATGTCCCTGGACAGTGCAGGGCATATACATACTTAGAGATACCTTTATCTTATCAAGAACACCATAATTGGCTTGATGGTGCCCTCCCACACACAGTAGCACAGGTAAGGTTAGGTCCACTGAGTAATGATTGTCCGACCTGGCCTTTATTGGCTACTTACGCACCATATCCTGCAGTTGCTAACTTGGCAGTGGCTGACGTTCGTCGTTTATATATTGACTTGGCAACTACATACAGAAGACTGGTTCAGTTTGTAATGCAGGCATTAAATACTAATGCAGCGCGTGCTGCTCCGGCGCACCCACAGGCGGTGGTTTCGGGTATCAATCCGGCCACTGTATGTTATGGGTAAGGTACCGGCTAAACGTGAGGAAACTCCATTTTGGCTGGCGCAAAAAATTAATACGCTGGAAGCAGTTTTTCCCCATACGGGACCTCAGGATAAACATAGAATATTGACGATGTGTTTGCCGTATGGGATGGTTCCTCCGGTGGACCTTTGTAATACCTGGGGCACAGTGTTTGCCGCGCTCTACACTACGGCACACGGTACACCGACATTAGCTAATTTACCGGGAGTGCTTAAACAAATTCAAGATGAATATGGGGCTGCCCCTGCCTTAGATTTGGGCATGCAGTTAATGGTCAATTTTGCCGCAGTTTCTTCTATTATTTTGAGTAATCTCAAGGGAGAGGCAGTTGCACTAGCTGTGCAAATGCGTCTTCGGGACGTTCCGCAGATTAATCAGGAGCGGGAACTTCGGAGAATAATAGCTGAGACATATTCCATTATTGGTCGCGATAGCCTAGGGGCTAGACCGCAAAAACCCCAATTACAGGGTAAAAATAATAACGATAATGCTAAACAACAGCAACCTGAGGGTACTAAAAAGCGCTGGGAAAAGAAACAGCAAACACCTAAGAAAGATGGGGGACAGTCTCCGCAACCGGAGGCCCCGCAGAATAGGTATAATCTCAGGAATAGGGATAATTTGAAGACGCCTGATAGATATCAAAATACTGATACACGCCAATCTCGTTCCTTTCAGGACTCCTCGGACAAGAGAAGTGAGAGAGGTGGGCGGTCAGAGCGGAGAACGGAGTACGTGAAACCAAGACAGGATTCACAACGCTCAACTGAGGTTTCTATTAAACAAGAAGAGAAACCGCTGCAACAAAAACAGCAATTTAAAAAGAAGAAAGTGGCAGCAGTCTCAGTTAGACATGCCGCTCAAGAAGAGAGTTCTCTTGACGAACAAGACATGGGCGTTGGCACTGTTAGACAGCGCGGCAGAGGTCACAATAGTTCACCGGAGTCTTCTAGAGCATCTGGAGGTGAAAGCAACTGATGACTTCATACAAGTCGAAACGGCAGATATGCGAGTCTCTGATCCTGATAGAGTATATCAAGTGACTCTGCAATTAGAAGGGGACATTGACCGCATTGTACACGCCATCTTTTGGGACCATGTGGTAAAATCATATGATGTTCTGCTGGCCGAACAAGATTGGCCGCCTGACTTTGTTCGTGACTGTCCAGTGGGGGAAGAGGTTATTGCACCTTCCTTCTCACCACTTGTTCCGAGAGAACTAGCGGAGTCCTATAGTAAATTATGGGCTCTTGCACAGGCCCACGCTCTATATAGAAATAATGTGGGGTGGGATACACAATCACCTTATCATGTAATTCCAATAAAGGGCGAACCTCAGCCGCAGCCGCAGCCGCAGTATCCTATCAAATTTGAAGCAAGGGCATCGGTTAGGAATATTCTTACACAATTGGAGTACCGGGTGTAATTGAGCCATGTGTCTCGCCGATGAATAATCCCTTATTTCCGGTTGCTAAACCAGACCATTCATATAGGATAGTGGTGGATTACAGACATTTAAATGATCATACACGCACATATGCAATACAGAATTCAGATAGCGCAGCGCTTATGAATAATATAGTGCGTAAAAAATACAAAACAATGTTAGATATCTCAAATGGATTTTTCTGCCAAAATATAGCGCCCGAAAGTCGGGACTATACCATTTTCAGTGCGTTTGGCTCTCAGAAAAAGTTTTGTCGTTTGCCTCAGGGGTATAAGAATAGCCCAGGACTGTTTTCGGCTCGTGTAACTGAAATTCTGCACGAGTTGGACCCTGAAGCGTTATCATATGTTGATGACATATATCTGACAGACGATGAAATTCTGCAACATCTAAGGCGTGTATCGCGCATTGTTGTGGGGTTTGCTGAAATTGGCTATAAGTTTAATTTTAAGAAATCGGAGATTGCCTTCCTCAGTGTCATTTTCCTGGGATATGAGTTGTCAAGTGAGGGCAGGAGCTTAGCGCCACATTTTTTTGAGAAATGTGCTTTATTGCAGCCTCCTAATACGGTTCGGAAGCTCCAGTCATTGTTGGGGTTTCTGAATTTTGGCAGAACTTACATTCCTGATTATTCTACGCGTATAAAACCCTTATACGAGTTGATTTGCCCGAATTTTTCGAGTAGATTTTGGACGATTGAGTATGCACATATACTACTAGATTTGCAAACTGATCTCTTAGCAGTTAAACATTTACACACACCGGACAATAAAACGCATTTAGTCATCAGGGTGATAACTGGGGCTGTTGGGTTTACATATGTCACCTTTAATGAGGGTGAGACAGTCCCGATTGCATACAAGTCCCACTTGTATTCTGCTGCAGAACAACGATTTGCGCAAACTCACTGTCGTACAGATGGCTGTGATTAAAGAAATACCTCATGCCCAGTGCCAACGCATTATTGTTGTTTCCCCGATTCCGGCCTTAGAGGCTGTTACAAAAGCGAGTGGCCCTAATTCGAAAGCTTTACACCCGCGATGGATACAATGGGCTACGTCTTTGACAGCCACTGATGTAGATTACATATTTGACCCTAAACTGCAGACTCAAGAATTTCTTCAATATGAAATGGAGTACCCAGTTCCTGCTGGCACATTGCCTATTGACCAATATCAGGTGGTCATGTATACCGATGGCTCTGCGCAACCAGCGGTTGGGACTAAACAACAGTATTCTGCTGCATGTGCGGTGGTGAGCGGCACTATGGAGGGGGAAGTGTTCTGCCCCCGACATACTTATACTAAAACCTTGGGAGATTGCACGGCACAGCTGGCTGAGCTCAAAGCTCTATTGTTAGTGTTGGAGCACGCGGATCCGGCGATTTTAACCTTACTGGTCTGTGACTCCTACTACTGTGTTCAGTCTTTCAATTAATATCTACACTATTGGAAGTTGAATGGGTTCAGAGATTCTAAGGGCAACAACATTAAACACAAATTGTTGTGGGGTAAGTTTGCGGATCTGAAAGAGACGCTTCCTAAGGTCCATGTTGTGCATACACTTGGACACCAGCGCGTTGGGATACACGTTGCTGGGAATACTTTGGTTGATGAAGCCGCAAAGTCGGCAGTGGCTGTTGCCACTGTGGCCACAGTGACTCGTTCGAGTTCCAAACCAGACACAGAGATTTCGGCTGCCATAAGGGCTACAGCTGATGGCACGCCCTTTCCTAAAGGATTTCCTTCTAAGTATCGTTACTGCTTGAGTAGTGCGTTCAATGCTGTTGTTAATATTCCAGGCATTGGTGTACGTGATTTACCAAATAAAATTGAGAGACCTTGATTAATTTCTGCAGCACATGAGGGGGCGGCATCTGCATGCATTCAGGGACACCATGGCTTCGTTGGGGGTCCACCTCCAATTCTCGTCTCCATTTCATCCCGAGGGAAATTCTGTCGCAGAGCGTTTAAATCGTGATTTAAAGCAATCCTTGACGGCCAGAGTTATAGGTACGGGTCGTAGTTGGCTAGCCCACCTGTATGGAGTACAGAGAGCACTTAATAACTTGCCTTGAAGGTCACTGGGGGGTCGTACTTTATATGAGTGCCTGTTTGGAACACAAATGTATGTTCCTGATCTAGATGGTCCTGGTGTGGAGGCGGCAGATACGCCCTTTGACATAAATTATCGTGTCACTGTTTTGCAGGATTTACAACAATTCCGTGAAGATAACTCTTCTGCAAGTGCTGCCTCCTCAGGAATTAAGGATGAGCCAGTAACTCCTACTGGTTGGATACCCAGGATTGGGGATCTAGTGCGTGAAAAGGTCGCAGTAAAGAAAGAATTTGGTCCTTCTTATCGAGCACCTGTCCCTGTGTTAGGGGTTAGCGGCACGAGAACTGTGATTTTACCGCCGCTGCAAGGGGCCAAAGGAAATCGCTTTGTTTCCATTGATAATGTCAAGTTACAACATGTGGCTGATTGTGCAAAGCAGACCAAGAGGGACACCCAGTAGTTCCAGAATCCCTCTCACTACTGGGGAAGAAGTCCCGCTGCAGGTGATTTACACCGACGCTGTTTCCTCTCCGAGCTTGGGGAGGGTGGAAGATGATCTTGCGATTGTTCCACAGACAACGATTAATTTGGAATCTTTTGATCAAGTTGCTGTACGTTCTACTGATGTTTCTGAACATGTGGTTTATAGTGTGCCAAGGCGAGAGCCTCCATCTGCTTCTTTGTTCACAGTCGCACCTTTTGCAAGAACTGCCTCTGGCTGCTTCAACGACACTGATGATGCAGTGTCTGGCTCCTCGTCCTCAATGTCTTCAGTCTGAGGTCCACGTAAGCTGCTGTGTCGGCTTAAACGCACATATTTTGTTTTTCCTTGGAACCATTTGTGACTTTTTATGGTTGTTATGACTCTTTTTTTGTGGTTGGGATTTGTGGTTACTTTTTTTCTAGGAATACATGATCATTTTCTTCCTGAACGATCTGACATTGAGCACGTGGAGACTGTGTTAAAACCACATTTTTCATCTCATATGGTTCGAAGAGACTTGTCCAATGTAAACATTTCTGCAATACCGATTCCAGATGGGATTGTGTGGGATAAAGTAATGTTTGATATATATGGTCCCACTGAATTGATTCAAATACCGTATGTCCTCAAGTTATCAATGGATGATATTGTTATACCAGGCATTGTTTCTGATGATTGGGATGTGAAGACAGTAGATTCTATGCTGACAGACTTGCAATATTATACTGTCTATGACGATGAAGATGCTTACCTATTTAGAGATAACCATGGTGATATGTTTTGCTACAACTATTATGGACACCACTTTATTCATAAAGCAAGTAGACCTAAGTCCATATTTGATTATGTGCAATGGGAACATTGCCCAACTCCTCCACAGGGAAGTTCAAAAACGTATTATGATAAATTTGCATACTTTTCTGGGAATAATCAACAAAATGCTAAGTCTTACTATTTTAAAGTTACTCTGTATGCTAATAAGCAAATGTTATTGACCGATACTAAATTACGATATTCAAATTTGTTTGTGTCTAAACTTTCGGTTGAGGGGTATGAATATTGGTTTAAGACTGTTGATTTGAAAAGTGTCTGGGGAACGAAAAATTGGCAAATGCGGGGCAGGGACACATTATTTAGAGCATGTATTATCCCTGTGCAGATGATTTTCCTCAATGACACGGTACAACCGACTAGCTGTTTGGGCTTGGCAACCATTAGAGAGTTAAATTTGCCTAGTATTCCTGTCCCTTACAAATTGAACAATTGGCAGCGATATGTTAATGATACGTTTAGTGAGTTTACACACTGGGTCCAGAATGGTACGCTTAACACTTCATTGGTACATCCGGGCGGGTGGTTATCATGGCCTGTAGACACTAATAAGTGTCATCAACGTTTTGTCACCTCTTCAGGGGGGTTCAGGACTAGTAGGGCAGACCCTTGTTACATTTCACCAGAACATGCTGATATCATAACTACATACAGCATGGGAAAGCTTTGTCAGCAATGGTTGAAGTCGTCCACGCTGGATGCAGTTAAATCACATCTCACGTTACTGTCTAATGATACTGACTTACAAGTTTTTTTTGTCAGGACCTAAGGTACCACGGAAGAAACAATTTTTATACGTAGTATATAATGAGATTTGGAAGCTTTCACAGCAGGAGGCAGCAGCCCGGTTGAGGCAAATTGATCAGGAAAACCTGATGCAGGCTTTGTCTGTTGTAGATAATGGCATGCATACCCTTTCTGACCGTGTTTACACAATTGACAGCATCGTTTCCTCTGCTATAGACATTATTAAATCAGATATGTCTTCTTTATATCATGGGCAGAGTCAGACGCGGTCCATCATGCAGCTGGGTTGGACTCTTCAGACCTTAAAGGCAGGTCGCGTTCCGTGGCAGCACATTCGTGCCAGAGAGATCTTTGTCTCCTTTAATTTAACTCGTCAACAACAGCTGATGGCTAAAAAGAAAGCAACGTAGGTCATGTTGAATATTCAATTCAATTCAATTTCCAGCTTTATTTCGGTAAAACAATACCATAAAAGCATACTGGCAAAATTCTTACATTTCTAAAAGGAACAAAAACACTTTTTAAAAGAAAGAAAAAAGACAAAGGACAAAAAAAAGAAAAAAAAAAGAACTAAAAACAGATCGAGACCAGGGCTCCCTCAGGGCCATACAGTGCAAATAGGCAAGTTATGGGTATAAATGTTATTAAAAATCAACAATTAATCCATAAAACACTATAAAATATACAGTACACATCATCATGCAAATCACCATATAAATATTATAAAATTTTATAAAATTCCCCTAAAATATAAACCTTTATACAAAAGACAGTTAAAAATTGCTATCTCACTAGTAGTAGCATTAACTATGGACTAGCTCAAAAAGTGACCATTATGAAAATAGGATATATGCTTTTGAATGAATATTTGCCTCTAGTAGGTTCAAGTTGCCTCTACAATCTTAGCAGTATAGATACCATCATCACATGAGGGGTTATTTGACTAATTTTTAAGAAATGGTTAACAATCCCTAGGGCCCAACGTTTCCTTTCTTTCTTGCGTGCCTATATTACTTAGAGGTCATATGCAATCAAGTAATACAAAAAGGCACATTGTTCTAGCAGCAGCTAATATTCACTTAACTACTAGAGACAAGTTATCTGATGTTGGTCTTAAAAACAATAAATAAAAGTCGATTACAGTATTTCATTTGTAAGACCCATAAAATTTACCTCCCGTGCCATCAGGCACTTGTTTGCCTAACTAAGAGGAGATTTTTTGGGATAAAAGTAGATAAATATCAGAATCCAGGAGCAAGTTTCATAAGTGACAATGACCATTCTAGGTAACTTAATCAACCTCCCAGTAACTACGGTCCTCCTGGGCATAGACAATGTCCCCTGGGCTAGATATATCCTTGGCTGATTGTAGGTCCCAAGGCCATTGAATTGCAGAGGGTGACTCCCAATTATCGATTTCAGGACCATAGGTTAAGTTTCGGAGTTTTGCCTGAATTAAAGCGCCTACAACCTCAGGCCCGCCTTGTCTCTGATGAATGAAATTGCTATTAAGAACCGGCTTAGACCAAAAACAACATATGGTGTCGAGCTGGATCTCAAGAATCTGGCAGCTTCATTGTAGTTCCTGATTCCAACGTTCCTGCAGATGGGTCGGATCCATTTCTTCCTTAGTTTATCGTAGGCAATGCAATTTAAAAGGACATGATCCGTCGTTTCTGGTGTCTCCATATTACATAGCTCGCAGGTCGCCTCATGATTACTCCCATACAGGAGGCCCCATTTAACGGTAAAAGCCTTGACCTGGAGAATCCCATATCGATACTTCATAAATAAAACTTTTGCTTGTCTAGGTTGAATAGTATCGATCCATTCCTCAGCGCTCGGTAATGGTTTAAAATCCAGAAAACTTAAGGTTAGTCTACCTGAATCTTTGCTATGAAAAGGGCTATTAAAGATGAAGTCCCAAAATACTTGCTTTAGTCGGATCTTTGATTGGGTTGTGAGTATATGCGGTTCATCCCAATAGAATTTCAGCCCTAAATTGTAAAAGCTTTGCCTGATATAATTAAGCCACGGGAGGGAAATAGTCTTGTCCAAGCCCATGATCTCAATTAATGCTTGCCTCTATTGGATCAGTTCAGGGGTTGTCCAAAGTCTACACCAATAGAGCAGGGGCCTCAGGGCTGCCAATTTGCCTATTTGTTTCATATTAGTGTCATAGGCTAAGGGAATCAACGGAGTGGATGGAGGGAGGCCCAGTACCCCCCTCATGAAATTATTTTCCTGAGTGGCCAATGGAGTTAGTTTTGTGAATCCCCAGAGTTCTGCGCCATACAGAGCAGCGGCCTGTGCTTTGCACCTATAGATCTCGAATACTGGTGACACAGTGCTCGACCTTGAACATTTGTAATTTTTACTAATTGCCATGGAGCTATGAGTTAAGGAGATAGCAGCTTTGTTGATGTGCGGCGCCCATGACAATTTGGCATCAAGCAGTATCCCTAGGTAGTTGAAATTTTTAACTCGTTCCAGTACCTGCCCTCTAATCCAAATGTTTCTCTTGAGCGCTTTGTGAGGGTTAACAGTTAAGTATTTAGTCTTGTTTGCATTTATTTCTAACCCCTTCAAGCTGCAATACTCACTAAATTTATCTAGTAGTTTGCAGGCCCATTGGAGTTTGAGACAATAGGATGGTGTCATCTGCAAAAAGGAGGGCGGGGACTGGATCATCATTCAGTCTTGGTGAGTCGTGGTTACTTTGTTTCAGATGATGAACCAGATCATTGATGTATAATGAGAAAAGTGTTGGGGCGAGCACACAGCCCTGTCTCACCCCCCTCTTGATAGGTATTGGGTCTGTCAGCTCTCCTTTTGGCCCCCACCGGACCTTTGCGAATGTATTTTCATGTAGCCTCTCCAGCTGGCCCAGGAGGTTCCCTGGCATGCCCTGTTTTCCTAATGCTGCCCATAAGGAGTCTCTCGGCACCAGATCAAAAGCTGCGCGCAGGTCCACAAACGCAATATACAGGTGGCCTTTCTTTAGTCTAGTGTATTTCCATATTATTGTCAATAGCCTAAAGGCCTGGTCGACTGTACTGGTCTGTAGTCTAAAGCCTGCTTGGTATATAGACATTATGCTGTTCTCTTCTATCCAGGTATTGATTCTATTCAGGATCTGTCTAGCATAAATTTTTTGTGTGACGTCTATGAGGCTAATTGGTCTATAATTCCCTGGGTCTTCCCTGGATCCTTTTTTGTGGATTGGGATTATTTCTGCCCCTGTCCATGTCTCGGGCATTAGGCCTCCCCTTGCTATGGCGTTACTTAGAAGGTTTAGATAAGGTGCCCAGATTTCTATGCTATGTTTGAACATATCCCCCGGAATCTTATCCAAACCGGGGGCTTTTCCTGGCTTGATTGCTTCAATGGCAATCACCGTCTCCTCCAGACTAAACTGTAACTCGGGTAAAATACCCCAAGTAACTGGGGTTTTATGTCTTGAGGGATAAAAATCAAAGGTGGGGGGGTCAGAGTAAAGATGTGTAAAGTAGTTAACCCATGTTTTGGGGTCTATGTGATGGTCTGTAGTAAATATCCCCTCTTTGCTACCATGGGTAACTATTTTCCAGAAGGTCCTTGCATCATTGCTTTTTGCTGCTACCAGCAGGTCTTGCCATTTTTGGTCCTCCCAGTTGCGTTGGGCAGTAGCCAGCGTTTTCTTATAACTGGCCCTTGCCTGCTGTACGGCTAATTGATTTTTTTGCTTTAGTGCCTCTACCAGTACTCTTTTCCTCTCTCTACATCTGATAGTATACCATGGACTATTAGAGGTGGTTTGGGCCTTCTCCTTTTTGTGCTTATTCTGTAGCTGTTTGGTCAGGACAGGTCTTAACATTGTGCTCAATGAATGGTGGATAGCCGTAATAGGAATGTCGCTAGGTTTATTTTCTGCATAAGGCTCCAGGAGATCAGAAAATATGTTGTAAATATTTATCATAGTGACCTGATTGCCTAATATTGCTGGCCATTTTACAACCCTTCTGTTGTTACTGAGGGTGGGTTGTAACTCCACCTTGTCATGTTCTATATATTTCGAGTCCAAATCTAAGAAGTGTGCCTTGAATTCAATTATTAGCGGGAAGTGATCGCTATCCCTTCTTTTATCGATTTTAAAGGTCGCTAGTCTTTCCCATGTATTTATACTATGCAGAATGTAATCTATTTTTGAAGTTGAGTTGCCTCTCTGGAAAGTAACCAGATTAAGGCAGACTTCACCCACTCTGCCATTACATGCCCTCAGTCAATGGTTTAATGTAAGGCTCATGATTTGCAATTCGGCCACTGTGCCTGGGACAGTTTTTTCTATTGTTAGGTAAGGAATTGTTCTCATTCGGTCTTCCTCTTCTGCTAAATGTTCGAATCCAGTTATAGGTTCATAATTACAATTAAGGTCACCCCATATCATAATTGTCTCACCTACTGGGATTTTTTTGAGCAGGTCGTCTAGTAGAGTTATTTCTGGAGACTCCACGTTTGACTTTCTAGGTCTTATATATACATTAAACAAGTGGGTTATTATCTTATTTTTTTTTCCCATTATCAACCATAAAATGTCCTCCGACTCAGTGACTTGCATGCATATCTCAACATTTAATGAGATCTTCGCCCATACAACCAACCCCCCAGATGGTCTCCCTCTGGCAGCTGAAGTTGCACTGATAAAGTAGGTTTTATATCCTACTTTATACGGTGGATCTTTAAACCACGTCTCTTGGAAGAGACAGACATGGTGTCGATCAATATAGTCCTGCCATTCGGGGTCTATAAGCTTATTTTTTAAGCCAGCTACATTCCATGAAATCATGGTGATAGGACCCCTTCCGTTTAGGCTTGTGGCATTGAAAGTATGGCTTGGATAAGTTGTTAAATTTTTCCTACCATACAAGAGCTCCACTGCGCTCCCTGCCCCTATAGCATGAAGATCATTCCCTTCATGGGGCTCCCCTACTATTGGGTCCCCATTGGGTTCCACTTGTGCCTGATCTATCTGGATTAGTCAATCCACTCTCTCAAGGTTTGAATCATAATTTCTCTTTTGCAGTCCCTCATTGTAATTGTGTTTATGCCTTTGTACTCGAAGTTTGGTAATTAATGGATCCAAGCTAAACCTCATGGCATTGGAATTAGGGTCGGGGGTTCTCTGTTCCATGTCAATCAAACCTCTGATTAATCTTCCATCCTTGAGTGTTAATGCAATGACGTCAAGTTGGCCCCTCTCTCCAGGGATTCTTTCTGCCCCCCTAATATCTGATCGAATTATGGATAAACAGTGTCTTTTGGCCCTAATCCAATGTATAAGCTTGTTTTTTAAGGAGTCCTCATCTTCTCTGCTATTTAAGGGCAATTTTGGAACATTTAACAAATGAACAACATTTGTCCTAGTAGGAAACCTATCCTCCTCAGAGTATGGATTCCATATAGTGTTTTTGTTATAATCATTAGATACTTGGGGATAGGAGTTCAGAGTAAGTTCCAAATTTCCTTTTTGGGGTCCTTTTACCAAACGGGGATGTCTTTGTGGTTTCCCTGTTCCTTGGCATAAGTTACTATCATTTCTTCTCTGGGAATTGCGTGAACCAATATGTTCCACATTGACCCCTATCGTGCATCCCTGTGGTTGTTGTACAATCTTAGCTGTAGCTGGGGTAAGGTTAGGGTTAGTAATCAAATTTTGAGGATATGTGGGTCTACCTTGTAGAAGGCGTGATATGGGGGGGGACTCCCTTTCACATTGGGCTCTATAGGTACCCCTACCCCCCTCCTTTTCCACAATATCTGTTAAGGTTCTTACTTCAAGTTTCAAATCCCTAACTTCCTGGATTAATCCGGTGATTAGATCGTAAAGGTCTGCTATGGATCTTGTTTTTATTTTTTAGAGGGTTCCCTGATTCTGGATTGAGAGGAGTGGTCCTTTCACTATCTAGCTGTACAGTTGGGATAAATGGGTGTAATTCATCCACGGGTTCCCACTCTTGTGTATTCTGTATGTTACTACTATCGAGTTCTGCCAGGACTGCATATTTATTGGAGCACCTAACTTCGCACTCCTGGATATGGCCCTTCTTCCTACCATTATCAATGGTGCATAGGTGTATGGGTCTAGTTGCAGCAACCCTAGGGCTATCAGTCCTGACATCAGATGGTGCCTCCCCCTCTTGCTGGGAAACGATCTCTATCGCTTTATCTTCCACTGGTCTGATTTTCTTCGTATAATAGGAGGTAATCTTTTTATCGGGACCCTCCCGAATGGTGGTCCTACTGCATAGTAGTGACTCTACCTCCTCGATAAGATCGTCTATTTCAGCTATTGTGCAGTTCTCACCCGCATTCCTAAGTTTTTTTACAGAATTCATCTTTCCCCTTGGGGGTTCTGATGCCTTGCGTTTTCCCATGGATTAAGCTGCCTAAATAGTGCTTTGGCTCTGTGAACCAGACCCCAATATGTAATTATAAAGGAGAGTAGGAGAAGGGCTAGTCGAGCGTCGCAACAATAGGTGGAGAATACGGTCCAAAGGCCCTCTATAAAAGGACCTATTTAGGAGTAAGTATCAACACAGTACCTTCAGGCAGCCATACGTGCCCATGCAACTTTAGATGAATGTCAGGGGGGTGGCCCTGCCCTGCCTCTTCCTGGCAATGACGGGCAAGGACGGGCCCGGCCTTGGCCCGGGCTTCGCCCGGGCGCATCCCGCGCGGCGGGAGAGCGATGAGAAATTTAAAGGGCTCCTGCCCTTGACACGCCTCTCGGGACCTCCTTGCGCTTCCCGCGACGGCGGGAGCGCGATAAGAAATTTAAAGGGCTCCTGCCCTTGACACGCCTCTCGGGACCTCCTTGCGCTTCCCTTATGTTGAATATTGAAAAATTGGAAAAACTGCCTTTCACGGTTGCTGAGATTCCGTCAGCTGAGTGGTTGATTCATGGGGTAATTAATCTGCCTATCTCCACTCTGCAATTTACTTCTTGTTTGAAGCACATTCCGGTGGGTAGATATGAACGGTTGGGAGACAGTTACATGCACGAGGTGTGGGAGCTACCCTTTCTATACAGATGTATTAATGGTTTGAGGGAGGTTTTTCTTAGCGGTAGTGAATGCGAAAATTCTGTCAGCCATTCCATGGTTTGTAAACAGCTGTCCTTGCACGGAGCGTGTAACGCTTTGATTGCTAACTTAGCTTGTTATCTGAAGGGAGTTCCAGTCCCGGTTATTAAAAACACTTTCTAGGTGCTTTCTAATGGCAGTTACATTGTTATTAACAGCGAACGCTGCTGTGGCATGCGTGCCGGAATAGTTTACGTTGTCGTTGTCACCAAGGCCGTTACGTGCTGCGGGAATGTGTTGTTTCCCCCCACTCAAATTAGGGAGGTAGCGGACATCTGGCCTCATATTGCTACTTCCAAGGTTAATTTCGACAAGTTGAGTCGACTGAAGGCTTTATTGTTTCAAAAGCATGTGGCCCTTACATCTGCTAGCGAGACCTACGCACTACAGGTGGCAAGGTCATCAGCGGAAATACAGTCCCTTTTGAATACTAACTTTCCGAGTCACTTTGGTGAACTTGTGGGACGTATATTTAATGCGTCCAGCACTGCTGGAATTGCACATTTTTTCAAAGCCGTTGGTGTTGGTTTTGCTCACACCTTCTCTTCCATATTCGGTTTGATACCTTCGGCTATACACTCTATTTTCGGAAGCATTTTTGGGGGTTTCCCGATTACTTTGGCTTTCTTGGCTGGAGTCTTGCTAATGTTGCTATTTATTCACAATGGCTGTCCCGCCACGACGAGATCCTATATTGCTGCTCCCGTCAGCGCAGGTGTGTCGTGAACGCATGATGCAGCATTTTGGAGCGACACTCCTGGAACATTTGGAGTGTGACTGGTCTCTGTCATTCCGACCAGTTTTGGATTGTGTGCAACCCGTGTTTCGGTGCCTTTGGTGCTCGTTTGAACATGCACTGGCTTTCTGTCTCTCACTGCAGCGCCCTCCAGTGGTCGAAACTTATCTGTTGATGTTCCCGATTAGGGCTCATTCCCAGACTTGTGCACTACGGTTGCGTTTGCATCGTGAGGCAGTTTATGAGATTCCCTTCCTGGAGGAAGATGGTATTGTCTCATTCATAGGCCCTGTACGGGGTGCCGCCCTGAATGGTTTTGGGGCTTTGGAACACACCTGCTCCATGGTACTTTGTGGCGTGGATCTTCCGATATTGACATATATTGAAGTGGAGGAGCTCCTGCTTTCTATTGCTTCTGTCTGACAATTGGATTTTTTTATTTTTCACCTCGAAAATTGACATTATATTGTATTTGGCTTTATCGTCACATGCTTTCCAAATTTATGACTTTGTTGTCCTCTGACCTTGTCGAAATATATATATTTTTATGTATTGTTTATATCTGGGCCATACTTTTATATTATTGGAACCACTTGCTACCGACAAGGGAAGGGTGTAGTGTGGTTAGTTTTACGTATCCTTTCCGCATTAGCTTCAGGCTTTAGGCCTTTGTGCACTTTGCCCTTGATGTATTTTATTCATTTGCTTGCAGCTTAGAGCCTCTGTGCACTTTGCTCTAAATGCTTTTTATTAGGCTTCGTACTGTTATTTTTCAAATAGCCAGTTCTACGGTCTTGTTTTTTATTCATATCACACTGTTTAGTCTACTTCAGCACTGGAGTTCTCCATAACACATTCCTGTTCACTCTGTGCTTCAGTCAAGGATACAGTCTGGTACATTGCCGATAGACATGGTAGGAGTTTAGTCTTTAGCATTCCTGCGTAGGGACATTTTGTGATCACGCTGACATGTTAGTTATAAAAACACTTCCTTGTCCCAATACACACAAGAGGGAGATTCCGACCAGGGAACCACAACTAGACGCTGACTGCCTCGTTGCAGATGCTGAACCAAGATCACAGGCCTTTGCTCAGGTATGAGGGCTGATGTCTCCCCAGGGATTCAGAAAGGCAAGTTAGAAGCTTAACATGCTGTGCTCGAAATAGACCAAGCAGAGGGAGAGTAGAAACTATTAGACACCATGATAGCTTTGTTCTTATGTTTTACTCTCCTGGTGACTATTTCAATCCTACTGTGTTGTATGGTTCTGGTTATTGCGGCTCACGCCTTATTATATAAAATGCAGTAGTTTTATTAAAACATTATATAAAACTTATACTGCCTTTGTCATTTGTATATGAGATCATACTGTAAATGAAAGAGTTGGTTTGGATCTGAGTGACTACGACTTCCCTGAGAAGTTCCAAAGATGTCAGGCGCTCTGCTGCCCAATCATCTCTTCCCCTTGGGAGAAATGAGGCACTGCTAGTTAGCCGGAGCAAAAACCGGATTTAGGGTGACAGAGTTCCTTACACGTGGGTCCCACTCAGTCCCCCACACTGTGATCGATCCTGCTGCCTAGAAATCCAGTAGTGTCATTTAGGATAATGAGAGCCCACACGACATGGCGCCGCCAACGATTGGTCTGGCTCTAATATTTAGGTCCGGCTGACTCTCTCGGTCTCATATATATTTTGACTCCTCGGTTCCGTAAGTGGAGACGTCCGTGGGGCTGAGGGTTTCCGCCACCACGAGATAGGTACATCCTATTACTTAGTGGTTGGTTGTTCAAGCTTGAACTTTAAAAGGAAAACCCGATATTGGTGTGCCTTCTCTGACCTAGTGCTGTTTTTTACAAATGGCGAATCCTAATGTAGTGAATATAGCAATCAATTTGAGACAACTGCTCACAGGACATCTGGTGGCACATGGCCTGACGGTCCAGGGGGGTCCAGTCACTTTTGTGGTGGACGCCCATGCAGCCTATAGAACAGAACTTTTTTATTCTTGGGTCGGATTTCCAGCAGTTGATGGGGGTACAAACACTTTTCACGAATACACTGTTGCGAATGTCCCTGGACAGTGCAGGGCATATACATACTTAGAGATACCTTTATCTTATCAAGAACACCATAATTGGCTTGATGGTGCCCTCCCACACACAGTAGCACAGGTAAGGTTAGGTCCACTGAGTAATGATTGTCCGACCTGGCCTTTATTGGCTACTTACGCACCATATCCTGCAGTTGCTAACTTGGCAGTGGCTGACGTTCGTCGTTTATATATAGACTTGGCAACTACACACAGAAGACTGGTTCAGTTTGTAATGCAGGCATTAAATACTAATGCAGCGCGTGCGGCTCCGGCGCACCCACAGGCGGTGGTTCCGGGTATCAATCCGGCCACTGTACACTCAGTTATGGGTAAGGTACCGGCTAACGTGAGGAAACTCCATTTTGGCTGGCGCAAAAAATTAATACGCTGGAAGCAGTATTTCCCCATACGGGACCTCAGGATAAACATAGAATATTGACGATGTGTTTGCCGTATGGGATGGTTCCTCCGGTGGACCTTTGTAATACCTGGGGCACGGTGTTTGCCACGCTCTACACTACGGCACACGGTACACCGACATTAGCTAATTTACCGGAAGTGCTTAAACAAATTCAAGATGAATATGGGGCTGCCCCTGCCTTAGATTTGGGCATGCAGTTAATGGGCAATTTTGCCGTAGTTTCTTCTATTATTTTGAGAAATCTCAAGGGAGAGGCAGTAGCACTAGCAGTGCGAATGCGTCTTCGGGACGTTCCGCAGATTAATCAGGAGCAGGAACTTCCGAGAATAATAGCTGAGACATATTCCAGTATTGGTCGCGATAGCCTAGGGGCTAGACCGCAAAACCCCCAATTACAGGGTAAAAATAATAAAGATAATGCTAAACAATAGCAACCTGAGGGTACTAAAAAGCGCTGGGAAAAGAAACAGCAAACACCTAAGAACCCCCCTTTTAATAAATACAAGTCATGCCTATAGTACACCCTATGTGACCCACAGGTCAGGGTGCAGTGTTTTTAAAAGGCAGGACACACACTTGTGAGTTTTATGGGTCCCGTTAGTGAAAAACTCCCAAAGACATTTTCTATTATTGTGCATCCTGCTCCTATCACAATTCAGTATTGGAAATTCCTTAAAATACTTGTAATCGCTTGGGTGCCTTGGACGTAGTGGTTAGGTCCTTGGCAGCACCGTTCAGGTGCCCAGGTCATAGCCGTTACATCCTGCAACCGGCCCTCGGGGGAAGTACTAGCACTCCCCCTGAGCGCCTCCCTTGCACCCCCCATCCCAGGGCAGGGCTGGAAGGGGAATCGCTTCCCCTTCCACTCCCAACCCCTCTGTCCCATCTAATGATGTCAGCACGCGATCGCACGCTGACATCATTAGAGGCCGCCTGACACGCTGGAAGCCATTTGCTTCCAGCGCCTCTTAGGAGGAAGAGGCGAGTTTCTCTTCCGGCCGGGGGGGATTGCTTGAGGTATTGGGTGAAAGGAAATGGTCTTCCTTTCCCTCAATGCCTTTTTGAGCATTCCAGTTGGATCGGGCAGCAGAAATGCCCACAAGGCACCAGGGATTTTGTTTGTGTACGTGTGTGTTTTGTGTGGGGGGTGGCCCCTTGGGCAAGGGCCGCTCTCCCAAGGGGCCATAATGTTTTACGTCGTTTGTTCCTCCAGTTAGGGGCAGATCGGATCCTTATTTTTAAGCCAATCTGCCCCCAGGGGGGGTAGAAGCCACGACAACGGCAGGGATGTTGTGCATTTTTTTTTTTGTGTGGGGGCGGCCCCTTGGGCAAGAGTCACCCCCAAAAGGGATAAACACTCTGTTGGGCAAGTCTGCCATCAGCCCTTTTTTTTCTTTTTTTTTAGGACCATCTGCCCCCAAGGGGGGCAGAATCCACTTCGCACCAGGGATCTTGCATGTGTGGGGGGTGGCCCCTTGGGCAAGGGATTCAGCACAGGACTGGTGGCCATTTCTGCCACCTTGGAGGCAGATTGGCCTAGATTTTTAGGCTCATCTGCTCCCGGAGACCACTAGACACATAGGAACATTTCTAAATGTTAGGTGGTGGGGTGTTTGTCAACTGGTGAAGTATATGCATTTGTAATTTTAACAGTTTATTACTCTTTTTTATTCTAGTTCAAAGCTTTTGCTTACTTTGCTGTGGCTCATTGTGGTTTTGGCAGTGGTTGGCCTGTGGTTTGTGTAGTTGCATGTTTTCAGTAAGTAAATTTACCCCAAAGGAGTATTGTTGCCATGCATGAATGACATGTTTGTTGATGGTGTACTAAATGCAGGATTGTGTGTGAAATTGTCCTTAGATTTGTACACAATGATATTTGTGTTGTCGTATGTCTAATTTGCTTTTCTTTTTAGTGGGATATTATTGATGATTGCTGCATCTGTGCAGAGTAGCTGCTGGTTAGTCTAGCTTTTTCCGGCAAGTGAGTGGTATAGTTTTTGAGTACATAACTCTTTGTGATAAAGCCACACTTTGTTTATTACTTATTCTAGACAGTGCTGGGTGCTGTTGGCACATTTGTCAAGTTACACTTCTTAGGAAGGATCATGGCTATCCGCAGAGTGACCACTCAGCAGGTTGTTGGCATGCTTTTTGAGTCATCTTCTGACCATGATTATGAGACAGACTCTGCATCTGAGGCGTAGGAGGAAGAGAGAGATTCTGGCAGTGAGTTTTCTGTCCGAAAGGAGTCTTCTGATGATGAAGCCACTCTCAGTGCAGATGAAGGGCCTATTTAAGAGGAGGACCCTGATGTGCCAATGGTGCAGCAGCCAGCGCCTGAAAGGCTTTCTTTAAAAGACCTGACACCTGAGTTGCCCCAAAATTGCCTGCCTTTACATTCGGACATTCCTAGCAAGAGGGAACGGTATGGAATTAAATTGTATATGCTGTCTGAAAGTAGTACAGGATATGTTTATAATATCCTGGTCTACACTGATAGGGATTCCATTATTAACTCCCCCTGGTTGTCCGCCTACTTTTGGAGTTAGTGAGAAAATTGTGTGGGAACTTGGTAGAGCCTGTTTCAGTTGTTTAAGGAATTGTTCAGAATGGACACTGTTGCTTGTGGCACAATCCGCTTTAACCAGAAAGGCTATCCAATGGAGCATGTCTGTAAAAAATGTGAGAGGGGACAGTGCAGTGCCTTGCAGAATGATGAGCTACTAGCTCTGAAATTTTTAGAGAGGTGGGATGTGTACATTTTAACTACCATCCATGATGAGAGTACTTCACCTGTGGCTGTTTGGGGTCAAGTTACTAAAGTGTGCAAACCTGTGTGCGTTTTAGATTATAATAAGCATATAGGTGGTGTTGATAGATTAGATCACAGGTTGGAAGCCTACACTGCTGTTCGTAACTCTTACGTGTGGTATAAAAAGATGGCTATTTATTTGTTTAGTCTAGCAACTTTTAATGCTTTTATTGTGTTTAAAGATTATTCCACTGGGTCAAGAACAACATTTGTTACATTTCAGGAGTCAGTGATAGATAGCCTTGTTATAGTGAATTATGCAAGAGTTCCTAAAGTAGCAGTTGTGGAGGATGTGGCTAGATGGAAAGATCACCACTTTCCTGATCAGATTCCTCCCACTCCCAAAAAAGACTTGCCCACTAAGAAATGTAGAGTATGTGCCCGAAGAGGTATCCGGAGGGAGAGCCGGATGTACTGCCCTGATTGCCCTTCAAAGCCTGGGCTGTGTGTGGCCGGCTGTTTTAGAAGTTACCACACAAAGAACAATTATTGGGAAATAACGTGAGCGTAAACTACCTATTTTACATTTCCATATGTTCAGTTCCACTGTTGGCATTACCGTCATGTATTCAGTTAAAGCTTTTGCGTTTGTAGTTTTGTTCTTATATATAGTTAGTTAGTGGCTTCTTTGTTGTTTAAAAATAAAAAAAGTAATGGCGGTGTGCATGGAGTAGTGCTTGGCTTGCGGTGTGTGTGAAGTGGAGCATGGCTGGCAGTGTGTGTGGAGTGGCGCTTGGCTGGCAGTGTGTGGAGTGGTGCTTGGCTGGCAGTGTGTGGAGCGGCGCTTGGCTGGCAGCATGCGTGGAGTGGTGCTTGGCTGGTGGTGTGTGTGGAGTGGCGCTTGGCTGGCGGTGTGTATGTAGTGATGCTTGGCTGGCGGTGTACGTGGGGTGGCGCTTGGCTGGCAGTGTGCATGGAGTGGCGCTTGGCTGGCGGTGTGCGTGGAGTGGCGCTTGGCTGGTAGTGTGTATGGGGTGGCTCTTGGCTGGCGGTGTGCATGGAGGGGCGCTTGGCTGGCTTTGCCAGCCAAACACCACTCCACATACTCCCATCAGCTGGCGTTATTGCTGTATCAGGATTGTGGGCGTATGAAAGTGATGCACCCTTGAGTGGCGCTGTCTGTTGATGCGAGTGTTGTAGTCTGCTGGGTCGGTGTCTGGCAGCGTGAATGGTCTTGTGCATGTCATGTATGAAAGGTGTGTGAATGGACTGTAAAGCGGTTGGTGCCTTGTCGCGGCTTTACAGCTCATGACCTGTGAGTCATTGGTTCAGTTTTTTGGCCTTTCTGTGCATTTCATTTTTGTGAAATCTCTTGTTAATAAAATTTGATCTACTGAACCATCACTCACCATCGTGCCAAATCCAACCAGTTTGTGTGGTAATAATGACAAAACCTGCTTTGCTGTAATCAGGCATCGCAGCACAGCTATACACGCTAGGGGGCATATTTATACTCCGTTTGCGCCAAATTTGCGTTGTTTTTTTCGACGCAAATTCGACGCAAAACTAACTCCATATTTATACTTTGGCGTTAGACGCGTCTAGCGCCAAAGTTCATGGAATTAGCGTCATTTTTTTGCGTGAACACCTTCCTTGCGTTAATGATATGCAAGGTAGGCGTTCCCGTCTTAAAAAATGACTCCGATGCTATTGCGTCGTATTTATACTCCCGGGCGTGGGCGGGTCTAAAAAACCCGCATTTGCGCCGGATTTTAGCGCCTGGGCCAGGGCAGGCGTTAAGGGACCTGTGGGCTCAGAATGAGCCCAGAGGTGCCCTCCCCTGCCCCCAGGGACACCCCCTGCCACCCTTGCCCACCCCAGGAGGACACCCAAGGATGGAGGGACCCACCCCAGGGACATTAAGGTAAGTCCAGGTAAGTATTTTTTATATTTTTTTTGTGGCATAGGGGGGCCTGATTTGTGCCCCCCTACATGCCACTATGCCCAATGACCATGCCCAGGGGACAGAAGTCCCCTGGGCATGGCCATTGGGCAAGGGGGCATGACTCCTGTCTTTGCTAAGACAGGAGTCATTTCAATGGGGAATGGGCGTCGTAAAAAAATGGCGCAAATCGGGTTAAGACGATTTTTTTGCCTCAGCCTGACTTGCCCCATTTTTGGACGCCCAAACGCCATTTTTCCCTACGCCGGCGCTGCCTGTTGTACGTGGTTTTTTTTCACGCACACCAGGCAGCGCCGGTCGGCTAACGCCGGGTAACGCCATTCAATAAATACGGCGCCCGCATGGCGCTTCAGAATGGCGTTAGCCGGTGCTAATTTTTTGGGCGCAAAACTGCATTAGCGCAGTTTTGTGTCAAAAAGTATAAACATGGGCCCTGGTGTCTCTTGTGGGACTCCGATGATGAAACATGCCACTAACTTGGGTGGGTGAGGGGTCTTTTTAACATAACCTAAGTGTGTTTCTTTTCACAATTTTAACATCACAGAAGTATGTGGACACACCAAAATAATCTATTACAAAAATAACCTGTGTTTGAGAGGGCGCCTATGTTTTTGGTCCTGGGTGCAGCCTTCATCTAGGGAAACCTACCACATCTATTCATTTTTTTAAACTAGACACCCTAAGGAGTCCAGGGATGTGTGGCTTGAATGGATCCCCCAACATTTTCTTACCCAGACTCCTTTGCAAACCTCAAAATATGCTTAAAAAAGCATATTTTTCTCACTTTTCTTTGTAGGATCACCGCTCCGGCACAAATTATCTACCACCCAGCGTTCCCCTCAGTCTCCCAAATAAAATGATACCTCACTTGTGTGGGTCCCCAAAGCACAGTCAGCCTAAAGATGTATACAAACAAAATATGTCCTTATCAACTCGCTGTGCTAGCCCCTCAATCTCCACAGGTTTTTGGCCTTTTTCTGTTGCAGGCATCTGGGCCACCCACACAAGTGAGGAATCATTTTTATTGGGAGACTTGGGGGAACGCTGGGTGGAAGGAAATTTGTGGCTCTTCTCACATTCCAGAACTTTCTGTCACCGAAATGTGAGGAAAAAGTATTTATGGCCAAATTTTGAGGATTGCAAAGGATTCTGGGTAAGAGAACCTGGTCAGAGCCTCACAAGTCACCCCATCTTGGATTTCCCTAGGTGTCTAGTTTTCGAAAATACACAGGTTTGGTAGGTTTCTCTAGTTGCCTGCTGAGGTAGAGGCCTAAATCAACAGCTAGGCACTTTCCCAAAAATAAGTCAGATTTCAATGTAAAAATGTGATGTGTCCATGTTGCGTTTCCTGTTGCAGGCATTAGGCCTACCCACGCAAGCCAGGTACCATTTTTATCCGGAGACTTGGGGGAAAACAGAATAGAAGAACAAGTGTTATTGTCCTTTGTCTTTCTCTACCATTTTTCCTTCCAAATGTAAGACGTGTAAAAAAGACATCTATTTCAACAATGGACTGTAATTCACATGCTACTATGGGGACCCCAGAATTCCGAGATGTGAAAATAACCACTGCTTCTCAACACCTTATCTTGTGCCCATTTTGAAAATACAAATGTTTCCTTGATAGCTGTTGGAAAATGGGTTATTGGTAAGGGCAGGTAGGTACCTACACTTAGCAATAGGCCACTAACCTCCACTAAGGCCCAGTAAGGTATCAGTAAATTAAACCCAGCTCAACCCTTGGTAGCTTGGCAACGAGCGTCAAGGCTTGACTTAGGAGACAGAGTGTAAAGCATTCAAATATCACAAAACAGTAATTAAATAAAACACAGGAAACAGTTTAAAAATCCAAAACCAATTTATAAAAATAGATTATATTTTTATCTTTAAAATGACACACAACAAATAAAATCAGATAAGGGGAACCGGAGATATGAATTCTTAAAGAATTATTATTTTTGCAGCGCCTAGAAACAAAAAGCGCCAATCGGGTCATCTGGTTGCACCTCGACCGGGGCAAAGTCAAAGTTTCAGGCCGACCGCGATGGAGCCTTGCTCGGCTATAGGCCGCGGGAGGCTTCGGTTAAAAGTTTACCTTCACACTTAGTCTCTTTTTCAAAGATTTTCTTTACCGGGACGAACCAGCAAATCAGGCCTGGTCGCGGTTGAGGCAAGCCGGCTAGAGTTGCCACGGCGGGTCGGTCCCTCTATGGAGCTTTTTTACAAAAGTTGTCCAAACTTCCCCAAACTTCTGGGGCTTCTCCCAGATGTCCTTTTAAGGTTCTTTTGGGGTCCACAGCTCACCCCAAGGGTCCAGAAGTTCTGAGATGGTCCTTGGGGGGTGCAGACTACAACTCCCAGAATTCACCTGGCGCAAACTCCTTTTTGGCCACTGGTCAGTTGTCAGCTGGTCGCTTTCTTCAGGAGGTGGTGCAGGGGACTCTGGATAGCAATTTTTCACCTGTAACAAACAGGGAGTCCCTCCTTGAACCAGTTGAAGCCAGGCAAAGTCCTTCTTGTGGTGAAGCCCAAGTGTGCAGCTGGTGCAGTCCTTCTGAGTGCAGGTTCCAGGTGCAGGCCAGGGGTCCAGCAGGGCAGTCCTTCTTCTCCTTTAGTTCTTCCTTGTTGGAATCTGATGGGGATCTGATGTGTGGGTGCAGGTCTGCCATTTTTATCCTTGCTCCTGGGTGAAAAGCAGGGGGGTCCTGGTTCTCCAATCAGGTGCAGGGTCCTTCCCCCCTGTGATGACCACTTCCTGGGAAGTGTGGCAAAAATCAATCCCAGGAGGCAACATTCTCTAAAAATCCATCATGGCTGAATCTGATTTTTGGAGGTTACATCTGGCTGAGCCCACCCACTGGTGTGGCTAAAAATCATAAACACACCCCTCTCCTGCCCTCTCCTAATCCAATCAAGGGGGCACCTAGTTGTCTGGGGTTGCAGGATGTGGGGGTGTTGCTGGTTGCTCCAAATGTCCTTCTCTGCCTTTGAAGACCAGTTTGGCAGCCCTCCCTCTTCCTGCCTCCCCATCTGCTGAGGGGAGATTCCCTCCCACAGGCACATTCCTTTGTGTGAAGCCAGGCCACTTCACACCTCATCAAGGCAGCCAGGCCACCCTAAGCTCTCCACTGACAGGTGGGTGGCTGAGCTGCTTTAGGGGCAACTGTGGGGTCCTGGCACCCCTCTTGCTGTCTAGAGTGGGGGGCTACCACCTCCTGTGGCAGATACCCTCCTTCCACTCTCCCTTCTGTCAGTGCAGGGGCAACACCTTGCATCTGGACAGTGGCCTGACTACTCAGGACTTCCTTGGGGTCAGGTGAGGCCTCACCAGTGCCAACTCTGGGCTCCCCCCCTACAGGGGCAGAAGGCCTTTGGCTCCCTGGAACTCTCTTTTTAAGAGTGGCCTACCCTTCCTTTTCTTCTTTCCTTTTCTTGGGGACCCCTGTCTCCTAACTGTAGGGACTGACTCCCCAGGACATTGGGTTGGGAGGGCGCCCTGGGCGACCGCCCCATCTGGGACCAGACTCAGCTCTGGGAGGTCATTGCCCAGGATACAATCTAGGGGGAGGTCAGCACTGACTACCACCCTAAACCAGTCAAGGATACCCTCCCTCTCTAGGGGCACTATGGCTACAGGTTTGGAGGTGACCTCCCCTGTGGCTATCCTGACTTTCCTGGTCTCTCCTGGGACATACATGGCTGGGGTCACTAACCGGTCACTCACCATAGTGTGACTGACACAGGTGTCTCTCAGGCCAGTGGTAGGGATCCCATTCACCTGAATGGGGTGGAAGTGCTTACTTCCACCCTCAGGGATCACTAGCTTACCATCTGGTCCTGTCTCCCAGTTCAATGCTAGGAGGACTTCATCATCTGGGGAGTCCTCCTCCATGGCTACACTGGAGAGCCCAGTGCTAAACACCTTCTTTGGACAGGCTGCATCTCCTCTGAAGTGACCTGTCTGCTGACAGTCAAAGCAAGCCTTACTGTCCAAGAGCTTTTTTAACCCTTCGTCTCCCTGCCTCTGTTTGTCAGAGTGGGAGTGGGATTTACTCTCCTCCTTCTTAGGGTTCTGGGGTACAGAGGGAGTCTCTGTGGTGGGCTTACCACCGCCCTCCTTAGGTTTTTGGGGACCTGACCTCCCCTTCTTGGAGTCTCCCCCCTGGGACTTGAAAACTACCCTGGTTCTCAACCACTCATCAGCTGCCTCCCCTAGCTCTCTAGGGTTGGCCAGCTTAGAGTCCACTAGATGCTGGCGTAACCTTTCTTGGGTACAATTGGTCAAGATGTGCTCTCTCATGATCAGATTGTGTAACCCCTCATAAGTATTTACTTTGTTACCAATAATCCAGCCCTCTAGTGCCTTAAGTGAGGTGTCTACAAAGTCAACCCAAGACTGGGTACTGACCTTCTGGGTGTCCCTGAACTTAATTCTATACTGCTCTGGGGTCAGACCAAACTTCTTGGTCAAGCACCTCTTCATACTAGGGTATGAATCTGCCTCCTCCCACCTTAAGGTCAGAAGCCCATCCCTCCCTGAGTTGGGGACCAACTCCCACAAAAGGGAACCCCAGTACTGAGGCCTAACCCTTCTCATTTGGAGTGCCCTCTCAAAGGCCTCCAACCACTGGTCTATATCATCCCCCTCTACATTTCCTTGATAGCTGTTGGAAAATGGGTTATTGGTAAGGGCAGGTAGGTACCTACACTTAGCAATAGGCCACTAACCTCCACTAAGGCCCAGTAATGTCTCAGTAAATTAAACCCAGCTCAACCCTTGGTAGCTTGGCAACGAGCGTCAAGGCTTGACTTAGGAGACAGAGTGTAAAGCATTCAAATATCACAAAACAGTAATTAAATAAAACACAGGAAACAGTTTAAAAATCCAAAACCAATATATAAAAATAGATTATATTTTTATCTTTAAAATGACACACAACAAATAAAATCAGATAAGGGGAACCGGAGATATGAATTCTTAAAGAATTATTGTTTTTGCAGCGCCTAGAAACAAAAAGTGCCAATCGGGTCATCTGGTTGCACCTCGACCGGGGCAAAGTCAAAGTTTCAGGCCGACCGCGATGGAGCCTTGCTCGGCTATAGGCCGCGGGAAGCCTCGGTTAAAAGTTTACCTTCACACTTAGTCTCTTTTTCAAAGATTTTCTTTCCCGGGACGAACCAGCAAATCAGGCCTGGTCGCGGTTGAGGCAAGCCGGCTAGAGTTGCCACGGCGGGTCGGTCCCTCTATGGAGCTTTTTTACAAAAGTTGTCCAAACTTCCCCAAACTTCTGGGGCTTCTCCCAGATGTCCTTTTAAGGTTCTTTTGGGGTCCACAGCTCACCCCAAGGGTCCAGAAGTTCTGAGATGGTCCTTGGGGGGGTGCAGACTACAACTCCCAGAATTCACCTGGCGCAAACTCCTTTTTGGCCACTGGTCAGTTGTCAGCTGGTTGCTTTCTTCAGGAGGTGGTGCAGGGGACTCTGGATAGCAATTTTTCACCTGTAACAAACAGGGAGTCCCTCCTTGAACCAGTTGAAGCCAGGCAAAGTCCTTCTTGTGGTGAAGCCCAAGTGTGCAGCTGGTGCAGTCCTTCTGAGTGCAGGTTCCAGGTGCAGGCCAGGGGTCCAGCAGGGCAGTCCTTCTTCTCCTTTAGTTCTTCCTTGTTGGAATCTGATGGGGATCTGATGTGTGGGTGCAGGTCTGCCATTTTTAACCTTGCTTCTGGGTGAAAAGCAGGGGGGTCCTGGTTCTCCAATCAGGTGCAGGGTCCTTCCCCCCTGTGATGACCACTTCCTGGGAAGTGTGGCAAAAATCAATCCCAGGAGGCAACATTCTCTAAAAATCCATCATGGCTGAATCTGATTTTTGGAGGTTACATCTGGCTGAGCCCACCCACTGATGTGGCTAAAAATCATAAACACACCCCTCTCCTGCCCTCTCCTAATCCAATCAAGGGGGCACCTAGTTGTCTGGGGTTGCAGGATGTGGGGGTGTTGCTGGTTGCTCCAAATGTCCTTCTCTGCCTTTGAAGACCAGTTTGGCAGCCCTCCCTCTTCCTGCCTCCCCATCTGCTGAGGGGAGATTCCCTCCCACAGGCACATTCCTTTGTGTGAAGCCAGGCCACTTCACACCTCATCAAGGCAGCCAGGCCACCCTAAGCTCTCCACTGACAGGTGGGTGGCTGAGCTGCTTTAGGGGCAACTGTGGGGTCCTGGCACCCCTCTTGCTGTCTAGAGTGGGGGGCTACCACCTCCTGTGGCAGATACCCTCCTTCCACTCTCCCTTCTGTCAGTGCAGGGGCAACACCTTGCATCTGGACAGTGGCCTGACTACTCAGGACTTCCTTGGGGTGAGGTGAGGCCTCACCAGTGCCAACTCTGGGCTCCCCCCCTACAGGGGCAGAAGGCCTTTGGCTCCCTGGAACTCTCTTTTTAAGAGTGGCCTACCCTTCCTTTTCTTCTTTCCTTTTCTTGGGGACCCCTGTCTCCTAACTGTAGGCACTGACTCCCCAGGACATTGGGTTGGGAGGGTGCCCTAGGCGACCACCCCATCTGGGACCAGACTCAGCTCTGGGAGGTCATTGCCCAGGATACAATCTAGGGGGAGGTCAGCACTGACTACCACCCTAAACCAGTCAAGGATACACTCCCTCTCTAGGGGCACTATGGCTACAGGTTTGGAGGTGACCTCCCCTGTGGCGATCCTGACTTTCCTGGTCTCTCCTGGGACATACATGGCTGGGGTCACTAACCGGTCACTCACCATAGTGTGACTGACACAGGTGTCTCTCAGGCCAGTGGTAGGGATCCCATTCACCTGAATGGGGTGGAAGTGCTTACTTCCACCCTCAGGGATCACTAGCTTACCATCTGGTCCTGTCTCCCAGTTCAATGCTAGGAGGACTTCATCATCTGAGGAGTCCTCCTCCATGGCTACACTGGAGAGCCCAGTGCTAAACACCTTCTTTGGACAGGCTGCATCTCCTCTGAAGTGACCTGTCTGCTGACAGTCAAAGCAAGCCTTACTGTCCAAGAGCTTTTTTAACCCTTGGTCTCCCTGCCTCTGTTTGTCAGAGTGGGAGTGGGATTTACTCTCCTTCTTAGGGTTCTGGGGTACAGATGGAGTCTCTGTGGTGGGCTTACCACCGCCCTCCTTAGGTTTTTGGGGACCTGACCTCCCCTTCTTGGAGTCTCCCCCCTGGGACTTGAAAACTACCCTGGTTCTCAACCACTCATCAGCTGCCTCCCCTAGCTCTCTAGGGTTGGCCAGCTTAGAGTCCACTAGATGCTGGCGTAACCTTTCTTGGGTACAATTGGTCAAGATGTGCTCTCTCATGATCAGATTGTGTAACCCCTCATAAGTATTTACTTTGTTACCAATAATCCAGCCCTCTAGTGCCTTAAGTGAGGTGTCTACAAAGTCAACCCAAGACTGGGTACTGACCTTCTGGGTGTCCCTGAACTTAATTCTATACTGCTCTGGGGTCAGACCAAACTTCTTGGTTAAGCACCTCTTCATACTAGGGTATGAATCTGCCTCCTCCAACCTTAAGGTCAGAAGCCCATCCGTCCCTGAGTTGGGGACCAACTCCCACAAAAGGGAACCCCAGTACTGAGGCCTAACCCTTCTCATTTGGAGTGCCCTCTCAAAGGCCTCCAACCACTGGTCTATATCATCCCCCTCTACATAAGCAGGAACCACCCCCTTGGGTAATCTGGGGCAAAACCCCCACCCATGGACACCTCAACTTCTCTGTCGCTGCCACCATCTCTTTTCTCTCTCTTTGCCCACTTTTTCTTTTCTAGGGCCAGTGTCTGTGCTTCCAAAGCTATAAATGCTAGCTGGGCCTCCAGCTCTCTTTCTCTGAGGGACAGGTTCTCTCCTCCTGAAGGGACCCCCTTCCCCCAACTAGCTTTGGAACTTCCCCTAGTGACTGTATGTAATGAGGACCGGTCTTCCTCATCCTCACTTAGGCTCAGATGCCCTCCCTCCCCTGAGTGGTTAGAGCTAGCATCCTCCCCTACTTCTCCCTCCTCTGGAGCTACTTCTGAGTCTACCTCTTGGGCCTCAGCCCATGCTGTCAGGGATTTGATCAGGACATGCTTCCTGAGGTCAGTGGTTGCAGCCAACCCTCTTTCAGTACACAACCCCCTAAACTGGACTATTGTCAGTGTGGGTAGGCTAGCCAGATCAAGATCCATGGTTCCCTAGTTTTGTGTCAACAAAAACGTTTTGCAAACATTGGAAACAAAAATTTAGAAAAATCACAAAAATTCAATAATTGAAATTAATCCAAATTAAAAATTTTAAAACAATTTTTGCACTAGGACAATTTAAAGGATTTTTAATTTGTTTTACTTAAAACTGTAACGTTATACTGAACACAAGTACAGGATCCCACCACTGCTCACCAAAAATGTTGGAGAATGGGTTATTGGTAAGGGCAGGTAGGTACCTACACTTAGCAATAGGCCAGTAACCTCCACTAAGGTCCAGTTAGGTCTCAGTAAATTAAACCCAGCTCAACCCTTGGTAGCTTGGCAATGAGCGTCAAGGCTTAACTTAGGAGACAGAGGCCCTCATTCTGACCTTGGCGGTCGGCGGAGAGGCGGCGGTCGGACCGCGAACAGACCGGCGGTATTAAAAATTGGATTCTGACCGCGGCGGTCACCGCCGCGACCGACCGCCACTTCCCCACTCCGACAGCCACGGCGGTCATGACCGACGGGCTGGAGTCTGCGCACTCCGGTCCGGCGGTCGACCCAAGACCGCCAACGGTATCATGACCCTGCTTACCGCCGCGGTTTCTGGCGTCCGGGAACCGCCATGCGAACCATGGTGGTAGGCACTATCGGGGCCAGGGAATTCCTTCCCTGGCACTGATAGGGGTCTCCCCCACCCCCCACTGCCCCCCCGAGTCCTCCCCCCACACCCTCCACCCCCCTGCCACCCCCCAGAGGTGGTACGAACCCCCTCCCCACCCGCACCCCGACATGCACATACACGCACCCCGACATGCACACACCCCCAACATGCACATATACACACCCCCTACACACACACATACACAACGGGGACACATACCCGCACACATACATGCCGACATGCGCACCCGCCGAACTAAACACATTGCCCATAGGCACAGCAGCACTCCCCGCCCGCATGCACGCACTCACACACCCCCTCTACACACTCACACGCACACCCCCATGCACGCACACATCACACAACACCCCCCCTCCCCCTCCCCTCACGGACGATCAACTTACCTTGTGCGTTGGTCCTCCGGGAGGTGACAGGAGCCATGGGGAGGTGACCGCCAACAGAAGACCGCCAACAGAAGACCGCCACACAGAAATGTGGGTTGTAATTCTGTGGGCGGTGTTTTGCTGGCGTGGCGGTGGAGGTTGACCAGTCTCCACTTTCCCGCCGACCGCCAGTGTGGCTGCTGGCGGTTTTCCGGCGGAACGCTCCCAGCGGTCAGAATGCGCACAGCGGCATACCGCCGCGGTCGGCGGTCTTCACCGCGGCGGTAACTCGGCGGTCTTGCGAAAAGACCGCCAAGGTCAGAATGAGGGCCAGAGTGTAAAGCATTCAAATATCACAAAACAGTAATTAAATAAAACACAGGAAACAGTTTAAAAATCCAAAACCAATTTATGAAAATAGATTATATTTTTATCTTTAAAATGACACCAAAACAAATACATTCAGATAGGGGGAACCGGAGATATGAATTGTTAAAGATTTATTTTTTTTTTGCGCCTAGAAACAAAAAGCGCCAATCAGGTCATCTGGTTGCACCTCGACCGGGGCAAAGTCAAAGTTTCAGGCCGACCGCGATGGAGCCCTGCTCGGCTACAGGCCGCAGGAGGCCTCGGTTAAAAGTTTACCTTCACAATTAGTCTCTTTTTCGAAGATTTTCTTCAGCGGGACGAACCTGCCAGTCCAATCCGACCTCCTGGAGCCCTTCTCCGGATACGTGTTGTTGGAATCCTCGGTGGAGATTTTTACCTTCGGACTTAGTCGTTTTTTCGAGGTGAAAATCCTTCGACCGGGGTAAACCTGGATCTTGATCCGATGTCCTCGGATACGCTGGCTGGGAGGTCCCGGTCAACTTTTTACCTTCAGACTTACTCTCTTTTTCTGAGATTTTCTTTACAGGGACGAACCAGCAAATCAGGCCGGGTCGTGGTTGAGGCAAGCCGGCTAGAGTTGCTGCGGCGGGTCGGTCCCTCTATGGAGCTTTTTTACAAAAGTTGTCCAAACTTCTGCAAACTTCTGGGGCTTCTCCCAGATGTCCTTATAAGGTTCTTTTGGGGTCCACAGCTCACCCCAAGGGTCCAGAAGTTCTGAGATGGTCCTTGGGGGGTGCAGACTACAACTCCCAGAATTCACCTGGCGCAAACTCCTTTTTGGCCACTGGACAGTTGTCAGCTGGTCGCTTTCTTCAGGAGTTGGTGCAGGGGACTCTGGATAGCAATTTTTCACCTGTAACAAACAGGGAGTCCCTCCTTGAACCAGTTGAAGCCAGGCAAAGTCCTTCTTGTGGTGAAGCCCAAGTGTGCAGCTGGTGCAGTCCTTCTGAGTGCAGGTTCCAGGTGCAGGCCAGGGGTCCAGCAGGGCAGTCCTTCTTCTCCTTTGGTTCTTCCTTGTTGGAATCTGATGGGGATCTGATGTGTTGGTGCAGGTCTGCCAGTTTTATCCTTGCTCCTGGGTGAAAAGCAGGGGGGTCCTGGTTCTCCAATCAGGTGCAGGGTCCTTCCCCCCTGTGATGACCACTTCCTGGGAAGTGTGGCAAAAATCAATCCCAGGAGGCAACATTCTCTAAGAATCCATCATGGCTGAATCTGATTTTTGGAGGTTACATCTGGCTGAGCCCACCCACTGGTGTGGCTAAAAATCATAAACACACCCCTCTCCTGCCCTCTCCTAATCCAATCAAGGGGGCACCTAGTTGTCTGGGGTTGCAGGATGTGGGGGTGTTGCTGGTTGCTCCAAATGTCCTTCTCTGCCTTTGAAGACCAGTTTGGCAGCCCTCCCTCTTCCTGCCTCACCATCTGCTGAGGGGAGATTCCCTCCCACAGGCACATTCCTTTGTGTGAAGCCAGGCCACTTCACACCTCATCAAGGCTGCCAGGCCAGGCTGCTAAAGGCTGGCCAATCAGAGCACAGCAGCAAAAACAATGCAGGGCTGAAATTGGCAACTTTCAGGTAAAGTTTAGAACTCTTTACCTGAACAAGTTATATTAGATCCAACAACTGCAAGTTGTGGGATTTATTACAACAATTAATTTGATACCAAACTCTTGGTATCCATCATTTAAGGAGACTTTAAAAATTAAAATAAAGTCTCCCCATTCTAGCCTATGAAGGCCATTTACTACTATGAGGGAAAAACACATTTGGCTGTTTTTACCTCACCAGGGCTTATAAAACTATTTTTATAAGGTCCCTGCTTATAGTTACATGGCAGCCAGCCCTAGGGGCACATAGCGCACACCTTAGGGGTTACTTATATGTAAAAATAAGGTAGTTTAAGACTTTGGAACTACTTTTAATTCCAAAGTCGAATTTGCATATAACTTTAATTTAAAAGCAGCCAGCAAGGCAGGCCTGCCTTTAAAATGACACTGGGCACCTCAGCAGTGCACCTATGGGTGCACTACCTATGCTGTGGTCCCTAAACCTACTTGCCCTACCATATACTAGGGACTTATAGGTAGGTTAACTTAGCCAATTATAATTAGCCTAATTTGCATATCCATTTTACACAGAGCACAGGCCCTGGGACTGGTTAGCAGTACCCAAGGCACCATCAGTCAGGAAAACACCAGCAAAAAGTGGAAACTGGGGGCAAAAAGTTAGGGTATCCTCTGCAATCAGCCCTGTTTTCTCACACAAGCCCCCCCCCCCCAGCCCACACGCCCAGGAGACTCAGCCCAACCCTGGGAGAGTCTTCCTGGCTTGCTGGCTTGTTAGGCGAGGAAGACAGTGAAGAAAACTGGCTGTCCCTTTGCAGGGCCTTCTCTGCCTTACATCCTCCTGTCATGGTCACTCCCTCTGGGTAGTGAACCCACCCCAACAGTGAAAGGACCCATCTGAAACTGAAACTTCCCTCTAGGGGTGTCTTCCTCCTCCCTCTCTGCCAACTTGGGTAGTGAGGTGCCCACCTCCCCTACTCCTAACTTTGCTAGGGCAACACCTAGCTTACCCAAAGAGGTCACCCAAAACTTGAGCAACCCCACCATGACCAACAGGGTCAGGGGGCCTACTTTGCTATTGGCCCTGGGGTCTGACTCCCAGGTCAAGTACAGTGCTGCCAGGAAGGCTAGCACCCAGCAGAGGCTACTGACAGCTGTCAGTACCCAGAACCACACCCTAAGCTCTCCACTGACAGGTGGCTGAGCTGCTTTAGGGGCAACTGTGGGGTCCTGGCACCCCTCTTGCTGTCTAGAGTGGGGGGCTACCACCTCCTGTGGCAGATACCCTCCTTCCACTCTCCCTTCTGTCAGTGCAGGGGCAACACCTTGCATCTGGACAGTGGCCTGACTACTCAGGACTTCCTTGGGGTCAGGTGAGGCCTCACCAGTGCCAACTCTGGGCTCCCCCACTACAGGGGCAGAAGGCCTTTGGCTCCCTGGAACTCTCTTTTTAAGAGTGGCCTACCCTTCCTTTTCTTCTTTCCTTTTCTTGGGGACCCCTGTCTCCTAACTGTAGGGACTGACTCCCCAGGACATTGGGTTGGGAGGGCGCCCTAGGCGACCGCCCCATCTGGGACCAGACTCAGCTCTGGGAGGTCATTGCCCAGGATACAATCTAGGGGGAGGTCAGCACTGACTACCACCCTAAACCAGTCAAGGATACCCTCCCTCTCTAGGGGCACTATGGCTACAGGTTTGGAGGTGACCTCCCCTGTGGCTATCCTGACTTTCCTGGTCTCTCCTGGGACAAACATGGCTGGGGTCACTAACCGGTCACTCACCATAGTGTGACTGACACAGGTGTCTCTCAGGCCAGTGGTAGGGATCCCATTCACCTGAATGGGGTGGAAGTGCTTACTTCCACTCTCAGGGATCACTAGCTTACCATCTGGTCCTGTCTCCCAAACAATCATCCACACAATGCAGGCACCCTTGCACCATGGTGCAAGGATGCCTGCCTTTGTGCCTGGCATCAATTTGTGTGTCAGTGCATGGGAAGAGGTAAGAAAGGTGCTATATTTTGCAGATATGGTGCATACATGGCCTTTCCTGATGATACATGGCAGCACAGCAATGCACTTGCTATGTTACCCTGTGCCATCGGCTTCATAAATGAGGCCCTAGGTGTCAGATGAAAAACTAATGTATAGGCCAGGTGATATGTAGCCATACAGATGTCTAATGCAATGTTAAATAACTCACATCTTGCATATGTGAAGTGTAGTTCTACACACAGACATCACCATGCTACTGAGGCAGCAACCTTGACTGGAAAGTGTATCTGCACACGCAAATTCCATCCTGAAAGCTAAGAAGTACACCTACAACCCCTGAAGCTATGTTGAATGTATCCTTGCAAGGCAGATTTGATGCAGTTTTGCGGCAAAAAGTATAGTGCCGGCTTGCGCCATTCCACAGTGCCAGCCGAGCACCATATTAAAAGAATGGCACAAGCTGGCGCTAAACTTGGGCTAGTGTCTTACAAGAAAACGCTTGCCGGGTTGGGGTGGAGGTAAGGAAGGAGGGAGTTGTGCATCAAAAAATGACGCTAGCCTGGCTACAGGTTAAAAAAAAATCTCTACCCAGACTTGCGCCATTTCCTGGCACACAACCACCAAAAGCATGATTCCAGTCTTCGGAAAGACAGGAGTCATGGCCACCAGCCCCATGCATCGGGCCCCAAGTTAGGGCCCCTGATGGCAAAAAATAAAATAAAAAATACTTACCCAGACTTTCCTGGGTTGGGATCCCCCATCCTCTGGTGTCCCTCTGGTGGGGTTGAGGTGTGTTCTCGGGCTTGGGGAGAGCACCTGTGGACCCATTCTATGGTGTTTAACCATAGAAAGGGGTCCACAGGTCCTCTAATGCCTGGTCTCACCCATGTGTTAAATAATGGTGCAAAGCAAGCTTTGCACCATGATTTGGCCCCTACTTCCACCTATGCATCCTTTTAGCATGGGGATAAATATGGGTCTGTGGGTATAGCACCATTCTTTAGATGGGAGTGCCTACCTTGCATTTCATTGACAAAAGGTAGGTGCACACTTCCATAAAATGGTGCCATCTCCTATATTTTGATGTTGGACTTGTCTAAAGTCAAAATATAGATATGGAGTTAGGTTTGCGCTGAATTTGCAAAACAAAAAATGACACAAATTCAGCGCCAACAAGGTATAAATCTGCCCCATAGTACGGTGCATGAAATTGTATAGTTGTCCTACAGATGACCACAAACTATGCAGGATACATGTAACTTGTGCACAAATTGTGTACAAATCTGTCTCACATGTACACAATGTTACACAATGTTACAACACCATGACATGCCAACATTGATTGACAAATGGCAGGTGTCACATCATGTCACTCAGTTGGGATGTGTGAAGGCATACTGTGTGGAGTGCATCATGTCGACTGTCATGGACAATGTATGACAATTAAAGGCATGGGCAAAGGTGATGTAGAACAATACAAACATCTGGGGGGGGGGGCTGTAACTATACATGTGTCACCATACAAGTAGTGGCAACACAAAATAATTAATGGACCAGAGTGATGGAAATCAGACACCATCCAAACCTCCTGCACAAATATGCCTGTCAGGAAGTTGATTAGTAGGTTGTAGCTACCCATGCACTCCATTGGACCTCACACACAGTCAGTGAACAGGCCCTTGGAAATGGCAATGCACTGTCAGGATGTACATATCATGTATTCATAAATGGTAGAAGTGTATGACAATACAAATCCACATGAAACACATGTGCAGGATGAATGAAAATGCAGTAAACCATAGCAATGACATTTTTTCTCCAACATTTCAGCTGATTCTGGTTATGGCATCCAGCCAAAGGTAATAATACCTTTTGGCAATCCAGAAACTGAGGCAGAGAGGGTTTATAACCAGGCACACATTTGTACCAGGAACATTGTGCAGAGTACCATTAGCTTGCTAAAAGCCTGCTTTCTCTGCCTTGATGTATCAGACACCCATTCTCTGAAAGATGATGCTGACATGTACCCTTTTTGTGTCAAAACAAATGTGATCTGGGATTAGGAGCCTCCCCGGGAGGAAGAGGAAGATGACATGTTAAATCATCCAGACATTTAGAACACTGCGGCTGGTGCACGGCAACATGCATGCATTGTTCAGCATTTCAATAACTGACTACATTTGGAGGAAGGCCTGACTCCCAAACATGTGACTAAATGTTCATATACAACATATGTCTCGGAGTGTTTGGCACAGTCCCATTTCCTAAAACATTTACATCCAGGAAACCATGAGTAGGGATTGGGAGTTGTCAATCTAGTGTGAACACTGTCATCATACTCTAAGTACCATACATGATGCACTAAGCTCTGAAAAGTGTGCTGTGTAATATTTGCCTTGCCTGACAAACAAACATGTTTAAATGAAATCAGTCATTTCTACCATTGAACTGTTGTTTCAAATGGAAAACCGATAGATAGGTATCGCTACATAATGCATCAGGGCAACATTGTATGCCAAGGTCTGTAAATAGTAGCCAGGAACTACAACAATTGCTAAGTATGAGACATGTGTCAAATCAATGGGTGAAAATTTCATAAAACTGCTGACAGCTGACAACATCTTTTGCACTCCCATGTATAACAAATAGTAAGTATATCACAGAGGACAGTACATCTGCATGTGTAGCGTGGTGTCTCAAAAATCAGTGTTCATCTTGTATGTATGCCAATCAATGTCAGAACATGTCCTATACTATTGACAATAGATCTGAGTACATCAGGACATAGAATGACTTGTATATGTATATTAGAATATTATTTGGAATGACAATTACCCAAAAACACCCAGGTACCAGGGACCAGGTACCATACTCTCCAACAATACTACTGTGCTGGATATTGGCAAACACATATGCAGGCCACAATCTCCCCGGGCCCAATGGCAACGAGGAGCAGGAACAGCTTGATGACGAGCATGTGGAAGATGGGGAGCAAGCCCAACATATAACATCAATAGCAGGAAGCTGGCTGAGTCAGCAAAACTAGTCATGTGCATGGATCATGTGTGAGTGACTCACACAATATCAGTAGAGTGTGATAACAAGAAAGATTATAACTATGTAAGATTACATATAGCATTACAACCAGGCTGTGGCCAAATTACCTGCCCAGTCACAGTATGTGAAAGTCATCCAGTTTTCATGTGCTACAAATTTCCAGTCACTGAAAGTGTGTGAACTGGCATTGGCTGTACCCTGGGTCTGCTAACCAGATCTAGGGACGCTACTCTGAACAATAGGTATAAGTTAAATTGGCACTAGCACAATTGCCAATGACAGGCTCCTGCAAGTCCCTAGTAGATTAGAGTGAAAGATTGATTCACACCCCCTATAGGTCCCTAGAAGATATTAGGACAAGGTTGACTTCCAGTACCTATAAGTCTCTAGTAGATAATAGGGCAAGGTGGAATAGCACTACCTATAGGTTCCTCATAGATATTAGGGAAAGGATGAATCGCACTGCCTTTACATTCCTAGTAGATGATTGCGCAAAGTTGAATTACACCACCTATAAGTCCGTAGAAGACAAAAGTGCATAGACATTTTGACTGTCCGATGTATGTCAAATGTGGTGTCAGGTGCAGAAACCATGTCCTGTGGCAAACTGGCAATGTGTCAACTGATGGGAGGACCCGGGATGAGGAGGGAACATGAGCAAATTGCACCATTCTCTTATCCATACACATGTGTTCTAAGGGTCACTCTTTTGCAAAGCTCTGGTGGTGATGTGGCCTGCTTCAAATTATGAGGCTGCATCATGCCATGAAAAGTGGCTTAACACCACTTTGGAAATGTGCAGGGCTCAGTACTACCAGAGCATTGCCAAAAGTGAAGCTCCTGTGGGCCTTGTGGCTTGTAAATGAGACCCTAAGTATCATGCCTACACCATACATTGTAAACCCCCCCACCCTTGCGTGACAGCTGATTGTCTGCACTTTGGGATGCAACACATATTGTTTGACATGGGCACAGTCCTACATGTGGGTGTACGGACCACATTCCATGGCTAGTCCATGGCAACCCTGGGGGTACACAATGCAATGGACTGAGGCGCCAACACATAGTTGGCACATGACACAATCCTCTGAAGGTATTTGTGTCTGTCATATGTGTAATGTGTAGTGCAATTATTGTGTGTGAATTTGAATACAGTGCACAATGTCATGTACCAAGTACATGTATGCTACTACAGACATTGTATGCTACACAAGAATATCAACTGTATAGTTGATGTTATGTGAAGGATGTGCATCCCAAGAAAGCAATGCACTGGTGGCAACATTTGCTGTAAGGGCCTTGTAAATGTTGGACATGTCGTGTGAGTACAAAGTCAGTGAAGACAGTTAGGACATGTGCCAGAAGTACAAGGTCTTACAAATGTACGCAGTTTGGCATGATGTTCTCTAAACCTATAACTGCTCTGTGTGTCACACGTAGCTCACCATAACTCAGGTCATGGTGGGATTAATGACCATGTGAATAGGTCCCGAAGATTAGCAGGAAATGGTAAACAACGCACACTTGCCGTAGATTTACCCACCCATGTGGTGTAATGCCCCACACTCGTATGTCGCAACATTCACAACCCATGTCATTCTCACAGATCTTGACCTATGTGTTTGGCCTGAGGGATGTCCATACAACTTTGTCATATGACATGCCATCACTCAAAACACCATCAGATAGTGGTAATCTGGATAGTGTCTATGATGCAAACAGTTTCACACAGTGAGAAGGCTTTGCTGAGTGCTGTTTGCAACATACTGAACAGATTTTTTGACAGACATACACGCAATGGACAGCATAGTGGGACACATCAAGTATGCACTATGCATGAGGTCATGGCACAGCTCACCAGGTGGTGACCTAAATGGACATGAGTGTCGGGTCATGCTCCTCTGTGTGACATGGGTGAGTGTTTGCCCTCCGATTTCACTTATGATACCTGTCAAATCCATTTTCCATGTATCAGTGTGCCCAGACATCTGTCCTTGTCATATCAGGCACATACTGTTGAGACTACATTTAGCTTTTAGTCTTTGCTCAGATGTGTTTGGTACATGCTAACAGATCTATGAGCAATCCTACATTATGAGTGTGACCTTGCATGGTTACATAACTGTTGTGTTGTTGTGTATAATGAGCATAGTCAATGGTTCAATGGTATTGTGTGAAATTAGCTAGCCTTGATACCTTGGATATGAGCAATATGGAGATGATGGGTGATGTGCAGATGTGTATTAACCTTGCCCTTCAAGATTTCATTGTGATTTGTGCTGGCCAACATGTGACGACTTCAGATGGTGTTTCCATTGCAAGCCTATTGTTCATTTGCCTAATATACATTTGGCTGACATGTCCCATTCATGTTTTAGCTGCTAACATGACCCCATCCCAGAAATGGAAGCTTGAGAAGAGGGCTGAATGCTACTGCCACATCTGTCTGGCGTAGAAGGGCTTCAGGAGGATGGGGTGGCTCTACAAGAGGTAGCTAGCATCAGGCTCCTGGTAGGCATTTTAAGGAGAACCACCGAAGGACCATCCGCCTCCAGCACCCACACAGGAGGGAGGTCTCAGGACGTAGACAGGACATGGTCTACAGTGGCTAGACCATCACCTTCACCTGCAACTGTGAGTGCGCCAACTACTTCCCAGGCTGTTTCTTCCTTTGTTGAGCCACCCTATGTGCAAGAATGTAGTACAGAGCTTGCAGACCAAAAATACCAGATTTCCAGACTGGAACATAAAACTGGGCAAATGAGGAAAATACTGAGGGTGATCAAGGCTGCAGTGATGAGGCATTGAAGAGGACAATGGTCTGGAAAGATGGACACTACATCCCTTCTCCTTGTATGTAGTTTTCAATGTATTTGGGATTTTAGATATGTTTAGATTAGTTAGTATAGTGTAGATTATTGGTAGTACATAGTGGTTCATATTGGGGTGGCTTTTTGGGTTTCTCTGTTTCTTTGGTGTTTCTAGGGGGGTGTTTTAAAAAATATAAAGTTAAAAAAGCAAAAAAAAACAATTGTGTAGGCTATATGTTTAGTTTTTAGATGTTTAGCTGAAGTTCCTGTTGTCCTTGTCTACAGATGTGTTTTAAGGAGAGTGGGAGGTGGATGCTTTTCACGTGGCATTAAGGGCCTCATTACAACCCTGGGGGATGGTGTTAAAGCGGCAGTAAGACCGCCAACAGGCAAGCGGTAAAATATTTGCAATTACCACCGTGGCCGAAACCGCCAACAAAGACAGCCACTTTAGCACTCAGACCTCCAACAGACAGGCGGGAGACAATGTACCACCCACACTATTATGACAGGCCAATCCGCCATCTTTTCCGGGGCGGATTCACCGCAGATAAAAACACGGCGGAAACAGGAATTTCGAAGGGAAAACGCTCACCTCATAACACTCCACGAGGAAAGAGGACACCATGGACCCAGAACTCCAAATTCTACCTGCAATAGTCTTCCTGCTCCTGTACAAGGAGCATGAATGCTGGCGGCAAAGACCACGGTGAGTACTGCACCTACGACACAGGGGAGGAAGGAGGGAAAATACAGGGACACACACACACGCAACCCCCCCACCCTCACCCACTACAACACACACACTAATACATGTTGATACATAACAGTTACGCCCCCCAAGCCCCTCGGAAGAATGCAAAGACAAAAGGAAATGATTGTAACCATTGTAATCTACTAAAATACAGTACTCCAAAATATATATACACTATAAACAAATATATACACAAATAATACAAGTCCAGGTATTGCACCATTTATAGTCCGTGGACCACTGGGCCCAAAATGCATGGGCGAGGCCCACACTCGATACCAGATCAAAACAGAGAGAACACTGCAGGGGCATCAGATAGAAATACAACAGGCACCTCAGGGGGAAGGGAAGGGGGGGCACCTCAGCCGGATGAGTGCACGACGCCAGATCCACGAGGGGGCTCAATGCCCACTGTTCAATCCTGGGGAGTGCAAAGCCACAGTCTCTCAAGTCTCTACAGTGGGTGGTTTGCCCACTGTTTAATCCTGGGGAGTGCAAAGCCACAGTCTCTCAAGTATCTACAGTGGGTGGGTTGCCCACTGTTCAATCCTTTGGAGTGCAAAGCCACAGTCTCTCAAGTCTCTTCAGTGGATGGTTTGCCCACTGTTTAATCCTGGGGAGTGCAAAGCCACAGTCTCTCAAGTGGATAACAGTCTCCACTGGTTCTGGAGGGGGACTGGTGCCCAGAGTGTTTCATCCTGTGAAGGACAGAGGTAATGGATGGATCTCTCCACTGGTTCTGGAGGGGGACTGGTGCCCAGAGTGCATCACTCACCCCGTGACGGACCCAGTTGCATCAGTGCCCCTGCCGCTCATGGGCTAGCGGTGCTTGAGTTGGCAGTGCCCTGTTCAGCGGTGCTTGACTTGGCGGTGCCCTGTTCAGCGGTGCTTGATTTGGGGGTGCCCTGTTCAGCGGTGCTTGAGTTGGTGGTGCCCTGTTCAGCGGTGCTTGATTTGGCGGTGCCCTGTTCAGCGGTGCTTGAGTTGGCGGTGCCCTGTTCCGAGGTGCTTGAGTTGGCGGTACCCTGTTCAGGGGTGCTTGATTTGGCGGTGCCCTGTTAAGCAGTGCTTGAGTTGGCGGTGCCCTGTTCAGCTGTGCTTGATTTGGCGGTGCCCTATTCAGTAGTGCTTGTGCTGGCGGTCTTTCATGGCCCAGCGGGGCTTGTGCTGGCGGTCCTTCATGGCCCAGCGGGGCTTGAGTTGGCAGTGCCCTGTTCAGCGGTGCTTGATTTGCTGGTGTCCTGTTCAGCGGTGCTTGAGTTGGCGGTGCCCTGTTCAGCGGTGCTTGATTTGGCGGTGCCCTGTTCAGCGGTGCTTGTGCTGGTGGTCCTTCATGGCCGAGCGGGGCTTGTGCTGACGGTCATTCATGGCCCAGCGGGGCTTGAGATGGCGGTGCCCTGTTCAGCGGTGCTTGTGCTGGCGGTCCTTCATGGCCCAGCGGGGCTTGTGCTGGCAGTCCTTCATGGCCCAGCGGGGCTTGAGTTGGCAGTGCCCTGTTCAGCGGTGCTTGATTTGGCGGTGCCCTGTTCAGCGGTGCTTGAGTTGGCGGTGCCCTGTTCAGCGGGGCTTGTGCTGGCAGTCCTTCATGGCCCAGCGGGGCTTGTGCTGGCGGTGGCCTCCTGGGCAGCGGGGCTTGTGCTGGTGGGGCCTTCCTGGGCAGCTGGGCTTGTGCTGGCGGGGCCCTCCTGGGCAGCTGGGCTGGGGCTAGCGGGGCCCTCCTGGGCAGCTGGGCTGGGGCTGGCGGGTCTCTCCTGGGCAGCTGGGCTGGGGCTGGCGGGGCCCTCCTGGGCAGCTGGGATGGGGCTGGCGGTGGCCTCCTGGGCAGCTGGGATGGGGCTGGCGGGGGCCTCCTGGGCAGCGGGGATGATGGCGGTCTTCTCCGCTGTGCTGCTCTTACCAGACTTGCCGGGTTTCTTGTGGCCCTTCCCCACCTTGGGAGGTATAACAGCTGACTCCACACTCCCATTCGGACCCCTGGGAGTGGCTTTGGTGGCTGGAGTCTTCCCCCTCTCCCGCCGGGCACTGGCCAACTTCTGATGCTTCACGGGGGGGACTGGCTGTGCTGTGGCTCCGTGCCACACTGGCTGTCCTAGTGGCCGTGCACTCCACATACCTTTGACTACAGGCACCACTGGTCCCGGAGATGTTGTGGCTGAGGTGCTACTTCGGGACCTATGAGATGGACGGGGTGGGGGAGTTGTGATAAAAAGGTCAAGGCTGGACAGGAAAATTCTTTTGGACACACTGGGACGGGTAGCTGGAGGGGGTTTGGGAGTGGAGGAAGAGGTGGTGGTAGTAGGAGGTGTACGTTTGGTGACTTTGGGTGCAGGTGCATGCGCTGGAGGCTGTCGAGAGGTGGATGGCTGTTGGGTGGGTGTGTGCCTGCGTTTCTGTAACTTCTGAGGGGGCGTCACAGACACACTGGGAGAGGACACAGGGGACGTGTGAATGGTAGTGGGGGTGGTGACTGCACGTGAGCGGGGTGTGCTGGTGGGTGTGCTGGTGAGGGACGTAGTGGCTGTAGAGGTAGTGCATGCAGATGTGTGTGTAGACGAGACTGGGAGGGAGGAGGTAGACGACGAGGAGGGGGACACAGTGGAGGCAGTGGATGTTGGTGTGTCTGCATGTGTGTGATGCTTGCGTGAGTGCCTGTGGGATGTGTGGTCCTTATGTTTGCCTGAGCTTCCCTTGTGTGGTGAGGTGTGTGCAGGCTGGTCTGATGGTGTGCTTGGGATAGGCAGAGGTACAGGGGATTGGGTCTGGGTGGAGGAAGTTGGAGGGGGAGGCTAGACACAGGGACAATGGCTGCCATCAGTGCTGAGGCCAGAGTTTGAAAAGCTCACTGAAGGGCAGCCTGACCAGAATGAATGCCCTCCAGGAATGCATTAGTTTGTTACAACTGCCTTTCTACACCCTGGATGGCATTCAAAATGGTAGACTGCCCAACAGTGAGTTACCTGAGGAGGTCAATGGCCTCCTCACTGAGGGCAGCAGAGGTGACTGGGGCAGGGCCTGAGGTGCCTGGGGAGAAGGTGATGCCCACCCTCCTGGGTGAGCGGGCACGGGGCGATGGCTGAAGGGCTGATGGGAGGGCGGCGCTGGTAGGGGGCTGGCGGCTGTACCTGTAGATGCGGGGGGCACAGATTTTGCTGCCAACACAAGGGAGCTCCCATCAGAGGACGAGTCCGTGTCGCTGGTCTCAGCTCCTGTCCCCGCCGTGGAGCTCCCCTCGCCCTCCGTCCCACTGGTGAATTCAGAGTCCGTAGTGTGGCCCTCCATGGCCATGTGGGATGCAGCTCCCTCGTGTTCCGCTGCCACTGCTCCTCCGCCTGATGATGCTAATGCACACAAGAACAGGTAGACCACAAAAAGGGGGGTGAGACAGAATAAAGACATGTTGAGTGCATGGATTACCGCTACCGTTGGCGGACAAGACAGACACAGAAGCCCCCTGCACTACGCCGCGCTCTTGGGCTCTACAGTGCAATTCCTGGGAAATGGCCTACAAGGCTATGGACGACATCTGCACACATAGATGACACAGGGGCATGAATAGCCGTACTTGGCACTCTACAGAGGTGGGGTAGGGGGCCACAGGGCCATGCCTTAAGGAGGGGCCTAGCCTACGGAACTCGCACAGGCCTAGGGAAACCCACAGCCTTCCTCCCCCACCCAGACAACTCCACTCCGCGCAAAATCAGCTGAATGAGAGTGTACTCACCCACTTGTGTCTTCTGTGATGCCCTCAAGCGCCCATCCAACTCCGGGTAGGCCACCGCCAGGATCCTGAACATCAGGGGGGTCATGGTTCGACGGGCACCCCTCCCACGTTGGGAGGCCAACCGCAGCTGAGCCTCCGTCGTCTTCTTGCTCCAGCGGCGAATGTCCTCCCATCTTTTACGGCAGTGGGTGCTCCGTCTGTGGTAGACCCCCAGGTTCCGGACATCCTTAGCGATGGCACGCCAAATATCTTTCTTCTGGTGAGCGCTGACCTACATGAAATGTACAGCGGAAGAAGAGAAGTCATTACCAACTGCACCATCAAAGTGAGTGGCCCCCATCCCTACCCTTGCCATGTGGCACATGCACCCACCGTCTTTCATGCACGCAGCACTCTGCCCCCTTCCTTCTTACACCCAGCCCTCTCCACACAGGCATAACCCATACAACATGCTCCCTGTGTACTTACCTGTTTGACTGGAGGACCGTAGAGTAGCGTGTACTGGGGGAGGACCCCATCAACGAGCTTCTCCAACTCCTCCGATGTGAAGGCAGGGGCCCTTTCCCCTGACGCACGAGCCATTGTCTCTTCCAGACTGAGGTCACAGCAGCACTTGCAGTGTAGGTCCTCTCCTGTCGAAGATCAGGTATTGAGTGATTGAACAGATAGAAAATGGTGGTCACGTCCGCGGTGGTCACGTCCACAGCGGTGCGTACCATCACCACCGGCGTACATCTTCATTGGCTCCTGGGACCCATAGGGTCCAATGTTAACCAAGGCAGCATTGCCCCGCGGTCTCCGACCGCCTACCGCGACGGTGTACAACGCCAGCGCAGTTACCTCACATCCCATTGTCCCACTTTAGAGGTCAGGCAGCCGCCATTTCAGGGGCCCACATGGCCTCATTTTATACTGCGTCACACATACCTAGGCCTAGTCTCAACACACATACAGGCCACCTTTTGTGTATGATTGGTGTTCTGTGTAAACTGTGGGTACATACCTCTGAGTTGTTTGACTCTGTGCTCGCTGTTGTCCTTCATAGGCACCGTCCGCTGGGACATGTGAGGAGATGGCGGCATCCTCCGGTGTACCGACCGTTGGTGGACCTGTCGACAATGGAGGATCGACATTTGATAATCACCTACAGGTTTGACCGTGCCACAATCCAGGAACTGTGTACCCAGTTGGAGCCAGACCTGATGTCAGCAATCTGCCATCCCACAGGAATCCCCCCTCAAGTGCAGGTGCTGTCAGTGCTCCATTTCCTTGCAAGTGGGTCTTTTCAAACAACTGTGGCCATGGCATCAGGGATGTTCCAGGCTATGTTTTCCAAAGTATTGTCCAGAGTGTTGTCGGCCCTTCTGAAACAAATGCAGAGCTACATCGTTTTCCCTCAGGTGGAGGATTTGCCTACAGTGAAAGGTGATTTCTATGGCCTGGGACATATCCCCAACATCATAGGTGCCATTGATTGGACCCATGTGGCTTTGGTCCCCCCCCCACAGGAGTGAACAGGAGTACAGAAACCGGAAGAGTTGTCATTCTATGAATGTACAGATGGTATGTTTGGCAGACCAGTACATCTCCCATGTGAATGCCATGTTCCCTGGCTCAGTGCATGACGCCTACATCCTTCAGAATAGCAGCATCCCTTATGTGATGGGTCAACTCCAGAGGCACCGTGTGTGGCTATAGGTGAGCCCCTGGAAGCAAGACAGTGGGAATGGTTGTCTGGGGTTATCCCTACAGGTTAGTGTGTGTCTAACAGTTGTCCCTCACCATTTGCAGGTGACTCTGAGTACCCCAATCTGTCATGGCTACTGACCCCAGTGAGTAATCCCAGGACCAGGGCAGAGGAACACTACAATGAGGCCCATGGGCGAACTAGGACGGTGATCGAGCGGACCTTCGGCCTCCTGAAGGCCAGGTTTAGGTGCCTGCATATGACAGGTGGATCCCTATTCAACTCACCAAAGAAGGTGTGCCAGATCATCGTGGCCTGCTGTATGCTTCACAACTTGGCTTTGCGACGACAGGTGCCTTTTTTGCAGTAGGATGGTCCAGATGGCGGTGTTGTGGCAGCTGTGGAGCCTGTGGACAGTGATGAGGATGAAGCAGAGGAAGATGACATGCAGAAGAGGAACTCAGTGATCCAGCAATATTTCCAGTGAAACACGGGTGAGAATACATTACTGCCTACTGCATGTGCTTTTACACTACTACCTCTATCCTGTCTGTCATTTTCACCCAGTGTATGGTCACTGAGTTGTCACTTTCCCTTACGGTCTCACAGATGTGGGTCCCAACGTGTGTCATCTGCTTATATTCCTCATGGCCTAGAGCTGTGTGACATAGGTATGTTGACATTACTATTTCAAGAACATTTTGTCACTGTAATTGCAAATACACTATTTCCAAATCACAGACAGACTCCAGATAATTTTATGCTTTGGGTGTGTTTATTTAAATGCAAATTATTGGAAGGGGAAGTTAAATGGTGAGGGATGATGGTGGAGGAGTCTCCATGGAAGAGTCCAGTCTATTAGTCTCACAGGTGCATTGCCCATATGGGCATAGGAAGTGGAGCTGGGGCAGTTTAATAATGGACAGGGTGACAAAGTGGGACAGTGGGATGACAATCAGGGTGGTCTCATTTCTTGGCGGGGTCTTGGCATCGTGCTCTGTCTTGTTCCTGGATCTCAGGGACCGTTTGCGGGGTGGTTCTCCCTTTGCAGGGGGTGGGGTGCTGGTGTGGTGGTCCTGTGGCGGGGAGTCCTGTCCATTCGCGCCGGCAGAGGTGTTGGGCAGTTCATCGTCCATGCTAGTGTCAGGGTCCCTTGGAGTGCCACAGTGTCCCTCCTGGTGTTGAGTACTTCCTTCAGCACCCCTACGATGGTGCCCAGGGTGGAGCTGATGGTTCTGAGTTCCTCCCTGAAGCCCATATACTGTTCCTCCTGCATGCGCTGGGTCTCCTGAAACTTGGCCAATACCGTTGCCATCGTCTCCTGGGAGTGGTGGTATGCTCCCATGATGGAGGAGGGGGCCACGTGGAGAGTGGGTTCCCTTGGCCTGTCCGCCCCCTTTCGCAAGGCAGCCCTCCCAGTTCCCCTGTGTTCCTGGGCCTCCGTCCCCTGGACCGTGTACGCACTGCCACTGCCCCCAGGTCCCTGTTGTTGTTGGGTTGGTGGGTTATCCTGGGTTCCCTGTTGTGGCGGACACACAGCCGATTGACGGTTCCTGGGGACGGAGGTATGGGCCCGCTGGGTGGGTGCTGTGCTGGTGTTTCCAGAGGGGGGAAGGTCTGTGGTGGCCTGTGCCTGTGTGAGGGGAAACGACTGTCCCGAGGCCCCCGATGGGCCGGGCTGGTCATCTAGATCCAGTTGGACAGAGGTGCTGTCATCACTGTGGGCCTCTTCTGTGGGTGGAGTGGACATGTCTGGACCCTCCTGTCTGGTGACGTTGGGTAGGGGTCCTGCAGGGGTGGAAAGGCATGATTGCATCTGTGTGTGGCATAGTGTGCAATGGGTGACCGTGTACCCCAGTGCTGGCATTCCTGTGTGGGACCTTGTGTGATGATGGTTCAGGGGGGTGTATGGCTATGTGCAGTGTGCATGCTTTGGTGATGGGTGTCCATGCTTTGTTGTTGCATGCAGGGCTTGGTGTTGGGATGGCTGGTTTGTGATATTGGTACATTTGTGAGGAGTTGGAGTGATAGGGGTGAGGGTGAGGGTGGGGGTATGTGATAGCATGTAGGTAGGGTGGGGGATGTACTAGTTAAGATTTGACTTACCAGAGTCCATTCCTCCACCTACTCCTGCGAGGCCCTCAGGAGGCAGAATCGCCAAGACCTGCTCCTCCCATGTTGTTAGTTGTGGGTGAGGAGGTGGGGGTCCGCTGCTAGTCCGCTGAAACGCCAGGTGGTGTCTTGAGACCACGGAACGCTCCTTCCCCCGTAGGTCGTTCCACCTTTTCCTGATGTCCTCCCGATTTCTTGGGTGCTGTCCCACTGCGTTGACCCTGTCCACTATTCTTCGCCATAGCTCCATCTTCCTTGCAATTGAGGTGTGCTGCACCTGTGATCCGAATAGCTGTGGCTCTACCCGGACGATTTCCTCCACCATGACCCTGAGCTCCTCCTCCGAGAACCTGGGGTGTCTTTGCATTGCCATGGGGTGGTGTAGGTGATGTGTGGGGTGGTGTGTGTGGTGATAAGTGTGGTGATATGTAGTGGTGTGTTGTGTGAGGTGTGTGGAAATTGTGTGGGTGATGGTGTTATGTGCCTGTGGATGCTGTTGTACTTGCTGGTGGTGTCTCTCTCAGTGCTTCGTTCTCAATTTTTGTCGTAGGGGTTTGTGGGTGATGTGGGTGTGTGTTTTATATTGTATTGGGTGTGTGGGAGTGGTGTGTGTATGTGTCTCAGGTGTGTGTATTTCGAATTGTCCAATGTGGTTGTGTTTTGTAAATGTGTGTGTATTTTGAGCGCGGCGGTGTGTACCGCCAATGGAATACCGCGGTTGAAAGACCGCTGTGTGGATTCATGTGTCATGATAGTGTGGGCGTATTTCTGTTGACGTGATGCTGGAGGTTTTGTTTTCACCAGTTTATCACTGACCTTTGGTGTGGCGGACTTGTGTGGGTGTCTGAATTTTGGCGGGTTCCGAGATGTGGGTCATAATAGCTGTGGCAGAATTCCACAGCCGCGGCGGTGTGTTGGTGGTCTTCTGCACGGCGGTAAGCGGCTTTTGCCACCAATGTTGTAATGACCCCCTAAATGTAGAAGATAAGTTAAGATAAGCTAAGTTAGTTGAAGGTTTAAGTGAAGATAAGATAGTGTAGCTTCGATTAGTATAAGGAATTTTAGGCTGAAAGTAATAGTTTCATTAAATCTTCTTGCTACCTGCTGTATCGTCTCCACCATGATTCCCTTTCTAGGTGGTATCATGTCTGCACAGGTCATGACAGGCATAAGCCTTTGGATCTGCAAGCAGTACTTTGAGACATGTGTGACTATATATTTCCTCTGTGGTTAAGTACCTGTCAGGTTGACAATGGTGTCACATCAGCTATCTCCTAACATCGTTCTGCAATGTATGTGGCAATCTGGATGTGCAAGGATACACAGCCCAAAACATGTATTCATATGCAGTTGCTCTGTGTTGGTAAGTCATGGGACATGCATTGTTGAAATGTTGTTGTAATTGCACTCACCCTAAATCAAGGATTTGTTCCTGACCCACTTATGGCTGCCCATCACAGTCTTGGACATGCATGTACCTGTAGCATGGCATGCTTAGGAGACTCAGGAACTGCTTGTTAGTCAATATAGATAGCAGTCACCTCACTTATGTTTTAGTCAGTGTGTGTGCGTTATGTCTATCACAAACTTTACAACTGTGATTTTGTGTGCAGTAATTCTGTACATTACATTTGATGACAACCTCAACAAATGTACTTAGCCACTGGATAGTCAGACAGAGTTCATGGGGGTGAACATGTGCTGGGACATGTGAAGGAGAAGAGTGCTTCAGTGAGGAGGAGTAGTACATTACCATTAGGGAAGGTTGGCCAGAATGACAGTCCACATATGTCAGAGGTCAACAGTGGGAGAGTGAGGAAACCATGTGCCACAGAGAACGGGTCCTGGGCAGTTTTCCTTGGGAAAGATGTTCCTTCCATATCTTCATCCTCTGATTATTTGGTGCCTGCCATGACAGGGTTGTTTTGGTGTGTCAGAGTCACCAGATCCTCGGGGTCTGCGCACGTTCCCAACATGTCCACCAATGAACAGCTCCAAGACTCTGATAGATAAATCACCGAGGCTAAGAGAGTTCAAGAGGGGAAGAAGGGATTAGGAAGGGAATGGCTGGGAAGGAGACCTGGAGTAAGAAAAAGGTTAGAACACACAATATGAAAATTATGGGGGTCATTCTGACCCTGGCGGTCATCAACCGCCAGGGTCAACGACCACGGAAGCACCGCCAACAGGCTGGCGGTGCTTCCTCTGATATTCTCCGGCGGTTTCCCGTCGGATTTCCCCCGGCTGGGCTGAATCTCCATGGCGGCGCTGCTTGCAGCGCCGCCATGGAGATTCTGTCCCCCTTCCAGCCATCCTGTTCCTGGCAGTAAATCCCGCCAGGAACAGGATGGCGGGAACGGGTGTCGCGGGGCCCCCTAACAGGGCCCCAGCAGGATTTTCACTATCTGCTTTGCAGACAGTGAAAATCGCGACGGGTGCAACTGCACCTGTCGCACCCCTGCAACTCCGCCGGCCCAGCGGGAAAGCCAGAATGGCCTCCGCGGTCATTTGACCGCGGAGCGGCCAAGTGGCGGAATCGGAATGAGGCCCTATATCTCCTGAAATCAATACTAGACTATGATTCTAAGCCTAGTCATTCTGAAAACATGAACAATCTAAGAATTAAGCTTAAAATGACTAAGTTTCAAGATGGTCGGATACCTGTAAGGGAAACAACATGGATTAAATGAAAACTTTCTTATTCAAGTACTTTCCTTTACATGAGAATCAGAAAAACATTCTGACTAAATTTTAAACCAGTCATATAAATACATTTTTGAGAATGAATACTAGGACCATACAATATTGCATCTAGAAACTCTGGCCTTCTGTATACTCTTAAAATGTTTCAACACAAATTGCGAATATTGCAGATTTATATATATATATATATATATATATATATATATATATAGTAAACACTATAAAAGGATTGTGCACCATGAATAACACAATATGGATTCAGGAAACAAATCATATAACTTGTCAACAAGAATATTACAAAATAAATATCTTAGAATAGTGACATACAATAAACAACATGAATTAAACTCGAGGAGAGAATTGTACGTCTTGCCAATTCGAGTGTCACCATGTAAAATGTCAAGAAATGGTAGCACGCAATGAATATCAAACTCAAATCATCATTAATCGAATCGCGTGTCTTGCCGATTCGTAAACCACGATGTTAATGCCAAGAAATAACATCTCACAATGAATAACAAGATCATAGTACAATGAAATGAATCTTGCGTCTTTTCCTGATTCTTAAGCTACCATGTAAATGTCAAGAAATGGTAGCGCACAATGAACAACAAAGTTAAATCCTCATTAAACGAATCGCACGTCTTGCCGATTTGTAAGACATTATGTAAATACCAAGAAATGGTAGCGCACAATGAATAACGAAGTTAAACCTTTATGAAACAAATTGCGCGTCTTGACGATTTGTAAACCACCATATAAATGTCAAGAATGGTAGCGCACAAGTAATTTGTTAATCATTACAGAATTAAACCAAGAATATGAAAAATCTCAATAACGGTGTCGGAACAGTCCAACCACTGTCTTACCGCCTGGAACAATGATCACCAATGAAGGATGAAGGACAGAAGTCCGGAAGATCCAATAGGCCGCCGGGACAGGAGCTCAGGAAGAAGCTGCTGCTCTGCACCGGGACCTCTGAAAAGTGAGCATTGGGAGTTGGGCTGGCTCTCTTTTATAGAGTCTTGGCCCAGCCCACAACCACGCCCAGGCATGTTGCAGGGAAAGTCTCTGGAAGGCCCTGGAAAGGGGCCACACCCTAACACACTCTGAAAACCTGCAGCAATACATTGCAAAGGAACAGTATTTGTAAGCATATTAAAAATACGTTTTCAGGATTGAAATCTGCAATGCAAAAGGTTAAACCACAACATATCAGCACAATGCATAAATTACGTTGTTTTGAGAGTGCTTGGTTTTTGCAGTCTAGTCGCCAATAGAGCGTGTACTGCTCTGGTGTTGACAGTACTCCCCTCTCCCAGACGCACTCTAGGGCCTGGTTTGACTGGAGTAAATCGATGAAAGCGTCTCACAAGTACTGGAGCATGAACATCAGATGCAGAAACCCATGAGTTACTTTCAGGACCATAACCTTTCCTTGAGATTAAGTACCATAGATGACACCCTCTCAGTTTAGAATCCAACACTTTCTTGACTTTGTATTCTTCTTCCCCTTTTACTAGAACAGGAGCTGGATGACGGTGGACCTTTTGGACTGCCTTTTTCAAGAGTTAAGTGTGGAACACTGGATGAATCCGTAAGGATCTGGGCAATTGTAGTTTATAGGTCACCGGATTGATTTGCTGAAGGACAGTATAAGGACCTATGAATCTGGGGTCAAACATGTGCTTCTTCTTGATGTCTATATGTTTTGTGGAAAGCCACACTTTGTCACCTGGTTGATATTGCGGTCCCTCACAATGTTTCTTGTCATAATGTCTTTTGTTTTTTTGTTTGGCTTTTTCTAAATGCTTTTGAATCAGTTTCTGGGTTTGATGCAAATGCTGAATGATTTCTGACACAGCTGGAGTAAGAGAACTTTCTTGAGGAATTGTGATGGGCAAGGTGTCAGAATGATAGCCAAATAAACCAAAAAAGGGTGTAACGCCAATAGAAATGTGGAATGAGTTATTGTAGGCTAACTCAGCTAACCAGAGCATAGATGTCCAAGAATGAAGTGCTTTTTCATCGTAGCCACGTATGTATTGTTTCAAAGTCTGATTTAGTCTCTCCGTTTGACCATCTGTTTGAGGATGGTGACTAGTAGATAGTGTAGATGTCACTTGAAGTGTTTTACACCATGTCTTCCAGAAATTGGAGGCAAATTGTGACCCCCGATCGGAGAGGATAACCTTTGGCAGTCCATGATAACCAACCACTCTGTTCAGTAAAATAGTTGCCAATTCACTAGAAGTGGGCAATTTTTTACAGGCAATGAAATGTCCATATTTCGTGAGACTATCTACTACCACCAGAATTACTGAATGCTGTTGAACCACTGGCAGACCGGTAATAAATGCTAAAGAAATGTGCTCCCATGGACGACTTGTGGTTGGAAGTGGATGTAACAACCCTTTTGGTTTTGAATGACTTGTTTTAATGCGAGCACAAACTTTGCAGTTGTTTACCATTGCTTTTACATCTTTTGTTAGGGTAGGCCACCAAAATTAGCATTGGATTAGTTCAAGAGTTGTAGGAGTACCTGGGTGACCTGCCGTAGGTATAACATGCAACCAATGAAACACTATCTTGCGAAGTTTGGTAGTGGGTACGAACAAACGAACGTCATGAAAGGGTAATCCTTGCTTGATTGACCTTTTGGGATCTGCTTGGGCCCATGTTTGCCTTTTTTCAACAGTGAAAGAGTTGCGAATTTCTTCAAAGAAATCTTCAGTTTATATGATACATAGAACCTTGTCAGGAGCAATGATAGCTCTGGAGGCTTGAAATGCAGGCAACGTGGTAGACTCTTGAAGGGACAAGGCGTCAGCCTTGCGATTATCTTTACCAGGCTGGAAGGTTACTACAAAATCAAATTCAGCAAAAAACAGCATCCAGCATAATTGCCGAGGGGTCAAAAGTCTGGTGGAACTCATGAATTGAAGATTACTATGATCAGTTTATACTGTGACAGTGTATTTGCCACCCAACTAATTATGTCTCCATTCTTTAAAGGCGTCACACATCGCCAGAAGCTCTTTTTCAACAATCACATAGTTCTGTTTGGCTTTGTTCAACTTCCGAGACATATAAGCTACAGGATGAAGTTGACCAGTGTCTTTATTTCGTTGTGATAAGACGGCTCCTATTGCTACATCTGAAGCATCAGCTTCCACTATGAAAGGTCGATTCGCATCAGGATAAGTCAAGACTGGGGCAGTGGAGAAAGCTTCCTTCAAAGTCAAGAAGGCTTGATCAGCTTCTGGGGACCATACAAACTTTTCTTTCTTTCTTAGTAGAGTAGTGATTGGAGCCACTGTCTGGGAGAAATGATTTATCAACCTCCGTTAAAAATGAGCAAACCCCAGGAAACATTGTACATCATGAACAGTCTTTGGGGTGGGCCAATCAGATTCGGCTTTTACTTTTTTTTCTGCCATTACCATACCTTGAGGGGTAAGAATAACCCCTAAAAACTCAACTGTGGTAACATGAAACTCACACTTGGTTAGTTTGCAATATAAATGGTGTTTTCGAAGGGCTGCAAGAATTTTCTTGATATGTTGGACATGTTCATTTTCATTGTCTGAGTAGATCAAAATGTCATCGATGTAGACTATGGCAAATATGTTGAGGTACTCTCTAAGAACGTCATTCAAGAAAAATTGAAATGCTGTTAGAGCATTACACAGACCAAAAGGCATGATGGTGTATTCAAAAAGGCCATATCTTGTCTTGAACGCTGTTGTCCATTCGTCACCCTCTCTCATTCTGACCAAATGATAAGCACCTCGAAGGTCAAGCTTTGTGTAGATTTTTGCTCTCTTTACTTGTTCCAATAAGACCAGAATTAGGGGTAAAGGATATTTATTCTTGATGGTGACTTTGTTCAAACCCCTATAGTCGATGCAAGTTCGAAGTTCTCCATTGGCTTTTGGAACAAAAAACAAAGGCGAAGCTGCAGGAGACTTAGAGGGGCGAATGAAGCCATTCTCCAAAAATTGATCTAGGTATTTTCGTAAATGTTGATTTTCATGTTCTGACAGGGCATATACACGACAGTTGGGAAGTATCGCACCTGGGGCTAGATCAATTTGACAGTCATAAGATCTATGAGGAGGTAGAGTCTCTGCTCCTTTCTCATCAAATACATCTTTGTAAGATGAATACTGTTTAGGCAGTTGAATTTCTTTCTCCGCGTCAGTAGCTATGTAAGAGTTGCAAACTTTTGGTACTTGAATCTTTCGGAGACATTGTTCCTTACATAGCACAGATGAGAACACGATTTTTCGTTCTGCCCAATTGATCTCTGGATTGTGATGAGTTAACCATGGCCCGCCAAGGATAATCCCATATTGGGGAGCATGGATCACATCAAGGATGATTTTCTCTTTATGTTTCTTTCTTTGATTCTTATCTTCACAAATCATCGACAAGGGGATAGTCTGAAGAGCTACCGGACCTCCAGTCAAGAGTTTTCCATCGACTGCCAGGATGATTTCTTGGGTCTTCTTTTCAATACATGGGATTCCCCATGCACAAACCAATTGGACATCAACAAAGTTCCCAGTAGCCCCAGAATCAAATAGAGCTTTTTTTAAATAGATTTTTTTCTTGAACTGAATTCTTATTTCCAGTTTAAGATGTCTAGATTGTGAAGGGTCCACAGTGACACCCAAGAGCAACCCTTCTCTGCTTCTCGGGTGTTTTAGTTTTCCAACTCGACTGGTGCATTGGCTGCAACCTTCTGAACTGGACCTTGCTTGTTCTTTGGTTTGATTGGACAATCTTTGGCAAAATGACCCTTTTGCCCACAATAAAGACATTGTCCATTGTTTCTGCGTAAGTCCTTTTCATCTTTGGTCAAAGGTCTTCTGATGGTTCCAATTTCCATTGGTTCCAGCGTTCTTTCTTTCGGAGTTCTTGAGTCTCTGTTATCATGACCGTGCCATGAATATTTTTCAATCTTTTTGCACGTTCCTTTACGTTCTGCTAAACGATGATCAAGTCTCAAGACAAGGTTTATTAATACTTGACAGTCTGTAGGTTGTGGGTCGATTTGCGCTAAGATATCTTTTAGTTCCTCTTTGAGTCCCTTGTAAAACAAGACCGCTTGTTTTTCTTCAGGCCAGGATGTCTCGGCAACCAGCCGGTTGAAGTTGGCTAAATACGACACTAGGTCTTGATTCCCTTGGCGTAACTCTAATAATTCACGATCTGCTGACTGTGTTACATTTCTACGATCAAAAACTCTCTGAAACTCACGAACAAAATGTCTCCAGTTGTACAACAAGGAACTATTTTTACGCACAAGAGGAATTGCCCAAGTAGTTGCATCCCCAGCCAAATATGATAACAAGAAAGCTACTTTGGACTGGGCATCGGGGAAAGTATGTGGTCTGCAGGTGAAGTGTAGTCCCACTTGAACCAGGAAAGATTGCGCTTTCAAAGGATCACCTGAGAAATGTTCTGGGGGAGCTAAAGGAATTGCGGAAGGAACATTTAGGGAAATGTTTGTCGGATTACTTCCAGAAGTCTGAGAAGAAGTACCTGGCCAAGACACACCTGTGGGACTTTGTTCCTTCTTCTCTACCTTATCTTGCAACTGACTCAGTCTTTCAGCTAAGCTAGTTGTCAATTCTTTGGATGATACCACCTCTGCCTGCAGCTGGGTGATAGCCTTGACTAACTCGTCCAGCGTGGCCATGCTGAGAACATACACAAACCAGGAGGATAATAATTTGTGGGCTCACTATTCTGTCAGAGTCACCAGATCCTAGGGGTCTGCGCACGTTCCCAACACGTCCACCACTGAACAGCTCTAAGACTCTGATAGATAAATCACAGAGGCTAAGAGAGTTCAAGAGAGGAAGAAGGGATTAGGAAGGGAACGGCTGGGAAGGAGACCTGTAGTAAGAAAAAAGGTTCGAACACACAATATGAAAATTATATCTCCTGAATTCAATACTAGACAATTATTCTAAGCCTAGTTATTCTGAAAACATGAACAATCTACGAATTAAGCTTAAAATGACTAAGTTTCAAGATGGTCGGATACCTGTAAGGGAATCAAGATGGATTAAATGAAAACTTTCTCATTCAAGTACCTTCCTTTACATGAGAATCAGAAAAACATTCTGACTAAATTTTAAACCAGTCATATAAATCCTTTTTTGAGAATGAATACTAGGACCTTACAGTACTGCATCTAGAAACTCTGGCCTTGTGTATACTCTTAAAATGTTTAGACACAAATTGCGAATATTGCAGATTTATATATATATATATATAGTAAACACCATAAAAGGATTGTGCACCATGAATAACACAATATGGATTCAGGAAACAAATCATATAACTTGTCAACTCGAATATTACATAATGAATATCTTAGAATAGTGGCATACAATAAACAACATGAATTAAACTCAAGGAGAGAATCGTGCGTCTTGCCAATTCGAGTGTCACCATGTAAAATGTCAAGAAATGGTAGCACGCAATGAATATCAAAATCAAATCATCATTAAACGAATCGCGTGTCTTGCCGATTCGTAAACCACGATGTTAATGGCAAGAAATAACAGCTCACAATGAATAACAAGATCAAAGTACAATGAAACAAATCATGTGTCTTTTGCCGATTCTTAAGCTACCATGTAAATGTCAAGAAATGGTAGCGCGCAATGAACAACAAAGTTAAATCCTCATGAAACGAATCGCCCATCTTGCCGATTCGTAAGACATCATGTAAATACCAAGAAATACAAGAAATGGTAGCGCGCACTGAATAACAAAGTGAAACCTTTATGAAACAAATTGTGCGTCTTGCCGATTTGTAAACCACCTTATAAATGTCAAGAATGGTAGCACTCAAGTAATTTGTTAATCATTACAGAATTAAACCAAGAATATGAAAATTCTCGATAACGGTGTCGGAACAGTCCAACCACCGTCTTACCGCCCGGAACAATGATCACCAATGACTGATGAAGGGCAGAAGCCTGGAAGATCCAATAGGCCGCCGGGACAGGAGCTCAGGAAGAATCTGCTGCTCTGCGCCGGGACGTCTGAAGAGTGAGCACTGGGAGTTGGGCTGGATCTCTTTTATAGAGTCTTGGCCCAGCCCACAACCACGCCCAGGCATGTTGCAGGGAAAGTCTCTGGAAAGCCCTGGAAAGGGGCCACACCCTAACACACTCTGAAAACCTGCAGCAATACATTGCAAAGGAACAGTATTTGTAAGCATATTAAAAATAAGTTTTCAGGATTGAACTCTGCAATGCAAAAGGTTAAACCTCAACATATCAGCACAATGCATAAATTATGTTGTTTTGAGAGTGCTTGGTTTTTGCATTCTAGTCGCCAATAGAGCGTGTACTGCTCTGGTGTTGACAAGGTGCTGCAGCAGAGGGATGCCCACACACATCAGGGTCCTACGATGTCGATGTTTTGTCCCTGGCAGCTCCCATCAATAGAAACACATGAGTCAGCATAGCAGCAGGGAGGACCAGCAGGGTGTGCAACATGGCAGCAACATCACGTTGGCAGGCACTCAAGTTGGCAAAGTGGAAGCCCTGCTTCCACTCCATGGACTCCAAGAACTGTTGCATTGCCCCCAGCCTGTTCTCAATCTTGCTGGTGCCACTTTGGAACAGCATTTGCTCTTGCCTCCACCTCATAACACCAGCGATGTCGGCCAGGGACTGCTGTAACCCACAAAGTGAAGAGTGGGTACCTCCTATGGATGCTGTGTTGTCCTTATTCAGACTGAGGCACCTCTGGACCACCTCTAGGGTACCCGCCACAGTCTCCATCCCCACCCACACTGTATCTGCCAGCTCCCACTGGACTCTTAATGCAGTTTGTTGGAACGTGACTATGGGCCTTTGGAATCCAGGGCTGTGGTTGAGCTGGCAGGTGGTGTCTGTTGCCTGTTGGGTAGATCATCTGGAGACCATGCAATGCTGCTTGTCCTCCCTGTGACCAGAGATGGTGCCTGTATGGCACGAGGACATCTTGGAGGATCTCATCATTGATGCTTTGCAGCTATTCATCCACTTCATTGGAGAGGTCCAGGACAAGCAGCTGGCCAGGAGGTATGTTGTCATCCTCTGCAATGTAATGGAGGTAATTCAATGTTGATCTATGCTAGATGTTAACCTGAATGATCATCTTTACAATCAAGACCCTAGCACCATACTGCACAACTGGAGTCTCAGTGACTTTGATGCTCCAGTGGCACAGTGTACAGGCCACTACTTTACCAGGCCACACCATGCCAACTTGTGTTATTTGTGATGGCACTGTAAATGTGTACCACTTTCACACCTTGCACTACATAATAGTTAAGTCCCATGGGTGTTGGTGTGGGTGTTCACCCACAACACCCATGGATTCCCTAAAGAATGTTACACATTTACAGATTTAGATATCTGGACATGTATCAGATTCCTAAACCACATCAGGGGTGGCACTGAAGTGATGCAACAGTGAAATCTGACATATTAGCCCCCATATTTCCTGTTTCAATGTGTGCTGCATTCTGCTGCACACATTGAAAGCGGAAGAGGATGAACACGATTGTTCAAGTTCAGGAAGGTGTCCCTTTCAGCACATGGGCAATCATTCCCGCAATACAGTCACACCTACACTTTGGTGCAAATGTTCCTGTGTTGGTACTAGGAAACAGTGAGTACACCATTGCCTTTTGGTACGTGCAACACATGCCTGCACTTTCTACATGACACAGTAGAGCACAGAAGCTGAGTGTGTGGGCTGCACTGTGCCATTTCCTTTCACATGAGGCACTAAGAACCTCAATAATGTGGCCACTGGTGCAGGGCGGCACAGCAAGTACCTTGCTGTGCGGCCTTATGCCACTAGGAAAGGGCAGATATGCACCATATGTACAAGATAGGGTGCATTTCTGTCATCTCTACCTGCAGTGGTACACAAAATGCTTGCTAGTGCCAACGTAGACATCCTTGAACCAGTGCGCAATGATATCTGCAATGTGGGGATGATATTTTAGGTGCATGAAGGGAGACCTTCCTGGATTGGAACTACCCTAATGGGTGATATTGTCTTTCTATGTGTGTTGCATTTGGCAGCACACATAGGGGGTCATTCTAACTTTGGCGGGCGGCGGAGGCCGCCCGCCAAAGTAACCCCGTCGAAAGACCGCACCGCGGTCAAAAGACCGCAGGGGTCATTTCGACTTTCCCGCTGGGCCGGCGGGCGACCACCAAAAGGGCACCCGCCGGCCCAGCGGGAAAGACCCTGCAACAATGAAGCCGGCTCCGAATGGAGTTGCAGGGGTGCGATGGGTGCAGTAGCACCCGTCGCGATTTTCACTGTCTGCAAAGCAGACAGTGAAAATCTTAATGGAGCCCTGTTAGGGGGCCCCTGCACTACCCATGCCAGTGGCATGGGCAGTGCAGGGGCCCCTAGGGGCCCCACGACACCCGTTCCCGCCATCCTGGAAGGGGGTCGGAATCCCCATGGAGGATTCTCCGGGCCAGGGGAAATCCGGTGGGAAACCGCTGGATCCCCTTTTCTGACCGCAGCTTTACCGTCGCGGTCAGAATGGCCCTGGAAGCACCGCCAGCCTGTTGGCGGTGCTTCCGTTGCCCTCCACCCTGGCGGTCATAGACCGCCAGGGTTGGAATGAGGGCCATAGTAATGGTACCACAAGAGGAGTGTTGAAGATATTTCTCCCCATAGTGTCATGCTTATGCCACACCTGAGGTGGAGTAGGAATGTGACACACTCCTTGCTTTGTAAATCTTTGTATTCATCAAGTCTCTTTGGGTTTCCTTGGGTGGTCCATGGGTGCATCCCAAGCAACACCCATGGAATGCCCCTTTCACACAGTGTTATGCGTGGAAGGTGTCCATATTTCCAAGGCCATGATAAGGCATGCAAGGTGGCTTTATGTGTCCTTGTAAGTTTGGTCTGGCATACTGCATCACCAAAGTGTCAATGTGAATAACGCTCCTATGACAGTGTGGCGGTAGTGCCCTGTACATAGGCCCAAAGTGGGGTACATCTGAAATGATGTTGCAGTTCACACAATGTGGTAAGTGAGGAGCTGGTTCTAGCCTGGGATGTGCTACTTGTGGTAGGCCAGTGTAGATTGAAGTACTTTTTCAAAGCCCCTTTCACCACCAGTGCCTCCCTTTTAAATGTGAGGAAGTGAGGTACCATCAGCGCAAGGGACTTGTAGGTGAGCCCTAACCTCTGTTTGTTGTTTAACCATAAGCATGCTAGCATACTGCACTCTAGCCTGCAGACAGTACATTTTGGCACAGGGAAGTGCCTGTCTCCCCCTTTTGATATTACAGGGCTTATTTCCAAGCCCCTTATGCCACCGGTGCCTCCATTTTAAAATGTGAAGTTAGGCACCAGTCTCACTTTGTTGGTGAGCCCCTACATCTGTTTGCTATACAACCATAATAATGCCAGCATACTACATTGTAGCCTGCAAAAAGTACATTGTGGTGCCAGGATATGGCTGCTTCCCCTTGTTGACATAACATATTTCCCACATTGCCTCCCAGTGGAGGTTACACTGCGGTTGCTGTGGTTCATCATATGCTGCACTGTCCTGTCCTTGGACTCCTGTGATTGACTCCTCAGGGATGACAGCTGCCATCATCTCCTCCAGGACATCAAGCTCCTTCTGGGGTGCTGAACTTCCACCTCGGATCGGCTGTGCTGCCTTGCTGTTGCTGGCCCATTTCTCCTTTCTTCTACACTTGCAGTCCTACCAGCGCTTCTTACAGTCAACAACTGTTCTCTTGACCTCTGCCACACTGTTGACTTTGTCAACTATGGACTGCCATATTGCCTCCTTTTTCCCTAATGGCAATTTGGAGGTGACAAGTAGCTGGTGTCAATGCTGCATCACCTTCCTGATCAAAATTATGTTCACCTCACTGAACCTGCACTTCTTTTTCCTCGTCTGCCTGGACATCCTGGCTAGTACCTGGGTTGCTGGGGTTGTCCTGGGGCACTATTTGGTCCTGGGGTCTCCATGTATGGGTCTCCTGTGAAGTTTTCTGTCTCTCCTGTGTTTTTATTTTTTTATAGAACGCCATCTCACTGCAGATTGCTTGATGCTTTTGGTGCTAAAGTGATGATAGGCTGATTAGTGTTAAAACATGTGCCACTAATCAGGCTAACATCCTTTTTGCAACACTAGTGTCATTTAGCTTTACAACGTGGCACAAATGTTAGAATCATTTTCTTGATGCTAACTGAATTTTAACGGCAAGGTGCGACGTTTTGTAAATGTGATGCACATATGACATTAAGATCTGACGTTCGATGGTGTTCACAATGTTGACGCACAACAGCGCTAGCGTAGTTGTGCATCATTTCCTGATTTCTTGTAAATGAGGCCCTATATGCCTTATAACCTGTCTCCAATCCAGGTCTGTGTGTGTGACAGCTCCCCTTATGCATTCCATCCAGACAGCCATAAACACAAGACACTCAACTGCATCTCCATTTATCTGCATACTGATGGGTCTCCCTAGGCAGGAATGGTGGAAGGGCTCTCCCTGGTCAGGAAGGGTGGAGGGGCTCTCACTTAGGCTTGAAATGCTAGTGGCCTGACCCTACACAATGGACTGATAACCCCCCCCCCCCCACAGATCTCCTGGGAGAGAGGACTGGACTGAAAGGGAATGAGTGCACTTCAAAACCAATCTTTGAAGTCTTCCCCACTTCAAAATCACATTTGGTTATAAGCAATGGGTGTACTACTCCCCAAAATTAGACACTTTTGAACCTGGCACTGAAACTCTGTCAGAAGAACTGCTGTGCTGCTCAAAGGACTCAACTGGATTGCTTTTCTGGGATGGACTACATGTTGCCCGGCTGCCTGCTGCTCTCTGACCCTGCTGGAAGGTCTTTACCTTCATTGCCTTCCTGCAGTCTTAGGGGCTTCAAAGACTGTGGTGTGGGACTCTGCTCTCTGTGGGTTCCAATCTTGTCTGAGGTGCCCCTCCAAGCTCCAAGACAAATCTTCAAGGGCTTGGACTGAGCTTGCCGTCTGTTCTGAAGTCTCAGGGCCATCAAAGACTTCCTCTGCCAGCACCAAGGCTGTCATATGAGACTCCTGCCCTGCCAAGTGGTACCTAATCCAGTTCCTGGGCCATTGAAAGGAGAAGATGGTGGAAAATGAAGAAGGTCCAAGGAAACTGACTTCAGACGACAATGGACTGACGCCGCTGCCGAATCCCATGACACCACCTGCAACCAAAGTCATGGTCCTCGCTGGAGTCTGACGACCCTGCAGGCCCAATGCCACTGTAGCCTTGCTAAAGTTCGTGACTCCGTGGAAGTTGCCACACCACATCGTGACCTACGGGTACCAACTCTGCCGGAAGTGCGTGGTCCAACTCTTCACAACAATGGTACCTCACCTCCACCGCTTCACAGCAAGGACCCGACACCTCTTTGTGTCACCTCCACTCCTTCACTCTGCAGCACCGGAACCAAAGCCGCCTTGGATCCAGCAACACTGCGATCATGACTCCGTGCACTGGTTTGTTTCCCCATTTTCACAAGGTACTATACGTAGGGGTCCATTTGAATCCGTGACCAGCACCATTGGTGTCGGATTGGTGAGAGCGACTCTGTCACAATGCTGTGATATCACCAATTCAATGCATTTGTGTTTCTAAGTGCGATATTGAAGTTTAATGTATAAAATGTCATGTGTGTTGGATTTTTGTGGTTTTGGTCTTGTTTTGTTCAGATAAATATTAGCTATTGTTCTAAACTGTGGTGAGTCAGTTTATAGTGCTTTCACTGTGTTCATGTGTGTGTTAGTGCAAATACATTACACATTGTCTCTCGGTTAAACCTTTCTGCTTGTGCCAAACTACCAAGGGGGTAAGCAGGAGTTAACAGGGTGTGCTTCTCCTTTACCTTGACCAGAATGAGGGTCCTTGCTTGGACGGGGGTAACCTGACTGCCAACCAAAGACCCTATTTCTAGTAGTTACCTGTTGATGATACGATGGCTACCTGATGACGATCGATTCTCTGCCTGCGCGACTCACCATCGACGCTCTGCACAGGCCGAAGAAGATGCATTGCATTCACTTCAACAGAGCCAGCCGACGACACAGTGACTTGACTGTGTGGAAAATACTGATGCATCGTTCCCTCAGAGTCAAGGCATCACTCCACCAAAGGTACTGTTTCAATGGACTCTGTATGGATTATATGCCTAGCCTACCCTCCATCATGGTGAGCCTGGATTTTGGATTTGCACTGGTCTCTCGTGATCTCAAGTAACCTTTTGACTGCTAGTGACTTTTAAGCACTGTTTTCACATTTAATTTTAAACATTCATATCTCAACTCTCACAGGGTTTAGTTTTGTCATTTTGGTCTTGTTTAACTCAAATAAATATTCTCCACCTTCTGAGTTGGTGTGGAATATGTTTGTGGTGTTTTTACTATGTTATTATATGAGTTATTGCACAAATACTTTTCACATTGCCTTCCAAGCTAAGCATGCCTGCTCTGTGCCAAGATACCAGAGGGTGAGCACAGGACAATTTGGATTGTGTTGTGTCTTACCCTGACTAGGATTGTGGTTCCTACTTGTACAGGGTGCATACCTCCGTCAACTAGAAACACAATTTCTAACAGTATGTAAGTGATTGTGTGGATGTGTAAGAGGTTGTGTGAGTCTGTGAGTGGGTATGTGAGTTGTTGTGTTACTGACTGTGTTTGTCTGTAAGTGGGTATATAAGTGGCTGTATAGGTGTGCAAGTGGGTATGTGAGTGGTTGTGTGAATTTCTAAGTGAGTGTGTGTGTCATAGTGTTTATGTGGGTCTGTACATGGGTGTGTGAGTGGTTCTCTGTGGTCTGTAAGTGGGTATGTGTAAGTGTCTGAGCGTGTTTGAGCATTTTTGGGGGTGTCTGAAAGAATGTAGGAAAAGTTGTGTACATGTGTGAGTGACTGTGTGAGTGGTTCTGTGAGTGTGTTACTGCCTGTGTGGGTGTGTGAGTGGTTTTCTAGGTCTCTGAGTGGATTCAGTGGTGACTGTATGGTATGTGAGTGGGTGTGGAAATAAGTGAGTGGATGTGCGACTGGATGTGTAGATCTATGAAGGTGTGTGTGAGTGGTTCTCTGGGACTCTGAGTTGATGTATCAAGCCTGCACAGTTGTGTGAGGTGGTGTGTGAATAGCTGCATGGGTGTTTGAGAAGGTGTACCAGTGATTTTCTGGGTCTCTGAGTGAGTGTGTGAGTGTTGTGTGGGTTTTTTAATTGTGTGTGTGAGTACGTGGTGGGTGGGTGTAAAAGTGGGTATATAAGTGGATGTATGTGTGTCTGAATGCTCTCTCAGTGGCTGTATTGGTGTGTGAGTGAGTGTATCAGTGATTGTGTTGTATGAGTATGTGAATGGATGTGCATGTAACTATATGGATCTGTAAATAGGTGTGTAAGCTACTGTATTGATGTTTACATGGCTGTATGAGTGTCTCAGTGAGTGTGTGAGAGACCGTATACATGTGTGACTGAGTGGATGCATATGGGTGTGAGTGAGTGTCTGAATGGGTCTGTGAGTGGGTGTATGTTTTTTTTTAATTTTATTTGGTCTGGATCTGCAGATCCATTGAAAGTTCACATGGGTAGCTGCACTGAGGGCGGTGGGGGATCAGCGGATCCTCATGCACCCCAAAATAATTTTTTGGGACAATTCCTTGCCCAGGAGGGTCCCTCACAGACCCCTTTGTCAATCCCAGTGGGTCAGGAGACTTCTATCCTGACCTCTTATATCCTATTTATAGTTTATTCCATTCCCCCGGGAACCATGTCCCAATTCATAAAAACGTTGACTGCAAATTTCCTTTTAGGTTGCGGCCAGCCGATCAAGGCATTGCTGTTGCGGTATGGATCTGTGGGACCACTGCGGTGGATCCGCATTGCTAAATATACATACATCTTTTTTCTTCAATAACTCCAAATCTGTTGAACAGATTTAGGGCCAGATGTAGCAAACGTTTAGCGAGTCGCAAACGGCAAAATTTGCCGTTTGCGACTCGCTAAACGCGTATCCCAATGCAGAAATGCATTTTGCCAGTCGTTACCGACTCGCAAAATGCATTTCAGACTCGCAAATAGGAAGGGGTGTTCCCTTCCTATTTGCGAGTCGCATTGGGATGCAATACCATTTGCGACCGCATATGCGGTCGCAAATGGCATCGCAGTTACCATCCACTTCAAGTGGATGGTAACCCAATCGCAAATTGGAAGGGGTCCCCATGGGACCCCTTCCAGTTTGTGACTGGACCCCAAAATATTATTTCAGGGCAGGGAGTGGTCCAAGGCACCACTCACTGCCCTGAAAAAAAAACGAAACTAAAGGTTTCGGTTTTTTTTGAAGTGCAGCTCGTTTTCCTGTTAGGAAAACGGGCTACACTTCAAAAAAAAAAAAAACGGCTTTATTGAAAAGCAGGTCGCAAACATGGAGGTCTGCTGACGTCAGCAGGCCTCCATGTTTGCGAGTGCCTATACTCGCAATGGGGCCGCAATTTGCGACCCACCTCATGAATATTCATGAGGTGGGTCATTGCAACCCCATTGCGAGTCGCAGTCGGTGTCTGAGACACCGTACTGCATAGCAATTTGCGACTTGCAAATTGCGAGTCGCAGGGACTCGCAATTTGCAAGTCGCAAATTGCTGACTTGCTACATCTGGCCCTTACTCCAAAGTACAAAAAGTGAATGTCTGGACCAAGTTCTAGCTTTCTTTCAAATTTGGTGTACCGCAGTCAAGCAGTTCGGGGTCTAGTCGTGTCTAAAATCGCTATGGGAAATTACATTGGGAAAACTCATTATGGGGCCCCACCTTATCATTGGCTCCCACTTCAGGAATCACTGCCAACATTTCCAGACTGCAGCTGAAGTGAATGACAAACTAGTTTGGAAAATTAAAAATAGTTTGAGCAAATTCATCAAATGGTGCCAAAGTTATTACCAAAACATATTTTCTTTTTTTAAACTAAGTCCTAACTATAACTACCTACTGCCGACTATATATATATATATATATATATATATATAAAACAAGTGATTTGAAGCACCCAGGAGTGCAGCGTCATAATTTTTTGGATGAAAATGTTTGAGGTTTGAGCACAGGGTCATATTCCCAAATCTATTGCACTAATGATGATTTGTTTACTTTACAGAAACTAAATGTGAATCCTACAATCAGTTGCTGTGCCAGTGTCTGCTGTAATGCAGTTAGGTGTCATACTCTGTGCCCCACTGAAATGGTGGATGCCTGACCTGTGAGGTGGACCAGGAAGGACCAGGTGGACTCTACTGAGGAGGAGGAGTCTGAGGGGGCCCTTAGCATCACAGAGAGCCAATTGAAACACCAGCAGCACCCACAGGAGTCCCACAGGACAGGGACACTAAAGTTGAAGAATGAACCCATGCAACACTTCAAAAGGGGTCCCAAGATGCCAGAGAACCACGCAGGGAGCTGTGCATCGCAGGATGGAGCGCTGGGGCTGTACCTTCAAGATGCCTGAAGATCCCTTGGAAAAGATGCCACCAAGCCCTGGCAGCTGCAAATGTTTTGGTGCACGGAGGTACTGTCCTGCTTGGGCATGCAAGGACTTACCCTCACCTAAGTTGGACAGCTGGAAGAGAGGACCATCAGGACCACTTCAGTCCACCACCCGTGTTGCATGATCCACACAGCCCAGCAGGAGAGAGGATCCATGCAGCCAGTCTTCATTGCAGTTGGTGCCTGCAAATGCATGGGAGAGACTCCTTCACTCTAAGGGAGATTCCTTCTTCTTTATTGTGCAGGCTGAAGACGGGCTGTCCTCAGAGGACGCACAACCTGGGAAATGTTGCAGTTGCGAGAAGGAGCCATGGATACAATGCTGCAGGCAGTGTCTTGCTTTCTTCTTGCAGCTTGTTGGGTCCTGGAGCATCCAGATGCAGTTTCTTCAGTCAGAAGTCAAAGTGGAGGTTGCAGAGGAATCTTGCTGGAGTCTTGCAAGCCGAACCTGAGGAACCACCCAAGAGAGAGATCCTAAATAGCCCTAAAAGGGGAATTGGTCACTTGGCTGGGTGACAACCTATCAGGAGGGGGCTCTGACATCACCTGCCTGCCCTGGCCACTCATATTCTCCCAGAGTTTCCTGCCAACCTTGAATCCAAGATGCAAAACCCAGGGACCCTCTGGAGGAGCTCTGAGCACCACCCCTTGGGTGGTCATGGACAGGGGAGTGGTCACTCCCCTTTCCTTTGTCCAGTTATGTGCCAAATCAGAGTCTGGGGGTCCCTGAACCAGTGTAGACTGGTTTATGCAAGTAGGGCACCACATGTGCCCTTCAAAGCAATACTGGTGGCTTGGGGAGGCTACCCCTTCAAAGCCTGTAGCACCTATTTTCAAAGGGAGAGGGTGTAACACCCCTCTCCCAAAGGAAATCCATTGTTCTGCCTTCCTGGGATTGACATGCTCAAGCAACTGGAGGGAAAAAACCTGTCTGTGAGGTGGCAGCAGCTTGGGCTGCCTGATTAATTTCAGAAGGTTGTAGGAGCAATACTGGGGGTCCTCCAAGGAATGGAATCATCCAACCAATGCTTGCAAAATCATTGGAGTATTATTTCAACTTGTTTTATACCAAACATTCCTATGTTAGGAGTTACCATTATTTAGCTGACCATAGGTATTGACCTATGTCCAGCACACACGTATAATGGTTTCCACGCACTCATGGAATCCGGACAAATTGGCCAGGAGCTCATGGGGGTACCTCTGCTAGTATAGGGGTGCCCTCACACAGGTATGTGCACCCTGCCCTCTGGGCTAGAGGGCCTGCCATAGGGGTGACTTATAAGTGACCTGGTGCAGTGAAAAGTGGCAGTGAAAGGGTGCAGGCATATTTTTACACATGTTGCAGTGGCAGTCCTGCAGAACCCTTTGCTTGCGCTCCCTCTGGCTGACAAAATATATTCTGCAGCACATAGGGATCCCATGGGACCCCAATGCCCTGGGTACCTAGATACCATGTACTAGGGACTTACAATGGGGCAAAATACAGAGTTTTGGGAGAGAGAGCATAATCACTGGTGTCCTGGTTAGCAGGATCCCAGTGAACACAATCACAGTCAAACACATTGACATCAAGCAGAAAAAGGGGGTAACTATACCAACAAAGATGGTACTTTCCTATAGGTTCTGGGCTTAGTTTGGGGGTACTGCTGTTGATGCAGGAGTGCTGCTCCCAGGTCCTCCCTGAAGGCATGTGTTGCAGGCACACATCATCTGTGGTGGGCATGCCACTGGTGTTAAGTTGCTTCCTCTACTGATCGGTTTCTTGGGAGCAGCTTTCTTTGGGGCCATCTTAAAGCTCTCAGTTGACAGTGGCACTAAGCTGCATAAGCGGAAGATATTGGAGGACTGACATCATTGTACAGGCCTTCTCTTTGGCAAGACTGTGAGTGATGTCTCTTCTTCACTTGAGCACCTAAAAGCAACCAAGTAAGAAATACATGTTGTTAGTGAAATGTGGCATTGTTGGAAGTTGAATTAGGACAGACAAATGCAATATTAGTGCATTTAGTTACCTATGTAATAAATACCAATTTAATCAAACATTGCAAAACCAAACTACACCATCAAACCATGAAATTGTATTTCATATCATGCAACACAACAAGAAGATATAGGCACTCATTACAACATTGGCGGTAAAAGCCGCTTACCGCCGTGCGGAAGACCGCCAACACACCGCCGCGGCCACGGAATTCCCCCACAGCTATTATGACCCACATGTCGGAATCCGCCAAAATTCAGACACCCACACAAGTCCCCCACACCAAAGGTCAGTGATAAACTGGCGAAAACAAATCCTCCACCATCACGCCAACAGAAATACGCCCACACTATCACAACACACGAATCCACGCGGCGGTCTTTCAACTGCGGTATTCCATTGGCGGTACACACCGCCGTGCTCAAAATACACACCCTCTTACAAAACACAGCCACATTGGACAATTCGAAATACACACACCTGATACACATACACACACCACTCCCACACACCCATTACAATATAAAACACACACCCACATCAACCACAAACCCCCACGACAAAAAATTCCAAAAGAAGGCCAGAGAGAGAGCACCAGCAAGAACAACAGCATCCACAGGCACATAACACCATCACCCACAGAACTTCCACGCACCTCACACAACACACCACTACATATCACCCCACATATCACCACACACTCCACCCCACACATCACCTACACCACACCATGGCACTGCAAAGACACCCAGGTTCTCGGAGGAGGAGCTCAGGGTCATGGTGGAGGAAATCGTCCTGGTAGAGCCACAGCTATTCGGAGCACAGGTGCAGCACACCTCAATTGCAAGGAAGATGGAGCTATGGCGAAGAATAGTGGACAGGGTCAATGCAGTGGGACAGCACCCAAGAAATCGGGAGGACATCAGGAAGTGGTGGAACGACCTACGGGGGAAGGTGCGTTCCGTGGTCTCAAGACACCACCTGGCGGTTCAGAGGACTGGCGGCGGACCCCCACCTCCTCCCCCACAACTAACAACATGGGAGGAGCCGGTCTTGGCGATTCTGCACCCTGAGGGCCTTGCAGGAGTAGCTGGAGGAATGGACAAATCTTAACTATTACAACCCTCACCCTACCTGCATGCTATCACATACCCCCACCCTCACCCTCACCCCAGCACCCCAACTCCTCACATATGTCCCAACATCACAAACCACCCATCCCAACATCAAGCCCTGCATGCAACAACAAAGCATGGACAACCATCACTAAAGCATGCCCACTGCACATACCCATACAACCCCCTAAACCATCCTCACACAAGGTCCCACACAGGAATGCAAACACTGGGGTACTCTGTCACCCACCCATTGCACACCATGACACACACAGATGTAATAACCATCCTTTTATACCCCTGCAGGACCCCTACCCAACGTCACCGGACAGGGGGGTCCACACATGCCCACACCACCAACAGAAGAGGCCCACAGTGATGACAGCACCCAACAGACATCCACCTCACGACAACCTCCAGTGCATGCACCTTCACCCAAAGTCACCAAACGTACACCTCCTACAACCACCACCTCTTCCTCAACTCCCAAACCCCCTCCTGCTACCCGTCCCAGTGTGTCCCAAAAACTTTTCCTGGCCACCAAAGCTGCTCCCAGGGGTCCCGTTGGGAGTGTGGAGTCAGCTGTGACACCTTCCAAAGTGGGGAAGGGCCACAAGAAACCCAGCAACTCTGGGAAGGGCAGAACGGCGGAGAAGACCGCCATCAGCCCAGCTGCCCAGGAGGCCACCGTCAGCACCAGCCCAGCTGCCCAGGAGGCCAGCACCAGCCCAGCTGCCCAGGAGGCCACCACCAGCACCATTCAAGCTGCCCAGGAGGCCACCGCCAGCACCAGCCCCCCTGGGCCATGAAGGACCGCCAGCACCAGCCCCGCTGGGCCATGAAGGACCGCCAACACTAGCCCCGCTGGGCTATGAAGGACTGCCAGCAGCTGAGACCCTGCAATGGAGACCGCCATCTCAAGCACCACTGAACAGGGCACCGCCATCTCAAGCACCACTGAACAGGGCACCGCCATCTCAAACACCGCTGAACAGGGCACCGCCATCTCAAGCACCGCTGAACAGGGCACCGCCATCTCAAGCACCGCTGAACAGGGCACCGCCATCTCAAGCACCGCTGAACAGGGCACCGCTATCTCAAACACCGCTAGCCCATGAGCGGCAGGGGCACTGACACAACTGAGTCCGTAACGGGGTGAATGATGTACTCTGGGCACCATGCCCCCTCCAGAACCAGTGGAGAGATACATCCGCTACCTCTGTCCTTAACAGGATGAAGCACTCTGGGCACCATGCCCCCTCCAGAACCAGTGGAGACTGTCATCCATAACCTCTGTCCTTAACAGGATGAAGCACTGTGGGCACCATGCCCCTCCAGAACCAGTGGAGACTGTCATCCACTACCTCTGTCCTTAACAGGATGAAGCACTCTGGGCACCATGCCCCCTCCAGAACCAGTGGAGACTGTCATCCACTTGTGAGATTGTGGCTTTGCACTCCCCAGGATTGAACAGTGGGCAAACCACCCACTGTAGAGACTTGTGAGACTGTGGCTTTGCAAGTCACCCACTGTAGTGACTTGAGAGACTGTGGCTTTGCACTCCCCAAGATTGAATAGTGGGCAAACCACCCACTATAGAGACTTGTGAGACTGTGGCTTTGCAAGCCACCCACTGTAGTGACTTGAGAGACTGTGGCTTTGCACTCCCCAGGATTGAACAGTGGGCAAACCACCCACTGTAGAGACTTGTGAGACTGTGACTTTGCACTCCCCATGATGGAACAGTGGACAAGCCACCCACTGTAGAGACTTGAGAGACTGTGGCTTTGCACTCCCCAGGATGGAACAGTGGGCAAACCACCCACTGTAGAGACTTGTGAGACTGTGGCTTTGCACTCCCCAGGATTGAACAGTGGGCAAACCACCCACTGTAGAGACTTGTGAGACTGTGGCTTTGCACTCCCCAGGATGGAACAGTGGGCAACCCACCCACTGTAGAGACTTGAGAGACTGTGGCTTTGCACTCCCCAGGATTGAACAGTGGGCAAGCCACCCACTGTAGAGACTTGAGAGACTGTGGCTTTGCACTCCCCAGGATGTAACAGTGGGCATGTGGCCCCCTCGTGGATTTGGCGTTGTGCACTCAAGCGGCTGAGGTGCCCCCATTTCCCTCACCCTGAGGTGCCTGTTTTATTGGTATCTGATGCCCCTGCAGTGTTCTCTGTGTCATGGTCGGGGATCTTGTGTGGGCCTCGTCCATACTGTGTGGTCCCAATGTTCCACGGACTTTCTTAGTGCACTACCTAGACTACTATGCTTGGTAAATATTTTGGACATGGTGTATGTATATATTTCTGCCTACTTGTTTTTAATTTATTACAATGGTTACACTCATTTTCTATTGTCTTTGTATTCTTCCGGGGGGTTTGGTGGGTGTAACTGTGATGCATTGATATGCATTTGTGTGTGTTGTAGTGGGTGAGGGTGGGGGTGTTGCGTGTGTGTGTCCCTGTTTTTTCCCTCCCCCTCCCCTGTGTCGTAGGTGCAGTACTCACCGTGGTCTTCACCGCCAGCGTTCGTGCTCCGGTTAAAGGAGCAGGAAGACTATTGCATGTAGAATTTGGAGTTCCGGGTCCATGGTGTCGTTGTTCCTTGTGGGGTGTGTAGAGGTGAGCGTTTTCCCTTCGAAATTCCTGCTTCCGCCATGTTTTTATCAGCGGTGAATCTGCCCCGGAAAAGGTGGCGGATTGGCCTGTCATAATAGTGTGGGTGGTACTTTGTCTTCCGCCTGTCTGTTGTCGGTGACCGCCGCGCTGTTTGTTTGTACCGCCGTGGCGGTCGGAGTGTTAAAGTGGCTGTCTTTGTTGGCGGTTTCCGCCACGGTCGTAATTGCAATTTTTTTACCGCCGGCCTGTTGGCGGTCTTACTGCCGCTTTAACACCGACCGCCAGGGTTGTAATGACCACCATAGTTATTTGCTTTATTTCACTCTGTTTTAAAGGAGACAAATATGTGGTAGTCAGAGAGCGATGTATGGGTATATGAAATAATCATTAAAAAACCTGTAGTGGCAAGGTGGGCCAGGGGAAATAGAATAATCATTAAAAACATAGATTATTCTGCTGATATGCAGGCAATGCACCGCAGGCAGGGTGCCCAGGAGAAAACTGATTTATGCGCCTAAAGAAACTGAATGCTGTAGTGCGGCTGTGCGCATATTGTGGATAGATGGATGGATGGATTGAACGTAAAAAGATGAACAAAAAATCTAAAATCGAAAATATTTTTTTTTAAACTAAATTAAAATTCAAAAACAAGAAATGTAATAAAAAAATAAAATAAACATTAAAATAAAAACTTTAAATATAAATTTAAATTAACCAAATGATCAATAAGAAAGAAACTTATTGTGGGGAAAGGAAGTGTAAAATTAAAAAAGGAAAAAAGGAAGGAAACAAGATAAGCAATGTTCATCAGAATCATATTCTTTTAGTATATACATACTACAACGATCCCCAAGCATATCATTATTAAACTGGTGTCACATCAATACATGCCTATGGCAAAGCCACAATGGCTGAATGCACAAAATGGCTGCCAGTCTTAAGACCTTAAGGTCAATCAACAGCAACAAGCAAGGAGGCAAGGCAAATAAAGAACACATGCTGCAGGCCACATGGTCAAACAACCACAACAAGGAGCAATAGGGTATGGGGAGCAAAGAACACATGCAATGGGAAAGACACACTGACTGGATGCACAAAATGGCTGCATTCACATGGTCAAACAACAACTGTGAACAAGGAGGCATGGAGAACAAAGAAAACATGTCAGCCCATGGCTGGATGCACAAAATGACTGCCATTCAAATGGTGAAACCGTGACTGTGAACAAGGAGGCATGGAGAACAAAGAACACAGCAAGCTTATGGACATTGATTACACAAAATGGTCCCTGGTCACACAGCATGGAGAATAAAGACAAATGATGGACGACGACAAACACACACACAGGCCAGAAAAAGGAGGCATGGTGATAACACTGAAGAAAACACTAATAGTAATTCAGTAATGCAAAACACAAAAATTAACTGGGCTATAATAATTGCACAACAACACACATCCACTGCTCTTATGCCAACACACCACCAGCACAGTCACTGCGGTCTGACCACCACAGATGACGATTGCCCCTTGCAGGCCAGCAGAGACCATATTTCCACCAGACAGATTACGAGGTTGCACACCACCAAGGTTTCCACCGCGGTCGCACCACCACGAAAACCCAAGTGGAAATCAACTGCATAAAAGGAGACACTGTTATGTTCACAATATTAATTACTTAAGAATGTGGTTGTGTGTTCCGTCGCTGTGCATTCTGCATGAGTGTTCCAACTCTGTCAGTTGGAAAGCATCTGGCAGAGGACACAGCGGTGGCCTACAATGATACGAGTTATGTTAAATAAACCTCAACGAAGATGACATCCAAATGAGTGTGATTAATTTCAAGGAAACACAACATCAGTTTTTGGTGATGAGCAGAAGTCACCGTTGACACCTATGCAGTATGTTGCATAAAAGGTGAGAGTGGCTGTTTTTTTGGAATTGTGCCCTTGAAGGCCAACCACCCATCGAGTAGGCAGAGTGGAAATTTTCTCAATGATCATAACGTGTCCATGGCCCCAAGAGTTTAGCCACATACACACAATTTACATTTGTTGATATCACAAATGAAAGAATCTTGCGATGTGCATTTTAAGGCACCATCTTGAAATTCACTGACATGCACATGCAACGTTGTGTGCACAGAAGCTGTCTTGTGTGCATTTTATCAGATATTGAAATTCAGTGAAACACTGCAATGCACACGCAACGTGACGCGCACACCAGCCATTTTGTGCACATTTTATCATTACACTGTAATGTACTTCCATGGGCTGTATCAAACAGCGATTTTGGATCCATCATAATTAAATTTTTGTGTCCTGCATAGGATTGTGCACTGCAACGGTTGCACCATGAAAAAAAAAAAAAAAACAGATAAGCATAAGCATGATCCCTTCAACAGATTTACTGTGTAATCCACACCATAGCTTGCTGTTCTGCGATAATGTGCTCACTCTAGTTTATCTTTATATCATGAATATTTTCTTGACTGGCACAAACAAAAGTTTTACAAGCAGGATGCAGATATAACTATTGTTCAGAAACATGTCACAGTGGTGGTATGCACACCATTACCATATAAGACTATTTGGAGTGCTCGTTATTTTCAGCATGGAAGGCAGAGGTTCTCCTGTGAACAATGTTTCATGTAGGAAAGTGTGGAAAAATTGGGCACTTTGCTAAGGTCTGCTACGGTGCACAAAGTAGGCAACCAAAAGTAAGTAGTGTAGTGGATGATAATGATGACTATAGAGAGCAACTCAAGGCAACATCTTTCGAATACATTATTGCAGAAGCCACAGAAAATCAGGTTGTCTGCGGTGACCAGAATGAATGTGTGGATCCCTTTGTAGATGTTGTAGTGGGAGACAAAATGTTACACTTATTGGTTGACTCACGAGCACGTATTACAATGATTACATAAGAACTATTTCACAAAATCTGGAGTGATAGAAAATTGTACCCCCCCAGACAGGACACCTGTCTCATATGAAGGTAGAAAAATTGACCTGTAAAGGTTTATTGAAGAAATTCTAGAGTTTAAAGGGTGTAAAATCCAAGGCAATTCTATGTAGCATTAGGAGGCTTGAACATATTGGGGTGGTTTCACCTAGGTCTTGTCGGCATAGTACTGAAACCTAGGACTGAACAACAAGTTCAAGTGGTTAAGGATGCTACGTCATTGGTTGAGTTTGAGGATGAATTTCCAAATGTTTTTTCAGAAGGACTAGAGAAAATTGTGGGTTTCAAACATAGAATAAAGATTAAGCAAGAAGCCATTTCTAGGGAAACATAAAAATCAGGTCAGTTCCATTCAGTCTGACAGAAGATCTCAGACATGAATTAAACAAGCTCCAAAATAATGGGGTGTTAGAACCCATTGAATCCAGCCTATGGCTTTCACCTTTGGTTGTCGCTCGTTAACGTATTGATGTCATGCGGTTGTGTGTTGATTTGAGGAGTCTAAATAAAGAAATCTGGGTAGACTCACATCCTCTGCCAAAGATTAGTGATCTTTTAGAGGAACTCAAGGGTGCGGGTGTTTTTCCAAAATTGATTTGGCTTCAGCTTATCAGCAGGTGGTGTTGAAAGATGAGCCACATCACTACACAGCATTCAATTCACCATTTGGCTCATTGCAATTTTGCAGGATGCCATTTGGTTAGGCGTGTGACACCTCGGTTTTCCAACGCATAATGCACAAGTTGTGGGAAAGTGTCAAGGGGGTCTTAGCATTTCAAGACGATGTTTTGATTGCATGCCAAGCATTTAGAAGACCATGACAGATCATCATATCTGTATTCCACATTTTTGAGACGGATGGTGTAATAGACAAGCAGGAGAAGTGTGCATTCTGGAAAAGAGAAATTGAGTTTTTCAGACACTGTGGGGGTGATTTTAACCTTGGCGGACGGCGGAGGCAGTCCGCCAAGGTACCGCCGCCAAATGACCGCACCGCGGTCAAAAGACCGCGGCGGCCATTCAAACATTTCCTCTGGGCCGGCGGGCGCTCTCCACAAGAGCGCCCGCCGGCCCAGAGGAAATGCCCCTGCAACGAGGACGCCGGCTCAGAATTGAGCCGGCGTAGTTGCAGGGGTGCGACGGGTGCAGTTTGCACCCGTCGCGTATTTCAGTGTCTGCATTGCAGACACTGAAATACACAGTGGGGCCCTCTTACGGGGGCCCCTGCAGTGCCCATGCCATTGGCATGGGCACTGCAGGGGCCCTCTTACGGGGGCCCCGCGGCACCCCCTACCGCCATCCTGTTCCTGGCGGGAGACTCGCCAGGAACAGGATGGCGGTAGCGGGTGTCAGAATCCCCATGGCGGCGGAGCGCGCTCCGCCGCCATGGAGGATTCCCCCGAGCAGTGGGAAGTCGGTGGGAGACCGCCGACTTTCCGCTTCTGGCCGCGGCTGAACCGCCGCGGTCAGAATGCTCGAGGGAGCACCGCCAGCCTGTTGGCGGTGCTCCCGTGGTCGGTGGCTCTGGCGGTGGCTCTGGCTGTGTGTCAAGCAAAGGAACATCACCTAGAGCTGGGTTGGTTAAGGCAGTGGTAGATTGTCCCAATTGCAGGAACAAGGAGGAGTTTATTCTTTCATAAGGATGTGCAAATGTTATGCTAGATTAATTCCAGATTATGCCACCAAAATGAAAGTTCGTTTGAGTATGTTCCTTTTGTGTTCTTTTTGTGTGCGATAGTGCATGTCAAGACACATTTGACAGAGTTAAACTGGAAATGACAAATGCAAGTGCATTAAGGGCATATGACCCTGGTATGGCTTGAACCATCACCGTGGATGCCAGCAAATATTGTTTGGTTGCGGTTCTTACTCATGGTTCCAAAGGAACTGAAACTGTTATTTGTTATGCTTTAAGAGTGCTACTAGAACCTGAGTTGTAGTACTCTGTAATTGAAAAGGAGCTGCTAGCATGTTTTGCTGGGCGAGTGAGAAAATTCACAGGTTATGTATGGGGCAGGAAATATGTAATACAAACAGATCATAAGCCCATGATGTACATCTTGCCACACAATGCTCGTCTCACCACTAAATTGCTACAGTATGATTTACAAGTGAAATTCATTCTAGGTAAAGAAAATATCACAGCAAACCTTTTGTCAAGGTTGCCTGTCTGTTCATAGGAAACAACAGATCCGGAGGAGATTAAGGAAGGTTGTTTCATAGCAATAGAGGATGTTGATAAAAGCAAAGATTGCACTGAAACTGCTTCGAAAACATTATAGAGCAACAATATAGTTTTGGGGAAAGTCAAGGAGTATACTGTGAATGGATGGCCTAAGGAAAGGAGTTTGTCTACCGAGTTACAACCTTTCTCCAAAACCTTTGAAGATCTATCTATTGAAGATGAGGTGGTGATGAGGAATGACAAATGTGTTCCCCCAGATATCATACGTCCCATGTTAGTTAATTATGCTCATGAAGGCCACCTAGGCGCAACCATCTTGGAGAGAAGAGTGAGGGCTCATTATTGGTGGCCTTCTATGGACAGAGAGGTGGATATGGTGGTGAATGAGTGTGTTGTGTGTAGGAGAGTAAAGAGAGGTTCAAGGTGGTTTCTATGCCTGGGAAACCATGGATGAAAGTTGGCCTTGACATGGTGGGACCTTTTTATTTTCTCCAATTCCATTTGTGTTATGCATTTGTGTTGATGGATTACAGTATCAAATCACCAGAAGTTAGTTTTTTCTCTAATCTCATGGCTGGCAGTGCTATACATTTCCTCAGGGGTCTTTTTATAAGGGAGGGTTTCAGATAATGCAGTTCAGTTTCTCAGTCAGAGAGGGGGTGGATGTAAGACGTGTTGGTGTAGATGTCTTGGGTACATGTTTGGGTAAAGTATGCTTGTGGGTGGTGGGTGTCTGTTGGGTGGGTGTGTGAGGGTGTTTATTTGTCTTGGGAGGAGGGGGGGAGGTACTGTGGGTGCCATGATATGTGGGTGAGTGTCTGTTGGGGTGGTGACTGCTGGTGTAGTGGATATGCTGCATGTAGGCATGTCTGTGGTTATGTTGTCTGCAGGTGTGGTGATTGGGGTGGATTTCTGAGGGTCTGCTGTGGTGATGTTTGTGGGTAGGATAGGTGTAGTGGATGGATCTGTGAATGTTGGTGTGGTATCTGGATGTGTATCAGGTGTGCTATTTCTGGTGCTGGGGCTGCTGCGGTGTCAGGGCAGGTTGTGACTGTTTATGTATGTTCAGGTGTATGCTGCTTCTGTGCATGCCAGTAGTGTGTCTTGTGGTTCTTGGGTTAATCAGAGCTACCCTTGGATGTTGAGGTGTCTGGGTGCTTTGGCTGGGTCTGGGAAGAGGCTTTTGGGATTGTGAAGAGGAAGGTGGAGGGGGGACGGTAGACAAAGGGTGACTGGCTATCATCAGTGTGGAGGGCAGAGCCTGAAAGGATATCTGCAGGCCAGCCAGTGCACAGTGAATGCCCTCCAGGAATGTATTACTCTGTTGGATCTGAGTTGCCAGCCCCTGGAAGCCATTCAAGATGGTGGACTGACCCACAGAGACCAACCTCGGGGGGTCAATAACCTTCTCACTGAGGTGAGCAGGGCTGACAGGGGTAGGGGCAGAGGTGCCTGTGGTAAAGGAGATGCCCATCCTCTTGGATGAGAGGGCACAATCAACTGGGTGCAGGGAGGGTGGTTGTAGTAAGTTGGGTGGTGGACTAAGATGGTGCTGGGGTGGTCCCAGATAGGTCCCCCACAGCCAGGGACTGTCCACTGGAGCAGAATTCTGAAGATGAAGACATGGATCCTGTCTCTCCGTTGCACTCCTGTTGCGCTCCAGGCCACTGGGTCCCTTGGGTTTGGTGGTATCAGTACTCCATGTCCCATGGCCAGCAGCTTTCCCCCATCTTTTTCACCTGCCGATGCTGAGGCAGAGAAACAGAAAGAGAGAGAGAGAGAGAGAGAGAGAGAGAGGGAGAGAGGGTCATCACATTCTTAACATAACATACATTACACACTAGACAACATTAACAACGCATCTATGTCTAGTAAAGCCCCAGGTAGAAACCATTTAGACCCATTATAATGTCACAACTACATATCAACAATCCTATATGACAAAGTATCACCACAACATAAGACAGCCATTTGATCACTACATCACCATCCCATCAATTCAGCTGTAACTCAAACTATTCATGCATAAGATGAAATGCTACATCAAAAGTCTCTCTATACAGATTATCACAGTGTAAAAACAAATCATCCTTAGAAAATGCTGTTAACTGACAACACAATATCATGCCTACCCCACATCCACACTTGCCTAGTCCGTCACCAGTAGTCATGCTGCATAACAGTAGTCATCTCACTTCAAATACAATACAGCATGTTGCTTTTCAATCACATACCTAATATGTGACTCTGGCCATAACATTCACAATGTCAAATACCTCAGATGAAATCACTACATGTGATATACCCAAATGGTGAGCCTCATAAAATAACATAGCATGTCATGCAAACATCTATCAAAATTATCTAAAAAAGGTTTAGAATGAGTTTTGTGACACACTAATCTTACACATTGATACATAGACAACAATTAAAAGACCAGCAATAGGGGCCTACTTAGCACACAGGATACACCCACAAACAACCACAGGGAGCATACCAGCACCTTCAATACAATGGACACTAATCATGTGCATAAACCCCACATACTATTCCACTATTCATGCTGAGTTTAAGCTTCCGAATGAATACATCAAAATACTTACATCACTAACAATGTCCAGACATCTGTAACCTAACAACTTAGGACTGAATTAACACTAACATAATCCTCTACTGATGTAACCATTACTGACACATACACCTAGAGGCCAGGAAATTGACTGACAACATATTCCATTGAATCCAACATGTTAGTCAAATGGAACCCCAGCTACACTGTTAAGTCAGGCAGACATGAGCAGGTCCATTACTAAATCTGTCTTAACTACTTCAGATTAGCAAAGGTAAGTCTGGCAAAGTAGAGGCCTCAACTGAACAAAATGCACAAAGTAAAAATTGACACATGACATGGACACAAAACAGTGTATGTTGCACCCATATAGGTATGGTACAACCCTACGTAGCATGGACAAAATACATGACCTAGGGGATCAGAAGGCTAGCCACTTACCTTCTGAACACCATATACATGGTACAAAAGGTTTGAAAACACGTCAATAATATGCTGTGTACTGTTAATGCTTTATTACCACCATGCTTTTCACTATGTATGATGTACACCTTGATCAAACAACAGATTTGCCAATGTATAGTTCAGACATAAGAATAGGGACACCTACTTACACCTCAGAGGGAGTGTAGTAAACATGTCATGTCACATTCCTGTTTGGGATGACAACCTCATGTGAGATTCCCAGTGATTTCAGGACACAAAATTACTTGGCCTGTTACTCATCTATGAGACCCTATCTTGCACATAGAGCTAGATCCAGTAGAATAGGGCTGGTCAGAGACAAAAGAGCTGAACAACTTACCTATTTGGTATATGGACTGTGAAACAATAGGTGGGATGGATGATACTGCAGGTTACACATATGTATAGCAGTGTAGAGGTACACACATGACAGGGGGGTCAGGGTCCGACGGGCACCCCTCCCTCGTTGGAAGGACATCCCTGGCTGAGCCTCTGCGGTCTTTCGGCCCCAGGGTCTTAGGTCCTCCCACCACTCTCTAAAGTGTGTGCTCTGCCGGCTGCGGACCCTCAGATCTGGCACACCAGATTCCCTTTTTTGATGGCCATTGACCTGCATGGATGACACAGACAAAAGCAAAAGTCATGTCCACATGTGCCATACCAACACAAGGGGACAGAACACTTCATTGACGAGCAAGAAGGCAAACATTACCATCCCTCAGTTCACACTCATGCACAATTTAGCATCTGCATGCATCAACACTGTCAAAACTTCACATTTCAGGTACACCGTTATATACCCCAACTTTCACACATTGGTATAACATTGAACTCACCTGCTCATTTGGTGCACCATATAGCTGTTCATACATAGGTAGGACCTCCTCCATGAGCTTGTCCAGCTCTTCAGGGTTGAAGGCTTGGACTCTATCACCTGCAGGACATGGTATGATAGCTCCCAGTGGCAGTACACAGCAGCTCAGTTAGTGGAGGTCTTGCTGGCAACAGTGTCAGAAGTCAAGTGAGCAATACTGCATAAAATGGCAGTCCCGTCCGCAAAATAGAGAACCATCACTGCCGGAAAACATCGCCACTAACCCAAGTCTGCCAAAGGCAGCAATGTCTTCCAATGGCAATTTCCACCGCGGTAGTGACCGCCAAGATGATATCCGCCAGTGGAGTTAGGTCACTTTCACATGTCCAGTACAGTATGTCAGACGGCTGCCATTTTTAGCACCTTTCATGTATGGAAAAGTTTTTGAATCTGTGTCATTAACAAATTCCTATATTGTGCTAATTATCAGTAAGTACTGCGTTCAGGTCTATGAGTCTATTTGTGCATGTGAGTAGTTAAAGCAGTGCAACAAGGCATTTTTGGAGATATAAATGTAAACCTATTCTCAACATCCTATGTGTGTTGGTAATGTAGATAATGTGCTAAAAATGTGTTTCACATGTAAAGTCGGTTGAACTAACAAACACTGATAGTCACGGTTACATATACATGTATAGTACATTAGATAATTGAGGGAATGTGCACCAAGGGGAGTGTCATAGGATGCATAGCAATATGCGGTCCTGTAGATGTCAGTTGTTGTAACCAACCTCAATTACAAATATGTGTGATTTGTATATGTACATGTTCATTACATGTGCATTGTTCATGTCACATGCAAATGTTATATGTTTCCAGATAATTACCCTGGCATGAGAAGAAGAAGACAACCTCCAGTGTACCACCCACTAGTAGCCCTGCACACCATGGAAGAGAGACATACTATCCAGACATATTGCCTGAAATAGGCATATAATCATGAATGTTTGTGATCAATTGGATCCTGATCTGAGGCCTTCCATTCTCAATCCCTATAGCATACCTCCCATCATTCAAGTGATGTCAGTGCTACACTTCTTGGCCTTTGGGTCCTTTCAGAATAAAATGCCCCTGTTCACTCTGTATTTGAAGGATGTACTGTCTGCAGTGTTGAAACACCTATATAGTTACATCAGGTATCCCCAACGTGCAGATTTGGCCTATGTGAAGGCAGGTTTTTATGCAATGGGACACATTCCACATCTGGTTGAAGCCATAGAAGGCACCCACGTAGCCTTAGTTCCCCCCAGTGCAACTTAAGAGGTATATAGGAACAGGAAGAAATACCACTCCATAAACGTTCAAGTGGTGTGTTTTGCAGACCAGCACATTTCACAAGTAAGGGGAAAGTATCTAGGATCAGTTTATGATTTCTTCATCATGCGGCACAGCAATATCCCACTGATGAATCCCGACTCAACACAGAGCGGGCCGGGCTGGTTTTAAAGTCAGATTTAACATGTGTGTTTGCAAAGTTTGTCTCCTGCTATCACTATAGTGCATGCCCTCAATATTTGTTTCTGTTTTACTACATATTTGCTTACAGGTGTCTCTGGCTATCCAAACCATCCTAGGTTGTTGACACCAATGAGGTACCCAACCACGCCAGGGGAAATCCACTACAATGAGGTACACAGAAGGACATGGCATGTCGTAGAGCTGACTTTGGGGCTCCGGAATGCAAGATTTTGCTGCCTGGGAAGATCAGGAGGAGCCCCCCTTCACTCACCCAACACGGTATGTCAAATTATTGCTGCCTGCTACATGCTCCACAAACTTGCCCAGACATGTCAGATACCATTCCTACCAGATGAGGGGGAGGCAGCAGAATCTATGGGTGGAAATGCAGATTTGCCAAGGGATGATGAGCCAGATGAAGATGAAGCAGGAGACTTCAGGGCAGATCTCATCAATCAGTACTTCATCTGACTCATGGTATGTGACGTCTTCTCAATGCTGTGATATGTTTGTAACCTATAGTTGATGGGTAGCATGTCACCTCATTTTAACCATCAGCTATGAGATTTTAGGTAGCTCTAATGTCTATGAGTGGTTTGTGCATGCAGACTGTTAATTTGTACTGTGTACCAAACAGATTGTTCCACAGTGACATATTTTGTTAAGATGTTAAGGCACATGCAAAGTCACTCTTGTGTACATGACTTGTTTAAATTGAGGAATGGTTTCTGCTATGTCCTATCTCTTTTGGCTCCTCATCCTTGGCAAGTAACATACAGAGTCAGAAGCATATTGGAATTGCAGGCACAAATAAGGGGGCACTGCTGGAACCAGGTACTATTTGCCATGAATATGTGGAGTGTGACTAACATGGCCAGACTGTCAGGACACTGGGGTGGAATTGTGTTTTCTCATCAAGATAACCTGTAGGGTACTGGAAGTGTGTCCATATGTGCCTGGCACATGTGGAAATTGTAGTACCATAATCTCTACCATCACAAAGGTTTCAGTTGTTTGCAAACTACCTTGAACCTAGCTGGTGGTGTGTTCCTAATTTGGAGACCAATGTGCATGTCTCTGTGGACTGACATAGGTGAGTGCCAAGCCTACAGGTATGTGACCAATGTAAGTGAAAGATCCCTGGACTGGGGGCATCATTACTGATATCTGTCTGTACCATGGGGTATGAATATTGGGAAGCTAAGGTATGGGTATGTGATAAGGCTTTGCCAGGTGATACAAAGGACAAATCTTTATTCCTCCTGGCTTGTAGGAAGACTGACATGTCCCTTACTTTTGTATCCTGTGCTTTATCTGTGTTTGACACCTTAGCAAACATCCTGATGTTACAGTCAGTTATACTCTATATGCTCCTTGCATATCTACCAATAAATGTGTGTAGCTGTAGTATACAACTGTTTTTTCAATCTGCCCATGTTACAATCTTAACATAACCAATCTCCTGCTGATAGATTCTACATGTTATGTCCATAACAAATGCTCTACAATACCCAAGGGGCGTATTGATAGTTGAGTTGGCATGCATAACAGTTGTACATGGTTGATAAATCACACATACACAGAACCTGTGTTGAAGTATAATTTATTGTGGACAGTTAAACAGATTGTTTGACTAGTAAAAAAAAGAAAAAAGAAATCACAAACAAAATAAACAGTGAAGGGTTCAGTCATGGTGGCAGTGATCGTGAGGGTATCTGCTACACCGCTAGGATACACAAGTCCAGTGTCCTTGCACCATGGGAAAATTGAGATTTGTTTTAGAACAGTCAACAGGGTGTATCTGTGGCACACAAGGGGAACAAATCAGGAAAGGTTCACTTCCTGGCAGTGGGTTTTGTCTTGGCATCTGCTCCTCCTGGATGTGTGGGTGGACATCCATGTCTGTGGGGTTCCTCTGCTACATAGGTTGGGGTGTCTGAGGCATGTCCTTCCCCTGACAGGGCCTCAATTCCACTAGTAGCCCCAGATGTTGAAGAGACTGATGAGTCATTACTAGTGTAAAAGGCCCGATGTTGTGTTGCAGACCAGACCTACTCAGGGTAGTGTTGATGTCCCTCATTACCCCAGCAATGGAAGCCAGGATGGCATTTTGTTCCTGGCACTTCTGCATGACTTCCTAGTGGTTGTCCCTCTGCAGCTGTGGGATTTTTCCCCATCATGATGATTACCTGGCCCATCATGCCTTGGGAATTCTGGTAGGCTCATACGACTTGGGAGATGGCTTCCTGGTCAGTATTGTCAATTTTAGCCCCCATCCTCTGGCCCACAACATCTCTCCCACATGCCCTCCCCCCACATGACTTTGCGTCTAGCACAGTGTGCCCACTCCTAGTGGTGGCAGGACCATCATTGTCAGGGGAGACTCAGATACCAGTACTGTGGGGCACACAGTGGAGGAGTCAGTCCTTGGACACAGGTTTGGGGGCTGTCAGAGTCACCAGATCCTCGGGGTCTGTGCACGTTCACCACAAGTCCACCACTGAACAGCTCCAAGACTCTGATAGATAAATCACAGAGGCTAAGAGAGTTCAAGAGGGGAAGAGGGGATTAAGAAGGGAAATAGCTGGGAAGGAGACCTGTACTAAGAAAAAGGCTGTAACACACAATATGAAAATTATATCTCCTGAAATCAATACTAGACTATTATTCTAAGCATAGTCATTCTGAAAACATGATCAATCTAAGAATTAAGTTTAAAATGACTAAGTTTCAAGATGGCCGGATACCTGTAAGGGAATCAAGATGGATTAAATGAAAACTTTCGTATTCAAGTACTTTCCTTTACATGAGAATCAGAAAAACATTCTGACTACATTTTAAACCAGTCATATAAATCCCTTTTTTGAGAATGCATACTAGGACCATAAAATATTGCATCTAGAAACTCTGATCTTCTGTGTACTCTTAAAATGTTCCAACACAAATTGCGCCTATTGTAGATTTTTTTATATATATATATATATATATATATATATATATATATATATATATATATAGTAAACACCATAAAAGGATTGTGCACAATGAATAACACAATATGGATTCAGGAAAAACAAATCACATAACTTGTCAACTCAAATATTACATGATAAATATCTTAGAATAGTGGCATACAATAAACAACATGAATTAAACTCAAGGAGAGAATCGTGCGTCTTGCAGATTTGAGTGTCACCATGTAAAATGCCAAGAAATCGTAGTACGCAATGAATATCAAAGTCAAATCATTATTAAATGAATCGCGCGTCTTGCCGATTCGTAAACCATGATGTGAATGCCAAGAAATAATAGCTCACAATGAATAACAAGATCAAAGTACAATGAAACGAATTGCGCGTCTTTTGACGATTCTTAAGCCACCATGTAAATGTCAAGAAATGGTAGCGCGCAATGAACAACAAAGTTAAAACACCAGAAAACGAATCGCGCGTCTTGCCGATTCTTAAGCCGCCATGCAAATGTCAAGAAATAATAGCGTGCAATGAATAATAAGATTAAATTATCATGAAACGAATCGCGCCTCTTGCCAATTCGCAAGTCACCCTGCAAATGTCACAAACACTCAAGCGCATATTTCACACGCGCAAAGTACTCTGTCAAATCATAAAAGAATTAGGCCCAAGAACATGAGAGTTATCGATAACGGCGTCGGGAGGCCAGCCCAACCACCGTCTTACCGTCCAGAACAAGGATCTCCAAATGAAGAATGAAAGTCAGATGTCTGGAAGATCAAATAGGCCACCGGGACAGGAGCTCAGGAAGTAGCTGCTGCTCTGCACCGGGACCTCTGAATAGAGAGCACTTGGAGCTCGGCTGGCTCCTTTTTATAGACTCTTGTCCCAGCCCACAACCACACCCAGGCATGTTGCAGGAAAAGTCTCTAGAAGGCCCTGGAAAGGGACCACACCCTAACACACTCTGAAAGCCTGCAGCAATGCATTGCAAATGAACAACATTTGTAAGCACATTAAAAATAAGTCTTCAGGATTGAACTCTGCAATGCAAAAGGTTAAACAACAACATATCAGCACAATGCATAAATTACGTTGTTTTGAGAGTGCTGGGTTTTTGCATTATAGTCGCCAATAGAGCGCGCACTGCCCTGGTGTTGACAGTACTCCCCTCTCCCAGACGCGCTCTAGGGCCTGGTTTGCCTGGATTAAGACGATGAAAGCATCTCACAAGTACTGGAGCATGAACATCAGATGCGGAAACCCATGACTTACTTTCAGGACCATAACCTTTCCATGAGTTTAAGTACCATAGATTACGCCCTCGTAGTTTAGAATCCAACACTTTCTTAACTTCATGTTCTTCTTCTCCCTCTGCTAGAACAGGAGCTGGATGAGGGTGGACCTTTTGGAATGCCCTTTTCAATGGGGAAGTGTGGAACACTGGGTGAATCCGTAAGGATCTGGACAATTGTAGCTTATAAGTTACCGGATTGATTTGCTGAAGGACTGTGTAAGGACCTATACATTTGGGATTAAACATGTGCTTCTTCTTGAAGTCTATATGTTTTGTGGAAAGCCACACTTTGTCACCTGGTTGACATTGCGGTCCCTCACAATGTTTCTTGTCATAATGCCTTTTGTATTTTTGTTTGGCTTTTTCTAAATGCTGTTGAATCAGTTTCTGGGTTTGATGCAAATGCTGAATGGTTTCTGACACAGCTGGAGTAAGAGAACTTTCTTGAGGAATTGTGATGGGCAGGGTGTCAGGATGATAGCCAAATAAACCAAAAAAGGGTGTAACACCAATAGAAATGTGAAATGAGTTATTGTAAGCTAACTCAGCTAACCAGAGCATAGATGTCCAAGAATGAAGTGCCTTTTCAGCGTAGGCATGTAGGTATAGTTTCAAAGTCTGATTTAGTCTCTCTGTTTGACCATCTGTTTGAGGATGGTGACTAGTAGATAGCGTAGATGTCACTTGGAGTGTTTTACACCATTCTTCCAGAAATTGGATGCAAATTGCGACCCCCGATTGGAGAGGATAACTTTTGGCATTCCATGATAACGAACCACTCTGTTCACTAAAATAGTTGCCAGTTCACTAGAAGTGGGCAATTTTTTACAGGCGATGAAATGTCCATATTTCGTGAGACTATCTACTACCACCAGAATTACTGAATGCTGTTGAACCACAGGCAGACCGGTAATAAAGTCTAAAGAAATATGCTCCCATGGACGACTTGGGGTTGGAAGTGGATGTAACAACCCTTTTGGTTTTGCATGACTTGTTTTAATGCGAGCACAAACTTTGCAGTTGTTTACCATTGCTTTTACATCTTTTGTTAGGGTAGGCCACCAAAAATAGCATTGGATCAGTTCAAGAGTTTTAGGAGTACCTGGGTGACCTGCTGTCGGTATAACATGCAACCAATGAAACACTATCTTGCAAAGTTTGGTTGTGGGTACAAACAAACGAGCGTCATGAAAGGGTAGTCCTTGCTTGATTGACCTTTTGGGATCTGCTTGGGCCCATGTTTGCCATTCTACAACAGTGAAAGAGTTGCGAATTTCTTCAAAGAAATCTTCCGTTTCTATGATACATAGAACCTTGTCAGGAGCAATGATAGCTCTGGGGGCTTGAAATGCAGGCAACGTGGTAGACTCTTGACGGGACAAGGCGTCAGCTTTGCGATTATCTTTACCAGGCCGGAAGGTTACTACAAAATCAAATTCGGCAAAAAACAGCATCCAGCGTAATTGCTGAGGGGTCAAAAGTCTGGCGGAACTCATGAATTGAAGATTACGATGATCAGTATATACTGTGACAGTGTATTTGGCACCCAACAAATGATGTCTCCATTCTTTAAAGGCGTCACAAATCACCAGAAGCTCTTTTTCAGCAATGACATAGTTATGTTCGGCTTTGTTCAACTTCGGAGACATATAAGCTACAGGATGAAGTTGACCAGTGTCTTTATTTTGTTGTGATAAGACGGCTCCTACTGCTACATCTGAAGCATCAGCTTCCACTATGAAAGGTCGATTCGCATCCGGATGAGTCAAGACTGGGGCAGTGGAGAAAGCTTTCTTCAAAGTCAAGAAGGCTTGATCAGCTTCTGGGGACCCTACAAACTTTTCTTTCCTTCTTAGTAGCTTAGTGATTGGAGCCACTGTCTGGGAGAAATGATTTATGAATCTCCAGTAAAAATTTGCAAACCCTAGGAAACATTGTACATCACGAACAGTCTTTGGGGTGGGCCAGTCAGATACAGCTTTTACTTTCTTTTCTACCATCACCATATCTTGAGGGGTAAGAATAACCCCTAAAAACTCAACTGTGGTAACATGAAACTCACACTTGGTTAGTTTGCAATATAAATGGTGCTTTCGAAGGGCTGCAAGAATTTTCTTGACATGTTGGACATGTTCGTTTTCATTGTCAGAGTAGATCAAAATGTCATAGATGTAGACTATGGCAAATATGGCGAGGTACTCTCTAAGAACGTCATTCAAGAAAAATTGAAATGCTGCTGGAGCATTACACAGACCAAAAGGCATGACGGTGTATTCAAAAAGGCCACATCTTGTCTTGAACGCTGTTTTCCATTCGTCACCCTCTCTCATTCTGACCAAATGATAAGTACCTCAAAGGTCAAGCTTTGTGTAGATTTTTGCTCTCTTTACTTGTTCCAATAATACCGGAATTGGGGGTAAAGGATATTTATTCTTGATGGTGACTTTGTTCAAACCCCTATAGTCGATGCAAGTTCGAAGTACTCCATTAGCTTTTGAAACAAAAAACAACTGCGAAGCTGCAGGAGACTTAGAGGGGCGAATTAAGCCATTCTCCAAAAATTGATCTAGGTATTTTCATAAATGTTGATTTTCATGTTCTGACAGGGCATATACACGACAGTTGGGAAGTATCGCACCTGGGGCTAGATCAATTTGACAGTCATAAGATCTATGAGGAGGTAGAGTCTCTGCTCCTTTCTCATCAAATACATCTTTGTAAGATGAATACTGTTTGGGCAGCTGAATTTCTTTCTCCGCAGCAGTAGCTATGTAAGCGTTACAAACTTTTGATACTTTAATCTTTTGGAGACATTGTTCGTTACATAGCGCAGATGAGAACAACATTTTTCGTTCTTCCCAATTGATCTCTGGATTGTTATGAGTTAACCATGGCAAGCCGAGGATAATCCCATATTGGGGAGCATGGATCACGTCAATAATGATTTTCTCTTTATGTTTCTTTCTTTGATTCTTACCTTCACAAATCATCGACAAGGGTATAGTCTGAAGAGTTACTGGACCTCCAGTCAAGAGTTTGCCATCGACTGCCTGGATGATTTCTGGGGTCTTCTTTTCAATACATTGGATCCCCATGCACAAACCAATTGGACATCAACAAAGTTCCCAGTAGCCCCAGAATCGACTAGAGCTTTTTTTAAATAGATCTTTTTCTTGACCTGAACTCTTATTTCCAGTTTAAGATGTCTAGATTGTGAAGGGTCCACGGTGACACCCAATAGCAACCCTTCTCTGCATCTCGGTGTTTTAGTTTTCCAACTCGACTGGTGCATTGGCTGCGACCTTCTGAACTGGACCTTGCTTGTTTGATTGGACAATCTTTGTCAAAATTACCCTTCCGCCCACAATAATGACATTGTCCATTTTTTCTGCGTAGGTCCTTTTCATCTTTGGTCAAAGGTCTTCTGATGCTTCCAATTTCCATTGGTTCCGGCGTTCACCCTTTCGGAGTTCTTGAGTCTCTGTTATGAACACGCCATTAATATTTTTCAATCTTGTTGCGCGTTCCTTTACATTCTGCTAAACGATGATCAAGCCTCAAGACAAGGTTTATTAATTCTTGACAGTCTGTAGGTTGTGGGTCGATTTGCGCTAAGATATCTTTTAGTTCCTCTTTGAGTCCCTTGTAAAACAAGACCGCTTGTTTTTCTTCAGGCCAGGATGTCTCGGCAACCAGCCGGTTAAAGTTGGCTAAATACGACACTAGGTCTTGATTCCCTTGGCGTAAATCTAATAATTCACGATCTGCTGACTGTGTTGCAGTTCTACGATCAAAAACTCTCTCAAATTCACGAACAAAATTTCTCCAGTTGTACAAGGGACTATTTTTACACACAAGAGGAATTGCCCAAGTAGCTGCATCCCCAGCTAAATATGATAACAAGAAAGCTACTTTGGACTGGTCATCGGGGAAAGTATGTGGTCTGCAGGTGAAGTGTAGTCCCACTTGAACCAGGAAAGATTGCACTTTCAAAGGGTCACCTGAGAAACGTTCTGGGGGAGCTAAAGGAATTGCGGAAGGAACATTTAGGGAAATGTTTGTCGGATTACTTCCAGAAGCCTGAGAAAAAGTACCTGGCCAGGACACACCTGTGGGACTTTGTTCCTTCTTATCTACCTTATCTTGCAACTGACTCACTCTCTCAGCTAATCTAGTTGTCAATTCTTTCAATGATACCACCTCTGCCTGGAGCTGGGTGATAGCCATGACTAACTCGTCCAGCGTGGCCATGCTGAGAACATACACAAACCAGGAGGATAATAATTTGTGGGCTCACTATTCTGTCAGAGTCACCAGATCCTCGGGGTCTGCGCACGTAACCAACGCGTCCACCACTGAACAGATCCAAGACTCTGATAGATAAATCACAGAGGCTAAGAGAGTTCAAGAGGGGAAGAGGGGATTAGGAAGGGAAACAGCTGGGAAGGAGACCTGCAGTAAGAAAAAGGTTAGAACTCGCAATATTAAAATGATATCTCCTGAAATCAATGCTAGACTATTATTCTAAGCATAGTCATTCTGAAAACATGAACAATCTAAGAATTAAGTTTAAAATGACTAAGTTTCAAGATGGCCGGATACCTGTAGGGGAATCAAGATGGATTAAATGAAAACTTTCTTATTCAAGTACTTTCCTTTACATGAGAATCAGAAAAACATTCTGACTAAATTTTAAACCAGTCATACAACTCCTTTTTTGAGAATGCATACTAGGACCATACAATATTGCATCTAGAAACTCTGATCTTCTGTGTACTCTTAAAATGTTCCAACACAAATTGCGCCTATTGTAGATTTTTTTTATATATATATATATATATATATATATATATATATATATATATAGCAAACACCATAAAAGGATTGTGCACCATGAATAGCACAATATGGATTCAGGAAAAACAAATCACATAACTTGTCAACTCAAATATTACATGATAAATATCTTAGAATAGTGGCATACAATGAACAACATGAATTAAACTCGAGGAGAGAATCGTGCGTCTTGCCGATTCGAGTGTCACCATGTAAAATGCCAAGAAATCGTAGTACGCAATGAATAACAAAGTCAAATCATTATTAAACTAATCGCGCGTCTTGCCGATTCGTAAACCATGATGTAAATGCCAAGAAATAACAGCTCACAATGAATAACAAGATCAAAGTACAATGAAACGAATTGCGCGTCTTTTGCTGATTCTTAAGCCACCATGTAAATGTCAAGAAATGGTAGCACGCAATGAACAACAATGTTAAAACACCAGAAAACGAATCGCACGTCTTGCCGATTCTTAAGCCACCATGCAAATGTCAAGAAATGATAGCGTGCAATGAATAACAAGATTAAATTATCATGAAACGAATTGCGCGTCTTGCTGATTCGCAAGTCACCCTGCAAATGTCACAAACACTCAAGCGCATATTTCACACGCGCAAAGTACTCTGTCAAATCATAAAAGAATTAGGCCCAAGAACATGAGAGTTCTCGATAACGGCGTCGGGAGGCCAGCCCAACCACCGTCTTACCGCCCGGAACAAGGATCTCCAAATGAAGAATGAAAGTCAGATGTCTGGAAGATCAAATAGGCCACCGGGACAGGAGCTCAGGAAGTAGCTGCTGCTCTGCACCGGGACCTCTGAATAGTGAGCACTTGGAGCTCGGCTGGCTCCTTTTTATAGAGTCTTGGCCCAGCCGACAACCACACCCAGGCATGTTGCAGGGAAAGTCTCTAGAAGGCCCTGGAAAGGGACCACACCCTAACACACTCTGAAAGCCTGCAGCAATGCATTGCAAATGAACAACATTTGTAAGCACATTAAAAATAAGTCTTCAGGATTGAACTCTGTAATGCAAAAGGTTAAACAACAACATATCAGCACAATGCATAAATTACTTTGTTTTGAGAGTGCTGGGTTTTTGCATTCTAGTCGCCAACAGAGTGCGCACTGCCCTGGTGTTGACAGGGGCAAATAGTTGCCTGTGATGTAGATGCAACATGGCTGGGAGGATTCATTGTGGGCAGGGTGAGGCTGACAGTTTTTGACTGACCAGGTGTCCCTGATGAGCCAGGTTCCTCTTCAGTGTCCACACGTCCAAGGGTGTTGTCCTCACTGGAGCCTTCACTGAAGGGTTGCATCAGTCTCTGGTATCCTGTCCATAGTGACTTTGGCAAGGTTACATGTGGGAGAAGTGGAAAATAGAGTTTCTGTTACATTGAGGGTATTTTTGATGTTGTGTGAGATGCAGACAGTGCCTCACCATAATCACCAGAAATGACAATGACAGCGGCTGCACAATCTTGCTTTGTGCAACATGGGACTCTGTAATTTCAATATCATACACCATGCTTGAAGCTGTTAAACTTTGTTAGTAGTGATTGGACTGCTGATACTATCTTATGTTGTTTGATTAGTGACGGGTGTTCATGTTTGTTGCCTACTGAAGTGTTTGACATGATACATGGCTAAAAACAAAAAGGGGTGTACCATGCACAATTGTGTCAGAGTAGTGGCACAGTACAGGAGTTTGTAATAGCCATTGACCTGTAACTGGAAGTAGTGCATGTGCATCCACTTTGGCATCTAGATTTCTACCCAGGTGGGTTTATTTCAATCTTAGGAATCTTTATTCTAAGTGCATTGTGAAAGGCACTCTGCTGTGTTTTGCTTGTGATGATTGCGAGTGGGCCATTGCATTGCTGTCATTGGCATTAACTGTCTCACACGTGAACAACCAACATGGGTTAGATTTGTAGTTAGTTTCACATGCATGACATCTCCCATTAGGCACACTGTTCAGATTTTTACAATGGTGGGATATTGCATTCTGGGAATAGTAGGGCAATGTTTTGCCAGCACTTCACATATCTTTTGTAAGGGCTGTGGAGCAAGGTGAGTTTAGTGGACATGTGGCATGCCAGAGAGGGGTAGTGGAGCATTTGGACAGAGGCGTAGTGGGTAGTATGTTGATTGGGGTGGGTTAAGGTGGCGTGGGAACATGTAGGGCATGACAATTGGGTGGCATGGATTTTGTGGGGACTTACTAGACTCCATTCCCCCAGGTATTCCTGCCAGGCCCTCAGGATGCAGTACGTTCAAGACCTTCTCTTCCCAAGATGTGAAAGTAGCGGGAAGAGCGGGGGCCAACTGCCAGCTGGTGCCTGGATGCCATAGAACGTACCTTCCCCCTGGGTCATTCCAACTCTTCCTAGTATCCTCTCTTGTGCATGGATAAGTGAGTACAGGATTGTCCCTGTCCACTATTCTTTGCCACATCTCCATTTTCCTGTCCCGGCAATTGATGTTTGCTGGACCTTTGCTCTGAACAGGTGTGGCTCTACCCTGACAATTTCATCCACCATGACCCTCAACTCATCATCCATGAAAAGTGGGTTTTTCGTGGGGACATGGTAGTGGTGGTGAAGACGGTTTGGTGATGTTCAAAGGGAAAGGCTGCACAAACAGGTGAATGGTGAGGTGTAGGTGCTGTGATGTGAGTGGGTGACAGTTGCTGTAGATTCTGTGTAGTAGTAAAATGTGTGTTATGTATGTTGTGCAGGTGTGTGAAGTGTGTGTATTGAAATGTATATTGATGCCTAATGTTGTTTTTTCTATATATGAGAACGATTTTGCATGCCTGTGGCTGTGTGTGACGTTCAGGTTGCAAAGGATTGTGGGTTGTGTAGGGGTGTGTTATACAATGCATTGTGTAGATGTGTTGGTGGTGTGGATGAGTGTCAGATGTGGGGTATTCAAACTACAAAATGTGGTGCTGTGTTCATTGTGATATGAGCTGAGACTGCTGCGGAATGCACCGCCAATCGTTTTCCACAGTGAAAGAACTGCACTTGTGATTTATGGATCGTAATCTGATGGGTGGATTTATGTCGGGCTGGCGGTGCTGTTAGTGGATTTTGGCAGCCATCAGACCACCAAACTCGTAATGAGGCCCTGATATAACACAAATGTCGCTGATTAGTACAACTGTATTTTCACATGCCAATAACATTTTGAATGCAACTTCCAGATGAAGTCAAAAGTTTAAAAGAACTAATTAACATAATGTGGGCCTGTATAGAATCAACAGGATGGTATTTATATGCTATGCTGATTAAAGCTATAATAACCAGTAAAGCACCACTGCAGGAAAGTGGAGTATTATGTATTGTGGGATTTAGCCCTCACCATTTACTACTCCCACAATACCCCAAGGATGGTCATTGGATTCACACTAGTAAACCCTTACCTCAACCTTTGCAATCAATTTAGACCTTGCGTTGAAGTCTATGGGAGAAATGCCACTATTTTCAAAATGACACTTATAAAGCGAGTTGCGTGGAACGCTTACAGGGTTAAGGATCAGCAGTCCTTAGGACCGGATCACAACAGTTTTACCTGGCCCGTGGCATCCGGGTGCAGAGTTGCCCTGGCTGTCCATGGTGATGAACAGGACTCACATTGAAATCATTGGCAGGCAGACCCTGGTGACAAACGATCTCTTTAAGGTCGAGCTGCAGGGAGCCCTTGCAGAGTTAAGTCTGTGCTGGTCCTCAGACTAGCCACAGCAATCAGTTCAGTTCTATCTGGTCCATGGTTCCCAGATGCAGAGTTGACTCGGCTGTCCGTCTTGCTGAACTGGACTTGCGCTGGTGCTGATTTTACCATGCAGACAGTGCTTCGACAAAGGGGATGAAAAACACAGCTGTGTGTAGTTGTTGCTGATGTCGGTCAGAAGTGCTGGGCAGGGCTCTCCTGTTGCAGCATCGAGTTAAGGGGTCTTTACCAGGTTGATGACCAGCAAGCCTTGGTGGTGGTAAGCACAACAAAATGTTTTGAAGACATCCAAAGGTCCTGGGTAGTATGGTAGCAGCTTCTAACTTCATGATAGGCTGTACTATGACTCCCACAATGCACTTGACCAACTGGATCCAGTTGAACCTTCAGTATACCCCATGTCTGACAATGCATTGGTTCCAGAGTGTCTTTTTGGCTGCAGTTTGCAGAGAACAAGTATCACTATTCCAAGGGAGACTGCAGGTGCTTCTGAGTTCCACAGCTCGAGAGTTTTTAGTTTCAGTCAAGGACAAGGGTCCTTCATGCAATTCCCAGTCTGTTGCCTCAGGGACAGAATATCTCTCTTTTGCCTCGGTGGAGTAGGCAGAATCTGGTTGTCTTTGATGCAGAGCTCCTCTTTGTCCTTCTTTGAAGCTAGTCCATCAAGTCTGAGGTTCTGGTGTCAGGGGTGCCTCTTAAATCCTAGATTTAGGTGAGTTAGGGGTATGGAGGCTAGTGACCAATGGGCAACTAGCCCCTGCAGCTATTCCACCCTGAGGTGACCACATTGATGGGTCAGGTCAACTTGAGCTACCAAGAACTGTCTATTCTGCCACTCCTAAGATGGAAGAAATCAAAATGTAATGCACAGACCAGGCTGCTCACCCTAGAGGTTTGTTCACCCTGCTGGGAGGTGTGCACAGTCCTGCACATATAATGTCCCGCCTTTCCACAAGCAAATGTGCTTGAGTGTATGAGGAGGGCTGTTTTCTCGCTGGGAGACAGCACAGATGACTATCGGGGCGGTGAAGTATTTGAAGCTCACTGCCCTAATAGCTCTATTCACAAGCCCAAAAGGGGGGCAGGAGTTTTGACCTCCTTCTTGCCTCAGCCATTGTTCCTGATCTCTGGGAGCATACATGCTGCCTGGCAGCACAAAGAAGGGCAAAAAGCAGGTGGTCATCCTCTAGTGTGCCACCTAGATACATGCCAGACATCCTTCCACACCAGATTTGTGTTGGGGAGAAAAAGCAAGTTGTTTGACACCAACCTCAACACATCTAGGGTTTACCATAAAGGGGCAAGCATCCCGGTCTGCCCGGTCTGAAGTCCCATGTTATCCTATGGACTGGCCTGCACTTAAAGTACACCTTAATGGAAAGGACACTATAGAGATATACAAGCTTCTGCTGTATGCTTACACCTTACATAAAATTCACCCTGCCATCTGGGCTGCAGATGTCTTCCTTAGGGGTGTCTGACAGATATGAAAGGCAGTGCACGGGGCTGTGCCACTCATGGTGGGGCACAGTCGAATTCGAGCAGTTTGCACCACTCTGCCATGCTGCGATTGCAGGCCTGTCATCAGTGGTTTGCATGGGTCCTCTAGGGTGGCACAGACTCATGTTGTAGCCAAGGCCCCCCTTTACCACCAATGCTCTGGCTACCCTTGGTACCATGTACTAGGCGCTCACACAGCAGTTGAGTTTTGCCAGTGAGGGAATTACCATGTTGATAAATATTTTAGGGAAAGAGCACATACAATAGAGCCTGGTTAACAGGTCCTCGTGCACTATCAGTGTCAAAAAACCAGCATCTCTGGATCCAAATGGGGCAAAAACTGGGGAAGGGGCATGTGCAATTTCCCAAAAGAGAAACAACTCTATTCAGTATAAACATGTAAACACTGAAAATAACCTGCACAACCACAAACTAAAATGGCATTCCAAGAAAAGAAAGTGTGAGAGGAATGGTCATTTCTATTTCTTTCGGAAGGTGCTAAAACAATTTAACTTTGTTATACAGGGAAGTAGTCAGAAAGTATACGATTAACATGCTTGAGTTTTTTTTTTGTTTAAGGATCTCACTAAAATATTGTTTTGTTTTCCAGTTTTTTTCCTCCAGTTTAGTGTGCTTTAATTGTAGGTGCAGGGTTTAGAGGCATGTTTTATGTCTGATCTAATTATTTTACACATTGTAGAGAATCTGCAAATCTTAAAATTATATTTGACCTTTTGGTAGGGTGTAGGTGTAGGGTGTAGGGTGACTCTCAGGAATCTTGGCCAATAGGAACTATCAAATTTACCCACAGACACAGGATGGGTAAAACCATTTGTTACATCAGCCCCTTTTTCTAAAAAGTCAGTTTTTCGAGGAGATCACCTGCCAAACACACCAGGCCTTAAACATTTGATGCAAGGTGTAGCGACAAATACTTGCAAAAAGAGTGCTGTCACCATACACATAAGATAGTCATGAAACCCTGACACAAGACTATTGGCATAACCAATAAAATTCATAGATGCATGTTTCCATTGCATGTGTGACACCTTCAGCTAATCCTGTTTAACAAATGGTATTTTACTGCTGATGTTTCTGAGCCCATAGTTGCAATTTTAACAGCAACATTTCAGGTCCTAAAATGCAATGTGATGTCTGCTAAAAGTTTAGTTTGTCAGTCTGTTAAAGCAAGACATTTGCCATAAGGGCTCTTGGCAGCTATGAAAGTACACTCAGGAACAGCACTGTCCTAATGTATCAGGCAAAGAGTACAGTAATGCACTGTCAAACCTGCTTAAGGTATCAAGTTTCAGGTGCCCCAATCAGGTTTAATTCATATTTTTAATGATTCCAAAGGTGCTATACTGTTGGCAGGGTCAACCAGCCCTACAATGTCTTAATATTCAGTAAGGATTAAATGAATGACTTACCCCTAATTGTGTCCATGAATGTGTTCATTAAAACATTTGAATATGGCACTCATATGTTTGTAATCCTTTAATAGTCCTGTAAACCAGAGTACTGATAGAGAGAGTTAGAGAGATAATGAGATGTGAAAGAGGGTAATGAGGTATGAGTGTAAGTGAGTTCAATGCATAGACTTTCAATGTCTAAAACAGTTCAACAAAGGTCTATAGAGGACCTAGTCTAAAGGAAGACATAAATACCCTGCATACATTCTCCTTTAAATTAAATATCTGCTTTATAACATCCACTAAAGAAAGACAACATGCTTTGTACACACTGGAAAAACAGACATTTTCCCCTATTTTTTGTCTACTTTGGGGGTTTGGCAACTGAATAAACTTACATAGGTTCTCATATCAGAAGCTTTGGAAAACACTGAGAAAACAACAATGAAATCCACAGAAATAAGGATTGAGAACTGGGCAACTTAGCTATTCTGTACTAACTAAAAGAGAAAGAATAAGTTCAAAAAGCAACAAGTCTCAAAAATGTTGAATTTCTTATGGATTAAACATGAATGCCCTGATTTATACTTTTTGACGCTAAACTACACTAATGCAGTTTAGCGTCAAAAAGTATACCGCCAGCTAGCACCATTCCAAGACGCCTGCTAGGTGTCTTTTTTATGGAATGGCTAAAATCCAGCACAAAGGGTGGGCTAACGTCATGGTGAATGATGTTAGCCGGGTGGTGGTGGAGGTATGGGAGTAGTGGGTTTAGCGGTAAAAACTGACGTTAGGCTGGTTAGAGTAAAAAAAGATGAATCTCACCAGCCTAGCATCATTTATTGGCACTAAACCTACCATACCACATGACTCCTGTCTTATAAAAGGAGTCATGCCCACCACCCCAATGGCCAGCACATGGGACAACGGTCTTCTGGGCAAGGCCATTGCACCCAGGTCCATTTCTGGGCCCCCTATGGTACTTTAAGAAAAAAAAGATAAATACTTACGTTTACTTACCTGTACTTACTTGGGATGGGGTCCCCCATTCCCTGCTGTGCCTTTGGTGTGTGTGGGGATGTCCCTGGGGCCTGGGGAGGGTACCTGTGGGCTTATTCAATGGTGTCTCATCATGGAAATGGGCCCACAGGTCCCCCATGCAAGCTTAGCATGATTATTTAGGCCCACCTACCTCCCATGCGCCATTTTTGCACGAGAGGATAAATGTCGCACAGGAGGTAGGTGGGCCTAAATAATGGTGCTAAGCTTGCTTAGGGGACCTGTGGGCCTTTGAGGAACACCTATCTTGCATCTCATTGACAAAAGGTAGGTCTCTGCAAGCAGAAAATTAGTTTAACTCCAATATTTCGACATGACTAGTGCAAAATATAAATATGGAGTTAAATTTGTGCTGAATTTGCATTAAAAAAAATGACGCAAATCCAGCGCAAACAGAGTATAAATATGCCCCTAAATTTTCTCTCCCTTAAGAACTGGGGGCCAGATGTAGCAAAGTTTTGCGAGTCGCAAATGGGCCGAATCGCTATTTGCGACTGTGCAAAATCGGAAATAGGATGCAAAAATCCCATTTCCGACTCGCAAAAAGCGATGCGAGCCATTTGCAACCCCATTTTGCGACCCGCAATTAGGAAGTCGCAATTTGCGAGTCGCAAACCATATGCAATTGCAACTCGCAAATTGCGACTAGTCGCAAAAAGCCCAGTTTGCATGTCCCATTTACCACTAACTCAGAGCAGGTGGTAATCATTACCAAAGTATAAAAGGAGACCCAGAAGGCATCTGGGTTACTCAAGATGGCAGAGATATACCTGATAGCAGTGAGGAGGAGAGTCCACGCAGCCCAGGAGAGGAGGAGGAGGAGCCGCAGACAGGAGAAGATTTATAGAACAAGGCAGACTCTTTTCCAGCAAACTGAGGAAGAGATATACGATAAATACCTCCTTAGCAGCGCAGCCATACTAGAATTAATTGAATTACTAAAACCATAGCTAGAACACCAGACTCTGCGCGGCTGCGCCATTCCTACGCATGTGCAAGTGCTATGCTCACTGCACCTCTTGGCCTCAGGGAGCTATCAGGGGGTCATTGCTGTGGCAGGTGGGGTATCTCAAAGTGCAGTGTCAAGGTTCCTCAGGGCCTTCCTAGATGCCATACTCACACACATGTCTCACTTCATATACCTACCCATGAATGAGGCAGAAATTAACAGCACCAAGCGGGACTTTTACCGGATTGCCAACTTTCCCCATGTCATAGGATGTGTAGATGGGACACATATTCAAATATGCCACCCTGCAAACCTGGAACATCTGTTCCGCAACAGAAAGTGTACCCACTCACTCAATATTCAGGTTGTTTGTGACGCCCATTATGTCATCACTGACATTGTTGCAAAATTTCCAGGCAGTACCCATGACTCCTACATTTTTAGGCACAGTGGGATACACCAACGCCTGGAACATGGGGAGTTTGGAGACGGATACCTCCTAGGTAGAGCTGCATACACCTTGCAGACATACTCACAGGTCACTGTGCACACCAACCAGGACTTTCTAACAGTGTAATGTTTGTGCCCAACAGGTGACAGTGCATATGCTCTACGGCCATGGATAATGACTCCGTTCTTACAACAGTGCACATAAGAGGACCAGGAACCTGATTGAACGCACCTTCGGATTACTGAAAGCAAGATTCAGATGCCTCCATAGCAGTGGAGGTGCCCTCCAGTATACCCCCATTACAGCATTCAAAATTGTTGTCGCATGCGCCATCCTGCACAATATTGCCACCCGACGTGGGCTACCTCTCACCCCTGCAGACCCAGATCCTGAGGATGAAGAGCAAGAGCAACCACATCGCCATCATGAGGATCGGAGCATAGCTAATCAAGGTAGACTAAGACGGGAACACATCACAAACCAATACTTTGGAAGGTACGTGTCAACTTCAACCATACTCACCTACTGACCAAAAACTCCATTTGTCAAGTGGAAAAAAAAAACTATTTAATATCTGCAGAAATACAACTATTTACAAATACTAACTGTTCATGGTCATCTAAATGCAAACCATGCATGGGGCACATTGCAACCCACCCACTGTAGAGACTTGAGAGACTGTGGCTTTGCACTCCCCAGGATTGAACAGTGGGCAAGCCACCCACTGTAGAGACTTGAGAGACTGTGGCTTTGCACTCCCCAGGATGTAACAGTGGGCATGTGGCCCCCTCGTGGATTTGGCGTTGTGCACTCAAGCGGCTGAGGTGCCCCCGTTTCCCTCACCCTGAGGTGCCTGTTTTATTGGTATCTGATGCCCCTGCAGTGTTCTCTGTGTCATGGTCGGGGATCTTGTGTGGGCCTCGTCCATACTGTGTGGTCCCAATGTTCCACGGACTTTCTTAGTGCACTACCTAGACTACTATGCTTGGTAAATATTTTGGACATGGTGTATGTATATATTTCTGCCTACTTGTTTTTAATATATTACAATGGTTACACTCATTTTCTATTGTCTTTGTATTCTTCCGGGGGGTTTGGTGGGTGTAACTGTGATGCATTGATATGCATTTGTGTGTGTTGTAGTGGGTGAGGGTGGGGGTGTTGCGTGTGTGTGTCCCTGTTTTTTCCCTCCCCCTCCCCTGTGTCGTAGGTGCAGTACTCACTGTGGTCTTCACCGCCAGCGTTCGTGCTCCGGTTAAAGGAGCAGGAAGACTATTGCATGTAGAATTTGGAGTTCCGGGTCCATGGTGTCCTTGTTCCTTGTGGGGTTTGTAGAGGTGAGCGTTTTCCCTTCGAAATTCCTGCTTCCGCCATGTTTTTATCAGCGGTGAATCTGCCCCGGAAAAGGTGGCGGATTGGCCTGTCATAATAGTGTGGGTGGTACTTTGTCTTCCGCCTGTCTGTTGTCGGTGACCGCCGCGCTGTTTGTTTGTACCGCCGTGGCGGTCGGAGTGTTAAAGTGGCTGTCTTTGTTGGCGGTTTCCGCCACGGTCGTAATTGCAATTTTTTTACCGCCGGCCTGTTGGCGGTCTTACTGCCGCTTTAACACTGACCGCCAGGGTTGTAATGACCACCATAGTTATTTGCTTTATTTCACTCTGTTTTAAAGGAGACAAATATGTGGTAGTCAGAGAGCGATGTATGGGTATATGAAATAATCATTAAAAAACCTGTAGTGGCAAGGTGGGCCAGGGGAAATAGAATAATCATTAAAAACATAGATTATTCTGCTGATATGCAGGCAATGCACCGCAGGCAGGGTGCCCAGGAGAAAACTGATTTATGCGCCTAAAGAAACTGAATGCTGTAGTGCGGCTGAGCGCATATTGTGGATAGATGGATGGATGGATTGAACGTAAAAAGATGAACAAAAAATCTAAAATCGAAAATATTTTTTTTTAAACTAAATTAAAATTCAAAAACAAGAAATGTAATAAAAAAATAAAATAAACATTAAAATAAAAACTTTAAATATAAATTTAAATTAACCAAATGATCAATAAGAAAGAAACTTATTGTGGGGAAAGGAAGTGTAAAATTAAAAAAGGAAAAAAGGAAGGAAACAAGATAAGCAATGTTCATCAGAATCATATTCTTTTAGTATATACATACTACAACGATCCCCAAGCATATCATTATTAAACTGGTGTCACATCAATACATGCCTATGGCAAAGCCACAATGGCTGAATGCACAAAATGGCTGCCAGTCTTAAGACCTTAAGGTCATCCAACAGCAACAAGCAAGGAGGCAAGGCAAATAAAGAACACATGCTGCAGGCCACATGGTCAAACAACCACAACAAGGAGCAATAGGGTATGGGGAGCAAAGAACACATGCAATGGGAAAGACACACTGACTGGATGCACAAAATGGCTGCATTCACATGGTCAAACAACAACTGTGAACAAGGAGGCATGGAGAACAAAGAAAACATGTCAGCCCATGGCTGGATGCACAAAATGACTGCCATTCAAATGGTGAAACCGTGACTGTGAACAAGGAGGCATGGAGAACAAAGAACACAGCAAGCTTATGGACATTGATTACACAAAATGGTCCCTGGTCACACAGCATGGAGAATAAAGACAAATGATGGACGACGACAAACACACACACAGGCCAGAAAAAGGAGGCATGGTGATAACACTGAAGAAAACACTAATAGTAATTCAGTAATGCAAAACACAAAAATTAACTGGGCTATAATAATTGCACAACAACACACATCCACTGCTCTTATGCCAACACACCACCAGCACAGTCACTGCGGTCTGACCACCACAGATGACGATTGCCCCTTGCAGGCCAGCAGAGACCATATTTCCACCAGACAGATTACGAGGTTGCACACCACCAAGGTTTCCACCGCGGTCGCACCACCACGATAACCCAAGTGGAAATCAACTGCATAAAAGGAGACACTGTTATGTTCACAATATTAATTACTTAAGAATGTGGTTGTGTGTTCCGTCGCTGTGCATTCTGCATGAGTGTTCCAACTCTGTCAGTTGGAAAGCATCTGGCAGAGGACACAGCGGTGGCCTACAATGATACGAGTTATGTTAAATAAACCTCAACGAAGATGACATCCAAATGAGTGTGATTAATTTCAAGGAAACACAACATCAGTTTTTGGTCATGAGCAGAAGTCACCGTTGACACCTATGCAGTATGTTGCATAAAAGGTGAGAGTGGCTGTTTTTTTGGAATTGTGCCCTTGAAGGCCAACCACCCATCGAGTAGGCAGAGTGGAAATTTTCTCAATGATCATAACGTGTCCATGGCCCCAAGAGTTTAGCCACATACACACAATTTACATTTGTTGATATCACAAATGAAAGAATCTTGCGATGTGCATTTTAAGGCACCATCTTGAAATTCACTGACATGCACATGCAACGTTGTGTGCACAGAAGCTGTCTTGTGTGCATTTTATCAGATATTGAAATTCAGTGAAACACTGCAATGCACACGCAACGTGACGCGCACACCAGCCATTTTGTGCACATTTTATCATTACACTGTAATGTACTTCCATGGGCTGTATCAAACAGCGATTTTGGATCCATCATAATTAAATTTTTGTGTCCTGCATAGGATTGTGCACTGCAACGGTTGCACCATGAAAAAAAAAAAAAAAAACAGATAAGCATAAGCATGATCCCTTCAACAGATTTACTGTGTAATCCACACCATAGCTTGCTGTTCTGCGATAATGTGCTCACTCTAGTTTATCTTTATATCATGAATATTTTCTTGACTGGCACAAACAAAAGTTTTACAAGCAGGATGCAGATATAACTATTGTTCAGAAACATGTCACAGTGGTGGTATGCACACCATTACCATATAAGACTATTTGGAGTGCTCGTTATTTTCAGCATGGAAGGCAGAGGTTCTCCTGTGAACAATGTTTCATGTAGGAAAGTGTGGAAAAATTGCTAAGGTCTGCTACGGTGCACAAAGTAGGCAACCAAAAGTAAGTAGTGTAGTGGATGATAATGATGACTATAGAGAGCAACTCATGGCAACATCTTTCGAATACATTATTGCAGAAGCCACAGAAAATCAGGTTGTCTGCGGTGACCAGAATGAATGTGTGGATCCCTTTGTAGATGTTGTAGTGGGAGACAAAATGTTACACTTATTGGTTGACTCACGAGCACGTATTACAATGATTACATAAGAACTATTTCACAAAATCTGGAGTGATAGAAAATTGTACCCCCCCTGACAGGACACCTGTCTCATATGAAGGTAGAAAAATTGACCTGTAAAGGTTTATTGAAGAAATTCTAGAGTTTAAAGGGTGTAAAATCCAAGGCAAATCTATGTAGCATTAGGAGGCTTGAACATATTGGGGTGGTTTCACCTAGGTCTTGTCGGCATAGTACTGAAACCTAGGACTGAACAACAAGTTCAAGTGGTTAAGGATGCTACGTCATTGGTTGAGTTTGAGGATGAATTTCCAAATGTTTTTTCAGAAGGACTAGAGAAAATTGTGGGTTTCAAACATAGAATAAAGATTAAGCAAGAAGCCATTTCTTGGGAAACATAAAAATCAGGTCAGTTCCATTCAGTCTGACAGAAGATCTCAGACATGAATTAAACAAGCTCCAAAATAATGGGGTGTTAGAACCCATTGAATCCAGCCTATGGCTTTCACCTTTGGTTGTCGCTCGTTAACGTATTGATGTCATGCGGTTGTGTGTTGATTTAAGGAGTCTAAATAAAGAAATCTGGGTAGACTCACATCCTCTGCCAAAGATTAGTGATCTTTTAGAGGAACTCAAGGGTGCGGGTGTTTTTCCAAAATTGATTTGGCTTCAGCTTATCAGCAGGTGGTGTTGAAAGATGAGCCACATCACTACACAGCATTCAATTCACCATTTGGCTCATTGCAATTTTGCAGGATGCCATTTGGTTAGGCGTGTGACACCTCGGTTTTCCAACGCATAATGCACAAGTTGTGGGAAAGAGTCAAGAAGGTCTTAGCATTTCAAGACGATGTTTTGATTGCATGCCAAGCATTTAGAAGACCATGACAGATCATCATATCTGTATTCCACATTTTTGAGACGGATGGTGTAATAGACAAGCAGGAGAAGTGTGCATTCTGGAAAAGAGAAATTGAGTTTTTCGGACACTGTGGGGGTGATTTTAACCTTGGCGGACGGCGGAGGCCGTCCGCCAAGGTACCGCCGCCAAATGACCACACCGCGGTCAAAAGACCGCGGCGGCCATTCAAACATTTCCTCTGGGCCGGCGGGCGCTCTCCACAAGAGCGCCCGCCGGCCCAGAGGAAATGCCCCTGCAACGAGGACGCCGGCTCAGAATTGAGCCGGCGTAGTTGCAGGGGTGCGACGGGTGCAGTTTGCACCCGTCGCGTATTTCAGTGTCTGCAATGCAGACACTGAAATACACAGTGGGGCCCTCTTACGGGGGCCCCTGCAGTGCCCATGCCATTGGCATGGGCACTGCAGGGGCCCCCAGGGGCCCCGCGGCACCCCCTACCGCCATCCTGTTCCTGGCGGGAGACCCGTCAGGAACAGGATGGCGGTAGCGGGTGTCAGAATCCCCATGGCGGCGGAGCACGCTCCGCCGCCATGGAGGATTCCCCCGAGCAGTGGGAAGTCGGTGGGAGACCGCCGACTTTCCGCTTCTGGCCGCGGCTGAACCGCCGCGGTCAGAATGCTCGAGGGAGCACCGCCAGCCTTTTGGCGGTGCTCCCGTGGTCGGTGGCCCTGGCGGCCACCGGCCGCCAGGGTCAGAATGACCCCCTGTGTGTCAAGCAAAGGAACATCACCTAGAGCTGGGTTGGTTAAGGCAGTGGTAGATTGTCCCAGTTGCAGGAACAAGGAGGAGTTTATTCTTTCATAAGGATGTGCAAATGTTATGCTAGATTAATTCCAGATTATGCCACCAAAATGAAAGTTCGTTTGAGTATGTTCCTTTTGTGTTCTTTTTGTGTGCGATAGTGCATGTCAAGACACATTTGACAGAGTTAAACTGGAAATGACAAATGCAAGTGCATTAAGGGCATATGACCCTGGTATGGCTTGAACCATCACCGTGGATGCCAGCAAATATTGTTTGGTTGCGGTTCTTACTCATGGTTCCAAAGGAACTGAAACTGTTAATTGTTATGCTTCAAGAGTGCTACTAGAACCTGAGTTGTAGTACTCTGTAATTGAAAAGGAGCTGCTAGCATGTTTTGCTGGGCGAGTGAGAAAATTCACAGGTTATGTATGGGGCAGGAAATATGTAATACAAACAGATCATAAGCCCATGATGTACATCTTGCCACACAATGCTCGTCTCACCACTAAATTGCTACAGTATGATTTACAAGTGAAATTCATTCTAGGTAAAGAAAATATCACAGCAAACCTTTTGTCAAGGTTGCCTGTCTGTTCATAGGAAACAACAGATCCGGAGGAGATTAAGGAAGGTTGTTTCATAGCAATAGAGGATGTTGATAAAAGCAAAGATTGCACTGAAACTGCTTCGAAAACATTATAGAGCAACAATATAGTTTTGGGGAAAGTCAAGGAGTATACTGTGAATGGATGGCCTAAGGAAAGGAGTTTGTCTACCGAGTTACAACCTTTCTCCAAAACCTGTGAAGATCTATCTATTGAAGATGAGGTGGTGATGAGGAATGACAAATGTGTTCCCCCAGATATCATACATCCCATGTTAGTTAATTATGCTCATGAAGGCCACCTAGGCGCAACCATCTTGGAGAGAAGAGTGAGGGCTCATTATTGGTGGCCTTCTATGGACAGAGAGGTGGATATGGTGGTGAATGAGTGTGTTGTGTGTAGGAGAGTAAAGAGAGGTTCAAGGTGGTTTCTATGCCTGGGAAACCATGGATGAAAGTTGGCCTTGACATGGTGGGACCTTTTTATTTTCTCCAATTCCATTTGTGTTATGCATTTGTGTTGATGGATTACAGTATCAAATCACCAGAAGTTAGTTTTTTCTCTAATCTCATGGCTGGCAGTGCTATACATTTCCTCAGGGGTCTTTTTATAAGGGAGGGTTTCAGATAATGCAGTTCAGTTTCTCAGTCAGAGAGGGGGTGGATGTAAGACGTGTTGGTGTAGATGTCTTGGGTACATGTTTGGGTAAAGTATGCTTGTGGGTGGTGGGTGTCTGTTGGGTGGGTGTGTGAGGGTGTTTATTTGTCTTGGGAGGAGGGGGGGAGGTGCTGTGGGTGCCATGATATGTGGGTGAGTGTCTGTTGGGGTGGTGACTGCTGGTGTGGTGGATATGCTGCATGTAGGCATGTCTGTGGTTATGTTGTCTGCAGGTGTGGTGATTGGGGTGGATTTCTGAGGGTCTGCTGTGGTGATATTTGTGGGTAGGATAGGTGTAGTGGATGGATCTGTGAATGTTGGTGTGGTATCTGGATGTGTGTCAGGTGTGCTATTTCTGGTGCTGGGGCTGCTGCGGTGTCAGGGCAGGTTGTGACTGTTTATGTATGTTCAGGTGTATGCTGCTTCTGTGCATGCCAGTAGTGTGTCTTGTGGTTCTTGGGTTAATCAGAGCTACCCTTGGATGTTGAGGTGTCTGGGTGCTTTGGCTGGGTCTGGGAAGAGGCTTTTGGGATTGTGAAGAGGAAGGTGGAGGGGGGACGGTAGACAAAGGGTGACTGGCTATCATCAGTGTGGAGGGCAGAGCCTGAAAGGATATCTGCAGGCCAGCCAGTGCACAGTGAATGCCCTCCAGGAATGTATTACTCTGTTGGATCTGAGTTGCCAGCCCCTGGAAGCCATTCAAGATGGTGGACTGACCCACAGAGACCAACCTCGGGGGGTCAATAACCTTCTCACTGAGGTGAGCAGGGCTGACAGGGGTAGGGGCAGAGGTGCCTGTGGTAAAGGAGATGCCCATCCTCTTGGATGAGAGGGCACAATCAACTGGGTGCAGGGAGGGTGGTTGTAGTAAGTTAGGTGGTGGACTAAGATGGTGCTGGGGTGGTCCCAGATAGGTCCCCCACAGCCAGGGACTGTCCACTGGAGCAGAATTCTGAAGATGAAGACATGGATCCTGTCTCTCCGTTGCACTCCTGTTGCGCTCCAGGCCACTGGGTCCCTTGGGTTTGGTGGTATCAGTACTCCATGTCCCATGGCCAGCAGCTTTCCCCCATCTTTTTCACCTGCCGTTGCTGAGGCAGAGAAACAGAAAGAGAGAGAGAGAGAGAGAGAGAGAGAGGGAGAGAGGGTCATCACATTCTTAACATAACATACATTACACACTAGACAACATTAACAACGCATCTATGTCTAGTAAAGCCCCAGGTAGAAACCATTTAGACCCTTTATAATGTCACAACTACATATCAACAATCCTATATGACAAAGTATCACCACAACATAAGACAGCCATTTGATCACTACATCACCATCCCATCAATTCAGCTGTAACTCAAACTATTCATGCATAAGATGAAATGCTACATCAAAAGTCTCTCTATACAGATTATCACAGTGTAAAAACAAATCATCCTTAGAAAATGCTGTTAACTGACAACACAATATCATGCCTACCCCACATCCACACTTGCCTAGTCCATCACCAGTAGTCATGCTGCATAACAGTAGTCATCTCACTTCAAATACAATACAGCATGTTGCTTTTCAATCACATACCTAATATGTGACTCTGGCCATAACATTCACAATGTCAAATACCTCAGATGAAATCACTACATGTGATATACCCAAATGGTGAGCCTCATAAAATAACATAGCATGTCATGCAAACATCTATCAAAATTATCTAAAAAAGGTTTAGAATGAGTTTTGTGACACACTTATCTTACACATTGATACATAGACAACAATTAAAAGACCAGCAATAGTTGCCTACTTAGCACACAGGATACACCCACAAACAACCACAGGGAGCATACCAGCACCTTCAATACAATGGACACTAATCATGTGCATAAACCCCACATACTATTCCACTATTCATGCTGAGTTTAAGCTTCCGAATGAATACATCAAAATACTTACATCACTAACAATGTCCAGACATCTGTAACCTAACAACTTAGGACTGAATTAACACTAACATAATCATCTACTGATGTAACCATTACTGACACATACACCTAGAGGCCAGGAAATTGACTGACAACATATTCCATTGAATCCAACATGTTAGTCAAATGGAACCCCAGCTACACTGTTAAGTCAGGCAGACATGAGCAGGTCCATTACTAAATCTGTCTTAACTACTTCAGATTAGCAAAGGTAAGTCTGGCAAAGTAGAGGCCTCAACTGAACAAAATGCACAAAGTAAAAATTGACACATGACATGGACACAAAACAGTGTATGTTGCACCCATATAGGTATGGTACAACCCTACGTAGCATGGACAAAATACATGACCTAGGGGATCAGAAGGCTAGCCACTTACCTTCTGAACACCATATACATGGTACAAAAGGTTTGAAAACACGTCAATAATATGCTGTGTACTGTTAATGCTTTATTACCACCATGCTTTTCACTATGTAGGATGTACACCTTGATCAAACAACAGATTTGCCAATGTATAGTTCAGACATAAGAATAGGGACACCTACTTACACCTCAGAGGGAGTGTAGTAAACATGTCATGTCACATTCCTGTTTGGGATGACAACCTCATGTGAGATTCCCAGTGATTTCAGGACACAAAATTACTTGGCCTGTTACTCATCTATGAGACCCTATCTTGCACATAGAGCTAGATCCAGTAGAATAGGGCTGGTCAGAGACAAAAGAGCTGAACAACTTACCTATTTGGTATATGGACTGTGAAACAATAGGTGGGATGGATGATACTGCAGGTTACACATATGTATAGCAGTGTAGAGGTACACACATGACAGGGGGGTCAGGGTCCGACGGGCACCCCTCCCTCGTTGGAAGGACATCCCTGGCTGAGCCTCTGCGGTCTTTCGGCCCCAGGGTCTTAGGTCCTCCCACCACTCTCTAAAGTGTGTGCTCTGCCGGCTGCGGACCCTCAGATCTGGCACACCAGATTCCCTTTTTTGATGGCCATTGACCTGCATGGATGACACAGACAAAAGCAAAAGTCATGTCCACATGTGCCATACCAACACAAGGGGACAGAACACTTCATTGACGAGCAAGAAGGCAAACATTACCATCCCTCAGTTCACACTCATGCACAATTTAGCATCTGCATGCATCAACACTGTCAAAACTTCACATTTCAGGTACACCGTTATATACCCCAACTTTCACACATTGGTATAACATTGAACTCACCTGCTCATTTGGTGCACCATATAGCTGTTCATACATAGGTAGGACCTCCTCCATGAGCTTGTCCAGCTCTTCAGGGTTGAAGGCTTGGACTCTATCACCTGCAGGACATGGTATGATAGCTCCCAGTGGCAGTACACAGCAGCTCAGTTAGTGGAGGTCTTGCTGGCAACAGTGTCAGAAGTCAAGTGAGCAATACTGCATAAAATGGCAGTCCCGTCCGCAAAATAGAGAACCATCACTGCCGGAAAACATCGCCACTAACCCAAGTCTGCCAAAGGCAGCAATGTCTTCCAATGGCAATTTCCACCGCGGTAGTGACCGCCAAGATGATATCCGCCAGTGGAGTTAGGTCACTTTCACATGTCCAGTACAGTATGTCAGACGGCTGCCATTTTTAGCACCTTTCATGTATGGAAAAGTTTTTGAATCTGTGTCATTAACAAATTCCTATATTGTGCTAATTATCAGTAAGTACTGCGTTCAGGTCTATTAGTCTATTTGTGCATGTGAGTAGTTAAAGCAGTGCAACAAGGCATTTTTGGAGATATAAATGTAAACCTATTCTCAACATCCTATGTGTGTTGGTAATGTAGATAATGTGCTAAAAATGTGTTTCACATGTAAAGTCGGTTGAACTAACAAACACTGATAGTCACGGTTACATATACATGTATAGTACATTAGATAATTGAGGGAATGTGCACCAAGGGGAGTGTCATAGGATGCATAGCAATATGCGGTCCTGTAGATGTCAGTTGTTGTAACCAACCTCAATTACAAATATGTGTGATTTGTATATGTACATGTTCATTACATGTGCATTGTTCATGTCACATGCAAATGTTATATGTTTCCACATAATTACCCTGGCATGAGAAGAAGAAGACAACCTCCAGTGTACCACCCACTAGTAGCCCTGCACACCATGGAAGAGAGACATACTATCCAGACATATTGCCTGAAATAGGCATATAATCATGAATGTTTGTGATCAATTGGATCCTGATCTGAGGCCTTCCATTCTCAATCCCTATAGCATACCTCCCATCATTCAAGTGATGTCAGTGCTACACTTCTTGGCCTTTGGGTCCTTTCAGAATAAAATGCCCCTGTTCACTCTGTATTTGAAGGATGTACTGTCTGCAGTGTTGAAACACCTATATAGTTACATCAGGTATCCCCAACGTGCAGATTTGGCCTATGTGAAGGCAGGTTTTTATGCAATGGGACACATTCCACATCTGGTTGAAGCCATAGATGGCACCCACGTAGCCTTAGTTCCCTCCAGTGCAACTTAAGAGGTATATAGGAACAGGAAGAAATACCACTCCATAAACGTTCAAGTGGTGTGTTTTGCAGACCAGCACATTTCACAAGTAAGGGGAAAGTATCTAGGATCAGTTTATGATTTCTTCATCATGCGGCACAGCAATATCCCACTGATGAGGCCCGACTCAACACAGAGCGGGCCGGGCTGGTTTTAAAGTCAGATTTAACATGTGTGTTTGCAAAGTTTGTCTCCTGCTATCACTATAGTGCATGCCCTCAATATTTGTTTCTGTTTTACTACATATTTGCTTACAGGTGTCTCTGGCTATCCAAACCATCCTAGGTTGTTGACACCAATGAGGTACCCAACCACGCCAGGGGAAATCCACTACAATGAGGTACACAGAAGGACATGGCATGTCGTAGAGCTGACTTTGGGGCTCCGGAATGCAAGATTTTGCTGCCTGGGAAGATCAGGAGGAGCCCCCCTTCACTCACCCAACACGGTATGTCAAATTATTGCTGCCTGCTACATGCTCCACAAACTTGCCCAGACATGTCAGATACCATTCCTACCAGATGAGGGGGAGGCAGCAGAATCTATGGGTGGAAATGCAGATTTGCCAAGGGATGATGAGCCAGATGAAGATGAAGCAGGAGACTTCAGGGCAGATCTCATCAATCAGTACTTCATCTGACTCATGGTATGTGACGTCTTCTCAATGCTGTGATATGTTTGTAACCTATAGTTGATGGGTAGCATGTCGCCTCATTTTAACCATCAGCTATGAGATTTTAGGTAGCTCTAATGTCTATGAGTGGTTTGTGCATGCAGACTGTTAATTTGTACTGTGTACCAAACAGATTGTTCCACAGTGACATATTTTGTTAAGATGTTAAGGCACATGCAAAGTCACTCTTGTGTACATGACTTGTTTAAATTGAGGAATGGTTTCTGCTATGTCCTATCTCTTTTGGCTCCTCATCCTTGGCAAGTAACATACAGAGTCAGAAGCATATTGGAATTGCAGGCACAAATAAGGGGGCACTGCTGGAACCAGGTACTATTTGCCATGAATATGTGGAGTGTGACTAACATGGCCAGACTGTCAGGACACTGGGGTGGAATTGTGTTTTCTCATCAAGATAACCTGTAGGGTACTGGAAGTGTGTCCATATGTGCCTGGCACATGTGGAAATTGTAGTACCATAATCTCTACCATCACAAAGGTTTCAGTTGTTTGTAAACTACCTTGAACCTAGCTGGTGGTGTGTTCCTAATTTGGAGACCAATTTGCATGTCTCTGTGGACTGACATAGGTGAGTGCCAAGCCTACAGGTATGTGACCAATGTAAGTGAAAGATCCCTGGACTGGGGGCATCATTACTGATATCTGTCTGTACCATGGGGTATGAATATTGGGAAGCTAAGGTATGGGTATGTGATAAGGCTTTGCCAGGTGATACAAAGGACACATCTTTATTCCTCCTGGCTTGTAGGAAGACTGACATGTCCCTTACTTTTGTATCCTGTGCTTTATCTGTGTTTGACACCTTAGCAAACATCCTGATGTTACAGTCAGTTATACTCTATATGCTCCTTGCATATCTACCAATAAATGTGTGTAGCTGTAGTATACAACTGTTTTTTCAATCTGCCCATGTTACAATCTTAACATAACCAATCTCCTGCTGATAGATTCTACATGTTATGTCCATAACAAATGCTCTACAATACCCAAGGGGCGTATTGATAGTTGAGTTGGCATGCATAACAGTTGTACATGGTTGATAAATCACACATACACAGAACCTGTGTTGAAGTATAATTTATTGTGGACAGTTAAACAGATTGTTTGACTAGTAAAAAAAAGAAAAAAGAAATCACAAACAAAATAAACAGTGAAGGGTTCAGTCATGGTGGCAGTGATCGTGAGTGAGGGTATCTGCTACACCGCTAGGATACACAAGTCCAGTGTCCTTGCACCATGGGAAAATTGAGATTTGTTTTAGAACAGTCAACAGGGTGTATCTGTGGCACACAAGGGGAACAAATCAGGAAAGGTTCACTTCCTGGCAGTGGGTTTTGTCTTGGCATCTGCTCCTCCTGGATGTGTGGGTGGACATCCATGTCTGTGGGGTTCCTCTGCTACATAGGTTGGGGTGTCTGAGGCATGTCCTTCCCCTGACAGGGCCTCAATTCCACTAGTAGCCCCAGATGTTGAAGAGACTGATGAGTCATTACTAGTGTAAAAGGCCCGATGTTGTGTTGCAGACCAGACCTACTCAGGGTAGTGTTGATGTCCCTCACTACCCCAGCAATGGAAGCCAGGATGGCATTTTGTTCCTGGCACTTCTGCATGACTTCCTAGTGGTTGTCCCTCTGCAGCTGTGGGATTTTTCCCCATCATGATGATTACCTGGCCCATCATGCCTTGGGAATTCTGGTAGGCTCATACGACTTGGGAGATGGCTTCCTGGTCAGTATTGTCAATTTTAGCCCCCATCCTCTGGCCCACAACATCTCTCCCACATTCCCTCCCCCCACATGACTTTGCGTCTAGCACAGTGTGCCCACTCCTAGTGGTGGCAGGACCATCATTGTCAGGGGAGACTCAGATACCAGTACTGTGGGGCACACAGTGGAGGAGTCAGTCCTTGGACACAGGTTTGGGGGCTGTCAGAGTCACCAGATCCTCGGGGTCTGTGCACGTTCACCACAAGTCCACCACTGAACAGCTCCAAGACTCTGATAGATAAATCACAGAGGCTAAGAGAGTTCAAGAGGGGAAGAGGGGATTAAGAAGGGAAATAGCTGGGAAGGAGACCTGTACTAAGAAAAAGGCTGTAACACACAATATGAAAATTATATCTCCTGAAATCAATACTAGACTATTATTCTAAGCATAGTCATTCTGAAAACATGATCAATCTAAGAATTAAGTTTAAAATGACTAAGTTTCAAGATGGCCGGATACCTGTAAGGGAATCAAGATGGATTAAATGAAAACTTTCGTATTCAAGTACTTTCCTTTACATGAGAATCAGAAAAACATTCTGACTACATTTTAAACCAGTCATATAAATCCCTTTTTTGAGAATGCATACTAGGACCATAAAATATTGCATGTAGAAACTCTGATCTTCTGTGTACTCTTAAAATGTTCCAACACAAATTGCGCCTATTGTAGATTTTTTTATATATATATATATATATATATATATATATATATATATATATATATAGTAAACACCATAAAAGGATTGTGCACAATGAATAACACAATATGGATTCAGGAAAAACAAATCACATAACTTGTCAACTCAAATATTACATGATAAATATCTTAGAATAGTGGCATACAATAAACAACATGAATTAAACTCAAGGAGAGAATCGTGCGTCTTGCAGATTTGAGTGTCACCATGTAAAATGCCAAGAAATCGTAGTACGCAATGAATATCAAAGTCAAATCATTATTAAATGAATCGCGCGTCTTGCCGATTCGTAAACCATGATGTGAATGCCAAGAAATAATAGCTCACAATGAATAACAAGATCAAAGTACAATGAAACGAATTGCGCGTCTTTTGACGATTCTTAAGCCACCATGTAAATGTCAAGAAATGGTAGCGCGCAATGAACAACAAAGTTAAAACACCATAAAACGAATCGCGCGTCTTGCCGATTCTTAAGCCGCCATGCAAATGTCAAGAAATAATAGCGTGCAATGAATAATAAGATTAAATTATCATGAAACGAATCGCGCCTCTTGCCAATTCGCAAGTCACCCTGCAAATGTCACAAACACTCAAGCGCATATTTCACACGCGCAAAGTACTCTGTCAAATCATAAAAGAATTAGGCCCAAGAACATGAGAGTTATCGATAACGGCGTCGGGAGGCCAGCCCAACCACCGTCTTACCGTCCAGAACAAGGATCTCCAAATGAAGAATGAAAGTCAGATGTCTGGAAGATCAAATAGGCCACCGGGACAGGAGCTCAGGAAGTAGCTTCTGCTCTGCACCGGGACCTCTGAATAGAGAGCACTTGGAGCTCGGCTGGCTCCTTTTTATAGACTCTTGGCCCAGCCCACAACCACACCCAGGCATGTTGCAGGAAAAGTCTCTAGAAGGCCCTGGAAAGGGACCACACCCTAACACACTCTGAAAGCCTGCAGCAATGCATTGCAAATGAACAACATTTGTAAGCACATTAAAAATAAGTCTTCAGGATTGAACTCTGCAATGCAAAAGGTTAAACAACAACATATCAGCACAATGCATAAATTACGTTGTTTTGAGAGTGCTGGGTTTTTGCATTATAGTCGCCAATAGAGCGCGCACTGCCCTGGTGTTGACAGTACTCCCCTCTCCCAGACGCGCTCTAGGGCCTGGTTTGCCTGGATTAAGACGATGAAAGCATCTCACAAGTACTGGAGCATGAACATCAGATGCGGAAACCCATGACTTACTTTCAGGACCATAACCTTTCCATGAGTTTAAGTACCATAGATTACGCCCTCGTAGTTTAGAATCCAACACTTTCTTAACTTCATGTTCTTCTTCTCCCTCTGCTAGAACAGGAGCTGGATGAGGGTGGACCTTTTGGAATGCCCTTTTCAATGGGGAAGTGTGGAACACTGGGTGAATCCGTAAGGATCTGGACAATTGTAGCGTATAAGTTACCGGATTGATTTGCTGAAGGACTGTGTAAGGACCTATACATTTGGGATTAAACATGTGCTTCTTCTTGAAGTCTATATGTTTTGTGGAAAGCCACACTTTGTCACCTGGTTGACATTGCGGTCCCTCACAATGTTTCTTGTCATAATGCCTTTTGTATTTTTGTTTGGCTTTTTCTAAATGCTGTTGAATCAGTTTCTGGGTTTGATGCAAATGCTGAATGGTTTCTGACACAGCTGGAGTAAGAGAACTTTCTTGAGGAATTGTGATGGGCAGGGTGTCAGGATGATAGCCAAATAAACCAAAAAAGGGTGTAACACCAATAGAAATGTGAAATGAGTTATTGTAAGCTAACTCAGCTAACCAGAGCATAGATGTCCAAGAATGAAGTGCCTTTTCAGCGTAGGCATGTAGGTATAGTTTCAAAGTCTGATTTAGTCTCTCTGTTTGACCATCTGTTTGAGGATGGTGACTAGTAGATAGCGTAGATGTCACTTGGAGTGTTTTACACCATTCTTCCAGAAATTGGAGGCAAATTGCGACCCCCGATTGGAGAGGATAACTTTTGGCATTCCATGATAACGAACCACTCTGTTCACTAAAATAGTTGCCAGTTCACTAGAAGTGGGCAATTTTTTACAGGCGATGAAATGTCCATATTTCGTGAGACTATCTACTACCACCAGAATTACTGAATGCTGTTGAACCACAGGCAGACCGGTAATAAAGTCTAAAGAAATATGCTCCCATGGACGACTTGGGGTTGGAAGTGGATGTAACAACCCTTTTGGTTTTGCATGACTTGTTTTAATGCGAGCACAAACTTTGCAGTTGTTTACCATTGCTTTTACATCTTTTGTTAGGGTAGGCCACCAAAAATAGCATTGGATCAGTTCAAGAGTTTTAGGAGTACCTGGGTGACCTGCTGTCGGTATAACATGCAACCAATGAAACACTATCTTGCAAAGTTTGGTTGTGGGTACAAACAAACGAGCGTCATGAAAGGGTAGTCCTTGCTTGATTGACCTTTTGGGATCTGCTTGGGCCCATGTTTGCCATTCTACAACAGTGAAAGAGTTGCGAATTTCTTCAAAGAAATCTTCAGTTTTTATGATACATAGAACCTTGTCAGGAGCAATGATAGCTCTGGGGGCTTGAAATGCAGGCAACGTGGTAGACTCTTGACGGGACAAGGCGTCAGCTTTGCGATTATCTTTACCAGGCCGGAAGGTTACTACAAAATCAAATTCGGCAAAAAACAGCATCCAGCGTAATTGCTGAGGGGTCAAAAGTCTGGCGGAACTCATGAATTGAAGATTACGATGATCAGTATATACTGTGACAGTGAATTTGGCACCCAACAAATGATGTCTCCATTCTTTAAAGGCGTCACAAATCACCAGAAGCTCTTTTTCAGCAATGACATAGTTATGTTCGGCTTTGTTCAACTTCGGAGACATATAAGCTACAGGATGAAGTTGACCAGTGTCTTTATTTCGTTGTGATAAGACGGCTCCTACTGCTACATCTGAAGCATCAGCTTCCACTATGAAAGGTCGATTCGCATCAGGATGAGTCAAGACTGGGGCAGTGGAGTAAGCTTTCTTCAAAGTCAAGAAGGCTTGATCAGCTTCTGGGGACCCTACAAACTTTTCTTTCCTTCTTAGTAGCTTAGTGATTGGAGCCACTGTCTGGGAGAAAAGATTTATGAATCTCCAGTAAAAATTTGCAAACCCTAGGAAACATTGTACATCACGAACAGTCTTTGGGGTGGGCCAGTCAGATACAGCTTTTACTTTCTTTTCTACCATCACCATATCTTGAGGGGTAAGAATAACCCCTAAAAACTCAACTGTGGTAACATGAAACTCACACTTGGTTAGTTTGCAATATAAATGGTGCTTTCGAAGGGCTGCAAGAATTTTCTTGACATGTTGGACATGTTCGTTTTCATTGTCAGAGTAGATCAAAATGTCATAGATGTAGACTATGGCAAATATGGCGAGGTACTCTCTAAGAACGTCATTCAAGAAAAATTGAAATGCTGCTGGAGCATTACACAGACCAAAAGGCATGACGGTGTATTCAAAAAGGCCACATCTTGTCTTGAACGCTGTTTTCCATTCGTCACCCTCTCTCATTCTGACCAAATGATAAGTACCTCAAAGGTCAAGCTTTGTGTAGATTTTTGCTCTCTTTACTTGTTCCAATAATACCGGAATTGGGGGTAAAGGATATTTATTCTTGATGGTGACTTTGTTCAAACCCCTATAGTCGATGCAAGTTCGAAGTACTCCATTAGCTTTTGAAACAAAAAACAACTGCGAAGCTGCAGGAGACTTAGAGGGGCGAATTAAGCCATTCTCCAAAAATTGATCTAGGTATTTTCATAAATGTTGATTTTCATGTTCTGACAGGGCATATACACGACAGTTGGGAAGTATCGCACCTGGGGCTAGATCAATTTGACAGTCATAAGATCTATGAGGAGGTAGAGTCTCTGCTCCTTTCTCATCAAATACATCTTTGTAAGATGAATACTGTTTGGGCAGCTGAATTTCTTTCTCCGCAGCAGTAGCTATGTAAGAGTTACAAACTTTTGATACTTTAATCTTTTGGAGACATTGGGCCTGATTCTAACTTTGGAGGACGGTGTTAAACCGTCCCAAAAGTGGCGGATATACCACCTACCGTATTACGAGTTCCATAGGATATAATGGACTCGTAATACGGTAGGTGGTATATCCGCCACTTTTGGGACGGTTTAACACCGTCCTCCAAAGTTAGAATCAGGCCCATTGTTCGTTACATAGCGCAGATGAGAACAACATTTTTCGTTCTTCCCAATTGATCTCTGGATTGTTATGAGTTAACCATGGCAAGCCGAGGATAATCCCATATTGGGGAGCATGGATCACGTCAATAATGATTTTCTCTTTATGTTTCTTTCTTTGATTCTTACCTTCACAAATCATCGACAAGGGTATAGTCTGAAGAGTTACTGGACCTCCAGTCAAGAGTTTGCCATCGACTGCCTGGATGATTTCTGGGGTCTTCTTTTCAATACATGGGATCCCCCATGCACAAACCAATTGGACATCAACAAAGTTCCCAGTAGCCCCAGAATCGACTAGAGCTTTTTTTAAATAGATCTTTTTCTTGACCTGAACTCTTATTTCCAGTTTAAGATGTCTAGATTGTGAAGGGTCCACGGTGACACCCAATAGCAACCCTTCTCTGCATCTCGGTGTTTTAGTTTTCCAACTCGACTGGTGCATTGGCTGCGACCTTCTGAACTGGACCTTGCTTGTTTGATTGGACAATCTTTGTCAAAATTACCCTTCCACCCACAATAATGACATTGTCCATTTTTTCTGCGTAGGTCCTTTTCATCTTTGGTCAAAGGTCTTCTGATGCTTCCAATTTCCATTGGTTCCGGTGTTCACTCTTTCGGAGTTCTTGAGTCTCTGTTATCATGAACACGCCATTAATATTTTTCAATCTTGTTGCGCGTTCCTTTACATTCTGCTAAACGATGATCAAGCCTCAAGACAAGGTTTATTAATTCTTGACAGTCTGTAGGTTGTGGGTCGATTTGCACTAGGATATCTTTTAGTTCCTCTTTGAGTCCCTTGTAAAACAAGACCGCTTGTTTTTCTTCAGGCCAGGATGTCTCGGCAACCAGCCGGTTAAAGTTGGCTAAATACGACACTAGGTCTTGATTCCCTTGGCGTAAATCTAATAATTCACGATCTGCTGACTGTGTTGCAGTTCTACGATCAAAAACTCTCTCAAATTCACGAACAAAATTTCTCCAGTTGTACAAGGGACTATTTTTACACACAAGAGGAATTGCCCAAGTAGCTGCATCCCCAGCTAAATATGATAACAAGAAAGCTACTTTGGACTGGTCATCGGGGAAAGTATGTGGTCTGCAGGTGAAGTGTAGTCCCACTTGAACCAGGAAAGATTGCACTTTCAAAGGGTCACCTGAGAAACGTTCTGGGGGAGCTAAAGGAATTGCGGAAGGAACATTTAGGGAAATGTTTGTCGGATTACTTCCAGAAGCCTGAGAAAAAGTACCTGGCCAGGACACACCTGTGGGACTTTGTACCTTCTTATCTACCTTATCTTGCAACTGACTCACTCTCTCAGCTAAGCTAGTTGTCAATTCTTTCAATGATACCACCTCTGCCTGGAGCTGGGTGATAGCCATGACTAACTCGTCCAGCGTGGCCATGCTGAGAACATACACAAACCAGGAGGATAATAATTTGTGGGCTCACTATTCTGTCAGAGTCACCAGATCCTCGGGGTCTGCGCACGTAACCAACGCGTCCACCACTGAACAGATCCAAGACTCTGATAGATAAATCACAGAGGCTAAGAGAGTTCAAGAGGGGAAGAGGGGATTAGGAAGGGAAACAGCTGGGAAGGAGACCTGTAGTAAGAAAAAGGTTAGAACTCGCAATATTAAAATGATATCTCCTGAAATCAATGCTAGACTATTATTCTAAGCATAGTCATTCTGAAAACATGAACAATCTAAGAATTAAGTTTAAAATGACTAAGTTTCAAGATGGCCGGATACCTGTAGGGGAATCAAGATGGATTAAATGAAAACTTTCTTATTCAAGTACTTTCCTTTACATGAGAATCAGAAAAACATTCTGACTAAATTTTAAACCAGTCATACAACTCCTTTTTTGAGAATGCATACTAGGACCATACAATATTGCATCTAGAAACTCTGATCTTCTGTGTACTCTTAAAATGTTCCAACACAAATTGCGCCTATTGTAGATTTTTTTTTAGATATATATATATATATATATATATATATATATATATATATATATCAAACACCATAAAAGGATTGTGCACCATGAATAACACAATATGGATTCAGGAAAAACAAATCACATAACTTGTCAACTCAAATATTACATGATAAATATCTTAGAATAGTGGCATACAATGAACAACATGAATTAAACTCGAGGAGAGAATCGTGCGTCTTGCCGATTCGAGTGTCACCATGTAAAATGCCAAGAAATCGTAGTACGCAATGAATAACAAAGTCAAATCATTATTAAACTAATCGCGCGTCTTGCCGATTCGTAAACCATGATGTAAATGCCAAGAAATAACAGCTCACAATGAATAACAAGATCAAAGTACAATGAAACGAATTGCGCGTCTTTTGCTGATTCTTAAGCCACTTATAAATGTCAAGAAATGGTAGCACGCAATGAACAACAATGTTAAAACACCAGAAAACGAATCGCACGTCTTGCCGATTCTTAAGCCACCATGCAAATGTCAAGAAATGATAGCGTGCAATGAATAACAAGATTAAATTATCATGAAACGAATTGCGCGTCTTGCTGATTCGCAAGTCACCCTGCAAATGTCACAAACACTCAAGCGCATATTTCACACGCGCAAAGTACTCTGTCAAATCATAAAAGAATTAGGCCCAAGAACATGAGAGTTCTCGATAACGGCATCGGGAGGCCAGCCCAACCACCGTCTTACCGCCCGGAACAAGGATCTCCAAATGAAGAATGAAAGTCAGATGTCTGGAAGATCAAATAGGCCACCGGGACAGGAGCTCAGGAAGTAGCTGCTGCTCTGCACCGGGACCTCTGAATATTGAGCACTTGGAGCTCGGCTGGCTCCTTTTTATAGAGTCTTGGCCCAGCCGACAACCACACCCAGGCATGTTGCAGGGAAAGTCTCTAGAAGTCCCTGGAAAGGGACCACACCCTAACACACTCTGAAAGCCTGCAGCAATGCATTGCAAATGAACAACATTTGTAAGCACATTAAAAATAAGTCTTCAGGATTGAACTCTGTAATGCAAAAGGTTAAACAACAACATATCAGCACAATGCATAAATTACGTTGTTTTGAGAGTGCTGGGTTTTTGCATTCTAGTCGCCAATAGAGTGCGCACTGCCCTGGTGTTGACAGGGGCAAATAGTTGCCTGTGATGTAGATGCAACATGGCTGGGAGGATTCATTGTGGGCAGGGTGAGGCTGACAGTTTTTGACTGACCAGGTGTCCCTGATGAGCCAGGTTCCTCTTCAGTGTCCACACGTCCAAGGGTGTTGTCCTCACTGGAGCCTTCACTGAAGGGTTGCATCAGTCTCTGGTATCCTGTCCATAGTGACTTTGGCAAGGTTACATGTGGGAGAAGTGGAAAATAGAGTTTCTGTTACATTGAGGGTATTTTTGATGTTGTGTGAGATGCAGACAGTGCCTCACCATAATCACCAGAAATGACAATGACAGCGGCTGCACAATCTTGCTTTGTACAACATGGGACTCTGTAATTTCAATATCATACACCATGCTTGAAGCTGTTAAACTTTGTTAGTAGTGATTGGACTGCTGATACTATCTTATGTTGTTTGATTAGTGACGGGTGTTCATGTTTGTTGCCTACTGAAGTGTTTGACATGATACATGGCTAAAAACAAAAAGGGGTGTACCATGCACAATTGTGTCAGAGTAGTGGCACAGTACAGGAGTTGGTAATAGCCATTGACCTGTAACTGGAAGTAGTGCATGTGCATCCACTTTGGCATCTAGATTTCTACCCAGGTGGGTTTATTTCAATCTTAGGAATCTTTATTCTAAGTGCATTGTGAATGGCACTCTGCTGTGTTTTGCTTGTGATGATTGCGAGTGGGCCATTGCATTGCTGTCATTGGCATTAACTGTCTCACACGTGAACAACCAACATGGGTTAGATTTGTAGTTAGTTTCACATGCATGACATCTCCCATTAGGCACACTGTTCAGATTTTTACAATAGTGGGATATTGCATTCTGGGAATAGTAGGGCAATGTTTTGCCAGCACTTCACATATCTTTTGTAAGGGCTGTGGAGCAAGGTGAGTTTAGTGGACATGTGGCATGCCAGAGAGGGGTAGTGGAGCATTTGGGCAGAGGCGTAGTGGGTAGTATGTTGATTGGGGTGGGTTAAGGTGGCGTGGGAACATGTAGGGCATGACAATTGGGTGGCATGGATTTTGTGGGGACTTACTAGACTCCATTCACCCAGGTATTCCTGCCAGGCCCTCAGGATGCAGTACGTTCAAGACCTTCTCTTCCCAAGATGTGAAAGTAGCGGGAAGAGCGGGGGCCAACCGCGAGTCTTCATAACTGCCAGCTGGTGCCTGGATGCCATAGAACGTACCTTCCCCCTGGGTCATTCCAACTCTTCCTAGTATCCTCTCTTGTGCATGGATAAGTGAGTACAGGATTGTCCCTGTCCACTATTCTTTGCCACATCTCCATTTTCCTGTCCCGGCAATTGATGTTTGCTGGACCTTTGCTCTGAACAGGTGTGGCTCTACCCTGACAATTTCATCCACCATGACCCTCAACTCATCATCCATGAAAAGTGGGTTTTTCGTGGGGACATGGTAGTGGTGGTGAAGACGGTTTGGTGATGTTCAAAGGGAAAGGCTGCACAAACAGGTGAATGGTGAGGTGTAGGTGCTGTGATGTGAGTGGGTGACAGTTGCTGTAGATTCTGTGTAGTAGTAAAATGTGTGTTATGTATGTTGTGCAGGTGTGTGAAGTGTGTGTATTGAAATGTATATTGATGCCTAATGTTGTTTTTTCTATATATGAGAACGATTTTGCATGCCTGTGGCTGTGTGTGACGTTCAGGTTGCAAAGGATTGTGGGTTGTGTAGGGGTGTGTTATACAATGCATTGTGTAGATGTGTTGGTGGTGTGGATGAGTGTCAGATGTGGGGTATTCAAACTACAAAATGTGGTGCTGTGTTCATTGTGATATGAGCTGAGACTGCTGCGGAATGCACCGCCAATCGTTTTCCACAGTGAAAGAACTGCACTTGTGATTTATGGATCGTAATCTGATGGGTGGATTTATGTCGGGCTGGCGGTGCTGTTAGTGGATTTTGGCAGCCATCAGACCACCAAACTCGTAATGAGGCCCTGATATAACACAAATGTCGCTGATTAGTACAACTGTATTTTCACATGCCAATAACATTTTGAATGCAACTTCCAGATGAAGTCAAAAGTTTAAAAGAACTAATTAACATAATGTGGGCCTGTATAGAATCAACAGGATGGTATTTATATGCTATGCTGATTAAAGCTATAATAACCAGTAAAGCACCACTGCAGGAAAGTGGAGTATTATGTATTGTGGGATTTAGCCCTCACCATTTACTACTCCCACAATACCCCAAGGATGGTCATTGGATTCACACTAGTAAACCCTTACCTCAACCTTTGCAATCAATTTAGACCTTGCGTTGAAGTATATGGGAGAGATGCCACTATTTTCAAAATGACACTTATAAAGCGAGTTGCGTGGAACGCTTACAGGGTTAAGGATCAGCAGTCCTTAGGACCGGATCACAACAGTTTTACCTGGCCCGTGGCATCCGGGTGCAGAGTTGCCCTGGCTGTCCATGGTGATGAACAGGACTCACATTGAAATCATTGGCAGGCAGACCCTGGTGACAAACGATCTCTTTAAGGTCGAGCTGCAGGGAGCCCTTGCAGAGTTAAGTCTGTGCTGGTCCTCAGACTAGCCACAGCAATCAGTTCAGTTCTATCTGGTCCATGGTTCCCAGATGCAGAGTTGACTCGGCTGTCCGTCTTGCTGAACTGGACTTGCGCTGGTGCTGATTTTACCATGCAGACAGTGCTTCGACAAAGGGGATGAAAAACACAGCTGTGTGTAGTTGTTGCTGATGTCGGTCAGAAGTGCTGGGCAGGGCTCTCCTGTTGCAGCATCGAGTTAAGGGGTCTTTACCAGGTTGATGACCAGCAAGCCTTGGTGGTGGTAAGCACAACAAAATGTTTTGAAGACATCCAAAGGTCCTGGGTAGTATGGTAGCAGCTTCTAACTTCATGATAGGCTGTACTATGACTCCCACAATGCACTTGACCAACTGGATCCAGTTGAACCTTCAGTATACCCCATGTCTGACAATGCATTGGTTCCAGAGTGTCTTTTTGGCTGCAGTTTGCAGAGAACAAGTATCACTATTCCAAGGGAGACTGCAGGTGCTTCTGAGTTCCACAGCTCGAGAGTTTTTAGTTTCAGTCAAGGACAAGGGTCCTTCATGCAATTCCCAGTCTGTTGCCTCAGGGACAGAATATCTCTCTTTTGCCTCGGTGGAGTAGGCAGAATCTGGTTGTCTTTGATGCAGAGCTCCTCTTTGTCCTTCTTTGAAGCTAGTCCATCAAGTCTGAGGTTCTGGTGTCAGGGGTGCCTCTTAAATCCTAGATTTAGGTGAGTTAGGGGTATGGAGGCTAGTGACCAATGGGCAACTAGCCCCTGCAGCTATTCCACCCTGAGGTGACCACATTGATGGGTCAGGTCAACTTGAGCTACCAAGAACTGTCTATTCTGCCACTCCTAAGATGGAAGAAATCAAAATGTAATGCACAGACCAGGCTGCTCACCCTAGAGGTTTGTTCACCCTGCTGGGAGGTGTGCACAGTCCTGCACATATAATGTCCCGCCTTTCCACAAGCAAATGTGCTTGAGTGTATGAGGAGGGCTGTTTTCTCGCTGGGAGACAGCACAGATGACTATCGGGGCGGTGAAGTATTTGAAGCTCACTGCCCTAATAGCTCTATTCACAAGCCCAAAAGGGTGGCAGGAGTTTTGACCTCCTTCTTGCCTCAGCCATTGTTCCTGATCTCTGGGAGCATACATGCTGCCTGGCAGCACAAAGAAGGGCAAAAAGCAGGTGGTCATCCTCTAGTGTGCCACCTAGATACATGCCAGACATCCTTCCACACCAGATTTGTGTTGGGGAGAAAAAGCAAGTTGTTTGACACCAACCTCAACACATCTAGGGTTTACCATAAAGGGGCAAGCATCCCGGTCTGCCCGGTCTGAAGTCCCATGTTATCCTATGGACTGGCCTGCACTTAAAGTACACCTTAATGGAAAGGACACTATAGAGATATACAAGCTTCTGCTATATGCTTACACCTTACATAAAATTCACCCTGCCATCTGGGCTGCAGATGTCTTCCTTAGGGGTGTCTGACAGATATGAAAGGCAGTGCACGGGGCTGTGCCACTCATGGTGGGGCACAGTCGAATTCGAGCAGTTTGCACCACTCTGCCATGCTGCGATTGCAGGCCTGTCATCAGTGGTTTGCATGGGTCCTCTAGGGTGGCACAGACTCATGTTGTAGCCAAGGCCCCCCTTTACCACCAATGCTCTGGCTACCCTTGGTACCATGTACTAGGCGCTCACACAGCAGTTGAGTTTTGCCAGTGAGGGAATTACCATGTTGATAAATATTTTAGGGAAAGAGCACATACAATAGAGCCTGGTTAACAGGTCCTCGTGCACTATCAGTGTCAAAAAAACAGCATCTCTGGATCCAAATGGGGCAAAAACTGGGGAAGGGGCATGTGCAATTTCCCAAAAGAGAAACAACTCTATTCAGTATAAACATGTAAACACTGAAAATAACCTGCACAACCACAAACTAAAATGGCATTCCAAGAAAAGAAAGTGTGAGAGGAATGGTCATTTCTATTTCTTTCGGAAGGTGCTAAAACAATTTAACTTTGTTATACAGGGAAGTAGTCAGAAAGTATACGATTAACAAGCTTGAGTTTTTTTTTTGTTTAAGGATCTCACTAAAATATTGTTTTGTTTTCCAGTTTTTTTCCTCCAGTTTAGGGTGCTTTAATTGTAGGTGCAGGGTTTAGAGGCATGTTTTATGTCTGATCTAATTATTTTACACATTGTAGAGAATCTGCAAATATTAAAATTATATTTGACCTTTTGGTAGGGTGTAGGTGTAGGGTGTAGGGTGACTCTCAGGAATCTTGGCCAATAGGAACTATCAAATTTACCCACAGACACAGGAAGGGTAAAACCATTTGTTACATCAGCCCCTTTTTCTAAAAAGTCAGTTTTTCAAGGAGATCACCTGCCAAACACACCAGGCCTTAAACATTTGATGCAAGGTGTAGCGACAAATACTTGCGAAAAGAGTGCTGTCACCATACACATAAGATAGTCATGAAACCCTGACACAAGACTATTGGCATAACCAAGAAAATTCATAGATGCATGTTTCCATTGCATGTGTGACACCTTCAGCTAATCCTGTTTAACAAATGGTATTTTACTGCTGATGTTTCTGAGCCCATAGTTGCAATTTTAACAGCAACATTTCAGGTCCTAAAATGCAATGTGATGTCTGCTAAAAGTTTAGTTTGTCAGTCTGTTAAAGCAAGACATTTGCCATAAGGGCTCTTGGCAGCTATGAAAGTACACTCAGGAACAGCACTGTCCTAATGTATCAGGCAAAGAGTACAGTAATGCACTGTCAAACCTGCTTAAGGTATCAAGTTCCAGGTGCCCCAATCAGGTTTAATTCATATTTTTAATGATTCCAAAGGTGCTATACTGTTGGCAGGGTCAACCAGCCCTACAATGTCTTAATATTCAGTAAGGATTAAATGAATGACTTACCCCTAATTGTGTCCATGAATGTGTTCATTAAAACATTTGAATATGGCACTCATATGTTTGTAATCCTTTAATAGTCCTGTAAACCAGAGTACTGATAGAGAGAGTTAGAGAGATAATGAGATGTGAAAGAGGGTAATGAGGTATGAGTGTAAGTGAGTTCAATGCATAGACTTTCAATGTCTAAAACAGTTCAACAAAGGTCTATAGAGGACCTAGTCTAAAGGAAGACATAAATATCCTGCATACATTCTCCTTTAAATTAAATATCTGCTTTATAACATCCACTAAAGAAAGACAACATGCTTTGTACACACTGGAAAAACAGACATTTTCCCCTATTTTTTGTCTACTTTGGGGGTTTGGCAACTGAATAAACTTACATAGGTTCTCATATCAAAAGCTTTGGAAAACACTGAGAAAACAACAATGAAATCCACAGAAATAAGCATTGAGAACTGGGCAACTTAGCTATTCTGTACTAACTAAAAGAGAAAGAATAAGTTCAAAAAGCAACAAGTCTCAAAAATGTTGAATTTCTTATGGATTAAACATGAATGCCCTGATTTATACTTTTTGACGCTAAACTACACTAATGCAGTTTAGCGTCAAAAAGTATACCGCCAGCTAGCACCATTCCAAGACGCCTGCTAGGTGTCTTTTTTATGGAATGGCTAAAATCCAGCACAAAGGGTGGGCTAACGTCATGGTGAATGATGTTAGCCGGGTGGTGGTGGAGGTATGGGAGTAGTGGGTTTAGCGGTAAAAACTGACGTTAGGCTGGTTAGAGTAAAAAAAGATGACTCTCACCAGCCTAGCATCATTTATTGGCACTAAACCTACCATACCACATGACTCCTGTCTTATAAAAGGAGTCATGCCCACCACCCCAATGGCCAGCACATGGGACAACAGTCTTCTGGGCAAGGCCATTGCACCCAGGTCCATTTCTGGGCCCCCTATGGTACTTTAAGAAAAAAAAGATAAATACTTACATTTACTTACCTGTACTTACTTGGGATGGGGTCCCCCATTCCCTGCTGTGCCTTTGGTGTGTGTGGGGATGTCCCTGGGGCCTGGGGAGGGTACCTGTGGGCTTATTCAATGGTGTCTCATCATGGAAATGGGCCCACAGGTCCCCCAAGCAAGCTTAGCATGATTATTTAGGCCCACCTACCTCCCATGCGCCATTTTTGCACGAGAGGATAAATGTCGCACGGGAGGTAGGTGGGCCTAAATAATGGTGCTAAGCTTGCTTAGGGGACCTGTGGGCCTTTGAGGAACACCTATCTTGCATCTCATTGACAAAAGGTAGGTCTCTGCAAGCAGAAAATTACTTTAACTCCAATATTTCGACATGACTAGTGCAAAATATAAATATGGAGTTAAATTTGTGCTGAATTTGCATTAAAAAAAATGACGCAAATCCAGCGCAAACAGAGTATAAATATGCCCCTAAATTTTCTCTCACTTAAGAACTGGGGGCCAGATGTAGCAAAGTTTTGCGAGTCGCAAATGGGCCGAATCGCTATTTGCGACTGTGCAAAATCGGAAATAGGATGCAAAAATCCCATTTCCGACTCGCAAAAAGCGATGCGAGCCATTTGCAACCCCATTTTGCGACCCGCAATTAGGAAGTCGCAATTTGCGAGTCGCAAACCATATGCAATTGCAACTTGCAAATTGCGACTAGTCGCAAAAAGCCCAGTTTGCATGTCCCATTTACCACTAACTCAGAGCAGGTGGTAATCATTACCAAAGTATAAAAGGAGACCCAGAAGGCATCTGGGTTACTCAAGATGGCAGAGATATACCTGATAGCAGTGAGGAGGAGAGTCCACGCAGCCCAGGAGAGGAGGAGGAGGAGCCGCAGACAGGAGAAGATTTATAGAACAAGGCAGACTCTTTTCCAGCAAACTGAGGAAGAGATATACGATAAATACCTCCTTAGCAGCGCAGCCATACTAGAATTAATTGAATTACTAAAACCATAGCTAGAACACCAGACTCTGCGCGGCTGCGCCACTCCTACGCATGTGCAAGTGCTATGCTCACTGCACCTCTTGGCCTCAGGGAGCTATCAGGGGGTCATTGCTGTGGCAGGTGGGGTATCTCAAAGTGCAGTGTCAAGGTTCCTCAGGGCCTTCCTAGATGCCATACTCACACACATGTCTCACTTCATATACCTACCCATGAATGAGGCAGAAATTAACAGCACCAAGCGGGACTTTTACCGGATTGCCAACTTTCCCCATGTCATAGGATGTGTAGATGGGACACATATTCAAATATGCCACCCTGCAAACCTGGAACATCTGTTCCGCAACAGAAAGTGTACCCACTCACTCAATATTCAGGTTGTTTGTGACGCCCATTATGTCATCACTGACATTGTTGCAAAATTTCCAGGCAGTACCCATGACTCCTACATTTTTAGGCACAGTGGGATACACCAACGCCTGGAACATGGGGAGTTTGGAGACGGATACCTCCTAGGTAGAGCTGCATACACCTTGCAGACATACTCACAGGTCACTGTGCACACCAACCAGGACTTTCTAACAGTGTAATGTTTGTGCCCAACAGGTGACAGTGCATATGCTCTACGGCCATGGATAATGACTCCGTTCTTACAACAGTGCACATAAGAGGACCAGGAACCTGATTGAACGCACCTTCGGATTACTGAAAGCAAGATTCAGATGCCTCCATAGCAGTGGAGGTGCCCTCCAGTATACCCCCATTACAGCATTCAAAATTGTTGTCGCATGCGCCATCCTGCACAATATTGCCACCCGACGTGGGCTACCTCTCACCCCTGCAGACCCAGATCCTGAGGATGAAGAGCAAGAGCAACCACATCGCCATCATGAGGATCGGAGCATAGCTAATCAAGGCAGACTAAGACGGGAACACATCGCAAACCAATACTTTGGAAGGTACGTGTCAACTTCAACCATACTCACCTACTGACCAAAAACTCCATTTGTCAAGTGGAAAAAAAAAACTATTTAATATGTGTAGAAATACAACTATTTACAAATACTAACTGTTCATGGTCATCTATATGCAAACCATGCATGGGGCACATTGCTGTCATGTGCCCCAACATCAGGGACAGGGTTTTGTCTATGTCCTACGGCGGCCTCTGCCAGCCTGGCTGGTCCCTGGTGGTTCTGCAGTGCTCTGCCTGGTACTCCCACTCCGGAGCACCCTAGTGTCACTGGCAGAGACACTGCTCACTGTAGAGCCCTCCTCGCTGTCCTGGGGTGTGTCCCCTGTGCCCCTGGACAGATGCCGTGCCTCCATTAAGTCAATCACATGTGTGATCCGGCCCAGGCCTCTAGCCACATCCCCTGCAAAATGCCCATTTCTACTTGGAGGCCAACTGTCCTTCTCGACAGGCCAGTGGTGTTAACAGCCAGTCTGCCAATTGATGTGGCCATCCTGTCAAGCCTCTGTAGCAGCTGACGGTCCCTGCGCCGCCCACCCTCGCCCTGTGCCAGTAGTCCTGCCACCAGATCCCTCATGGACAGGGCTAGGTCCCCAGTGTTTGTGGCAATCACGTCTATTCGGGAATTTAGCTGCTGCATGCTGGTTTCGTTGTTTCTGACAAAGCGGTGCAGCACACCACTAATCCGCCCTAATATATTGTTTTGCATGCGCTGACCACGGAGCAGCTGTGCCTCGCTGTTGGTGGTAGATGGACGGCCGGACGCAGCCTGCAGCCCTGCTCTCCTGTACCTGCGTCGCCTGCGCAGTGGTGGATGCCCTGTGTGCTCTACTGTGGCACTCCTGCCTGTTGCTGGCGCAGCCTCCTGAAACACATTTGCAGCAGGTGTGGACATCACAGGGATGGTGTTGGTCGTGCAGGTGGGAGTGGTGGCAGCTCCTGTGCTGTCCTCATGGGGCTGGCTGCTGTGGCTTGTGGTGGCGTCTTGTGGAAGACCTGTGGGACATGGGGAACAGACTGTTAGTGTCTGCTATCTGTTGCACACTTCCTAATAAACATTTGCCTATGAACTGCCTACTTGACTACATTTCCCATAATGCATCATTCTGGTGTTTGCTACCCTGAAATGGAGCTATCTTGGTTGAGCATGCCCCTGTGTACATGGTGGGTGGGGGTATGGCATTGATAGAGGTACAGGCATATCACATGGTACTCACCGGTTGATGTAGTGGGCTCAGAGGTGTCCAGATCTCCAAATCCTGACACTGCCTCCTGCTCCAGGGTCTCCTCCACCCTTTCTTCCAGGGGTGTGGGTGGTGGTACGGATGATAGTCCCCCTCCTGTGCCTCTCATCTCCCGGAGCCTTTCTGCCACCCTCTCCTTGGTCCGGGAGCGGAGGTCATACCACAGTTTTTTTATCTCTTCCACACTCCTGTGGCTCACCCCCAGGGAGTTCACTTTTTCTTGGATCTCCTGCCAGAGTTGTTTTTTGGTGGCTTCTGGCACATTGAGGGCTGCCTTTCCGAATAGTTCATCATAGTGCTGACAGCATTCTTCTGTCAGCACCTCCAGCTCCTTCTCAGAGAATTTTAGTTTTCGTTTTCTAGGTGTTTCAGCCATTGTAGCTGCTGTTCCTCCTGTTTTCAGATCAGCAGTTTAAAATGGGTGTGGTCCTCCCTCCTCCCAGGTGTATTTGTAAACTTCCTGGCTGTGATGTCATCATCATGTGCCAGGAAGTGTTTCCAGAGTGTTCTGGAGTGGTTTCTGGAGTGTTCTGTAGCACCTGCAATCAATTTACATGGTACTCGCAATTTGCGACACCCACTCGCAAATTGCGAGTTCGTTTTTTGCGCGGTCGCAAAAAGCGACCTCGCAAACAGCGGACTCGCTATATGCGTTGCGACTCCGGGTTCGAGTCGCAAATTGTACACGGACATTGTACCTGCATTCCTATTAGCGACACGCAATTTGCGAGTCGCACATACTCGCAAATTGCGAGTCGCTAATTTTTTTGTACCTACATCTGGCCCTGAGTTATTAAAAAGCTGTGCATCAAAGCACAGCTATTAAATTCGTTGTGCTGTATTTAAAAAGAGGGAAAGCACAGCACAGAACAATATCCACAAGGATATGGCAATGTTGCTGTTATTCCCTGTGCTGGTGCCCAAATTGCTGCCAAGTGCCACCCAAACACCTTTGCAATACAGTGCAAAGGTGTGTGTGATGTCTAGCCTAGATTTTATACAGGTGAGTACTCTCTAATAAAAAATACTATACTAGGACTAACTTTAAAAGCTTTCTCACATTGTATGTGTATTACATTGTACACCAACTATATAATGTTGGAAAAGTTAGGAGAAATTAAAACATTTATCCTTGATAGAGCCTGTCTCAAGGAGGCAACCATTTTTGGTGCAAAGCCCTATCTGTCATTGGTACTACATTGGGCTTTGTGCAAAAAATGATAACATGGGATTGCATGTGCACTACCAAAAGTAGCACTAATCAGTGCAAATTACTGTTTGTGTTACTTTACAGGCTGCTTTTCAGTGCACAAAACTGTTTTGCAGTGGAAAGTAAATAGCTTATCAACACTATGCATCAATTTGTGTCCCTTTTTCTGACATTGCATCAGCATAGTGTTGAGAAACTGGCCCCTAAGGACAGCAATTTCATGGAGCCTCATAAATAGTGATTGAATAGAGCTATCTAGTATTCTCTCAGACGCTGACAGTCAAATATTACAGTAAAGACATTGTCAACAGATTTGGACAGTGTTTCACAGGGAAGATGTTTATGATTTTTTAAAGTGTACTCAGACTGGGATCATCTCTAAACATCTATTTAATTGTAGGTGCAAATTGCCGTAGTAAGATAAATGAGTCACCTAGCATACATTTCTAAATACTTGTTAAATTTTGAAAAAATTTAGGGATAGCCTGTAGTCAAGATTCTCGCTTAACACGCAAAGTCTCAATAAACAGTTAGGCAATCTTTACAGAATCACCCTGACATAGGTAACAGAACAGAATCATGAAATGAAAGGTAGTTATATTGTAAATAGTCTTTGAGATATCAATACCCTTTAGCACAAGCTGGAGCACTACAAAATGTTCAAACATAGGGAATTGACAAATTGTATAAGGTGTGGATTTCCTCCAATTCAGCATCCCCCCCACGTTATCATCATGAAATGTTCTAAATATTTCTTGGCACATAATGCAGACTAAGGGCCTGATTTAGATATTGCACATGGGTTACATCGTTACAACAGGAACGAATATCCCAGCTGTGGAAATCTAAATCTGATTATTTGTATTTCAGCTGACGTGACATCCATCACCGTTGTGATGGAAAAATAATCCATCTGGCAATATCTAAATCGGGCCCTAAAGCAAGTCTGAAGGCTAAGAGGTCCAGATTACGAGAGCCACAGAGGAGTAGTAAATATTGCTTGAACCCAACAAAGTCCAATACAGCAGGATTAGAAATTTATAAGGGCTGACAAATAGCTCCATTTCTAACTGTTTTTTTTTTCCAGTTATCAATCAATCAATTGATCAATCAATCAGAACTTGTAGAGCGCAGCTTATCACCCGAAGGGTCTCAGGGTGCTGTTTGTGGGCGTGGTGATCACTTGAACAGTCAGGCTTTCAGATCCTTCCTGAATTGCTTCAGTGATGCCGCCTGTCTGAGGTTGAGTGGAAGAGTATTCCACGTCCAGGTTGCGAGGTAGGAGAAGGATCTGCCTCTGGCTGTGCTTTTCCTGATTCTCTATGTTGCGGTGAGAGCAAGATAGATGAATCAGAGTTGCTTGGCAGGGGTGTAGAAGGTCAGGTGGTGTTTAAGCTAGCCTGGTCTGATGTTGTGAAGTGCCTTGTAAGTGTGAGTCAGTAGCTTGAAGGTGATGCATTTGTTGATCGGGAGCCAGTGGAGGTCTCTAAGGTGGGCCAGGACCAGTCTGGCTGCTGAGTTCAGGATTTTCTGTAGTCTTGCTTGTAGCTTATTTGTGATGCCCGTGTGGAGTGCATTGACATAGTCCAATTTGCTGCTGACCAGAGCGTGTGTGACTGTCCTCTCTGTGAGGATACACTTGAGGATCATCTGAAGGAGCAGGCTTGTGTGGAGCAAGCTGATGAGATGGCTTTGACTTGATGAGTCATGGAAATCATGGTTAGGATGATGCCCAGGTTGCGTACCTGGTCGATGGCAGTGTTTTTTTTTATTTTTTATTATGGTGGCTGTCCACCAAGAGTCATCCCAGGCGGACGGGGTGGAACTGAGTATGAGGATCTCTGTCTTGTCCCAGTTGAGCCTGAGACAGCTGGTTTCCATCCAGGTGGCAAATGCTCTCATGCCGCTATGGAAGTTTCCTTTAACTGTTGATGGGTCGTCGGTTAGGGACAGGATCCATTGGGTATCGTCAGTATAGGAGACATGTTTAGTCCCTGCTGTCTGAAGATTTTTGCGAGGGGGCTATGTCGATGTTGAAGAGGGTCGGGATTAGTGAGGATCGCTGGGGTACTCCGCGTCAGGTTTCTTTGGGCACCAAAGTGTACAGTGGGAGTTCGACACCTTGGGTTCCTTCGGACAGAAGGAACAAATCCATTCCAGTGCTTTGCTGTGGATGACAGCATTGTGGAGTCTGGTGCAAAGCGTGGAGTGAAAGACAGTGTAGAACGCTGTGGAATTCATGAGTTTCCAGTTGTCTTCTGTAGAGATAGGGGTCCAGTTGTTCAGGGCTTGCATCATGGTGATGAGGGTGAGGGGTGGGGGTAGGTTATGGTTCATAAACCATTCATATGTGCCCTAGAATTTCTGATGGAAAAAGGTGGCAAGGTTGTCGCAGAGGTCTTGAGGGGGGGGGATGTCCGAGGAGTCCGATTCAGGGTTCGTGCAGTAATCAGAGGTACCATGCAGATTTTGTTGCTCATGGCACTAAGAATCAATATGTTCTGGTAATTACCAAGAGTTTTCCTCCATTAAATTTCAACAGTTTTGATCTGCTGAAATGTCACGGGGTGTGAAATGTATTGCACCTTTCAGTTACTGAGTTACTGAGTATGATAAACATCAGATCATCAATATCTGCGATCCTTGCACAAATTGGTATTTTCCAGGGTCCTTATTATCAAGCCCCATTCAATCCATGCTGATCAATCATAATATTCGGAATCTTTGGGACAACAGTTGATTTAAAGGACACAGAATCAGCATCAGATAAAAAACTCAGTGAAGTAGTTGTGAATTACAGAAAATTCCTAACACATTCTCATTCACATTGGTGGTATCTTTGTCCACATTTACTTTTTGTTTCATTTTGAGAAGAGTATTGGTTGGCATCAAAGCAGACTACAGACTTGTCAATAAGACTTGATGCTAAATAATGGCCTCATTTATGAGGTGTTGGTGCAGGGCAGCTGCAAGGAATCTTGGTGCATCGTCCTGCATCAAAAGGAAAGGGAAGGAATGCAATGTATCTAGGAGATGCGCCACATTCCTGTCCTTTTCCCCTACACTTCTGCTCAATGGGCTGCCCTTGCACCATGGTGCAAGGGTGCCAATTTGTAGGTATGATTGTTTTTGTGTTGGAAGGCACACCTTCAAATCAATGGAGGTTTATCCCTCCCCTAAAGCATTCAATTGATGTTTTTTCCTCTTTCTGTGTGTGCCGCAGAAAGCAGCACACATAGAAAGAGGAAACAAGGAGAAATAACATTATTTCTCCTTCTTACACCTCCCCTGGGGAGGCGTATGCTTTTGACTAATTCTCAGGTTTACAAAATCTCGTAAATCTGGGAATGTGTCGTATGCCATGGGTGTTAAATGGGACCACCCACTGTTACGCCCATGGCATGGCTCCCTATTGCAATGTGAGGAAACGCAGTGACTTCTCCTGCATTAACTCACTCCATATCTACAAGGACATGTAAAGCCTCTAAGCCTGGCTTTATCTGGCCTTGTAGATAAGGATCTGCAGTGTGCGCCACTGGACCATCAGAAAAGCGACGTTCGAGTGGTGCAGAGGGGCCTGCAAAGAAGTCCCACAGAGCCTGATTTAGAGTTTGGCAGATGTGTTACTTCATCACAAACATAATGGATGTCCCATCCACAATCTTAGAAGTACATTATGTCCAGACTCTAGGAATACCGCAAAAGAAGTAACCCATCTGCCAAACTCTAAATCAGGTCCTTCCTGATTTTCTTATGGGTTATTTAATGGTTAAGTGGTAAATTAAGTCTAATGTGTATTGTTGTGGGATTATTTATGAACTTATTTAATTTTATTAGACATGCATTTTCCACTTTTGTCCCAAGAGACACCAAATTAAACAAATGCAAGAAGGGAGCTCACCAGAGTAAGCCAATGGCTGGCGAGGGATGACCTAAGCCCCTTTCTATACGGTGTATATTGTTGTTTGGTGTATGATTTGTATAGTGGTGTCATAGGCGCTTGCAGATAGCTAAGTTGGTCTGTAGTGCGATCTAAAAATAAACTATTTCTCTTTCTCTGCCTTGATAATCAGGGACTATTGAAATCTGCAGTACAACATCAGTTTCCAAAGATGAATGCTTCACAGAAATTACCAGGAAGTATGATTGTATTCATGCATCACCACTTGCATTACCCAAAGTTTCCAGACATTGTAAAACATGCAGCCAATGAATCACAAATGTCCATACATTTACCGCGTTAGCAATTACAGCAGTGTAATATTTACTGTTAGCTGGAGAAAATTACTGCCGGACCAAAAAAACTTCAGGCACAAGCATGGCAGCACGATCGAAAACCTATCTGGATCCGTTTGTGGGTATTTAATGATATCTTTTAGCCTTTTTAGGATCTCATCAGAGCTGGTCTTATTTAAGATAGTAAATCCCATCATTTGGACAGCGTTTTGTTCTGCAGTGGCATATGTTAGCAGTAATGTACGTCACTGGCCAGTTATAGTATACTTAATGCAAAGAAGTTTACCCTCACCAGTAACCTGAGGCAGGGTGTAGGCATGAGTACCAGTTTTCTGCATCTCAGGGCACTAAAGCATTACAGAATGGGCTGCAGACACTTATGCTGCCCTCTTTTGCAATACAAATATTGCTTGGGCACATAAAGCACCTGCACTACGTTAAGGGGTGTTCCTTCATTTGCATGGGGAGAGGCACAGAAATTAGGGAAATAATTTGCTCTGTGCCATATTATTGATGATGTGGGCGCCCAAAAAAAGACCCCTTCAGGAGGCACACTGACGGTGTGCTACAAAAAGATGTTGGAAAGTCAGCGCGTTCAGTAAGTGCCGCACTCTCGGTGGGAAGGGCGTCCAATGCACCCATGCACCTCACCAATACCGTCCCTGCAGATGGGTGTAGTCACTTACTGCACCCATCAGTAGAGTGATTTCTGTCCCTTTTAGAAGTGTAGGCGGGTGCTACCTGAACAGTGAAATTGAGACCACCTGCTTCTAGCAGCCTTGTCACCCTTCACTAATGCCTGGCCCCAAGGGTCACCGTAAGTTTACATCTGCCCACAGAGCAGCTTATTAATGGTAATGGGTGCAATGTCTCTTTTTGCGCCCAGCACACCAGTTTAAAGGTGCTCTGGGGCACTGCGACCATTACATAGTAGGAGCCCAGGCAATAGTCACTGACGAAATTTCCTCTTTCTCTAATGGGTAAGGTTAACTTTGATGACCTCAATAATGAAGTCAATGCTTCCGAAGTAAAAATGTTGATGATTTCTGATTGTTGTTAGATTAAGTAAATGTAATATTGAGGTATACTAAAGGTTACATTGGAGATCTAAGACAAATATAAAAGAAAATAACAAATAGTTAATGTTTTATAGAGTGTTCAAGTCCTTCCTCATTGCAAAGAACTTACTGTGCCTTAATATCCATGCTTCTTATTCCACTGAAAAATGTTCCCTGTGCTAAACATTATTTCTCTCACATGTCCTTATCGAATTCTTCGGGGGAGGTAATCAACATAACTCTTTCATACGCAGCAGACTTTGCATCTGTGCAAACCCACAGAGCTAAAGATTGAAACATAGTTCGAAAAATGTGTTTTCCTTTTCTGGAAACAAAAGTAATCAACTCAAATATGAGCCGATTATAGCTTCGCCTGACTTCTTTTATCTCTCCTTACTCTATGGGATGATGTTAATAGAGTTTCATGCATTGTTTTTGACATGTTTCTGTAACACACTGAAGATAATACCTGAATATTTCCAATGTAGATATAGTTTGCAATATTTAGATAAGCCTACAAAAGCACGATTTTACAAATGAGGTTTACGTCTGCACAGAAAAACACAGCTGCTGCGACTAAATCCCCTTATTCAGTGTCATTCAGCCATAATTTAGGCCCATATTTATACTTTTTGATGCAAAATTGTGCTGACGCCGGCTAACGCCATTTCATTGCACCACCCGGGCGTCAAATTTATACTTTGATGCATGGCGGCGCAAACCACTGGTGAGAGTCATTTTTTTTTACTCAAACCAATGTGCTACGTCGTAAAGAAAAACAACGTTAACGTGGCGCAAATTACTTTTATCTGGTTTACGACGTCGCAAACCAGATAAGCACAATTTTTTGATACAATGGTGTCAAAAAGCGGCACAAACACTGCAAAATGCGCAAAGGAGCCCCAAATGGATTCCAGAAGCTATGAGAGACCCCAGGAAGATGACAACTGACCAGGAACCAGCCAGGAGGACCCACACAAGACCCAGGAGAGGGAAAAGAAGAAAAAGAAGTGGTGGTTCAGTGCAGAGGAGCATGAAATACTGGTGAAAGAGGTGAGGCAACACTGGCGCCAACTTTTTGTCACCTCTAAATTTCCAATTGGAAGGAGAGAGGCAATTTGTCAACAAATTGTCGATAGCATCAACAGTGTGGCAGAAGTACGGAGAACAGTCACCGAGTGCAAGAAACGCTGTCATGACTGCAAGTGCAGGACCAAGGAAAAGATGGCCAGGAACAGGAAGGCAGCACTGCAGACTGGAGGTGGGAGTCCAGCACCGCAGGAGGCCCTGGACCACATGGAGGAGATGGTGGCAGCCGTCATCCCTGAGAGATAATCACAGGGATTCAAGGACAGGACAGTGCAGACTACCAGGAAACCACACAGATGCAGGGTAAGTGGCATGCGGAACAAAAATGTCTAATTGTTAACCGAAAGAAGGGGGGCATACCTCCTACACAATGCATGTCACCCATGATAATCAAGTAGTGGAAAGGGCAAAGTGGCAGGGCATGGGGGCATCGGCTGTGCAGAGGAGACCTGGGGCACAGCACAACAGTACACCAACAACCTTTGCCTGGGGGTACTCTGCCATGCCAAGGCTGTTGGAAAGGCAAAGGCAGTCCAGGAGGGTAGGGTACAACGTAAAACTGGCCTGCTGTCACAAGACAGCTGGTATTGTCACTACATGAACTTGGGCTCAAAAAACAGTCTCAGGCCATATCCGCAAGTGGAATTTAACATTGACAACAGTTGCCACTACCACCTCTGCTGTGTGTGCAAGTCAAGTAGCTAATGGCAGTTACGTGCCCATGGATCAAACACACCCACATTAGAGGAGTCAGGATGACAACATTATCAATCCCCTTTAATCAATCAAAATTTGCTTATCCTGACAAATGTTAATGTCCATAGTTGCTATAAACATCAGGCATTGTCATAAACATTATGAGGTACACAGCAGTAATGTCATACCCATGCTGCACATGTCAGGATCTACCCTGTGCCTGCGTCACAACAGCTGCAATGCCAACATGCAACATCTCAAGTGTCATAGTGCTAAGACAACAGCATTGAGGGATAGGACATATGTTTCCGGCTACTGAAACACACCAGCACATTCAGAAGAGGAAATGGAACACTGCCAGGACCATCAGTGCAATCCAATGTAGCACACATTCCCCAACATCAACATTACACACTACCAATGCTGACACCTGTATTGTGCCATGCTAATGCTATACATAGTATATGCTGGGTCTCAGCAACATATATCTGGATGTGAAATATCTGAGACTGGGTCAGTTCCAGATTGTTAAGTGTGGTACAAGTGCCACCAGAACATCCACAACCATTGCAAGGCCACACCATGGTAATGGAAGTAGATGGAGGGTTGGATAGGACAAGAAGGTGGCAACATACAATTTGGGCAGAACCTACACCTAGAGGATGTGACGCAGACATTTCCCCACACTACATGTGAAATGCAGGTGGGTCCTAGGCCTGGGAGAATGCTAATATTGATGACAGTAACAATGAACAGGAACCAAGATCACAATGTGCAACTAATAGGAAGTCAGGAAACTCACATTACAAATGCCACAACACAGACACACTAATTGTACAATATCTCATTGCCTGTCCTGGACTTCCCTGATGACATGGATAACGAGCTGACAAACATCAGCCAGCAAACCCTCCAAGATGTCCTTGGAACCCTCCAGACCCACCTTCATTCACAAGGAGGAGCACAGAAGCAGCAGACATCACAGAGGACGCACCCACCACACCCAATTGTACAACCTGCCAGCTCCAACCCAGCTGAGGACTCTAACGACACTGGCACCAGCTTTGAGAGGACTGTAGTTGGAGTACAGCGGGAGATGGCAAAGGAGGTGTGGGTGGGGATGCAAAATATCACAGCCAGCCTAGAGGGGGTGCGTTCGTGCATGATGTCATCTGCAGAACAGGCAGCAGCCATGCAAGGGTGAACATCTATCTTGCAAGAACTTCAACAAAGTGTGAAGGAAATAAGCACAGCAGTAAGGGAGTTACCACAACACCTCGCACACCAAAGCTTTCACTGCGTGCACAAATGCACTATTGACCCCCTCAAAGCCGACCTGGCTGCCTACCACAGTGATGTAGCTGCTATACTTTAGAACCAGCAGCTCCTCCTTGCTGCAGTACTGCCCTTATTAGCCCCACAGTTGGCAGCTACCAGGATTTCAGACTCCACGTCTTCAAACACTGAAGTGTGTGTTGTCCCTTCAAACCCACCACCATCAAGGGCAGAGGAGATGACACACACATCAGAAGATGAAGACGTGGAACAGATCACCTTCACCCGTGAGAGTACCCGGTAGCACAAGTCCTTGCCAAATGGGCACTTAGCTCCAAGGTCCTGTGCTTCGTATCATGCCAGTCTTGCAACAGCTGCTCACATGCACTTTTCTCCAGCCCACTGTTTACCTTAACACTATGCTCTGTGATTGTCTCTCACTACCTCATTAGTAATTCATGTTCCTCTGCACTGTATGACACATCACCCCAGCATGTCCAATTACATGTTCTTTTGCACTTGTGTAGTATCACAATAGAAGATGTCACACTAATGGACTCACAATCCTGGACTATGTAAATATAGAACTACAGCACTTTAAAATAAATAGCACTTACACAACCACTTTGTCTCTGTGTAATGTGACACATCAACCGTGTAGGAGATTAGTGATGTTTTCCTCAGGTAAATGGACATAGAATGTCAATACAACTGCCTTGAAAGATTGTGGGCTGATAACTATGCACTGGGGTCTGGATTGTACCATCATCTGCCCTTCCTGAGGGTTATTTCTGAAGTAAATAGAAAAATTACAGTATAATGCTCTGTTGGACAGAATAAGTCTGCTTCAAGGGATGTCTAAGCAGAAAATTAATGTCTTCAATTTTTTCTTCAAGTCAATCTTTAGGTATGTGACAACTGACTCTAAAATTTCATCACACACACACCATACAGCAGGAACGGATGTGTATGAGTGTACAGACAAATATGTAACCTGGCAGTACAATATGAGAAATGATATGTGTGAATTGTGTATACCGAACTACATAAGATTATACCAACACTCACATTATCAGGGTTCACATGAACATCAGGCTGCAGACAGACGTACCACAGTGCCCAAGATTCAAAATCTGGTCTCAAAGTATGACAGATTGAAAACAAACATCCAAACTGAACAACACATTGGGAAGTGGTGGGTGCAATGGATGGCAGATGCGCAGAGAAGTAGCTTTGGTGTAGCTGCCAATGTGACAGCTCAATTGGGATCTGAATGAAGGATGGACCACAAATGCAAATACTAAATTGACACTGTTCACCCATGCCAAGACCCTGATCCCCAAGCATATGACACTTACTGTAAAGGAGTACCTAAATATTTATTTAACTGTAAAAAATGAAATTAAAACTAGGGGAAACACCTTAACTAACCTAACCTATCCTAACTAAACATTACCCACAACTGGCCCTAACTACCCTAAGCTAAACTTACTTATCACATTTAACTAAACAATCTAAACATCAATCCCCCACCCCCCTTTTATGACAGGACACATGGAGGACAACATATACTAACCTAAATACATAGGCCCTCATTACAACTCTGGCGGTAAATGCTGCTTTCTGCCATGCAGAAGACTGCCAACATACCGCTGCGGCCGCGGAATTCCACTACAGGTACTACGACCCACAGCTCGGAATCCGCCACAATACAGACACCCACACAAGTCCGCCACACCAAAGGTCAGTGATAAACTGCCAATACCAAAACCGACACAGTCACGCCAACAGGAACACGCCCACACTATCACGACCCACGAATCAACGCAGCGGTCTTTCAACTGCGGTAATCCATTGGCGGTACACACTGCCGCGCTCAAAATACACATACATTTACAAAACACAACCACAATGGACAATTTGAAATACACACACCTGATACACACACCACTCCCACACACCCAATCCAATATAAAGCACACACCCACATCACCCACAAACCCTACAAAATGTACTAGCGGAGCACAACAATTTTTTTCCTTTCTTTCTTTTTTCTAAAGTATTGATAATCAAAAAGTCAAAAAGTCAAATATGACTATATAATTAGTAAATTGTGATAGACTGTCCACAATCCATATACATTCATATATTATTAACCTCAAACAATGTAGGTTCTCCTAATTTTATATAATGAAAATATTTATTTCAAAAATTGGTGACAATGATAAATAACATACAACACTAAACCCCTACAGTAGAAAACCAACCAACATAAAAGACATAATGTAAATAGATGCAATTAAAGTCCATAATCTAACACAGAAACGAACTATGAGTCAAAGGACCGGATGATATTTTGTCGAATCCACATGTAACATCAGCCGACACGTGTTTCGTCCACACATTGGACTTCTTCAAGGCTGATAAATCATAATTCAAAAAACATTACATTAATAATTTAAAAATTACAAAATCTAAAAAACAACTCCGAAGACTAAAGAAAGGATCACAGTTAGTCAACCTGCACCAAGAGTGTGTTGGAAATAGAAAACGTGCCATAGAGAACCTACATCCCAAATTAGTCTTTGAGATTAATAAAATGATATAGTAAGTATGAGTGATAGGGATGAAATTTGATATGAATGTGAAGGTGAGTCACTATTTTTAAGTATGAAAGAGAGACCTATGTAACCCCCAAAAGGAGTTTTGAAGGGAAAGTACCTTGATCTCTCCATTTACCACTTGTATCTGCAAATGATATTCAAATCTCTAAATAACAGAGAAACAGGGGAAGAGATCTAATCATCAACTGTCAAAATGTAGACCATATGTGTTACCTAAATTCAAAATCTGGTACCCCACTAACCTTGGTATTGTCTGCACTAAGCTTGTTCATTGTACAAAAAAACTGCAACTGATTTTCATTTTTTTGATAATATAATTTGAGTTCATCAGCTTATAGTTGGTCCTACAAATAAATGAAAAGAACATGTATGCACATATTAGTAGCTGATACAGGCCATGTTATGGCCTTTATTTATCATATCCTTCTTATCAAAGGAACCGTAATCCAATCTAAGCAAAATATCTAAACGGTCACAATAACATGAAACCTGGTTCCCTACAAGTGCAATTTAACTCCAAATAGATACATCACGTCACAAATAAAACTAACCTCTATATGTTGTTCAAAGTGCTTGGCCATAACAATGTCAGGCCACAAATAAAAAGTCACATAAGCAAATGTATTGCCGATATTAAATAAGGTCATGATATGAGAGAGAATATTCAAACCTGAATCAATATCAAATAGGTATAATAAAGTCAGAAAACCATATCCAAAAGAATATGTCTTGTCCATGATAGTATAAACAGGAATGTCCCACATAACTCTGTGGCCAATGAGTAATAAAAATCAATGGGGCACCCCCAAGACAAGCTAGCCGTACCGCCTTCAAAACTAACCTGTGTCCTCGTAACGTCCGCATAATAGCAATCAGCGTCCTGTGTTGCTTCGTTGCAATAACAACGAAGGTGTGTGTGTTGAAGAGAGCACAGATGTCTTCTTAAATCTGGATGGTGTCGGCAATTTAGCCAATGCCGACCCTGAGTTTCAAACCCACAATTAGAATATTCTTATAGTAGAAAGAGAAAAGGGCCCACTTCAAACATCGCGAACATGGCGGCCATCTTAGAATAGTTTGTTTTCTTATTACTCAGACCTGTTGTCCTATTGTCAGAGAGCCTAATTAATGCATACTAATCATCAGGCAGAACATATATAAGTATATTGGGTCAACGAGTGAAGCTCTTATCAAATACTCTGATCTTTAGATTTAAAAAAATTAACATAAATTGAAAACTCTTCTGTGTAGGTAATAAACTATCCTCAATGTATGGACAGAATAAGGTAACCAACGAGACTCAGAATGATAGGAAGGAGAAAGGAGGAACTGGAAGAAAGAACCTATACATATTAGTCCAATATGTGCACATTATCATAGAAAATTATATATGATAAACAGGGATAAAATCTTTCATGAAATGTTTTCACATAGTTCAAGTGATAGGAATAAATCCCATATAGGGGCTAATCACCCAGAAGGTATGAAATTGAAATATGTACTTTTTTATTTTTATTTTATTTTTAAAAAAAAATTATTAGAGAAAAATATAGGGCGATACACAGTATGCATAGACATTTCTTCAGTAGTCCATAGTACAGTCGGTAATTTTACAAATAATGTCTGAATGTATGTTGTCTAATAGGTACACTGATTAGTCAATATGAACTGTGGTTTGAAAATTAGGGGAGAAGCGGGGAAGGGGGGTAAGGGCTGTTGGGGGGCCAGGTTGTAGGAGAGGGGAGCAGGAGAGAGGGAAGAGTGGTAGAGAGGAAAGCGGGGAAGTGGGGAGGCTAGGTAGGGTGTAAGGGGGGAAGGGCGAATCCTTTGGCTCAATGTTTCTGGGTTATTAGATGGATATTCTGGTTGTTCCTCGTCATTTACTGATGATCTTACAGGATTGTGCCGTGTGGTACATATATCAAAATGTATTTTAGGGTGGACCAAGAGGGTCTATTTATGGGGGGGGGGAGAAAGTCGTTCTGGAAGAGGATGGACAAGGGAGAGTATCTGCGTGGATACAGGGTTAGATGTGTGAAGAGTCAGGCCTTGTCTACTAGTGTTGGACAATTAGCCACTGGTCGAGCAGATTAGAGGAGGATAATTTCAAGTGCATATTTAAACGGGTCGATATGACGTGGTGTGGGGGGTGTTCCCTGGGACGAACAGTCTCAGGAGTGAAGGGAAAGGATGGAAGGGCAGGGGGGGAAGCAAGGGAGGGAGAAAGAGAAGGAAGTGTTGGGGTGTCAACTGCCATCCACTGACCATCCACTAGCTGCCTCATGGTCTTGTCAGGAAGGGGCTCCAGATTTCTGTGAATAGGGCCGCTTGGTCCTGCAGGTTATAAATGACTCGCTCATGAGTAGCTGTTTGGAACAAGGCTGTCATCCATTCTGTTGGTGTTGGGGTGATAGCAGACGTCCAGTGTCGGAGTATGCAGATTTTAGCTGTGACAATTGCCGTGTGGAGTAGCCGTTTGTGGGGACGTGTTAGGGAGGGGTATGGGCGCGTGTCATGTAAAATAATAAGTGTTGTCGGCGTCGGGTTTGGTATTGATATGAAATCCCTAAGTGTCTGGCACACAGCTTCCCATAGGGGTTGTATCGTCGGACCATGGCATAGGATATGAAGTAGGTCGCAATGGAGATCTGCACATCGCCAACACATCGCGTGTGGTATCATACCAGCCCTGAAGAGTTTTGTGGGGGTCCAGTACCAATCCTGGAGGATTTTGAAGAGACAGAATTTCAGGCGGGCCTCGCGGACCCCCCTATCTAGGGCCTCGATTATGTCCTGCCATTCTTCTTCTGTGTAGGCTATCGCTAGTCGATCTTGCTATCTGAGACGCAGTCGCTCTAGGAGAGGTTGCGAGTAAAGGTGGTTCGTTATCTCTGCGTATAGGCCGGCCATAACTCCTCTATGTCGGCCCCATTGCTGCAGATAATTGACAACGGGTGAGATTTTGATCGGCCATGGGGGGGGTCCTAGAGCCTTGCGCATACATTGCATGAGTTGCATGTACCTCCATTCCTGTTTTTTGTGAATTCCGAACTCTTCCCGTAAGGATTCAAAGGACCGGAGGCCATTGCCATCTATTATTTGGGTTATGTTGTGGATACCAGCGTCGCTCCACTGGGGCCATCTTAGGGTACTTCCCCCTATTTTTATACATTTGTTTCCCGCTATAGGGGCTTGAGCATGTAGGGAAGGGTGCACGCCCAGTAGCCGGTGGGCTCTGCGCCACGCTGCATTTGTGGCCACGAGGATAGGGTTGGACGAGTGAGAGTAGTCGGTATATATCCCACCTAGTTCGGTATGCTGTCCCTGTATGTGTTTCTCTGTGATTGTCCATTGTGGGGGGTCTGGGGTACCTGATAATGTGTAGGCTAGTTGTGATAGTTGTAGGGCTAGAGCGTATTGTTCTACTGAAGGTAGACCTAGTCCTCCATAGGGTCTGCGTGCTAATATTGTCCCTGGTTTTAGTCTTGGCCGTATAGAGCCGTATAGAGCCCCAGACGAATGACCTTATTAAGGTATCAATCCTTCGGAGAAGAGAGAGTGGAATCTGTAGAGGGAGCATGCCTAAAACCTATGTGAAGCGGGGGAGGGTGACCATCCTAACCGCCTGTGTTCTGCCCCACATGGATAGGCCGAGTAAGGACCACTTGGCAAAATCCTGTTTCATCCAGGATATAAGAGGGTCTAGGTTGTCCCTGACCATGTGTTCTAAGCCTCGGTTAATATATGTCCCCAGGTATTTAAGGTGGGTTGGGGTCCATTTAAATGGGCGGCCATGGATTGCAGCTCTCGCGAGATAGGGGCAACAATTCACTCTTGTCCCAGTTTACTCGATACCCGGACAAGGGTGCAAAGCTTTCTATGATAGAAAGTAGGGATGGGATGGATCTTTCCAAGTCGGATAAGGTTAACAGAATATCGTCTGCATATAAATAGATTTTGGATGAACCCCCGGTAAGGAGATGCCTGTTATCTGTTGAGAATTCCTTATAGTTGCCGCCAGCGGTTCCATTGCTAGTAGGAATAAGAGCGGTGACAAAGGGCAGCTCTGTCGAGTGCCCCTTCCGATGGGGAATGGGTCCGACAGAAAGCCCCCACAGTTAACTTGTGCCGTAGGGTGATCGTATAGTAATCGGACTTTAGAAATAAATTGATCTCCAAGGCCAAATTGTTTCATGGTGGTGAATAGGTAGGGCCATTCGATGCGGTCAAATGCTTTCTCCGCATCAAGGGATAGTGCCAGGGCTTCTTCTCGTAGGTTTAACGATTCAAGTAGGGTGTGGCATAGTGTGCGCATATGGTTTCTGGAGGTGCGGCCCAGTACGAATCCCACCTGGGTATTGTGGATTAGGGACGGTATGACTTTGCGTAGACGTGTTGCAAGGACACTGGCTAGTAATTTAACATCTCCGTTTAAAAGGGAGATGGGGCAATAGCTACTACAGAGTAGGGGGTCCCTTCCAGGTTTAGGCAGAACGACAATCGTGGCCTTGTTGGACACGGCACCCAGAGAGCCCTCCTGGCACGCCTCCGCAAGTGCCTCATGTACTGCCGTGGTTGTCTCTTCCCCTGACCATCTGTAAAATTCTGCGGGAATCCATCTTCACCCGGGGATTTATGATATGGAAGTTTTGTGATAACCTGTGTGATTTCTTTCCTGCTTATATCGCCCTCAAGAAGAGCTCGGCCGGCTTCTGATAGGGAGGGCAACTTGGCCGCAATAAGAAATGCCTCTGTCTGTGCCTGGTCGGTCATTGTTTCGGGGGTGTAGAGGTGTTGATAATATGTAGCAAATTCGTTCACAATGTCTTGTGGGCGGGTCAGTACTGCTCCGGAGGGGGACGTTATGGCCAGGATGACTGAGGCAGCATCTCTCTGTCGGAGCTGTGCCGCTAAGAGGCGTCCGGCCTTTTCTCCTTGCTCATAGTGACGGTTGCGTAATCTTTGTAGTGCATATTCTGCCTGTGTTGTGTAAAGATCGTTATGTGCCATTCGGGCTTGTTCGAGGGAGCGGCGTAGCGCAGGGGATGGCTGAACAGTGTATTGTTTTGTGAGGCGTTGGATCGTGTCTTCTAGGGTGCGGTAGTGGACCTCTCTATCTCTATTGGCCAATGTTGCGGCCCTCATCATATTCCCTCCCAGAATGGCCTTAGCCACTGCCCATAAGACCCGCTTGGACGTCACAGTGCCCATTTTTTCGGCCATATATGTGGATATATGGGCCTTAAGTTGCTCTTTCCCCTGGGGGGAACGGTATCTGTGTATGGCAAAGTGCCATGGTTTACGACCGGGAGAGGTCAAGCCCACCTGAATCGAGAGTAGTATCGGGGAATGGTCTGGAGGTCCGCTATCTAAGATGCTAGTGTCTTGTATTTGGGGGATTATGGTGTGTGATACAAGAAAATAGTCCAGGCGTGATTGGGTGCCGTGGACGGACGAAATAAATGTAAATTCCTTGTCCTTTGGGTGTGTTAATCTCCAGCAGTCAATTAGGCCTACATCCGCAGTGATGTCCATCAGTAAGGCCCTATCGGAATTATTACCCACATCGATGGGCCTGTCCTGTCCAGTATGGCATCTCTAGCAAGGTTCCAATCCCCCCCAATGATATAGCGTGTGGTCCCTATTTCAGTCAGTACGCGATTGAGTTGTAGAAAAAAGGAGCGCTTTGCCCCAGTTGGCGCATAGACAGAGCCCACACATAGGAAGGTGTTTCCTATTTTCAGTTTGGCAAATATATATCTCCCTTCCGTGTCATTCCATCTTTTAATGATCGTGGTCGGCAGGGATTTTCGTATTAATATTGCTACTCCACATTTGCGAGATGTGTCTCCCCTGGCTCCCTGGTCTTCTGGACAGCAACTGAAGGAGACCCTTCCTACCCAATCACGTTTAAGTTTATTGGACTCTACATTGTCAAGATGCGTTTCTTGGATCAGGGCTATGTCTGCTCTTTTAGATTGAAAATACGACAAGATCTTTTTCCGTTTGATGTTTTTCGTCATGCCATGAACATTCCAGGAAAGGATTCGTAGTGGGTGCACTATATGAGGGGCTGTCTCTGGCTTACTGAGTTGGAGGATGGAGTTTCAGCAATACTGGGGGTGACAATCGTGTGGAGCTGTGTTCGCTGCTATATGAGTATTTGGGAGTTTGAGGGGTGAGGCGGAGGCAGCTGATGGGGGTTGGGTAACCCAACAAAGGGGGGGGAAGAAGCGAGAATGGGGAGGGGTTGGTGAGGGAGGGGAAAGAGGTAATATGGAAGGAAAGAAGGCTAGGGTTAGCGTGTGCCTGTAAAGTGGGATGAATGCGATGATTGGGAGGGCAAAAGGTTGGAAGGATATAGGGGGACCGGGAGTACTATGCTCCCTTGGGGACGGTCTGTAAACGGCGAGTCCGAGTCCTATCCGAACTCCTAATGCCGTCGGTGCAGCCTCTCTGCCGAGGAGGCGGCGGTGGGGCAAGGGGCGGCCGATATTGATCTATGACGGTCGAATGCACAGGTTCCGAGCTCCGGAGGGGGGGAGCGAGTAAGGGGAGAAGCCATGGGCGCATTATGGGAGGGGGGGGGGCCTGGAAAGGGGCAATAGCTATGTTGATGAGGGAGGGTGTAGTGTATAGGTAATGGGGGGGATTTGGTAACATTATTTTTAATATGGTGGTAATGGGCATAGTGGGAAAGGTGGTGGAGGGGGAGTTCGTGCTGACCTGGATTAAGAGATGGAGGAAAGTCCAGCTGATACCTCGCGATGTCTAGTGTCTAATATAATAGGTTAAATGTTTATCATATTTTCGAGTGAAAGAGGGCTAGCAATCATTGCACTTGATGCACATCATCGCGAGGGGTTCTATGTTGTGGGGATATATTGGTCGGGGAGGGGAGTGGGTATGGATCAGGGTGTGTATTTGTAATCGTGATTGTAATGATAGATGTAAATGTGATAATTATTTTAATGTAGATGTTACAGTAAGTGTTGGTGTAAGTGTAAGGGCGGGAGAGGTGATTTGTGGGGTCGAAGGGTGGGTGCCTAAGGAGCCAGAGAGGAGCTCTGAACAGGTGTGGCTCTACCCTGACAATTTCATCCACCATGACCCTCAACTCATCATCCATGAAAAGTGGGTTTTTCGTGGGGACATGGTAGTGGTGGTGAAGACGGTTTGGTGATGTTCAAAGGGAAAGGCTGCACAAACAGGTGAATGGTGAGGTGTAGGTGCTGTGATGTGAGTGGGTGACAGTTGCTGTAGATTCTGTGTAGTAGTAAAATGTGTGTTATGTATGTTGTGTAGGTGTGTGAAGTGTGTGTATTGAAATGTATATTGATGCCTAATGTTGGTTTTTCTATATATGAGAACGATTTTGCATGCCTGTGGCTGTGTGTGACGTTCAGGTTGCAAAGGATTGTGGGTTGTGTAGGGGTGTGTTATACAATGCATTGTGTAGATGTGTTGGTGGTGTGGATGAGTGTCAGATGTGGGGTATTCAAACTACAAAATGTGGTGCTGTGTTCATTGTGATATGAGCTGAGACTGCTGCGGAATGCACCGCCAATCGTTTTCCACAGTGAAAGAACTGCACTTGTGATTTATGGATCGTAATCTGATGGGTGGATTTATGTCGGGCTGGCGGTGCTGTTAGTGGATTTTGGCAGCCATCAGACCACCAAACTCGTAATGAGGCCCTGATATAACACAAATGTCGCTGATTAGTACAACTGTATTTTCACATGCCAATAACATTTTGAATGCAACTTCCAGATGAAGTCAAAAGTTTAAAAGAACTAATTAACATAATGTGGGCCTGTATAGAATCAACAGGATGGTATTTATATGCTATGCTGATTAAAGCTATAATAACCAGTAAAGCACCACTGCAGGAAAGTGGAGTATTATGTATTGTGGGATTTAGCCCTCACCATTTACTACTCCCACAATACCCCAAGGATGGTCATTGGATTCACACTAGTAAACCCTTACCTCAACCTTTGCAATCAATTTAGACCTTGCGTTGAAGTCTATGGGAGAAATGCCACTATTTTCAAAATGACACTTATAAAGCGAGTTGCGTGGAACGCTTACAGGGTTAAGGATCAGCAGTCCTTAGGACCGGATCACAACAGTTTTACCTGGCCCGTGGCATCCGGGTGCAGAGTTGCCCTGGCTGTCCATGGTGATGAACAGGACTCACATTGAAATCATTGGCAGGCAGACCCTGGTGACAAACGATCTCTTTAAGGTCGAGCTGCAGGGAGCCCTTGCAGAGTTAAGTCTGTGCTGGTCCTCAGACTAGCCACAGCAATCAGTTCAGTTCTATCTGGTCCATGGTTCCCAGATGCAGAGTTGACTCGGCTGTCCGTCTTGCTGAACTGGACTTGCGCTGGTGCTGATTTTACCATGCAGACAGTGCTTCGACAAAGGGGATGAAAAACACAGCTGTGTGTAGTTGTTGCTGATGTCGGTCAGAAGTGCTGGGCAGGGCTCTCCTGTTGCAGCATCGAGTTAAGGGGTCTTTACCAGGTTGATGACCAGCAAGCCTTGGTGGTGGTAAGCACAACAAAATGTTTTGAAGACATCCAAAGGTCCTGGGTAGTATGGTAGCAGCTTCTAACTTCATGATAGGCTGTACTATGACTCCCACAATGCACTTGACCAACTGGATCCAGTTGAACCTTCACTATACCCCATGTCTGACAATGCATTGGTTCCAGAGTGTCTTTTTGGCTGCAGGTTGCAGAGAACAAGTATCACTATTCCAAGGGAGACTGCAGGTGCTTCTGAGTTCCACAGCTCGAGAGTTTTTAGTTTCAGTCAAGGACAAGGGTCCTTCATGCAATTCCCAGTCTGTTGCCTCAGGGACAGAATACCTCTCTTTTGCCTCGGTGGAGTAGGCAGAATCTGGTTGTCTTTGATGCAGAGCTCCTCTTTGTCCTTCTTTGAAGCTAGTCCATCAAGTCTGAGGTTCTGGTGTCAGGGGTGCCTCTTAAATCCTAGATTTAGGTGAGTTAGGGGTATGGAGGCTAGTGACCAATGGGCAACTAGCCCCTGCAGCTATTCCACCCTGAGGTGACCACATTGATGGGTCAGGTCAACTTGAGCTACCAAGAACTGTCTATTCTGCCACTCCTAAGATGGAAGAAATCAAAATGTAATGCACAGACCAGGCTGCTCACCCTAGAGGTTTGTTCACCCTGCTGGGAGGTGTGCACAGTCCTGCACATATAATGTCCCGCCTTTCCACAATCAAATGTGCTTGAGTGTATGAGGAGGGCTGTTTTCTCGCTGGGAGACAGCACAGATGACTATCGGGGCGGTGAAGTATTTGAAGCTCACTGCCCTAATAGCTCTATTCACAAGCCCAAAAGGGGGGCAGGAGTTTTGACCTCCTTCTTGCCTCAGCCATTGTTCCTGATCTCTGGGAGCATACATGCTGCCTGGCAGCACAAAGAAGGGCAAAAAGCAGGTGGTCATCCTCTAGTGTGCCACCTAAATACATGCCAGACATCCTTCCACACCAGATTTGTGTTGGGGAGAAAAAGCAAGTTGTTTGACACCAACCTCAACACATCTAGGGTTTACCATAAAGGGGCAAGCATCCCGGTCTGCCCGGTCTGAAGTCCCATGTTATCCTATGGACTGGCCTGCACTTAAAGTACACCTTAATGGAAAGGACACTATAGAGATATACAAGCTTCTGCTGTATGCTTACACCTTACATAAAATTCACCCTGCCATCTGGGCTGCAGATGTCTTCCTTAGGGGTGTCTGACAGATATGAAAGGCAGTGCACGGGGCTGTGCCACTCATGGTGGGGCACAGTCGAATTCGAGCAGTTTGCACCACTCTGCCATGCTGCGATTGCAGGCCTGTCATCAGTGGTTTGCATGGGTCCTCTAGGGTGGCACAAACTCATGTTGTAGCCAAGGCCCCCCTTTACCACCAATGCTCTGGCTACCCTTGGTACCATGTACTAGGCGCTCACACAGCAGTTGAGTTTTGCCAGTGAGGGAATTACCATGTTGATAAATATTTTAGGGAAAGAGCACATACAATAGAGCCTGGTTAACAGGTCCTCGTGCACTATCAGTGTCAAAAAACCAGCATCTCTGGATCCAAATGGGGCAAAAACTGGGGAAGGGGCATGTGCAATTTCCCAAAAGAGAAACAACTCTATTCAGTATAAACATGTAAACACTGAAAATAACCTGCACAACCACAAACTAAAATGGCATTCCAAGAAAAGAAAGTGTGAGAGGAATGGTCATTTCTATTTCTTTCGGAAGGTGCTAAAACAATTTAACTTTGTTATACAGGGAAGTAGTCAGAAAGTATACGATTAACATGCTTGAGTTTTTTTTTTGTTTAAGGATCTCACTAAAATATTGTTTTGTTTTCCAGTTTTTTTCCTCCAGTTTAGTGTGCTTTAATTGTAGGTGCAGGGTTTAGAGCCATGTTTTATGTCTGATCTAATTATTTTACACATTGTAGAGAATCTGCAAATATTAAAATTATATTTGACCTTTTGGTAGGGTGTAGGTGTAGGGTGTAGGGTGACTCTCAGGAATCTTGGCCAATAGGAACTATCAAATTTACCCACAGACACAGGATGGGTAAAACCATTTGTTACATCAGCCCCTTTTTCTAAAATGTCAGTTTTTCGAGGAGATCACCTGCCAAACACACCAGGCCTTAAACATTTGATGCAAGGTGTAGCGAAAAATACTTGCGAAAAGAGTGCTGTCACCATACACATAAGATAGTCATGAAACCCTGACACAAGACTATTGGCATAACCAAGAAAATTCATAGATGCATGTTTCCATTGCATGTGTGACACCTTCAGCTAATCCTGTTTAACAAATGGTATTTTACTGCTGATGTTTCTGAGCCCATAGTTGCAATTTTAACAGCAACATTTCAGGTCCTAAAATGCAATGTGATGTCTGCTAAAAGTTTAGTTTGTCAGTCTGTTAAAGCAAGACATTTGCCATAAGGGCTCTTGGCAGCTATGAAAGTACACTCAGGAACAGCACTGTCCTAATGTATCAGGCAAAGAGTACAGTAATGCACTGTCAAACCTGCTTAAGGTATCAAGTTTCAGGTGCCCCAATCAGGTTTAATTCATATTTTTAATGATTCCAAAGGTGCTATACTGTTGGCAGGGTCAACCAGCCCTACAATGTCTTAATATTCAGTAAGGATTAAATGAATGACTTACCCCTAATTGTGTCCATGAATGTGTTCATTAAAACATTTGAATATGGCACTCATATGTTTGTAATCCTTTAATAGTCCTGTAAACCAGAGTACTGATAGAGAGAGTTAGAGAGATAATGAGATGTGAAAGAGGGTAATGAGGTATGAGTGTAAGTGAGTTCAATGCATAGACTTTCAATGTCTAAAACAGTTCAACAAAGGTCTATAGAGGACCTAGTCTAAAGGAAGACATAAATACCCTGCATACATTCTCCTTTAAATTAAATATCTGCTTTATAACATCCACTAAAGAAAGACAACATGCTTTGTACACACTGGAAAAACAGACATTTTCCCCTATTTTTTGTCTACTTTGGGGGTTTGGCAACTGAATAAACTTACATAGGTTCTCATATCAAAAGCTTTGGAAAACACTGAGAAAACAACAATGAAATCCACAGAAATAAGCATTGAGAACTGGGCAACTTAGCTATTCTGTACTAACTAAAAGAGAAAGAATAAGTTCAAAAAGCAACAAGTCTCAAAAATGTTGAATTTCTTATGGATTAAACATGAATGCCCTGATTTATACTTTTTGACGCTAAACTACACTAATGCAGTTTAGCGTCAAAAAGTATACCGCCAGCTAGCACCATTCCAAGACGCCTGCTAGGTGTCTTTTTTATGGAATGGCTAAAATCCAGCACAAAGGGTGGGCTAACGTCATGGTGAATGATGTTAGCCGGGTGGTGGTGGAGGTATGGGAGTAGTGGGTTTAGCGGTAAAAACTGACGTTAGGCTGGTTAGAGTAAAAAAAGATGACTCTCACCAGCCTAGCATCATTTATTGGCACTAAACCTACCATACCACATGACTCCTGTCTTATAAAAGGAGTCATGCCCACCACCCCAATGGCCAGCACATGGGACAACGGTCTTCTGGGCAAGGCCATTGCACCCAGGTCCATTTCTGGGCCCCCTATGGTACTTTAAGAAAAAAAAGATAAATACTTACGTTTACTTACCTGTACTTACTTGGGATGGGGTCCCCCATTCCCTGCTGTGCCTTTGGTGTGTGTGGGGATGTCCCTGGGGCCTGGGGAGGGTACCTGTGGGCTTATTCAATGGTGTCTCATCATGGAAATGGGCCCACAGGTCCCCCAAGCAAGCTTAGCATGATTATTTAGGCCCACCTACCTCCCATGCGCCATTTTTGCACGAGATGATAAATGTCGCACGGGAGGTAGGTGGGCCTAAATAATGGTGCTAAGCTTGCTTAGGGGACCTGTGGGCCTTTGAGGAACACCTATCTTGCATCTCATTGACAAAAGGTAGGTCTCTGCAAGCAGAAAATTACTTTAACTCCAATATTTCGACATGACTAGTGCAAAATATAAATATGGAGTTAAATTTGTGCTGAATTTGCATTAAAAAAAATGACGCAAATCCAGCGCAAACAGAGTATAAATATGCCCCTAAATTTTCTCTCACTTAAGAACTGGGGGCCAGATGTAGCAAAGTTTTGCGAGTCGCAAATGGGCCGAATCGCTATTTGCGACTGTGCAAAATCGGAAATAGGATGCAAAAATCCCATTTCCGACTCGCAAAAAGCGATGCGAGCCATTTGCAACCCCATTTTGCGACCCGCAATTAGGAAGTCGCAATTTGCGAGTCGCAAACCATATGCAATTGCAACTTGCAAATTGCGACTAGTCGCAAAAAGCCCAGTTTGCATGTCCCATTTACCACTAACTCAGAGCAGGTGGTAATCATTACCAAAGTATAAAAGGAGACCCAGAAGGCATCTGGGTTACTCAAGATGGCAGAGATATACCTGATAGCAGTGAGGAGGAGAGTCCACGCAGCCCAGGAGAGGAGGAGGAGGAGCCGCAGACAGGAGAAGATTTATAGAACAAGGCAGACTCTTTTCCAGCAAACTGAGGAAGAGATATACGATAAATACCTCCTTAGCAGCGCAGCCATACTAGAATTAATTGAATTACTAAAACCATAGCTAGAACACCAGACTCTGCGCGGCTGCGCCATTCCTACGCATGTGCAAGTGCTATGCTCACTGCACCTCTTGGCCTCAGGGAGCTATCAGGGGGTCATTGCTGTGGCAGGTGGGGTATCTCAAAGTGCAGTGTCAAGGTTCCTCAGGGCCTTCCTAGATGCCATACTCACACACATGTCTCACTTCATATACCTACCCATGAATGAGGCAGAAATTAACAGCACCAAGCAGGACTTTTACCGGATTGCCAACTTTCCCCATGTCATAGGATGTGTAGATGGGACACATATTCAAATATGCCACCCTGCAAACCTGGAACATCTGTTCCGCAACAGAAAGTGTACCCACTCACTCAATATTCAGGTTGTTTGTGACGCCCATTATGTCATCACTGACATTGTTGCAAAATTTCCAGGCAGTACCCATGACTCCTACATTTTTAGGCACAGTGGGATACACCAACGCCTGGAACATGGGGAGTTTGGAGACGGATACCTCCTAGGTAGAGCTGCATACACCTTGCAGACATACTCACAGGTCACTGTGCACACCAACCAGGACTTTCTAACAGTGTAATGTTTGTGCCCAACAGGTGACAGTGCATATGCTCTACGGCCATGGATAATGACTCCGTTCTTACAACAGTGCACATAAGAGGACCAGGAACCTGATTGAACGCACCTTCGGATTACTGAAAGCAAGATTCAGATGCCTCCATTGCAGTGGAGGTGCCCTCCAGTATACCCCCATTACAGCATTCAAAATTGTTGTCGCATGCGCCATCCTGCACAATATTGCCACCCAACGTGGGCTACCTCTCACCCCTGCAGACCCAGATCCTGAGGATGAAGAGCAAGAGCAACCACATCGCCATCATGAGGATCGGAGCATAGCTAATCAAGGCAGACTAAGACGGGAACACATCGCAAACCAATACTTTGGAAGGTACGTGTCAACTTCAACCATACTCACCTACTGACCAAAAACTCCATTTGTCAAGTGGAAAAAAAAAACTATTTAATATCTGCAGAAATACAACTATTTACAAATACTAACTGTTCATGGTCATCTAAATGCAAACCATGCATGGGGCACATTGCTGTCATGTGCCCCAACATCAGGGACAGGGTTTTGTCTATGTCCTACGGCGGCCTCTGCCAGCCTGGCTGGTCCCTGGTGGTTCTGCAGTGCTCTGCCTGGTACTCCCACTCCGGAGCACCCTAGTGTCACTGGCAGAGACACTGCTCACTGTAGAGCCCTCCTCGCTGTCCTGGGGTGTGTCCCCTGTGCCCCTGGACAGATGCCGTGCCTCCATTAAGTCAATCACATGTGTGATCCGGCCCAGGCCTCTAGCCACATCCCCTGCAAAATGCACATTTCTACTTGGAGGCCAACTGTCCTTCTCGACAGGCCAGTGGTGTTAACAGCCAGTCTGCCAATTGATGTGGCCATCCTGTCAAGCCTCTGTAACAGCTGACGGTCCCTGCGCCGCCCACCCTCGCCCTGTGCCAGTAGTCCTGCCACCAGATCCCTCATGGACAGGGCTAGGTCCCCAGTGTTTGTGGCAATCACGTCTATTCGGGAATTTAGCTGCTGCATGCTGGTTTCGTTGTTTCTGACAAAGCGGTGCAGCACACCACTAATCCGCCCTAATATATTGTTTTGCATGCGCTGACCACGGAGCAGCTGTGCCTCGCTGTTGGTGGTAGATGGACGGCCGGACGCAGCCTGCAGCCCTGCTCTCCTGTACCTGCGTCGCCTGCGCAGTGGTGGATGCCCTGTGTGCTCTACTGTGGCACTCCTGCCTGTTGCTGGCGCAGCCTCCTGAAACACATTTGCAGCAGGTGTGGACATCACAGGGATGGTGTTGGTCGTGCAGGTGGGAGTGGTGGCAGCTCCTGTGCTGTCCTCATGGGGCTGGCTGCTGTGGCTTGTGGTGGCGTCTTGTGGAAGACCTGTGGGACATGGGGAACAGACTGTTAGTGTCTGCTATCTGTTGCACACTTCCTAATAAACATTTGCCTATGAACTGCCTACTTGACTACATTTCCCATAATGCATCATTCTGGTGTTTGCTACCCTGAAATGGAGCTATCTTGGTTGAGCATGCCCCTGTGTACATGGTGGGTGGGGGTATGGCATTGATAGAGGTACAGGCATATCACATGGTACTCACCGGTTGATGTAGTGGGCTCAGAGGTGTCCAGATCTCCAAATCCTGACACTGCCTCCTGCTCCAGGGTCTCCTCCACCCTTTCTTCCAGGGGTGTGGGTGGTGGTACGGATGATAGTCCCCCTCCTGTGCCTCTCATCTCCCGGAGCCTTTCTGCCACCCTCTCCTTGGTCCGGGAGCGGAGGTCATACCACAGTTTTTTTATCTCTTCCACACTCCTGTGGCTCACCCCCAGGGAGTTCACTTTTTCTTGGATCTCCTGCCAGAGTTGTTTTTTGGTGGCTTCTGGCACATTGAGGGCTGCCTTTCCGAATAGTTCATCATAGTGCTGACAGCATTCTTCTGTCAGCACCTCCAGCTCCTTCTCAGAGAATTTTAGTTTTCGTTTTCTAGGTGTTTCAGCCATTGTAGCTGCTGTTCCTCCTGTTTTCAGATCAGCAGTTTAAAATGGGTGTGGTCCTCCCTCCTCCAAGGTGTATTTGTAAACTTCCTGGCTGTGATGTCATCATCATGTGCCAGGAAGTGTTTCCAGAGTGTTCTGGAGTGGTTTCTGGAGTGTTCTGTAGCACCTGCAATCAATTTACATGGTACTCGCAATTTGCGACACCCACTCGCAAATTGCGAGTTCGTTTTTTGCGGGGTCGCAAAAAGCGACCTCGCAAACAGCGGACTCGCTATATGCGTTGCGACTCCGGGTTCGAGTCGCAAATTGTACACGGACATTGTACCTGCATTCCTATTAGCGACACGCAATTTGCGAGTCGCACATACTCGCAAATTGCGAGACACAAATTTTTTTGTACCTACATCTGGCCCTGAGTTATTAAAAAGCTGTGCATCAAAGCACAGCTATTAAATTCGTTGTGCTGTATTTAAAAAGAGGGAAAGCACAGCACAGAACAATATCCACAAGGATATGGCAATGTTGCTGTTATTCCCTGTGCTGGTGCCCAAATTGCTGCCAAGTGCCACCCAAACACCTTTGCAATACAGTGCAAAGGTGTGTGTGATGTCTAGCCTAGATTTTATACAGGTGAGTACTCTCTAATAAAAAATACTATACTAGGACTAACTTTAAAAGCTTTCTCACATTGTATGTGTATTACATTGTACACCAACTATATAATGTTGGAAAAGTTAGGAGAAATTAAAACATTTATCCTTGATAGAGCCTGTCTCAAGGAGGCAACCATTTTTGGTGCAAAGCCCTATCTGTCATTGGTACTACATTGGGCTTTGTGCAAAAAATGGATGATAACATGGGATTGCATGTGCACTACCAAAAGTAGCACTAATCAGTGCAAATTACTGTTTGTGTTACTTTACAGGCTGCTTTTCAGTGCACAAAACTGTTTTGCAGTGGAAAGTAAATAGCTTATCAACACTATGCATCAATTTGTGTCCCTTTTTCTGACATTGCATCAGCATAGTGTTGAGAAACTGGCCCCTAAGGACAGCAATTTCATGGAGCCTCATAAATAGTGATTGAATAGAGCTATCTAGTATTCTCTCAGACGCTGACAGTCAAATATTACAGTAAAGACATTGTCAACAGATTTGGACAGTGTTTCACAGGGAAGATGTTTATGATTTTTTAAAGTGTACTCAGACTGGGATCATCTCTAAACATCTATTTAATTGTAGGTGCAAATTGCCGTAGTAAGATAAATGAGTCACCTAGCATACATTTCTAAATACTTGTTAAATTTTGAAAAAATTTAGGGATAGCCTGTAGTCAAGATTCTCGCTTAACACGCAAAGTCTCAATAAACAGTTAGGCAATCTTTACAGAATCACCCTGACATAGGTAACAGAACAGAATCATGAAATGAAAGGTAGTTATATTGTAAATAGTCTTTGAGATATCAATACCCTTTAGCACAAGCTGGAGCACTACAAAATGTTCAAACATAGGGAATTGACAAATTGTATAAGGTGTGGATTTCCTCCAATTCAGCCTCCGCCCCACGTTATCATCATGAAATGTTCTAAATATTTCTTGGCACATAATGCAGACTAAGGGCCTGATTTAGATATTGCACATGGGTTACATCGTTACAACAGGAACGAATATCCCAGCTGTGGAAATCTAAATCTGATTATTTGTATTTCAGCTGACGTGACATCCATCACCGTTGTGATGGAAAAATAATCCATCTGGCAGTATCTAAATCGGGCCCTAAAGCAAGTCTGAAGGCTAAGAGGTCCAGATTACGAGAGCCACAGAGGAGTAGTAAATATTGCTTGAACCCAACAAAGTCCAATACAGCAGGATTAGAAATTAATAAGGGCTGACAAATAGCTCCATTTCTAACTGTTTTTTTTTCCAGTTATCAATCAATCAATTGATCAATCAATCAGAACTTGTAGAGCGCAGCTTATCACCCGAAGGGTCTCAGGGTGCTGTTTGTGGGCGTGGTGATCACTTGAACAGTCAGGCTTTCAGATCCTTCCTGAATTGCTTCAGTGATGCCGCCTGTCTGAGGTTGAGTGGAAGAGTATTCCACGTCCAGGTTGCGAGGTAGGAGAAGGATCTGCCTCTGGCTGTGCTTTTCCTGATTCTCTATGTTGCGGTGAGAGCAAGATAGATGAATCAGAGTTGCTTGGCAGGGGTGTAGAAGGTCAGGTGGTGTTTAAGCTAGCCTGGTCTGATGTTGTGAAGTGCCTTGTAAGTGTGAGTCAGTAGCTTGAAGGTGATGCATTTGTTGATCGGGAGCCAGTGGAGGTCTCTAAGGTGGGCCAGGACCAGTCTGGCTGCTGAGTTCAGGATTTTCTGTAGTCTTGCTTGTAGCTTATTTGTGATGCCCGTGTGGAGTGCATTGACATAGTCCAATTTGCTGCTGACCAAAGCGTGTGTGACTGTCCTCTCTGTGAGGATACACTTGAGGATCATCTGAAGGAGCAAGCTGATGAGATGGCTTTGACTTGATGAGTCATGGAAATCATGGTTAGGATGATGCCCAGGTTGAGTACCTGGTCGATGGCAGTGTTTTTTTTTATTTTTTATTATGGTGGCTGTCCACCAAGAGTCATCCCAGGCGGACGGGGTGGAACTGAGTATGAGGATCTCTGTCTTGTCCCAGTTGAGCCTGAGACAGCTGGTTTCCATCCAGGTGGCAAATGCTCTCATGCCGCTATGGAAGTTTCCTTTAACTGTTGATGGGTCGTCGGTTAGGGACAGGATCCATTGGGTATCGTCAGTATAGGAGACATGTTTAGTCCCTGCTGTCTGAAGATTTTTGCGAGGGGGCTATGTCGATGTTGAAGAGGGTCGGGATTAGTGAGGATCGCTGGGGTACTCCGCGTCAGGTTTCTTTGGGCACCAAAGTGTACAGTGGGAGTTCGACACCTTGGGTTCCTTCGGACAGAAGGAACAAATCCATTCCAGTGCTTTGCTGTGGATGACAGCATTGTGGAGTCTGGTGCAAAGAGTGGAGTGAAAGACAGTGTAGAACGCTGTGGAATTCATGAGTTTCCAGTTGTCTTCTGTAGAGATAGGGGTCCAGTTGTTCAGGGCTTGCATCATGGTGATGAGGGTGAGGGGTGGGGGTAGGTTATGGTTCATAAACCATTCATATGTGCCCTAGATTTTCTGATGGAAAAAGGTGGCAAGGTTGTCGCAGAGGTCTTGAGGGGGGGGGGATGTCCGAGGAGTCCGATCCAGGGTTTGTGCAGTAATCAGAGCTACCATGCAGATTTTGTTGCTCATGGCACTAAGAATCAATATGTTCTGGTAATTACCAAGAGTTTTCCTCCATTAAATTTCAACAGTTTTGATCTGCTGAAATGTCACGGGGTGTGAAATGTATTGCACCTTTCAGTTACTGAGTTACTGAGTATGATAAACATCAGATCATCAATATCTGCGATCCTTGCACAAATTGGTATTTTCCAGGGTCCTTATTATCAAGCCCCAATCAATCCATGCTGATCAATCATAATATTCGGAATCTTTGGGACAACAGTTGATTTAAAGGACACAGAATCAGCATCAGATAAAAAACTCAGTGAAGTAGTTGTGAATTACAGAAAATTCCTAACACATTCTCATTCACATTGGTGGTATCTTTGTCCACATTTACTTTTTGTTTCATTTTGAGAAGAGTATTGGTTGGCATCAAAGCAGACTACAGACTTGTCAATAAGACTTGATGCTAAATAATGGCCTCATTTATGAGGTGTTGGTGCAGGGCAGCTGCAAGGAATCTTGGTGCATCGTCCTGCATCAAAAGGAAAGGGAAGGAATGCAATGTATCTAGGAGATGCGCCACATTCCTGTCCTTTTCCCATACACTTCTGCTCAATGGGCTGCCCTTGCACCATGGTGCAAGGGTGCCTATTTGTAGGTATGATTGTTTTTGTGTTGGAAGGCACACCTTCAAATCAATGGAGGTTTATCCCTCCCCTAAAGCATTTAATTGATGTTTTTTCCTCTTTCTGTGTGTGCCGCAGAAAGCAGCACACATAGAAAGAGGAAACAAGGAGAAATAACATTATTTCTCCTTCTTACACCTCCCCTGGGGAGGCGTATGCTTTTGACTAATTCTCAGGTTTACAAAATCTCGTAAATCTGGGAATGTGTCGTATGCCATGGGTGTTACATGGGACCACCCACTGTTACGCCCATGGCATGGCTCCCTATTGCAATGTGAGGAAACGCAGTGACTTCCCCTGCATTAACTCACTCCATATCTACAAGGACATGTAAAGCCTCTAAGCCTGGCTTTATGTGGCCTTGTAGATAAGGATCTGCAGTGTGCGCCACTGGACCATCAGAAAAGCGACGTTCGAGTGGTGCAGAGGGGCCTGCAAAGAAGTCCCACAGAGCCTGATTTAGAGTTTGGCAGATGTGTTACTTCATCACAAACATAATGGATGTCCCATCCACAATCTTAGAAGTACATTATGTCCAGACTCTAGGAATACCGCAAAAGAAGTAACCCATCTGCCAAACTCTAAATCAGGTCCTTCCTGATTTTCTTATGGGTTATTTAATGGTTAAGTGGTAAATTAAGTCTAATGTGTATTGTTGTGGGATTATTTATGAACTTATTTAATTTTATTAGACATGAATTTTCCACTTTTGTCCCAAGAGACACCAAATTAAACAAATGCAAGAAGGGAGCTCACCAGAGTAAGCCAATGGCTGGCGAGGGATGACCTAAGCCCCTTTCTATACGGTGTATATTGTTGTTTGGTGTATGATTTGTATAGTGGTGTCATGGGCGCTTGCAGATAGCTAAGTTGGTCTGTAGTGCGATCTAAAAATAAACTATTTCTCTTTCTCTGCCTTGATAATCAGGGACTATTGAAATCTGCAGTACAACATCAGTTTCCAAAGATGAATGCTTCACAGAAATTACCAGGAAGTAGGATTGTATTCATGCATCACCACTTGCATTACCCAAAGTTTCCAGACATTGTAAAACATGCAGCCAATGAATCACAAATGTCCATACATTTACCGCGTTAGCAATTACAGCAGTGTAATATTTACTGTTAGCTGGAGAAAATTACTGCCGGACCAAAAAAACTTCAGGCACAAGCATGGCAGCACGATCGAAAACCTATCTGGATCCGTGTGTGGGTATTTAATGATATCTTTTAGCCTTTTTAGGATCTCATCAGAGCTGGTCTTATTTAAGATAGTACATCCCATCATTTGGACAGCGTTTTGTTCTGCAGTGGCATATGTTAGCAGTAATGTACGTCACTGGCCAGTTATAGTATACTTAATGCAAAGAAGTTTACCCTCAGCAGTAACCTGAGGCAGGGTGTAGGCATGAGTACCAGTTTTCTGCATCTCAGGGCACTAAAGCATTACAGAATGGGCTGCAGACACTTATGCTGCCCTCTTTTGCAATACAAATATTGCTTGGGCACATAAAGCACCTGCACTACGTTAAGGGGTGTTCCTTCATTTGCATGGGGAGAGGCACAGAAATTAGGGAAATAATTTGCTCTGTGCCATATTATTGATGATGTGGGCGCCCAAAAAAAGACCCCTTCAGGAGGCACACTGACGGTGTGCTACAAAAAGATGTTGGAAAGTCAGCGCGTTCAGTAAGTGCCGCACTCTCGGTGGGAAGGGCGTCCAATGCACCCATGCACCTCACCAATACCGTCCCTGCAGATGGGTGTAGTCACTTACTGCACCCATCAGTAGAGTGATTTCTGTCCCTTTTAGAAGTGTAGGCGGGTGCTACCTGAACAGTGAAATTGAGACCACCTGCGTCTAGCAGTCTTGTCACCCTTCACTAATGCCTGGCCCCAAGGGTCACCGTAAGTTTACATCTGCCCACAGAGCAGCTTATTAATGGTAATGGGTGCAATGTCTCTTTTTGCGCCCAGCACACCAGTTTAAAGGTGCTCTGTGGCACTGCGACCATTACATAGTAGGAGCCCAGGCAATAGTCACTGACGAAATTTCCTCTTTCTCTAATGGGTAAGGTTAACTTTGATGACCTCAATAATGAAGTCAATGCTTCCGAAGTAAAAATGTTGATGATTTCTGATTGTTGTTAGATTAAGTAAATGTAATATTGAGGTATACTAAAGGTTACATTGGAGATCTAAGACAAATATAAAAGAAAATAACAAATAGTTAATGTTTTATAGAGTTTTCAAGTCCTTCCTCATTGCAAAGAACTTACTGTGCCTTAATATCCATGCTTCTTATTCCACTGAAAAATGTTCCCTGTGCTAAACATTATTTCTCTCACATGTCCTTATCGAATTCTTCGGGGGAGGTAATCAACATAACTCTTTCATACGCAGCAGACTTTGCATCTGTGCAAACCCACAGAGCTAAAGATTGAAACATAGTTCGAAAAATGTGTTTTCCTTTTCTGGAAACAAAAGTAATCAACTCAAATATGAGCCGATTATAGCTTCGCCTGACTTCTTTTATCTCTCCTTACACTATGGGATGATGTTAATAGAGTTTCATGCATTGTTTTTGACATGTTTCTGTAACACACTGAAGATAATACCTGAATATTTCCAATGTAGATATAGTTTGCAATATTTAGATAAGCCTACAAAAGCACGATTTTACAAATGAGGTTTACGTCTGCACAGAAAAACACAGCTGCTGCGACTAAATCCCCTTATTCAGTGTCATTCAGCCATAATTTAGGCCCATATTTATACTTTTTGATGCAAAATTGTGCTGACGCCGGCTAACGCCATTTCATTGCACCACCCGGGCGTCAAATTTATACTTTGATGCATGGCGGCGCAAACCACTGGTGAGAGTCATTTTTTTTTACTCAAACCAATGTGCTACGTCGTAAAGAAAAACAACGTTAACTTGGTGCAAATTACTTTTATCTGGTTTACGACGTCGCAAACCAGATAAGCAAAATTTTTTGATACAATGGTGTCAAAAAGCGGCACAAACACTGCAAAATGCGCAAAGGAGCCCCAAATGGATTCCAGAAGCTATGAGAGACCCCAGGAAGATGACAACTGACCAGGAACCAGCCAGGAGGACCCACACAAGACCCAGGAGAGGGAAAAGAAGAAAAGGAAGTGGTGGTTCAGTGCAGAGGAGCATGAAATACTGGTGAAAGAGGTGAGGCAACACTGGCGCCAACTTTTTGTCACCTCTAAATTTCCAATTGGAAGGAGAGAGGCAATTTGTCAACAAATTGTCGATAGCATCAACACTGTGGCAGAAGTACGGAGAACAGTCACCGAGTGCAAGAAACGCTGTCATGACTGCAAGTGCAGGACCAAGGAAAAGATGGCCAGGAACAGGAAGGCAGCACTGCAGACTGGAGGTGGGAGTCCAGCACCGCAGGAGGCCCTGGACCACATGGAGGAGATGGTGGCAGCCGTCATCCCTGAGAGATAATCACAGGGATTCAAGGACAGGACAGTGCAGACTACCAGGAAACCACACAGATGCAGGGTAAGTGGCATGCAGAACAAAAATGTCTAATTGTTAACCGAAAGAAGGGGGGCATACCTCCTACACAATGCATGTCACCCATGATAATCAAGTAGTGGAAAGGGCAAAGTGGCAGGGCATGGGGGCATCGGCTGTGCAGAGGAGACCTGGGGCACAGCACAACAGTACACCAACAACCTTTGCCTGGGGGTACTCTGCCATGCCAAGGCTGTTGGAAAGGCAAAGGCAGTCCAGGAGGGTAGGGTACAACGTAAAACTGGCCTGCTGTCACAAGACAGCTGGTATTGTCACTACATGAACTTGGGCTCAAAAAACAGTCTCAGGCCATATCCGCAAGTGGAATTTAACATTGACAACAGTTGCCACTACCACCTCTGCTGTGTGTGCAAGTCAAGTAGCTAATGGCAGTTACGTGCCCATGGATCAAACACACCCACATTAGAGGAGTCAGGATGACAACATTATCAATCCCCTTTAATCAATCAAAATTTGCTTATCCTGACAAATGTTAATGTCCATAGTTGCTATAAACATCAGGCATTGTCATAAACATTATGAGGTACACAGCAGTAATGTCATACCCATGCTGCACATGTCAGGATCTACCCTGTGCCTGCGTCACAACAGCTGCAATGCCAACATGCAACATCTCAAGTGTCATAGTGCTAAGACAACAGCATTGAGGGATAGGACATATGTTTCCGGCTACTGAAACACACCAGCACATTCAGAAGAGGAAATGGAACACTGCCAGGACCATCAGTGCAATCCAATGTAGCACACATTCCCCAACATCAACATTACACACTACCAATGCTGACACCTGTATTGTGCCATGCTAATGCTATACATAGTATATGCTGGGTCTCAGCAACATATATCTGGATGTGAAATATCTGAGACTGGGTCAGTTCCAGATTGTTAAGTGTGGTACAAGTGCCACCAGAACATCCACAACCATTGCAAGGCCACACCATGGTAATGGAAGTAGATGGAGGGTTGGATAGGACAAGAAGGTGGCAACATACAATTTGGGCAGAACCTACACCTAGAGGATGTGACGCAGACATTTCCCCACACTACATGTGAAATGCAGGTGGGTCCTAGGCCTGGGAGAATGCTAATATTGATGACAGTAACAATGAACAGGAACCAAGATCACAATGTGCAACTAATAGGAAGTCAGGAAACTCACATTACAAATGCCACAACACAGACACACTAATTGTACAATATCTCATTGCCTGTCCTGGACTTCCCTGATGACATGGATAACGAGCTGACAAACATCAGCCAGCAAACCCTCCAAGATGTCCTTGGAACCCTCCAGACCCACCTTCATTCACAAGGAGGAGCACAGAAGCAGCAGACATCACAGAGGACGCACCCACCACACCCAATTGTACAACCTGCCAGCTCCAACCCAGCTGAGGACTCTAACGACACTGGCACCAGCTTTGAGAGGACTGTAGTTGGAGTACAGCGGGAGATGGCAAAGGAGGTGTGGGTGGGGATGCAAAATATCACAGCCAGCCTAGAGGGGGTGCGTTCGTGCATGATGTCATCTGCAGAACAGGCAGCAGCCATGCAAGGGTGAACATCTATCTTGTAAGAACTTCATCAAAGTGTGAAGGAAATAAGCACAGCAGTAAGGGAGTTACCACAACACCTCGCACACCAAAGCTTTCACTGCGTGCACAAATGCACTATTGACCCCCTCAAAGCCGACCTGGCTGCCTACCACAGTGATGTAGCTGCTATACTTTAGAACCAGCAGCTCCTCCTTGCTGCAGTACTGCCCTTATTAGCCCCACAGTTGGCAGCTACCAGGATTTCTGACTCCACGTCTTCAAACACTGAAGTGTGTGTTGTCCCTTCAAACCCACCACCATCAAGGGCAGAGGAGATGACACACACATCAGAAGATGAAGACGTGGAACAGATCACCTTCACCCGTGAGAGTACCCGGTAGCACAAGTCCTTGCCAAATGGGCACTTAGCTCCAAGGTCCTGTGCTTCGTATCATGCCAGTCTTGCAACAGCTGCTCACATGCACTTTTCTCCAGCCCACTGTTTACCTTAACACTATGCTCTGTGATTGTCTCTCACTACCTCATTAGTAATTCATGTTCCTCTGCACTGTATGACACATCACCCCAGCATGTCCAATGACATGTTCTTTTGCACTTGTGTAGTATCACAATAGAAGATGTCACACTAATGGACTCACAATCCTGGACTATGTAAATATAGAACTACAGCACTTTAAAATAAATAGCACTTACACAACCACTTTGTCTCTGTGTAATGTGACACATCAACCGTGTAGGAGATTAGTGATGTTTTCCTCAGGTAAATGGACATAGAATGTCAATACAACTGCCTTGAAAGATTGTGGGCTGATAACTATGCACTGGGGTCTGGATTGTACCATCATCTGCCCTTCCTGAGGGTTATTTCTGAAGTAAATAGAAAAATTACAGTATAATGCTCTGTTGGACAGAATAAGTCTGCTTCAAGGGATGTCTAAGCAGAAAATTAATGTCTTCAATTTTTTCTTCAAGTCAATCTTTAGGTATGTGACAACTGACTCTAAAATTTCATCACACACACACCATACAGCAGGAACGGATGTGTATGAGTGTACAGACAAATATGTAACCTGGCAGTACAATATGAGAAATGATATGTGTGAATTGTGTATACCGAACTACATAAGATTATACCAACACTCACATTATCAGGGTTCACATGAACATCAGGCTGCAGACAGACGTACCACAGTGCCCAAGATTCAAAATCTGGTCTCAAAGTATGACAGATTGAAAACAAACATCCAAACTGAACAACACATTGGGAAGTGGTGGGTGCAATGGATGGCAGATGCGCAGAGAAGTAGCTTTGGTGTAGCTGCCAATGTGACAGCTCAATTGGGATCTGAATGAAGGATGGACCACAAATGCAAATACTAAATTGACACTGTTCACCCATGCCAAGACCCTGATCCCCAAGCATATGACACTTACTGTAAAGGAGTACCTAAATATTTATTTAACTGTAAAAAATGAAATTAAAACTAGGGGAAACACCTTAACTAACCTAACCTATCCTAACTAAACATTACCCACAACTGGCCTTAACTACCCTAAGCTAAACTTACTTATCACATTTAACTAAACAATCTAAACATCAACCCCCCACCCCCCTTTTATGACAGGACACATGGAGGACAACATATACTAACCTAAATACATAGGCCCTCATTACAACTCTGGCGGTAAATGCTGCTTTCTGCCATGCAGAAGACTGCCAACATACCGCTGCGGCCGCGGAATTCCACTACAGGTACTACGACCCACAGCTCGGAATCCGCCACAATACAGACACCCACACAAGTCTGCCACACCAAAGGTCAGTGATAAACTGCCAATACCAAAACCGACACAGTCACGCCAACAGGAACACGCCCACACTATCACGACCCACGAATCAACGCAGCGGTCTTTCAACTGCGGTAATCCATTGGCGGTACACACTGCCGCGCTCAAAATACACATACATTTACAAAACACAACCACAATGGACAGTTTGAAATACACACACCTGATACACACACCACTCCCACACACCCAATCCAATATAAAGCACACACCCACATCACCCACAAACCCTACAAAATGTACTAGCGGAGCACAACAATTTTTTTCCTTTCTTTCTTTTTTCTAAAGTATTGATAATCAAAAAGTCAAAAAGTCAAATATGACTATATAATTAGTAAATTGTGATAGACTGTCCACAATCCATATACATTCATATATTATTAACCTCAAACAATGTAGGTTCTCCTAATTTTATATAATGAAAATATTTATTTCAAAAATTGGTGACAATGATAAATAACATACAACACTAAACCCCTACAGTAGAAAACCAACCAACATAAAAGACATAATGTAAATAGATGCAATTAAAGTCCATAATCTAACACAGAAACGAACTATGAGTCAAAGGACCGGATGATATTTTGTCGAATCCACATGTAACATCAGCCGACACGTGTTTCGTCCACACATTGGACTTCTTCAAGGCTGATAAATCATAATTCAAAAAACATTACATTAATAATTTAAAAATTACAAAATCTAAAAAACAACTCCGAAGACTAAAGAAAGGATCACAGTTAGTCAACCTGCACCAAGAGTGTGTTGGAAATAGAAAACGTGCCATAGAGAACCTACATCCCAAATTAGTCTTTGAGATTAATAAAATGATATAGTAAGTATGAGTGATAGGGATGAAATTTGATATGAATGTGAAGGTGAGTCACTATTTTTAAGTATGAAAGAGAGACCTATGTAACCCCCAAGAGGAGTTTTGAAGGGAAAGTACCTTGATCTCTCCATTTACCACTTGTATCTGCAAATGATATTCAAATCTCTAAATAACAGAGAAACAGGGGAAGAGATCTAATCATCAACTGTCAAAATGTAGACCATATGTGTTACCTAAATTCAAAATCTGGTACCCCACTAACCTTGGTATTGTCTGCACTAAGCTTGTTCATTGTACAAAAAAACTGCAACTGATTTTCATTTTTTTGATAATATAATTTGAGTTCATCAGCTTATAGTTGGTCCTACAAATAAATGAAAAGAACATGTATGCACATATTAGTAGCTGATACAGGCCATGTTATGGCCTTTATTTATCATATCCTTCTTATCAAAGGAACCGTAATCCAATCTAAGCAAAATATCTAAACGGTCACGATAACATGAAACCTGGTTCCCCACAAGTGCAATTTAACTCCAAATAGATACATCACGTCACAAATAAAACTAACCTCTATATGTTGTTCAAAGTGCTTGGCCATAACAATGTCAGGCCACAAATAAAAAGTCACATAAGCAAATGTACTGCCGATATTAAATAAGGTCATGATATGAGAGAGAATATTCAAACCTGAATCAATATCAAATAGGTATAATAAAGTCAGAAAACCATATCCAAAAGAATATGTCTTGTCCATGATAGTATAAACAGGAATGTCCCACATAACTCTGTGGCCAATGAGTAATAAAAATCAATGGGGCACCCCCAAGACAAGCTAGCTGTACCGCCTTCAAAACTAACCTGTGTCCTCGTAACGTCCGCATAATAGCAATCCGCGTCCTGTGTTGCTTCGTTGCAATAACAACGAAGGTGTGTGTGTTGAAGAGAGCACAGATGTCTTCTTAAATCTGGATGGTGTCGGCAATTTAGCCAATGCCGACCCTGAGTTTCAAACCCACAATTAGAATATTCTTATAGTAGAAAGAGAAAAGGGCCCACTTCAAACATCGCGAACATGGCGGCCATCTTAGAATAGTTTGTTTTCTTATTACTCAGACCTGTTGTCCTATTGTCAGAGAGCCTAATTAATGCATACTAATCATCAGGCAGAACATATATAAGTATATTGGGTCAACAAGTGAAGCTCTTATCAAATACTCTGATCTTTAGATTTAAAAAAATAAACATAAATTGAAAACTCTTCTGTGTAGGTAATAAACTATCCTCAATGTATGGACAGAATAAGGTAACCAACGAGACTCAGAATGATAGGAAGGAGAAAGGAGGAACTGGAAGAAAGAACCTATACATATTAGTCCAATATGTGCACATTATCATAGAAAATTATATATGATAAACAGGGATAAAATCTTTCATGAAATGTTTTCACATAGTTCAAGTGATAGGAATAAATCCCATATAGGGGCTAATCACCCAGAAGGTATGAAATTGAAATATGTACTTTTTTATTTTTATTTTATTTAAAAAAAAAAATTATTAGAGAAAAATATAGGGCGATACACAGTATGCATAGACATTTCTTCAGTAGTCCATAGTACAGTCGGTAATTTTACAAATAATGTCTGAATGTATGTTGTCTAATAGGTACACTGATTAGTCAATATGAACTGTGGTTTGAAAATTAGGGGAGAAGCGGGGAAGGGGGGTAAGGGCTGTTGGGGGGCCAGGTTGTAGGAGAGGGGAGCAGGAGAGAGGGAAGAGTGGTAGAGAGGAAAGCGGGGAAGTGGGGAGGCTAGGTAGGGTGTAAGGGGGGAAGGGCGAATCCTTTGGCTCAATGTTTCTGGGTTATTAGATGGATATTCTGGTTGTTCCTCGTCATTTACTGATGATCTTACAGGATTGTGCCTTGTGGTACATATATCAAAATGTATTTTAGGGTGGACCAAGAGGGTCTATTTATGGGGGGGGGAGAAAGTCGTTCTGGAAGAGGATGGACAAGGGAGAGTATCTGCGTGGATACAGGGTTAGATGTGTGAAGAGTCAGGCCTTGTCTACTAGTGTTGGACAATTAGCCACTGGTCGAGCAGATTAGAGGAGGATAATTTCAAGTGCATATTTAAACGGGTCGATATGACGTGGTGTGGGGGGTGTTCCCTGGGACGAACAGTCTCAGGAGTGAAGGGAAAGGATGGAAGGGCAGGGGGGGAAGCAAGGGAGGGAGAAAGAGAAGGAAGTGTTGGGGTGTCAACTGCCATCCACTGACCATCCACTAGCTGCCTCATGGTCTTGTCAGGAAGGGGCTCCAGATTTCTGTGAATAGGGCCGCTTGGTCCTGCAGGTTATAAATGACTCGCTCATGAGTAGCTGTTTGGAACAAGGCTGTCATCCATTCTGTTGGTGTTGGGGTGATAGCAGACCTCCAGTGTCGGAGTATGCAGATTTTAGCTGTGACAATTGCCGTGTGGAGTAGCCGTTTGTGGGGACGTGTTAGGGAGGGGTATGGGCGCGTGTCATGTAAAATAATAAGTGTTGTCGGCGTCGGGTTTGGTATTGATATGAAATCCCTAAGTGTCTGGCACACAGCTTCCCATAGGGGTTGTATCGTCGGACCATGGCATAGGATATGAAGTAGGTCGCAATGGAGATCTGCACATCGCCAACACATCGCGTGTGGTATCATACCAGCCCTGAAGAGTTTTGTGGGGGTCCAGTACCAATCCTGGAGGATTTTGAAGAGACAGAATTTCAGGCGGGCCTCGTGGACCCCCCTATCTAGGGCCTCGATTATGTCCTGCCATTCTTCTTCTGTGTAGGCTATCGCTAGTCGATCTTGCTATCTGAGACGCAGTCGCTCTAGGAGAGGTTGCGAGTAAAGGTGGTTCGTTATCTCTGCGTATAGGCCGGCCATAACTCCTCTATGTCGGCCCCATTGCTGCAGATAATTGACAACGGGTGAGATTTTGATCGGCCATGGGGGGGGTCCTAGAGCCTTGCGCATACATTGCATGAGTTGCATGTACCTCCATTCCTGTTTTTTGTGAATTCCGAACTCTTCCCGTAAGGATTCAAAGGACCGGAGGCCATTGCCATCTATTATTTGGGTTATGTTGTGGATACCAGCGTCGCTCCACTGGGGCCATCTTAGGGTACTTCCCCCTATTTTTATACATTTGTTTCCCGCTATAGGGGCTTGAGCATGTAGGGAAGGGTGCACGCCCAGTAGCCGGTGGGCTCTGCGCCACGCTGCATTTGTGGCCACGAGGATAGGGTTGGACGAGTGAGAGTAGTCGGTATATATCCCACCTAGTTCGGTATGCTGTCCCTGTATGTGTTTCTCTGTGATTGTCCATTGTGGGGGGTCTGGGGTACCTGATAATGTGTAGGCTAGTTGTGATAGTTGTAGGGCTAGAGCGTATTGTTCTACTGAAGGTAGGCCTAGTCCTCCATAGGGTCTGCGTGCTAATATTGTCCCTGGTTTTAGTCTTGGCCGTATAGAGCCGTATAGAGACCCAGACGAATGACCTTATTAAGGTATCAATCCTTCGGAGAAGAGAGAGTGGAATCTGTAGAGGGAGCATGCCTAAAACCTATGTTAAGCGGGGGAGGGTGACCATCCTAACCGCCTGTGTTCTGCCCCACATGGATAGGCCGAGTAAGGACCACTTGGCAAAATCCTGTTTCATCCGGGATATAAGAGGGTCTAGGTTGTCCCTGACCATGTGTTCTAAGCCTCGGTTAATATATGTCCCCAGGTATTTAAGGTGGGTTGGGGTCCATTTAAATGGGCGGCCATGGATTGCAGCTCTCGCGAGATAGGGGCAACAATTCACTCTTGTCCCAGTTTACTCGATACCCGGACAAGGGTGCAAAGCTTTCTATGATAGAAAGTAGGGATGGGATGGATCTTTCCAAGTCGGATAAGGTTAACAGAATATCGTCTGCATATAAATAGATTTTGGATGAACCCCCGGTAAGGAGATGCCTGTTATCTGTTGAGAATTCCTTATAGTTGCCGCCAGCGGTTCCATTGCTAGTAGGAATAAGAGCGGTGACAAAGGGCAGCTCTGTCGAGTGCCCCTTCCGATGGGGAATGGGTCCGACAGAAAGCCCCCACAGTTAACTTGTGCCGTAGGGTGATCGTATAGTAATCGGACTTTAGAAATAAATTGATCTCCAAGGCCAAATTGTTTCATGGTGGTGAATAGGTAGGGCCATTCGATGCGGTCAAATGCTTTCTCCGCATCAAGGGATAGTGCCAGGGCTTCTTCTGGTAGGTTTAACGATTCAAGTAGGGTGTGGCATAGTGTGCGCATATGGTTTCTGGAGGTGCGGCCCAGTACGAATCCCACCTGGGTATTGTGGATTAGGGACGGTATGACTTTGCGTAGACGTGTTGCAAGGACACTGGCTAGTAATTTAACATCTCCGTTTAAAAGGGAGATGGGGCAATAGCTACTACAGAGTAGGGGGTCCCTTCCAGGTTTAGGCAGAACGACAATCGTGGCCTTGTTGGACACGGCACCCAGAGAGCCCTCCTGGCACGCCTCCGCAAGTGCCTCATGTACTGCCGTGGTTGTCTCTTCCCCTGACCATCTGTAAAATTCTGCGGGAATCCATCTTCACCCGGGGATTTATGATATGGAAGTTTTGTGATAACCTGTGTGATTTCTTTCCTGCTTATATCGCCCTCAAGAAGAGCTCGGCCGGCTTCTGATAGGGAGGGCAACTTGGCCGCAATAAGAAATGCCTCTGTCTGTGCCTGGTCAGTCATTGTTTCGGGGGTGTAGAGGTGTTGATAATATGTAGCAAATTCGTTCACAATGTCTTGTGGGCGGGTCAGTACTGCTCCGGAGGGGGACGTTATGGCCGGGATGACTGAGGCAGCATCTCTCTGTCGGAGCTGTGCCGCTAAGAGGCGTCCGGCCTTTTCTCCTTGCTCATAGTGACGGTTGCGTAATCTTTGTAGTGCATATTCTGCCTGTGTTGTGTAAAGATCGTTATGTGCCATTCGGGCTTGTTCGAGGGAGCGGCGTAGCGCAGGGGATGGCTGAACAGTGTATTGTTTTGTGAGGCGTTGGATCGTGTCTTCTAGGGTGCGGTAGTGGACCTCCCTATCTCTATTGGCCAATGTTGCGGCCCTCATCATATTCCCTCCCAGAATGGCCTTAGCCACTGCCCATAAGACCCGCTTGGACGTCACAGTGCCCATTTTTTCGGCCATATATGTGGATATATGGGCCTTAAGTTGCTCTTTCCCCTGGGGGGAACGGTATCTGTGTATGGCAAAGTGCCATGGTTTACGACCGGGAGAGGTCAAGCCCACCTGAATCGAGAGTAGTATCGGGGAATGGTCTGGAGGTCCGCTATCTAAGATGCTAGTGTCTTGTATTTGGGGGATTATGGTGTGTGATACAAGAAAATAGTCCAGGCGTGATTGGGTGCCGTGGACGGACGAAATGAATGTAAATTCCTTGTCCTTTGGGTGTGTTAATCTCCAGCAGTCAATTAGGCCTACATCCGCAGTGATGTCCATCAGTAAGGCCCTATCGGAATTATTACCCACATCGATGGGGCCTGTCCTGTCCAGTATGGCATCTCTAGCAAGGTTCCAATCCCCCCCAATGATATAGCGTGTGGTCCCTATTTCAGTCAGTACGCGATTGAGTTGTAGAAAAAAGGAGCGCTTTGCCCCAGTTGGCGCATAGACAGAGCCCACACATAGGAAGGTGTTTCCTATTTTCAGTTTGGCAAATATATATCTCCCTTCCGTGTCATTCCATCTTTTAATGATCGTGGTCGGCAGGGATTTTCGTATTAATATTGCTACTCCACATTTGCGAGATGTGTCTCCCCTGGCTCCCTGGTCTTCTGGACAGCAACTGAAGGAGACCCTTCCTACCCAATCACGTTTAAGTTTATTGGACTCTACATTGTCAAGATGCGTTTCTTGGATCAGGGCTATGTCTGCTCTTTTAGATTGAAAATACGACAAGATCTTTTTCCGTTTGATGTTTTTTGACATGCCATGAACATTCCAGGAAAGGATTCGTAGTGGGTGCACTATATGAGGGGCTGTCTCTGGCATACTGAGTTGGAGGATGGAGTTTCAGCAATACTGGGGGTGACAATCGTGTGGAGCTGTGTTCGCTGCTATATGAGTATTTGGGAGTTTGAGGGGTGAGGCGGAGGCAGCTGATGGGGGTTGGGTAACCCAACAAAGGGGGGGGAAGAAGCGAGAATGGGGAGGGGTTGGTGAGGGAGGGGAAAGAGGTAATATGGAAGGAAAGAAGGCTAGGGTTAGCGTGTGCCTGTAAAGTGGGATGAATGCGATGATTGAGAGGGGAAAAGGTTGGAAGGATATAGGGGGACCGGGAGTACTATGCTCCCTTGGGGACGGTCTGTAAACGGCGAGTCCGAGTCCTATCCGAACTCCTAATGCCGTCGGTGCAGCCTCTCTGCCGAGGAGGCGGCGGTGGGGCAAGGGGCGGCCGATATTGATCTATGACGGTCGAATGCACAGGTTCCGAGCTCCGGAGGGGGGGAGCGAGTAAGGGGAGAAGCCATGGGCGTATTATGGGAGGGGGGGGGGCCTGGAAAGGGGCAATAGCTATGTTGATGAGGGAGGGTGTAGTGTATAGGTAATGGGGGGGATTTGGTAACATTATTTTTAATATGGTGGTAATGGGCATAGTGGGAAAGGTGGTGGAGGGGGAGTTCGTGCTGACCTGGATTAAGAGATGGAGGAAAGTCCAGCTGATACCTCGCGATGTCTAGTGTCTAATATAATAGGTTAAATGTTTATCATATTTTCGAGTGAAAGAGGGCTAGCGTTCATTGCACTTGATGCACATCATCGCGAGGGGTTCTATGTTGTGGGGATATATTGGTCGGGGAGGGGAGTGGGTATGGATCAGGGTGTGTATTTGTAATCGTGATTGTAATGATAGATGTAAATGTGATAATTATTTTAATGTAGATGTTACAGTAAGTGTTGGTGTAAGTGTAAGGGCGGGAGAGGTGATTTGTGGGGTCGAAGGGTGGGTGCCTAAGGAGCCAGAGTGGAGGAGAGGGCAGGGGGGGGGAGGATGTAAAGTAACACAGTGCTGGTTCAAATAAGGATATTGGAATACATTTGCACATAACAACAGTTGGAATATTTCTGTGCTTATATAGCATAATATCACTGCATCAAATAACATAATATCACTGCAACCTGTTAATTCGTATAGCATAACGTAATATAATATAGCATAACGTAACATAACATAACGTATTTCCACACAGGTAGTCGTATTACTTTCTATTAGTTTATATGTCGTGGGACCAACCCCGGGGTTGATGGCAGGGTTTGATGGCTCCTAGCCTATGTGTATGTAACTTGTATGTCTTGCTACCCCATGTGTACTATGGGTTGTGTTATTGTGCCATAATACTGCAAAGAACTTTAAGGCGTTGTTAGTTTGCTAATTAAGCGTATGTTAGTTACGTTCCTGTTCGATCGGGGTCCTGTTTAATATAGGGACAACATGTGTTAACAGAGGTTATTCTGGATATAGTCGTGCGCGTGACTACTGATCCTTTGGCGGGGCGTCATTTGTTAAAGAAGGGTGGAACATGGGTTGTATATTCAAGTGGTTGATCTACTGCTCATCACCTGTGTGGTCAGGTGCCATCGCGTGTATATGAAGGGGATTGCATCCCCCTCATGGGGAGTATTTTGGGATGTGCGTGTGTAGGTCGTCCTATTTGTTATGCCTCTATGGAGATGTAGTATTCCCGTAAGAAGTAGTGGTACATCTCTGTAATATGTTATATTGTATTGTATTATATCTTATCGTCCCCTGTGGCAGGTGATCATGTTGTGTCAGTGCTCTGGTAATCATCGGAATGTGTATCATTGCGCTTAAATTATATTACATTCGCTTCCCGGTTCAGCCGCTTGAGGGAGAAGTGGAAGGTGGTGGGTTCAGCTGGGAGGGGTCAGTGTTACGACTTGTCTGCAAAATCGGGCCTGTTCATGTAGCCTTATTACTATTGTGTGGTGTTGAGTTGTGGGGTGTTCTATATTGTAGTAATGCTGTAAGGGAGGATGTGTCAACTTCTCCTTAGGTGTTTAAACGTGTCCCTACTGAGCGGGGTCCCGATGTATGTGTTTGTATCACCTGTAGGATCTGCGAGATCCGGCTTTTGCGTTTCGCGTTATACAATGGCCGTCTATGCAACAGTATTATAGAGTAGGGCCTCATGTTATCTTATAAGACATATAAACATAGTGATCGTCTAATATTGTTAAAAGGGTTATTGACGATTGTTAGGTAATCATGTTTACAAAATCCGGGTTTGTACTCATCCTTCCGTGAGTTCTCGCCGTTCGGGTTTCAATGTCCTGTAATCATCTCACATGCGCCCTGCGAGGGGTCGGCGTCTCAGGGGGGTACAATCGTTGGTTTTAGAGGTGATCTGGATTCGTCCCTTTACGATAATTGGGTGTAGGCTGCCACAGCGTGGAGAACCTGACCCCTGTCGTTGTGTAGTCTGGCTAGTCTCTCTGCGTCCCTGCCCCTTTGATTGATGTCGGTGTCATGGTGGAGCGAGCCTTCTTTCTCTGGGCCCGGGGGTAAGGGTCCTCCCCCTTCGTTTTCCCTTGCGGTATCTTGTGAACGGTCTGGATTGGCAGAGTCCATAGGCTGATATTGAAAAGAGTCAAGGAAAAGGCTCAGTTCATCTGGATTATAGAAGTCTTTGGATATGCTGTTATTGGTGACCCACATTCTGGCGGGGTCGAAGAGGCCGTATTTCATCCCAAGTTGGCGAAGTCGGGGTCTTAAAGCTAGGAAGGCTTTTCTTCGTTCGTTGGTGTCCTTGGAGTAATCAGCCGTTATTCGGATGTCATGTTGGCCTATCCGGAAAGGGCCTTGTTTGCGCGCCGTTTGTAATATCTGTCGGGCATGGTTGTGGCGTACAAACAAGCGATAATCGGTCTGGGTCTTAAAGATGTGTCAGAACGTTTCGGGCCTACTCTATGTGCTCTTTGGAATTCCAGCGGTGGGTCGAAGTCCAGGGAGTTCAGTTTGGGGAGGACGGAGCCCAGAAAGGTCTGTATGTCTGTGCCTTCTTCATGCTCTGGGATTCCCAGTAGGCGAATGTTATCTCTTCGACTCCTGTCCTCTAGGTCTGTGAGTTTGCTCCTAAGGTAGAGGAGGTCTTGGTCCCTGTCTCGGTAAGTGGTCACCTGCGTTTCTAATGAGCCCATGCGGTGTTCCAAACCTGTCACCCTGGTTTGAAAACCTGCAATGTCTGATCTCATAGATTTGGTTTCCAGGGTCAGTGAAGATATGGAGGCGTCCATTCCCTCTATTCGGCGACTGACAGCAGTGATCTCCTGCAGTATCTTTTCCATGGTTATGGATTGTTCCTTGTCAGACATTGCGGTAGATTGCGTTGGGGAGGGTGGTGAGTGGGGTCCTGTTATCGTAGATGTTGGGCGCCTATGATGAAGAGCTTCGGAGAATAATAATTGTCGTGCCGACTTACCAGTGGATTTCTGGTTTGTTTTGCTGCCGGGCATCGCCTTGTCAGTGTGCGTGGGTTGTCCAGCTGATTCCAGGGTTTTCCTCAGAGTCTAGCGGAAACAGCGTTGCGCAGTCAGTCGGCTCTTGCCTTGTTCTATCTTCTTCATGTTCTTTTTTCTTTCTTTTCCCTCTTTTCCCCTCCTCTTTTTTTTGGGTTTTTATGGTTTAGGTGGTGGAAGGATGTTTGATCCTTTTTCTGTCCCTGGATATGTTGGGGGGAGAGGATTTTTTTTGTGTTTTTCTTCTTTCTTCTCCCCTTTCCCCCCTTCTCCTCCTCTCTCCTTCCTCCCCTTTCTTTCTTGTTGGTTCTTAGTTCTCTTCTTCCCCTTTTCTGTTGTCTCTTTCTTCTTCCTTCCCTTGTTTTATTTTCCCTTATTCCCCTTCTTCTCTTGTTTCCGCGTCTTTATTCCTTCATTTCTTTACTATTGTTTACTATCCTGGTTCACTCCTCCTCTCCCCCTCTCCTCGTTCCCCTCGATGCTCTCCGGCGCTGTCTTCTTTTCTCTCCCGTTCCCCCCCACCTCTCTTCTAGGAGGGGGAGACAGTATGTTGAGCCAAGGGGGGGGCCAGATGGAGGATAAATGCTCGCCGTCTCCCTCTGAAAGTCGGGTACGGAGGGTTGTGCCTGCGGCTTCAGTCGCCGCAATGGTAGGGAAGCCGTCTCCTCTCTCGACTCGAGAGTGCGGCTCCTCCCCCGCAGTTGGGCCTACCTCAATGTTGTGCACCGTAGGTTCCCTGGTGCTCCACTTGGGATCGGAGGTCCTGGGCATTGGGCGGCTCCTCGGGGTCTCCCGAGCAGGGTTCCTCCGTCCTTAGGAGAGACGATTTTCTGGTCGGAGAGACACGGCTCCGTCCTCTTTGTAGGCCATTTTTTTTCCCTTTTCCCTCCAGGGCGCGCTGCTGGCCGGCAGGGTCTCGGCGGCCGGTTGTTAAGGTTCGGGTCGGAAGCTAGGCGGTTGTGGAGGGGTTTTGACGTGTGTTAAGGCGATTTTCCGGCCTCCGCAGGGCCCCGCCACCTCCTCAGGACCGCTGCGGCGCGGAGCTCGGGACTTAGGCGGCCATCTTCTTTTGTGGCCCGGCCACGCCCCGAAATATGTACGTTTGGAAAAATTAAGAAAACAAGAATTGTCTCGGTGGTGAGACACAACTGTTTTGAGAAAATACATTGCAGATAAAAAAGTACCACGAGGTTTGAGAGTAGTCATATTTCCCTCCTTCGATGATCTCTCACCGAAACATATGTTAGATTGGGAGAAATTACTCTTTGAAGCTTCCAAAGGAATGATGACCATTCTAGTACAACATGCAGAGGAAAAGAGGGAAAGTTTATTGAGGGAAATTAAAGAGCTTGAAACTGAGATCCTAGCCCTCAATCTACCAGAGGTGAAAGGAAAAAAAATGATAAAATTCTAAAAGACATGTTGGATAAACATCAACTTTACATTAAAAACAAAAAGTTGTCAAAAATACAGAGGGACGACAGGGACTATGAAATGATAGAGTCTATACTTTTGCAAAAACGATTTGATGATTTTGCCAATAAAGTACATGTCACCAATATACAGGGGCAGGCAGTGACAACAACTAATGGCTCAGATTTCTCTATTACATCGGAGGAATCTGATACAACGAGTATATCAAGTGAAAATTCAAGTAGAGTATCTAATGAAGATCATGTGGCTTCCACTAGTTTTTTACGGGAGGCAAAAAGATACAGATTAGGCAACAAAAGGAATTTTCACAATCAGCCACGTCCCAATCAAAGAAGAGAACCCGTAGAGGAAAAAGGAGAGGGAGACAACAAGGGACAAACAGGCTCAGGTGTGCAAAGCAGGGCAGCCAGGAACAAAATCAAAAACAACCGACTAACAGAATTGTCGACAGTTATTGACAATCATGATTGCAATGATATCTCTATTGTGAATCTATCTGACTGTATATTGACTGATGATCAAAGAAAAGTATTACGTAAAGGATTAGGTTTCTGTGTGTCCAGTTTTTGCAATATGACACAAATACACATAGATTTGTTTAAATGTTTACGACAACTTAAACTCAAACAATATTTTGCAGACAAAACTGACATGCAGACTACAGATACATCTCATACTACTGTCAGTTCCTATTCCATAAGAGATATTATGGATATTGAACTTTTATTAACTTTGGACAACATGAATCAAGATAGTTTCAATAGAAAGAAACTATTAGAAGATCTCAAAGTTGCACAAGATTTGACACTAAATAGTGGCCTCAAGCCAAAGTCTTTGTTCATTCCCAGTCTACCAAGTAACAACGTGATAGACACCTTTGGCAAAATGGTCAAAGAGGATCTATATAGATTCGAAAATCAAATTAAGAAAGGTCAATGCCACAAATCACATAATCTGACTCTTAAACAAAAATCAAATTTAAAAGAACTTAGCGATAATCAGAAAATAGTTATCAAAGAGGCGGATAAAGGAGGCAATATTGTCATCCTTAATAGGACAGATTATGTTAAGGAAATAGACAGAAAGCTTATGGATAGTGTTGCATATACCAAACTACAGACCAATCCCTTACAAAGGATCATAATAAATTTAGAAAGATGGTTACGAGTGTGGCGGGAAGAAGGTTTGATTTCCGATTCGGAATTCAAATACATATTTAACCCACACCCTACATCACCATGTATATACATCTTACCTAAACTACATAATAGTAGAACGTCACCTCCCGGTAGACCCATCATATCAGGAATAGGGGCACCTACTGAAAGACTTTCCGAATTTATCGATAGTTACTTGCAACCTGTAGTTAAGAATATACCCTCATATCTACAAGATACAAAAGATGTTCTTGCAAAATTAGAGGATATAGTGTGGACAACAGGAATGATCTGGGTTACACTAGATGTTACCTCACTATATACTTGTATACCTAGGGATAAGGGATTGCAAGCAGTACGTCATTTTTTATCGGGAAGATCAGCATCATACTATGAACATACAGAGATGCTATTACACACTAGACAATAATGTCTTCATACATGAAGGACAGTGGTTCAAACAAGCACAAGGAGTTGCTATGGGGTCTCGATTTTCCCCATTGTTATGCAAACTTGTATATGGGTTGGTTTGAAGAAATCCATATTTGGAAGAACGGTCCCCCACATCTGACGGAAAATATCTTTTTTTGGGAGAGGTATATTGATGATGTTATCATGATTTGGACTGGATCGGAACAACAACTAGTGGAATTTTGTAATCATTTGAATTTGAATATGTACAATATACAAATGACTTATGAATATAGTAAGGAAAATATATGTTTCCTGGATTTGAACATATTCATTAAAGACAACATGATCCACACCAAAATTTACCGCAAACCAACAGCTTGTAATGCAATATTGCATGCGGAGAGTGCTCATCCCAAAACTCAGATCTCAGCTATTCCTCTTGGGGAAATGACTAGACTCAAGAGGAACTGTAGTGAGCCAAATACATGCAATATGGAATTAGACATTTTGGAAAAAAGATTCCTACAAAGGGGATATTCCAAACAAACTATTGATGTAGCAAGAAACAAAATCAATAGGACATGTAGGATAAACTTGCTGAATAGGCATAGCACATCTCCGAAAAGGTCCCAGGGCACAATGGTGAGTTTCTGTACGGAGTATAGTCAGAATAGCCGCAATATACATCGTATTCTACAAAAACATTGGAACATATTACAAATGGACAATACACTAGCAAAAATATTACCTAAAAGACCGAGAATGATTCACAAAAGGGGCAAAGCAATTAGAAATGTAATATGTAAAAGTTATTTGCCACCTTTAAGGGAAGAAACACCCACATGGTTACCAGGAAAAATCAATGGTTTTTACAAATGTGGTAATTGTAATATGTGTGGTTTCACAATGCATAAAACCCTGGAATTTCAGTACAATGGAAGCTGACCACATAAAATTACCACCTTTATAAATTGTAACACCAAATTCACTGTGTATATTTTGGAATGCGAATGTGGCCAGATATACGTGGGAAGTACTATCAGGCCCTTGAAAGAACGCATTCAGGAACACATCCGTGCCCTGAGAAACAATGACACAATCTCACCAGTAGTCTGACACATGAACATCAAACATCCAGGGAGAGAAATTCCTTCGATTAAATGCATTGGAATTTATCATACCCCTGTTAACCCTAGAGGAGGTAATAGAACATTGGAGCTAAGACAAAATGAGGCGAAATGGATTATCAGGTTAAGAACTATAGAAATGGGGATGAACACTGATGATGAACTATATAATTTTTTACAGTAATGTATACATGACTGTGGATTATAAGATATGTCTTCTTTTTATTACCAATACATCTCTTTACAGGCTGACAATACATTGGGATCAGTGGTTTGTTGTGCCTATATGTTTAACTGATGTATACTCACATACCATGGTGATGGATGCCTCTCTTTGAGCGATATTGGATATCTCCTGTCTGTCCAATCACTGTTTATCATATATAATTTTCTATGATAATGTGCACATATTAAACTAATATGTATAGGTTCTTTCTTCCAGTTCCTCCTTTCTCCTTCCTATCATTCTGAGTCTCGTTGGTTACCTTATTCTGTCCATACATTGAGGATGGTTTATTACCTACACAGAAGAGTTTTCAATTTATGTTTATTTTTTAAAATCTAAAGATCAGAGTATTTGAAGAAAGCTTCACTCATTGGCCCAATATACTTATATATGTTCTACCTGATGATTAGTATGTATTAATTAGGTTCTCTGACAGTAGGACAACAGGTCTGAGTATAAAGAAAACAAACTATTCTAAGATGGCCGCCATGTTCGCGATGTTTGTAGTGTGCCCTTTTCTCTTTCTACTATAAGAATATTCTGCCGACACCAACCAGATTTAAGAAGACATCTGTGCTCTCTTCAACACACACACCTTCGTTGTTATTGCAACAAAGCAACACAGGACGTGGATTGCTATTATGCGGACGTTACGAGGACACAGGTTAGTTTTGAAGGCGGTACGGCTAGCTTGTCTTGGGGGTGCCCCATTGATTTTTATTACTCATTGGCCACAGAGTTATGTGGGACATTCCTGTTTATACTATCATGGACAAGACATATTCTTTTGGATATGGTTTTCTGACTTTTTTATACCTATTTGGTATTAATTCAGGTTTGAATATTGTCTCTCATATCATGACCTTATTTAATATCGGCAATACATTTTCTTATGTGACTTTTTATTTGTGGCCTGACATTGTTATGGCCAAGCACTTTGAACAACATGTAGAGGTTAGTTTTATTTGTGACATGATGTATCTATATGGAGTTAAATTGCACTTTGTAGGGAACCAGGTTTCATGTTATCGTGACGGTTTAGATATTTTGCTTTGATTGGATTACGGTTCCTTTGATAAGAAGGATATGATAAATAAAGGCCATAACATGGCCTGTATCAGCTACTAATATGTGCATACATGTTCTTTTCATTTATTTGTAGGACCAACTATAAGCTGATGAACTAAATTTATATTATCAAAAAAATGAAAATCAGTTGCGTTTTTTTTGTACAATTAACAACCTTAGTGCGGACAATACCAAGGTTAGTGGGGTACCAGATTTTGAATATAGGTAACACATATGGTCTACATTTTGACAGTTGATGATTGGATCTCTTCCCCTGTTTCTCTGTTATTTAGAGATTTGAATATCATTTGGAGATACAAGTGGTAAATGGAGAGATCAAGGTACTTTACCTTCAAAACTCCTTTTGGGAGTTACATAGGTCTCTCTTTCATACTTAAAAATAGTGACTCACCTTCACATTCATATCAACCCTATCACTCATACTTACTATATCATTTTATTAATCTCAAAGACTAATTTGGGATGTAGGTTCTCTATGGCACGTTTTCTATTTCCAAAACACTCTTGGTGCAGGTTGACTAACTGTGATCCTTTCTTTAGTCTTTGGAGTTGTTTTTAAGATTTTGTAATTTTTAAATTATTAATGTAATGTTTTTTTAATTATGATTTATTTGCCTTGAACAAGTCCAATGTGTGGACGAAACACGTGTCAGCTGATGTCACATGTGGATTAGACAAAATATCATCCGGTCCTTTGACTCATAGTTCATTTGTGTGTTAGATTATGGACTTTTATTGCATCTATTTACATTATGTCTTTTATGTTGGTTGGTTTTCTACTGTAGGGGTTTAGGGCCAGATGTAGCAACTTTGCAAATTGCGACTTGCAATTTGCGAGTCCGAGCGAGTTGCAAATTGTAACTCGCAATTTGCAATGCAGAACGGTGTCTCAGACAGCGTCTGCGAGTCGCTATGGGGTCACAAAGACCCACCTCATTAATATTAATGAGGTGGGTCGCAAATTGCGGCCCCATAGCGACTATGGGCACTCACGGATATGGAGGCCTGCTGTAGTCAGCAGACCTCCATGTCCGTGACTGCTTTTAAATAAAGCAGTTTTTTTTTTTTTCAAGTGTAGCCCGTTTTCCTTAAAGGAAAACGAGCTGCACTTAAAAAAAAAAAACGAAACCTTTTGTTTCGGAATTTTTTCAGGGAAGGTAGTGGTCCTTTGGACCACTACCTGCCCTGAAAAAATAATTTGGGGTCCAGTCACAAAGGGGAAGGGGTCCCATGGGGACCCCTTCCCGTTTGCGAGTGGGTTACCATCCACTTCAAGTGGATGGTAACTGCGACTCCATTTGCGACCACGTGAGTTGCATACCACTCCGACTCGCAAATAGGAAGGGAACACCCCTTCCTATTTGCGACTCTGAAATGCATTTTGCGAGGTGATTTTCGCCGTTTGAGACTCGCTAACCATTTGCTACATCTGGCCCTTAGTGTTGTATGTTATTTATCATTGTCACCAATTTTTGAAATAAATATTTTCATTATATAAAATTATGAGAACCTACATTGTTTGAGGTTAATAATATATGAATGTATATGGATTGTGGACAGTCTATCACAATTTCCTAATTATATAGTCATATTTGACTTTTTGATTATCAATACTTTAGAAAAAAGAAAGAAAGGAAAAAAATTGTTGTGCTCCGCTAGTACATTTTGTTTGGTTCTATTGTTACGGTCTTTTCTTTGAAAAACCGGAAAGCATATCAGGGCAACGATGTGCATTAGTGTATGAGCACTACCTAACAGCATTTATACTTGGGTAAATTAGGAAATGTGCATTGATACTGTTGCTTAGTGTTGCCAAATTTGTTTTTCACCCACAAACCCTTACTACCAAAATTTTGAAAGAAGGCCAGAGAGAGACTACCTAAAACAACACCAGAATCCACAGACACACAACACCATCACTTACACAACATCCACGCACCTCAAACAACAAAGACCAACACATCCCCTCACACATCACAACACACACCACCTCACACATCACCCACACCACATCATGGCACCTCAAAGACACCCCAGGTTCTCTGAGGAGGAGCTCAGGGTCATGGTGGAGGAAATCGTCCGGGTAGAGCCACAGCTATTCGGATCACAGGTGCAGCAGACATCAATTGCACGGAAGATGGAGCTATGTCGCAGAATTGTCGACACGGTCAACGCAGTGGGACAGCATCCAAGTACACGGGATGACATCAGGAAAAGGTGGGGGAAGGTACGTTCCGTGGTATCCAGACCCCAGATTGCTGTACAGAGGACTGGCGGCGAACAACCACCTCCTCCGCCACAAATAACAACATGGGAGGAGCAAGTCTTGGCAATTATGCATCCTGAGGGCCTCACAGGAGTAGAAGGAGGACTGGACTCTGGTAAGACATATCTTTATTACTTTATCGCCCACACCCCACCTGCATGCCATCACATACCTCCACCCTTACCATCACACCCATCATCCCAACAACCCACAGATACCCCGCTAACACAACCCACACATCCCAAAATCAAGCCCTGCATGTAACACCAATGCATGAACACCCATCACCAAAGCATGTCCAGTACAGAGACTCACTCATGCCCCAAAATCACCAATCACACAAGGACCAAGCCAATAATGCAAACACAGGAGTACAGGGTCACTCACCCATTGCACAAGATGACACACACACATACAATAACTATGCATTTACACCCCAACAGGACCTATACCCAACGTCACCGGACAGGAGGTGCCAGACATATCCAGTTCCCCCACAGAAGAGACTCACAATGATGACAGCAGTTCTGGACGCCTAGAACAAGATGACCAGCCCGGCCCATCAGGGACCTCAGGACAGTCAGTTCCCCTGACAGAGTCACAAACCACCACAGAGCCTCCACCCTCAGGAGACACCAGCACAGCACCCACCCAGCGGGCCCATACTTCTGTCCCCAGGACACGTCAATCAGCAGTGTGTCCACTACTACAGGGAACCCAGGCAACATCACTAACACAGGACAATCAGGGGCCTGGGGGCTGTGGCAGTGGGCACATGGTTCAGGGACACAGGCACAGGATAACAGGGAAGCTGGGAGGATTGCTGTGCAACATGGGGAGGACAGGCCCAGGGAACCCACTCTCCACGAGGCACTCTCCAACATCATGGGAGCTGACCAAGTTTCAGGAGACCCGGTGGCTGCAGGAGGAACACTTCCTGGGGATTAGGGAGGACTCTTACATGGTGAATAGAGTAGGTCCGATCTAGGCCGACACTCCACCTCTTCCTAACTATATTGATAATTTTCTCACTATAACCTCTTTCTGCAAATCGTTGGCACATTACCAGGCATTCCTGTTGATAATTCTCACTAGTGCTACAAATACGTTTAGCATGCAATAATTCACCGTATGGAATACTCCTAATCAGATTAGGGGGATGAGCACTATTTGCATTTAACAAACTATTGCCAGCTGTTGCTTTCCTGTACAGTTTTGTTCTTACACAGTCATTTTCAATACTCACTTCCACATCCAAAACTGAATTGATGTCTTACTGTGTTGTTCACTCAATTGTAAATTGTACTCATTTGTGTTTAGATCCACTACAAATTCCACTGCAGACTCTTCATCACCTTTCCATATTACAAAGATGTTGTCAATATACCGACACCATAATACAACTTTGTCCTCATAATTAGTAATATTAAAGGATATCTGCTACTCCCACCAGCCCATGAACAAATTTGCATAGCTGGGAGCGAAGCATGTACTCATCGCCGTCCCTTGTAACTGTTTATATATTTGACTATCAAAGAGAAAAAGTTATTAGTGAGACAGTACCAAATCATACCACAACTCATTTCTGTATGCCTAAGATGTGAGATAGATCTAGCTTTCATAAAATGTCTGACCGCCCTAAGGCCTAGCTCATGTTGAATGCAAGAAAATAAGCTCCTGACATCCATAGTTAAGAGCAAAAAGTAATCTTCCCAACTTAGACCATCCATTAATTTAAGAAACTGTGTAGTATCCTTCAGATAGGAGGGTAAACTCTCCACAAAAGGTCGTAAGAAGTAATCAATATATCTAGAAGTGTTTTCCAGTAACAAACCCATTGCTGACACAATTGGTCTACCTGGGGTGTTAAGGCTTTCCTTATGAAACTTTCGTAACTGGTACAGAATTGGTGTCCTAAGGTGGTCACATTTGAGAAATTGGTACTCTTCCCACTCAATGAGCCCCATCTCCCTCTATTCGATTAACATGTCATAATAACTCACAGTGGAAGACTTCAGATTTGACTGCTCAGCTCTAGCATAACAGTCTGACACCCTCAACTGTCTTATGCCCTCTTGCAGATATTTGTTCTCATCTAAAATCACAACATTACCACCTTTGTCTGATTCACGGATTACAATATTAGGATCCTTAGCTAGTTTGTCCAATGCTAATCGTTGTGAAGGTGAAAGATTGTCAAACTTACTATTTCCTGTGCCAGATCTTATTTTCTTGAGCTGATTAATCACATCCCTCTCAAACACCTCAATAGCATCATTTTGTACAGCTGGTAAAAAGGTGGATTTAAGTTTAAAAGGACTAAGACATGCAACATCTATCTCTAGACCCAAAACCTCCAAATTCATAATTGGATCACCGTGTGCCTGTGTATCCTCATCCAAGGTAGACAAAGTATGTAATGCATCAATATTTGAGATTAATAACCTACTAGTTTGGGCTTTTTCTACAGTAAATGATTGTGTTGTTACCTTAGTTTGAAACCATTTTTTTAATTTCAATTTTCACACAAAATGAAAAAGATCCATTCTCGTCTGTACGTAATCCAAACCGCTAGTCGGACAGAAGGATAAGCCCAAAGCTAATAGGCTATTCTCCTCAGCCGTCAAAGACCTACTAGAGAGATTAACTACAGTTCTTATGTCGTTGTCCGTGCCCTTGTGGTCATTCCCATTGGCATGGAGCCCTCTCTTCCTTCTTCGTGTTTTCGCTGCATGATTCCTCTTCCTCTGCCTCTGGACCCGCGTCCCCTGCCTCTTGATTGAAATGATTCTTTCTTTTGGTCTGTCCTCCCTTGGTTGAGCAATCGAAATTGTTTTTTAAAAAATTAGCTCTGTTGGTATTTTTGTCAGACCCCATATTTTTTATGAGGGAGGTATCTGAAATATCTGATAGATTACTATCCGAGACATCACTCTCTTCAGATTCACACAAGTCAGCACCTGAGTTACCCCCTGCAGCCAAAGGTGTTGTTTCCTTGTATTCTTCAGAATACATGTAATCATACTTCCGATGAAAAGTCAGAATTCTTCCCGATTGAGAATCCTTAAAGTCTCATAAGAATTTTCTCTGTTTTTTAGCAGTAATTTCTTCTTAATATTTAACAAGTTTTTTATCACAATTTGCCTTAACCTCATCAAAAGTAGCTTGAGTTACCATCGTCAGTATTTCCGTACTTACCTTGTCAATCTCCTCGAGGATCTTAGCCCTCTCTTTAGAGGCATATTTAATCAGAATCCTCAGCATATTAAGAGAGTTTACTTTTGCATTCTCAGCCCACTCTTCCAATAACTCTGGATCCGGATCCTCATACGATGGAATTGTATAAATACGAAAGCCCCTAGGAACACGCTCAGCATCAATGTACTGTTGAAGTTATTCAATCTCCCACCATTTGGAAAGTTCTCTTCTAAACAACTTTTCCAATTTATCATAAAGAGGTTATAATTTTAATGCAGATACTGCTGTAGATGTCATCCGTAATAATGATCGGAATTATCCTGTGGCAAGACATTTCCAAGAAGACCATCATGGTAATGAAAAACTGCTTAGCTATCTGGTTTGTGAAAAGTTAAATCTGATATGCGGGGTGGAGACAGACAAAGAATTTTGCGAACTTTGGAATCAAAATACATCATCAGATTCATGACTCTCTCCCCTGGGGGATTAAACTCCAGTGAGGAGATGAGTAGTCATCTTGGATAGGAATTCTGGGTATCAGTTAAGGTATATACTTTGGTTACCTTCATGTGACTGTGAGTGTAATTATGTATTTAACAGGGGTTTTACATAGGGCTTTTGAATATTGTAGTGTGGGGTGTTATTGGGCACATTTAAAAATAGACTCTATTGCAGTGGAATGTAGGTGTGAGGAGTATACCTATTTTATATGTAAACAACAATGCGCTTTTGTAATTTGATGGTATGTGTAGGGTACTGTCAAGCACTATGTTTATATCTCAGAAGATATGAAGAACGGTATTTATGTATAGTAATAGTTGCATTATGACTCTGGGATGACAATGATTTTTGAGCACAGATGAATCTCTCACTAAGTGCATCTAAATCAGCTTTAGAAAATAGAAAAAAGTATATAACAAAAAGTTTAATAGAATCAGTAGCGCTCTATTTTTGATGTGTGATTTAAGATATAGGTATACTATATACCACTCTAACATGGCCACTGCTTTTCTTGAGTAGTTTGTTTTGATCTAATTGAGCAGTCTGTCTTTAGTTTTGATGTAATTAGGTATTTGAAGGGTTAATGTGCTGATTTCCCCCATCCGTGAACAAGGCTACGGCTGAAATGCGTTGGGAGGAACACTTTGTGTGACAGTAAACTTTTATACAATTGGCTGGAAGTGTCCTGACCTTTTCTTTGACCACAAGAAAATGTTTGACATATATATATATATATATATATATATATATATATATATATATATATATATATATATAGATATATATATATATAGATAGATATAGATATATATATATATAGATAGATATATACAAAATATATCTATATATATATATATAAATGTATGTATATATATAGATATATAGATATAGATAGATATATACAATATATATCTATATCTATGTCTATATATATCTATCTATATCTATCTATATATATATATATATATATATATATATATGAGGTCTTTTGTTGGCAGTCAGGTTACTCCCTTTCCAAGCAAGGACCCTCACTCTAGTCAGGGCAGAAGGGAAACACACCCGGGTTATCCCTGCTCACCCCCTTGGTAGCTTGGCACGAGCAGAAAGGCTTAACCCAGAGACAATGTGTAAAGTATTTGAACCAACACACAGTAATACAGTGGAAATACTACAAAATGTGTCAACACCAGGTTAGACAAATAGTCACTATTTATCTGAACAAAACAAGACCAAAACAACAAAAATCCAACATACACGGGACAGGTTATGAATTTTTAAAGATTAAACACAAAAAATAGCGCTTATAAACACTAATGCTTCGATGAGGAGATATTGTGGCATTGTGACGGAGTTGTTCCCAACAATCGACACCAATGGCGCCGGTCATTGAGTCACACGGACCCCCAGGCACAGGACCTTAGCAAAATGTGGAAACAAGCCAATGCATGGAGTCCAAGATCACAGCATTGTTGTATCAGAGGTGGCAGAGGATCCAGTGCTGCGGAGCGGAGGCATCACAAAGACGCGTCGGGTCCTTGCTGCGGAGCAATGGAGGTGAGGCGGTGTCGGAGCAAAATGCTGGATTCGTGCGCTTCCAGCCGAGTTGATGTCTGGCAGTCACAACGTGGTGCAGCGACTTCCACGGAGTCATGGACTTTAGTAAGGGGTCAGGCCTGCAGAGTCGTCACACTCCAGCGAGGACCACGGCTTCAGTTGCAGGTGGTTTTCTTGGAACTTCTTGGTTTTTGACCAGTTTCTTCTTTCAAGGGCCCAGGGACTGGATTAGGCAAAATTTGGCAGGGCAGAAGTCTCAGCAGAGATCCGAGGTGCTGGCAGAGGAAGTCTTTGATGGCCCTGAGACTTCAGAACAGGGGGAAAGCTCAGTCCATGCCCTTGGAGATTCTTCTCAAGTAGGAATATACCACAAAGTCCAGTGTTCATCCCCTTTCACAGGCAGAAGCAGCAACTGCAAGGACAGCCCATCAAAGCAGTCACAAGCAGGACAGCACTTCTCCTCAGCCCTTCAGCACTTCTCCTTGTCAGAGGTTCCTCTTGAATCTAGAAGTGATCTAAAGTTTGGAGTTTTGGGTCCACTACATATACCCTTTCTGCCTTTGAAGTAGGCAAACTTGAATGGAAAGTCTCTGTTATTCACAAGATCCTGCCTTGCCCAGGCCACGCCCCAGGCACACACCAAGGGGTTGGAGACTGCATTGTGTGAGGGCAGGCTCAGCCCATTCAGGTGTGGGTGACTGCTCCTCCCTCCGCTCTAGCCCAGATGGCTCATCAGGATATGCAGGTGACACCCCTGCTCCCTTTGTGTCACTGTCTAGAGGAGATTCACAAACAGCCCAACTGTCAGTCTGACACCGGACAGGGAGTCCACAAACAGACAGAATCACAGAATGGTTAATGCAAGAAAATGCTTAATTTCTAAAAGTGGCATTTTCAATTTAACAATCTAAAAATCAACTACACTAACAAATGTATTGTTAAATTGTGAGTTTAGAAACCCAAACTTAATTTTTCGATCTGCTCTCAAAGGGAAGCTGCACTTTAAGGATACTATTTAAATATTTAAAGACAGCCCCCATGTTAACCTATGAGACAGATTGCAATATTTCACTGTTAGGACATGTAAAACACATCACTGCATGTCCCACCTTTAACATGCACTGCACCCTGCCCATGGGGCTACCTAGGGCCTACCTTAGGGGTGCCTTACATGTATAAAAAAGAAGGTTTAGGTCTGGTAAGTGGGTACGCTTGCCAAATCAAATTTGCAGTTTATAAATGCATCCACAGACACTGCAGTGGCAGGTCTGAGACATGTTGACAAGGCTACAAATGTGGGTGGCACAACCAGTGCTGCCTTCCCACTAGTATCATTTGATTTACAGGCCATGGGCACCTCTAGTGCACTGTACTAGGGACTTACTAGAAAATCAAATATGCCAATCATGGAAAAGCCAATTATACATATAATAATTTACACAGGATCACTTGTACTTTAACACTGCTCAGCCCAGAGTACCAAAAACAGCAAAATCATTGTCCAGCACACAGTCAAAACATGGGAAGCAGAGGCAAAAATGACAAGAGGGACCACACCAAGGATGCTAGGTGTAACATATATATATTAATGATTTTATATATATAATTGTATATGTGTGTGTGTGTGTGTGTGTGTGTGTGTGTGTTTGTGTGTGTGTGTGTTCCATTGACTTATTTGATGAGCCCTTCAGCCAGGTTTCTTCATCCATTGGTCTGTTGGTGTGTCATTCTTCACATTTTGCTCCTGCCCACTACAGAATGGGCAGGGGGTCAGACCACTTCAGTCCCCGGATAACTTCAATTTGAGTGACTGCATTTTGCTCTTCCACTAGGAGCACATCCACACTCAATTTTCCCAATGGTTCTTTAATAAACTTTGCCCAGAAAGAAAACTAGCCTTTATTGAGTTTAATTTGCAGCACTCGTCACTCAATATATCATTTCATTCTTTCCTTTTCTTTTCTTTCTTTCTGTCTACCTTCTTTTTTTGTTTCTTCTTTCCTTCTTTCTTACTTGCTCTCATTCTTGGATTCCTCTTTCCTTTTTTGTTTCCTCTTTTTTCATTCCTTCTATCTTTCCTTTGATTCTTTCATTACTCCTTTCTTCTTTCATTGTTTCTCTCATTCCTTCTTTCTTACTTTACATTTTATCTCATTCCTTCTTTCCTTCTTTCGTGCTTTCTTTTTTCTTTCATTACTTTTTTGCTTTCCTTTTTTCTTTCTTTCCTTCGTTCCTGTATTTATTCCTTCACTTACACTTTCTATTTTTCTTTTGTTCTTTATTTCCTTGCATCTTCTCGCTTAATTAATTTTTTTCATTCATTCTTTCGTTTATTCTTTCCTGTTTTTTTCTGTCTTGCTCTCTTGCCTTCTTTCTTTATATTCTTCTTCCTTCCCTTCCCTTTTGCATTTTTTTCCTTCTTAATTTTTTTGCTTTCATTCTTTCTTTACTTTTTCTTTCCTTCTTTCTTGCATTTCTTTCTTTCTTTACTTCCTTCTTTCCTTTCTCCTCGCCTTTTTTCTTCGTTCTTGCCTTCCTACTTTACTTATTTCTTTCTTTATTTTTCTTTACTTTCCTCTTTCCTGCTTTCCTTCCTTCTTTCAATTTTTCTTTCTCAAAGGCAACAGGCTCTCAGAGATTGGCATTTTTAGGTCTGTGTTAGCCGAGACCTTTCAATTTAACTAAAATTATCTATATAACTGAGTGGTTTAAAGCCACACTTCATCCATTTGCCTGTGGCATTCAGATTTTTCTCCACTCGAGTATGTATCAAGGGTTGATGCATCACCCCACTTCACTCATTGGCTGACTAAACTGAGTTAAAGCATGCTGCTCTTTCTCAAGGAGTACATCTACACACACAGTATTCCTCATCAGGCCCTGGGAGTACTTTTGTAATGTGTTATTTTCTGAGATACAAAAACATTTTTGCCTTTAGTAAATATTACTGTTTCAGATTAACAAACTCCCTACAGCTTCCCTAGCAATAAAGTTTTGCAAAAGCCAATGCAAAACAGAACAAGAATTAGCAAAAGACTGACGGGCAACACCAGACCTGTTGTCTTTGAAGGTTCATGTTAATTTAGAAAATTGCTCTAATTGCACCCTTTTGGGCATGTTGCAATCAAGATATGGCTTATGCAGGGAACTCCTAAAAAATGTATCTGGGTAATTATTGATTCACACAATTGTTTCCCTAAGTACTGTGTACCATTAATGAAATCCCAAAAATGGCAAGATGTTTTGTATAGCTCATTCAAAGTTGCTCTTGTGCCAACCAACAGGGGCCAAAATTGTGGGACTCTACAGTGTGCTAATAAGCTTTTGAACCTTTCAATACATACTTGTACTGATTACCTGACTCTTGACCAGAGTCCAGAAATTTCCATCCAGTTCTGATCCATGCTGGGTTTTGTGAAACCCAGTTGGCCATGGTAAAAACTCCATTACCTAGGATTCCCTTCTCACTGCTTCATCTCTACCCCTTCAGGCTAAGGATGGGTGGCGGAATTTGGAAAACATGTGGCTTGCAGTTGCTAGCCTGCTCACAGCTGAGGCATGTGATCACAGTGAGCTCTTTTAAACCCCAGTTTCCTTCAGCCCAACATTGGTCACTGTAGCTGTGTTCCTATTTGATTAACCATTTGATTCCAGAGCTTTTGCTATCTTTGTGTCCAGAGCACCTGAGCTATAGGTAATCCTTGTTTCCTAAACATAGCTAATTCCTTGTTCTTTGAACTAGTGCTGCATGCAGTGCTAACTTTATTCCTGAGCTTTTGCGTATCCTTATTTCTTGATTTCTGATTCCTGGGCTGTGGCTAATTCCTGGTTCCTTGAAATAGCACTGCCTGCAGTGCTACCTTTATTCTTTTAATTCAGAGCAGGCACTATTTTATGCTCTCTTTTCATTGTGATTTCTTTCTTTCTCTTTACCTTCTTTCCAGTTTCTAATTTGCTACCTTCCTGTTCCCACTGGCTTAGCTTGTCTTAGCTTTTTGTTTCATTGCATGGTTGTTACTTGCTTTCTGCTAAGTGTACCCTTTGTTTTCTCTTCTTTGTTAAGCACTCCTCCTTACTGTTGCCTTGTCCATTGTAGCCATGTATTTAGTTCTACAACCTTTCTGTCACAACCTTGGGTGCTTCTGTTTAACCGTGAGGATCTGTGGGCACAGCTGACAACTGACATGGTGTTTCTTATCCATTATGAGTATTGTCTTTGAGTTACTTTTATAACATCACCATAGGTATCACCTCCACAGACCCTGCCTTTGCATGTATGTATACCAGGGGACAGATATACTAAGAAATAGAAATAAGATTTCCAAATGGCAAATTCTTCTGAATCACAACATGAAAATCACAATACCTAATGTATCATAGTCACAGTCGGTCAATGTGTGATACTTTAGGGTTCTCTAATTGGAGATTACCAAAGAGCCATTTTCTAAATAGAAAATCACAATTTGGTAATAGCTAATTAGCAAAAATCACTTTCTGGAGCAGCGTGATGATCTCACTATGTGGAAGTGAGTGAGTGCTATTCAAAGATTCCAGCTTTACATACAAAGGCACCCTGTGTGAGCCGCGCAACTGGTACCTTGTTTGGTGCAATTCATGGTAAATTTTAGTCACCATGGCCAGAGATAACAATGCTAAGGATGCAGGTGAGCACAAGAGAAAGCTGAAGTTCAGTAAAAAAGAACTTGAGATGCTGATCAAAGAGCATTTCACAAACCATGATTTTTTGTTTTTTTTAAAGAAGTTCATTGTAAGTTACTGAGAGTGAAAAATGGAGTGACCCAACACACTTTTGAAGAGATTTGCAAGCAGTAGTATGAACTGTGGTCACATACCAAAGAAATGCTGTCTACCAGACTTGCAGAAGCATAAAGAACAGAAAGGGAACCATGCACTCAGCCACTTCCTACATGTCAAGAGGACATGATTGAACCTACATTTCTGCTGGAAAGTATTTTTAAGGTATCCAATATTGATAGCTCTGCCACACTCACTACCTCAAAAGGTAAAACCTATACTTATTTGCATAAACAATTGTTTTTCTATTACATTAAGAGGTAGAATAATAAAATAAGTGAAAAACCTTCAACCTCTTCAGACCTAAAATTAAGAGTACATTTCTTGGTTTATTATTTGTAACTTAACAATAATGTCAAAATAGAAAATTTAGATATTTTGTACTTTAATATACAGTGAGATACAAAATGACATTTAATAACTTGATATTCAGTATTTAATTGTTTTATAACTATGTCTCAATAAATAAAAGAAAAAAAAACATTTATACAACCACATTAAGTTACTTCTCATATATCTCTCAGATATATCTACAATATGTGAGGAAAAAGAACAGGAGGACATTCCAGACAATAGGCCAGATACGTAGAATAATAACAAGAACTCCCACGCCAAAAAAACAGTACCACCCACACCAAGAGTAACTATGTCTTCACTGCCTGATTTTGAAGATCGCAATGACAACACACAATAACAGACTTACCTGTAAGTGCCTCACGATCCAGACAAATACATCCCTCTATTCTTGCAAGCCAATAAAATGTCACCAAAAGACATAGAACTGTTGTTCGTATGTCTTCTGAGAAAGTAGACAATATTGCTTTCTTTCAAGGTTTGGAGGCATCTATGTTAATATTGCAGTAACTGCAATGTACACATTTAAAGTCAGTTTACATACAGTTACTGTCCTTGATTATAAACATTACAGAATGAACGATAGCTTAAAGTAGTTAACCAATACTATGAAACAGAGGCAAAAAGTTGCGGCTAAATGTTAAAGAACTCACAACTGCAATTAAAATTATATGCACTGTAATGCAGTGAGATAAAACAAAGCACAGACCTGGTCATCATCAAATCATAGGACGATTGGATGGTTTTACAATATCTGTGCACCACCTGACAATTGCAGCAGAAAAGTTATATTGCTGCAAGGTCAACATGGAAGTTGAGATGGCCTGTTGCAGTTGTGATATAGAAGTTGGATTGGTACACGTCATCAGTGCTTTACAAAGCATGAAATAGCTCATATTTCTGCAATCGGTGACTTAGGAAGAGAGGCAAGTAAGGAGGTGTCCATTCTAACTAATAGCACTGCCCCACAAGCTAAGATTCTGTGTTGTACTCAGAGATAAACTTTATCTACTGAAGGCTCACAATGTCAAAATGCTGAGCACACAGAAATGGTGAGTGGATTAAGAGGAAGGAAAAAGTAGTTTTTACCTTTTTTTATATTTTGATTTTTGTCTTCTAAGAACAGAAAATTATAGGTTTAGTCAAAGTTGACATATTTGCTTTGCTACAGATTGTGCATTTCATAATTTTGTTCAATCTATGAGATAATTAACCGGAATGTATGGTAACAAAAAATAACATTATATACAGCAAGGCTGTATGCCATCATGGTGTAACATACCTTCAAAATAATTCGAGTAATCTCCGTGCTTTGTTCTGTGTCTTTGCCTGCGCTTGATCCTTCTGGTGGGGGAAGGTGAAATATTCGCATTTCATCTGAGTTGAGTTTAGAGAAGATGACAGGTAATCCTCTTTCTATGGCTATGTTGTGCCATATTGCCTTTTCGCTATCATTTTGTAGCTGATGTCAGATGTGCATTGTAGTGCACCACCACTCTTGTGAAGACAGTGAAAGTGACGTTTCAGTAGTCCAAAAGTCTGCTGATATATATAAATATTTCGGGTAGATTATGGGAAGCATTTTAGTGATGCTTACTTGCTGAAGCAAGGTTTAGATACAGTGTCAAAATCCAGGAGCACAAATCATAAACACTATTTCCTACAGTGTAAACATGAAAATTACCTGAGTTCCAAAAGGTAAATACATGTCAAAAACATACATCAGGTAAATGCAAGATTATTACCAACTAAATATCCTTAACTACAATCTCCTCTAAGAATTATTTCCTAAATACCAATGCGTCTAAAAATAAATGAATCATGAGTGTTTCCTAGGAATCTCACTGCTATGTCTGTTATGAGATTGTGGGCATTGCATGCTACTTGAATATTTAGGGAATGAGTATTTTTCGATTTCTACATAAAAACTCAAGGCTCTGATCACCTGAATTTAGGAGGGTCCATGCTTGTGTTGCAGTACTCTTGTAAGGAATTTGGTATTTTTCACCTAGTTGGTAAGGAGTATTTTTACTCTCTTAATGAGGAATAGGAGTTTTTAGGTCCTGACAAAATGCTACTAGATCTTTCAGACTGTCTCAGAGAGGAACATATTGACCAAGTTTTTGGGTTCCGTAGTGTAGGGAGTACCCTCACACGACCTCCACATACAGACACCAACAGTTCGGGTGTTGGGCACACACTTGGCATAGGTTTGAGGGAACAAGATCATTGTACCCTGCTTCCCCGGTCTTTGTTTTTAACCCTGACAGGGCTGTAAGGTTATAATAAAGATTGGCTTTTTTGGCATTCTTAGTCAATTTCAATGCACCTTTTTTTCCAACACCTCACTCTTGCACTCACCTGTGTCAATTTGATCAAAACTGCAGCCTGCGACACCAGTGCATCTAAAAAGGGATGCACCGGCAGCACAGGATGCTTTTAATTAAAGCTCCTACTGACTCATTTCTTAGCAGGTCCTCCATTACACCTTACAATTTGCAACATTTCCAACACAAATGTTGTGGACTGAGAGCCTCTCAGCGTGCCTGTATTAAGGGGTGAAATGCTAGATTGTGGAGAAGCATGGTGTGTCACCACCCCAAATGATGGCCTATGAGGGTTTTGTTATGCCTTCTTCAAAATTTCAAACTTCTCCAAAAATGATTGCCACTTGTCTTTCATTATACCATGTGGCACATGAGACAATGGATGCTTTGGGATATAGGTATCTCTCTTTTGCACAATTTCCCTTTCTATGCAGTCTCACAACAAATGGTGGAAGCAGCCTGCTACTCAGGGGAAAGCCCTTGAGAAGACACTGTTGTAACCAGCAGGGTGCTGTCACTGTCAGTTTTTTCAAAGTATGAAGGACATGGATAGAGACCTCTATTTAAATGATTTACTTCTGAAGCTGTTCAGGTATCAGTATTGCTCCCTGAGTTTTAGCAGACACATTCAGGAACAGCATGTAATATTCTGTATCGAATCTATAAGAAGGGGCTTGCCAGGCATTTTGTTGCTCTAATCTTGTTAATAAAAAAGCATATTTTGGATAGATGATCATGTAGGGCCCTATATATCAAAATCAAAATCAAAATCTAATGCAACACAGCAAACCACCTTGCTGTGCTGTGTAAAAAAGGGAAGGTGTAGGAATGCACTGAATTTCCCATTATACGTGCATTCCTGTCCTTTACTGTGATGGCACACTTTTGGTTACTTAACGCATATGCAGGCACGGCAGCATCATGCTGCAAGGGCGCCTGTGCTGTAGGTAGGATGGCTTTTGTGCAGTAAGGGTCATCTTCCTGCACAAAAACAATCCTCAGAGGCATTGTCTTCTTTCTAGTTGTGCTTCATAAGGCTGCAGAATGCAGCACTCAGAAAGAGGAAAACACAAAGAGAAATGACAATATTTCTCCTTGTTGCACCTTTGGTGGTAAAACGTAAAATATGGATGCATTTCCAGGCCTACCAATGTTAGTAAAACTGAGAATGTGTCAGAAGCCATGTGTGGATGCACGAAAAACACTCACTCTCCACCCATGGCACTCCTCCCTGCTGCAGAGTAATGCAAGGTACCAAATTGCACTGCCTTGCATTATTCTCAATTTATTAAGCCAGGCATGGCCACGCAAGGTGGTATTCATGGCTTTTTAAATCTGAGGTTTTGTGTCACCCTTGCGTACCCTTGCATGTGCATGGGTAATGTAAAGCCTTGATAAATATGTCCCTTAGGAGCAGATTTAGGAGGCCCTAGTGCTTCCTTGCACCATATAAGCATTTTATTATGCTAACGTGGCTCAACAAGGCCAAAATCACTGCACCAAATTTACAATGCATGCATTGTGCCACTTTGTAACCTTTTGCGCTGCATTATGCCTGTGCCAGGCATAATGTATGCAAAGGGGGCATTCCCCCATTGGGGCATTGGGGGGGTGAAAAAATGCCACAAAGACATCTACAAGATGTCTTTGTGTAATTTTTTTTGGGCACTTTTAATGCCTGCTCAGAGCGGTGTTAAAAGAAGGCACACCATTTTTTACAGTGGGCTAAACCTGCAAAGCTCTGAACTAGTGTCAACATTTTTGGTAGTAGTTCCCCTAACTACTGCCACAGTGCGCCGTATCTTAGATACGGCGCCCACATGGTGGCATTAGGGGGGCACGAAGGGGTGCAAGAAAAATGGCACTGCACTGGGTGCAACATCACTTTTCTTAATTCAGGCCTTTAGGTTTTTAGAAGGTACTCAAAGACAGGTACTCAATAGGTTGGTTGAGAAATGGGTTTTACAGAACAGACAAACACACACGTTAGCTTTTAAAAAAATTCAGGAACTCCCTGAATAAAACAAAATCACTACTGAAGTTGTCTAGTTATGTTTATTATAGGAAACTGTAATCATGCCCCACATGTAAACCAGTACTTACCCCAAAATGCAATGATGATAACCTCCTACTATGTATACAAATAAATAACAGTACTTTCCAGCACAACAGCCACAGGGCTAAGAATGTTTTTATTGTTTGGGGAACTTTGTGCTTGCTTCTGTATAACTTTCTTTCCATAAAATGTATCCAGGCCAAATGTTAGTTCTTTCTGTTCCTTGCTAGGGATTCCAAAGGTACCCACGGTATGTAGATCTTTTTGATGACATCCAAGAAAAAAGCCAAAATTGTCAACATCAGGACAGTGCCCACTCTACGGGCGACGTAAATGCAAAAACCCAGTTCTTATGCAGGGTCAAAATTCATGCATTGTGTTTCTATGCAGTATGTTAACCTTTTGCATTGCAGAACTTTTACCTTGAAAAGCCATTAATGCTGTTTGTAATGTATTGTTCATTTGCAAGGCTTTGCTGCAGGCTAACAGGGTGTGGTTAGGGAGTGGTCCCTATTCTAAGACTTTCTAGAAGCCTTTCCTGCAGCATGGCTGGGTGTGGCTCGTGGGCGGGCTTTGCTCTATTTAAGGGAGCAAGCCCAGCTCCACATGCTCACTATTCAGAGGTCCCGGTGCAGAGCAGCAGCATTTTCCTGAGCTCCCGTTCCGGAGGCCTATCTAGGCATATCCAGGCCAGCCCTCATTTCCTTGGTGATTCTCAAGCAGGGCGGTAAGGCGGAGGTCGGGTTAGGCCCCCGATTTCATTTTCAGTGACATGGTAGTTTTGGGCCTAATTCTGAAATCGCGTGTTCGATTGTTTTTCCTGGCATATAGCCTTGGCTTTCAGGTCGGCAGTGTGCGCAATCATTTCATGTCATTTGCATTGTGATGTTCGCATCGGCAACAGTGTGCACAATTCATTCCTGGCATTAAACTCTTGGCATTCAGGTCGGTAGTGTGCGTGATCATTTCATGGCATTTGTGTTGTGATGTTCGAATCGGAAACAGTGTGCGTGATTCATTCCTGGCATTAAACTCTTGGCATTCATGTCGGCAGTGTGCACGATCATTTCATGGCAGTTGTATTGTGATGTTCGAATTGGCAACAGTGTGCATGATTCATTACTGGCATTAAACTCTTGGCATTTAGATTGGCAGGTTGTGCAATCATTTCCTGGCATTTACATTGTTATGTTCGAATCGGCAACAGTGTGCCTATTCATTCCAGACATTAAAACTCTTGGCATTCAGATCGGCAGTGTGCGTGATCATTTCATGACATTTTCATCTTGATGTTCGAATCGGCAACAGAGTGCGCGATTCATTCCTGACATTGAAACCCTGGCATTCAGATCAGTAGGTTGCGCGATCATTTCATGGCTTTTGAATATTGACGCTTGAATCGGCAACAGTGTGCGCGATTCATTCCTGGCATTTAACTCTTGAAGTACAGATCGGCAGAGTGCGCAATTATTTCTAGATCTTGAAATCTTTGCTGTACAGTTTGATTATTAATGTGCATAATAATTCCTGAACAATTGAAACTTAAGACTCTTAGACAGAGTGTGACATTGTAATGTTATTCATGATTCTAGTACAGTTAATTCATGAAGGAAAAATCATGTGTTTTTTAAACTTTATTATAATGCAGTGACTATTCTAAGAACCAAATGAAGAGTGTTTAATATCCAAAGTGTGAGATGTTAACTCTGGAATGCTCATTTGACAGTTTGCATAATCCTTCATGATTTCCAGGTACCCAGATTTCTGAGGCCTAGTTATAGTGAAACTCTAGGCCATTCAAATTCTCAGTATATTATTATTTTCAAACAAAGCTTATTAAAAGTCATTGTGTTTTAATATTGCAATTGTGTTGTTTAACTCATGCTTCCACAGGTCTCCTTCCCTGCTGTTCCCAACCCAAAACCCATTCCCCCACTTGACCATTCTTTAACTCTGTGATATAATATCTAGTGGAGTTTGGAGCTGCGAAGAGGTGGACATGATGGGAACATGTGCAAGCCCCGAGGATCTGGTCTCCCTGACAAAAATACAGCAACTTATATTAAGAACTTGAGGTCACCCATACTTGCATGCATTTGAGGGGGGATTTTACGAACTGTGTTCTTTTGTAGGTGACAAGGTACACATTTAGGGTTCTGTCTTTATCTGCAAAAGTATGGGAATGCTGAATGGTAGGAATGTTTTCAATCACCACAGATGCTAAAACTTTCCTTCACAGAAAAAATTAATGTTCATGATTTTAGAGAAAGTTAGACATCTAATGGTCATTCTGGGCAAACAAGTATAGTGGGATCCACATAAGCATCACCAGCCTGGATTCTCCTAGGTGTTTAGGTTTCAGAAATGCCCAGGGTTACTAGGTGTCACTGGTGTCAACTGACCTAGGACCCCAAACAGTACGACTATTCACCATATGACATGTGAGAGAAAATTGAGATGTACCTCTATCCACACTCCCATATGTCAAAACTATCCCATAAGAAAGCAAATGTAATTATAATTGCCATGGGGATTGGGATGCTGTAGAGCCCATGTAGAAGAAATACTGTTGGGGGTTAAAGGGTCAGTGTGGATTGATGTCTTGATGAGGCATCTTTCTGTCCTGGGGGCTGACTTGGGCAAAATCTATCAATCACCTCCTAGGGGTTCAGAAATAATATTGAATCTTTAGCTGCTGGGAAAATGTCCTGATATGGGCTTCCCCCACCTCAGTGTTCTTGAAAAAGATGTCTGAAGTTGTAATGGACTTCCAGTGTCCCTCCAGCGAAACTTTAGGGAAAACCCCTGATCAGCCTCCAAGGATGGGGTGGGGGGGCAGTAAGACCTTTGTTGTTTTAGGAAAGGTTTTCCCTGAAGACTGGGTAGGCGCACCACTAGGTATGTTTTTCAGAAAAAAATATATCTGGGTTCTTGAGGAAATGCTCTTCCCTTCAGGGCAGATTTGGGAATACAAGCCCAATATGTGCTTCAGGTTGTGCATAAAGACAGGGAGGTCCTTTATTGGTGGAGGTCAGCCCCGTAGTATGTGCGGGCCACCACCATCCAATATTTTTCTAAAATAAAATCTCTGGAGTCTAGTGGGATGTCCATCCCCCTGGGTGGCAAATTTGGGGTAACCTCCAATATGTACACCAGGTGCAGCAGAATTATTTTTTGATGCCCTCTAGATGTAGGAGTCAACTCCAATGCCTGGGAAAGCTGCTTCTACCCTATGCCTTTTATTAAAAAACAAATAATCACTGCTGTTTAGTGGTCTATCTACCTCCCTGCCAGGGGTCTATTGTTGATAGGAAAGGCTACTGGAGCGCCTTGTGGTTGGAAACATGACCTGGTGCCAAGGTGGGTGTCCTCACCCCTACTTCTTTTAATTCTATTATTCTTGGTGTCAACAAAACTTTCTAGCTTTCTAGCCCCCCAAGGCAGAATGGATGTAACTCCCTCAGTCTTCCCTCAGGGGGAAGAAAGATTGTTAGATCTTGTGAGGAATGGGGTCTCTAGTTGGCACAGTTATATACCCTTGTCCAAGTAGGGACCACAATCCCAGTCAGGGTAAGTCACAACACAATCCAAATGAACCTGTGCCCACAGCTTCGTATTCTGGCACTGAGCAGTCAGGAAAAACTTAGAAGACAATGTGTAAAGTATTTGTGCAATAAATCATACAGTAACACAGTGAAAACACTGCAAAATACACCACACAGATTTAGAAAAATAGATAATATTCATCTGAATAAATTAAGGTCAAAACGACAAAGATCCAATAAGCACAAGTTGAAATATTACTTTTAAAAGATTTAAAAGAGTCTCAATCCTTAGAAATCAATAGTTGTTTGTTCGTAAAACACAATTCCTGGGAAGCGTGAAAAAAAATGAAGCAAGGATACCTCAGAGGAGGAGATGCGTTGAAAAATAAGGTGTTGCATCGGGATGTCTGGCGCGGCACAGACGATGTGTCATTTCTATCCACGCTGCAAGGGGTTGCGTCATTTTTCCTCACTGTGATGCGGGGATATTTTGATGCCCAGGGATGATGCATTTTAAATCCTTGACGCGCAGGTAGAAGGAGCAGGTGTTACATTGATCTAGTAGGTGATGCCTCAAATTCTTCATTGCAAGGCAGGCGCTGTGTTAAATTTCTCATCAGCAAGTTGGTGCTGCATCATTCCAGTCAGCAGTGTGGCGATTTCCCAGACATTGCATCGATTTTCGATGCACGAGTATTTTCTCGGAGAAGTCAAGTCTTTGTTGGCCCTGACACTTCAAAAAACAGAATTGAAGCTCAATCCAAGCTCTTGCAGAGCACTTCAGGAGGAAGGCAGAGGCCTTCCAGCAGAGTCAGAGGCCAGCAAGGCTGCAGGGCAACTAGCAGGGCAGCAGTCCTTCTCAGCAAAGCCGTCAAGATGAGTCCTTTGGTCAGCTAGGTAGTTTCTCTGACAGAGTGCAGGAGTAGGTCAAGAAGTGTCTGATTTGGTGAGGTTAGAGACCGAGTTTATATACCCAAAAATGCCTTTGAAGTGGGGGTAACTTCAAAGAGAGGTTTTGAAGTGCACATCATGTTCTCCTTTCAGCCCAGTCCTGTCTGCCAGGATCCCTGTGGGGGGTGGTCTGTCCTTTGTGTGAGGGCTAGCCACTGGCCTTTGAAATATAAGTGTGAGCCCCTCTACCCTTCCTGCCGAGGAAGACCCATTCAGTACGCAGATGAAAGTAGAAGTGACTGAGTGTCCTGTGTTTATGGGAGAAACACCCGGGAGAACGAGTCCAGATCCACGAGGTTGTGAAAAATGAAAGCGAAACAATGCTTTTGTTTTCCACGACTCCCTGGTTTCGGTACCTTAACCATGCATGTCTGAACAACTTACATGCGTGGATAAGATACAGAAGGGAGTTGGAGTGGACGCGGTGAAGGAGGAGGTAAGTTGGCCTGGGACTGGGGCTGTTTTGGGAGGCAGGTGGAGGTGGGGGGTTCCTGGGGGTGATTAGGGTTTGGGGGCAGGGTTTAGATTTTAGGGGCGGGTGGGGTCTTGGGGTATTTTTAGTTTTTGGGCTGGGGTGGAGGGCTGGGGTGATTAGAGTTTAGGGGGGTCAGGGTTTAGGTTTAAGGGGTGGGGTGGGGTGGGGTCTGGGGTGGAAGCATGCTGGGGCATGCATGCTGATTGGTAATGCTTTACCAGGAATGCGTTTACAACGGTAACATCATTGTAAATGCATTTGTGGTAAAGGCATTAGTGCTTCGAACGAAGTTGTTGTTCCGACCTCGTTGTTGAGCCAAGGGTGGTATAGGCACCTGTGGTTCCGACATATAACCGTTTATGGTTTTTAAGTGGAATGCACAAAGGTAGCTCTCAACCAGCACATACCAGATTTGGATTGGAGACTGGCTGTAAGGCACAGATGGCAGTAAGTGCACACAAATGCCCACTTTCTAAAAGTGGCATTTCTAAAATAGCAATATTAAATCCAACTTCTCCAGTTTGCAGGATTTTCTACTACCATTCTGGCAATACCAAACAAGACATGGTTACTCCTTACAGATTAGAATCTATCACTTAAGAGTATATGAGGGCAGTTCTAATTTTAGTCTACTGGAGTAGCAGGCCTCATAGTAGTGGAAAATACATTTATGAAATTTTGACTACCAGGACATGTAAAACACATATCTACATGTCCTACCTTTTACCTAAATAGCACCCTGCCCTATGGGTTACCTAGGGTCTAACTTAACGGTAGAAAGAGTGGAGTTCAAAGCTTGGAAAGTAGTTTTAAATGCCAAGTCAAAGTGGCAGTGAAACATCACACACAGGCCTTGAATTGGCAGGTCTAAGACATGGTCAAGAGGCTACTAATGTGAGTGGCACAATCAGTGCTGCAGGTCCACTAGTTGCATTTAATTTACATGCCCAGGGCACATGTAGTGCACTTTACTAGGGACTTATGAGTAAATTAAATATGCCAATTGGGTAGGATCCTATAACACCATGTTTAGGGAAGAGAGCATATGCACTGTAGCACTAGACAACAGTGGTGAAGTGTGCAGAGTCGTCCTAAAACCAGAAAAAACAGGGTCAGAAAAATGGAGGGAGGCAGGCAAAAGGTTTGGGGATGACTACCCCAAGGCTATCAGGTCTAACAAATCTATGTAGGCATGGGGCATGACTCATCTCTTTTAAAAAAAATATAATATCCTGGTGGGCTTACTACCACCAGGGCAGGATGTTTGGTAGCCCCCAAATCTGCCCCCTACGTGGAGCAAAAGGCTGACTTTTTTAAACATATCCTGTGGTGGTCTGATGGCTATTCTGCTTTTTGAGGGGTAGCAAAACTGTTCCTATTTTTTGAGGTGGGGCTTTTCCTTGTCCTGGGGGTGTGCTCCCTCCCCAAAAATATCTCTGATTTCTCTTGGGAGTATCCCTGCAGTAGGATTTCGGTCTTGATATGATCCCCAAGGAAATATTCACTAACCATCTCTCCTTTTTAGATATATTATCCTGATACACTTTCTACCTCTCAGGTAGGTTATTTGGTAACCCCCAAATCTGTCCCTTAAGTGGAGTGAAAGGTTAACCTTTTCGATATTTCCCTGGCTGTCTTGTGTCCTTTCTGCCTCTTGAGGGGTAGAAAAATGGTTACTATTTTGTGGGGTCACTGAAAGATGACTCTGTTCCTGTTCCAGCAGTATCTCTCCCAGACAGTGCTCATGGAACAAAGTTATAACTCCATGCAGTGAAGAAAGTGAAAGCAGATTCCCACTAACATATGGGGTCTGCATTCACTTTTTCCTTCTGTTATATCAGCGTGGAGTACACTTAGTATCGCAGTAAAAAAATCAAGATGAAAGCGAGCCACTTCCCTAGTGTTCTGAATTTCTTTTTTAAAACAAAGTCCTGCTGATGCTTACACCTGCAGGATTTTCATATTTAATTTTCGAGTGCTTTGGAAGAACTGTTCATATCTACCACACTACAAAAGTAATGTGATTGACTTGAACTGTTCACCCACTGTGCTTAATGTGCTATTTTCTATTGCCATTGTTGAGTGTATAGGGGCCTTGACTCATAGAAGGTGCATCCTTCACTGGGCAGTGATGCTGCCCCCTGTCAACAATGCTAAAAAATAACATATAGCATTCTGTAATTCTGTATGTATTGTTTAGTCCATGCTGTGTTTTCATCTCTAGTCGTTAGGAACAATTGGCCAGACTTACAAGACCACAGCGCCTATTAGCACCACACTAGCATCATATTCTTTACGCTAGTGTGGCATTAAGGAGGCCATTCTCCTTCACCATATCTACAAAGTGGCGCAATCCATGCATTGTGCCACTTTGTATCCCCTTGCACCACATTATGCCTGCGCCAACCATAATCTATACAAGGGGGGGGCATTTTCACGCAGGGAGGTCCATAAAAATGGTGCAGTGAAATTTCCAACATTCACTGCACCATTTTAGTGTAGTTTTTAACATCTGCCTAAGGCAGGCGTTAAAATGATGCCTCCATTACTTTTAAAGAGGCCTCCCTTTACTGTGGAGGATTAGCGCCACAATTTGTCACTAATCCTGCAAACTACCATATTAGTGTAAAAAATCTTTGACCCTATTGTCCTAATGTGCGCCATGGTGTCGTTAAGGGGGCACATGCACAAGCTGATGCGCCACTTTATTGTAAATATGGCCCAAAAGTATTTGCCATATTCAGGAATTGCTGTAGTTCTAGAGCCCAAAATGTAATTTAGTTTAAGATGACATTTGAAACTTTAAAATATGTACCTCAGTCTAAGGAGTTAATGTAAATCTGCATCTGTCTTTCATTCTTCCAATTACAAAGAACATACAAAGGTATATATCAAACAACGTTTCTGGTATCTTATGGAGCTGGTTTAATACACCAAGACTTTCCTTTAGAAAAAAGTTGACATTTTGAGTATCCTGCTTGGCTTTAAAAGCTGCATTTATGTTTTTTTTATTTTCTTCAGCAAGAACATGTTTAATTTCTATTGAACTTACAGGATGCAGTGCGTCGTCCTCGAACTGCCAAACATTGAGTGGAATTTGCATTTGATTCTGAATTGTGCTCTGTAAATCTACTTCTCAATTTCTTTCCCAATTTCGAATCATTGCGGTGGTACATAATTAAAATAAATCAAGGAAGTCTTTTATTTTCTCCAGAAATGCATTAATTGTGTTTTCTATCATAACCAATCGTTCGGAAAGCTGACCTTTACCAGAGCAGATTACAGTGGTCAAGGTAGAAGATTCATGAATAGTTAACAAATAGCTAATTGGGGATTATCATTGATTGAAGCCAAGGTGTGGAGTTGAGGGAATTCGCCAGGGGCCGAGCGTGGAGTTTAGAGGTGACTTAGTACTGTAGAAATAATTGTGGAATTGAATGTTTATTAATTCACTTTTTCCAAATACCCTGTTTATTGTGCCAACTTTGAATGCAAGTTATCAACAAATGCATCTCTCTCTCTTTCTCTCGCTCTTTCTCTCGTTCTCTCTCTTCTTCCCTCTTTCTCTCTGTTTATGAGTATCTCTTCTTAATTTGGTTCAATAAATGTATTTGATTTTTTTTTAATGGGACAATTTTTAGCGAACGTAAGTTTCCCTGCAGCCAGTAAGCCATCGACCTTCATCAAGACTTGAAAATTAAAATTAGTCTAAACAGTAAGACGTTCTTTCAGTATTAAAATAAAAGTTAAACATTGGTGCTCCCTCACCACAAACATTGTCCTGATAATAGTTCCTGGACATATTTTCTAGAACATTCAAGACAGAAGCATCTGTCATATATTTAACCCCTTCTCTGCCAGTCCTTTTCCCCCTAAGGTGTCTGGCCTGTTTTATGGCTATTTGGGGCAGTTCGCGCTTAGGCCCTCATATCTTTTTGTCCACATAAGCTACCCACGCCGAATTTGTGTCTTTTTCCAACACACTAGGAATTCTAGGGGTACCCAGAGTTTGTGGGTTCCCCTGGAGGAGACCAAGAAATTAGCGAAAATGCAGTGAAAATTTTGTTTAAAAAAAAAAAAAGAAATGGGAAAAAAGGATGCAGAAGAAGGCTTCTGTTTTTTGCCCTGAAAATGGCATCAACAAAGGGTTTGCGATGCTAGAATCACCATCTTCCCAGCTTTCAAGAACAGGCAAACTTCAAACAGAAAACCACATTTTCAACACAATTTTGGCATTTTACTGGGACATACCCCATTTTTACTATATTTTGTGCTTTAGCCTCCTTCCAGTTAGTGACAGAAATGGGTGTGAAATCAATACTGGATCCTAGAAAGATAAACATTTCTGAAAAGGCTACAACATTCTGAATTCAGCAAAGGGTCATTTGTGTAGATCCTACAAGGTTTTCCTATAGAAAATAACAGCTGAAATAAATAAAAAAATTGAAATTGAGGTGAAAAAAATGTTCTGTCTCCTGGTCTCATCTGGTTGTGGAGATATATAGGGCTTGTAGGTTCATCCAGAACCCTAGGTACCCAGAGCCAATAAATGAGCTACACCTTGCAATGGGGTTTCATTCTATATTAGGTATACAGCAAATCATTTGCTGAAATATAAAGAATGAAAAATAGGTATCAAGGAAACCTTTGTTTTTCCCAAATGTGCACAAGATAAGGTGTTGAGAATCAGTGGTTATTTGCACATCTCTGAATTCCGGGGTCCCCATATTAGCACATGGATTACAGTGCATTTCTCAAATAAGCATCTTTTTCACACACTGTCTTACATGTGGAAGTAAAAAATGTTGAGAAAGACAAGGGGCAATAACACTTGTTCTTCTATTCTGTGTTCCCCCAAGTCTCTCAATAAAAATGGTGCCTCACTTGTGTGGATAGGCCTAGTGCCTGCGACAGGAAACACAACATGGACACATCACATTTTCACATTGAAACCTGACATGTTTTTTGCAGAGTGCCTAGTTGTGGATCTTGGCCTCTTACTAAGCCGGTACCTAGGGAAGCCTACCAAACCTGTGCATTTTTTAAAACTGGACACCTAGGGGAATCTAAGATGGGGTGACTTGTGTGGCTCTCATTAGGTTCAGTTACCCAGAATCCTTTCCAAACACTAAATTTGGCAAAAAAACACTTTCCTCACATTACGGTGACCGAAAGTTATGGAATCTGAGAGGAGCCACAAATGGTACCTCACTTCTGTAGGTAAACCTAGGCCCATATTTATACTTTTTGATGCAAAACTGCGCTAACGCAGTTTTGCGTCAAAAAAATTATCGCCGGCTAACGCCATTCTGAAGCGCCATGCGGGCGCCGTATTTATTGAATGACGTTATCCGGCGTTAGCCGCCGGCGCCGTCTGGTGTGCGTTAAAAAAAACGACGTACACCAGGCAGCGCCGGCGTAGGGGGATATGGGGCTTGGGCGTCAAGAAATGGGGCAAGTCAGGTTGAGGCAATTTTTTCGCCTCAACCCGATTTGCGCCATTTTTTTTCCACTCCCAACCCCCATAGAAATGACTCCTGTCTTAGCAAAGACAGGAGTCATGCCCCCTTGCCCAATGGCCATGCCCAGGGGACTCCTGTCCCCTGGGCATGGTCATTGGGCATAGTGGCATGTAGGGGGGCACAAATCAGGCCCCCCTATGCCACAAAAATTAATTTAAAAAAACACTTACCTGAACTTACCTTAATGTCCCTGGGATGGGTCCCTCCAGCATTGGGTGTCCTCCTGGGGTGGCCAAGGGTGACAGGGGGTGTCCCTGGGGGCATGGGAGGGCACCTCTGGGCTCCTTCAGAGCCCACAGGTCCCTTAACGCCTGCCTTTTGCAGGCACTAAAAAACGGCGCAAAAGCGGCCGTACGTCATTTTTTTTGACCCGCCCACTCCCGGGCGTGATTTTTGCCCGGGAGTATAAATCCGACGCACATGCCTCGGAGTCGATTTTTTAGACGGGAACGCCTACCTTGCATATAATTAACGCAAAGTAGGTGTCCACGCTAAAAAATTACGCTTACTCCATGGACTTTGGCGCTAGATGCGTCTAACGCCAAAGTATAAATATGGAGTTAGTTTTGCGTCGAAATTGCGTCAAAAAAACGACGCAATTCCGGCGCAAACGGAGTATAAATATGCCCCCTAGTGCCTGCAAAAGGAAATGCCTCAAAACACTATGTGCACACATCAAAATTATCAAATACAAAACTTCCTGTTTTTGCGGGGGACCTACGTTTTTTGGTTGTGGGCTCAGCAGCCGTATAGGGAAACCTACCAAACCCAAACATTTCTGGAAACTAGACAGCTGAGGGGGTCCAGGGAGGTGTGACTTGTGTGGATCCCCAGTGTTTTCTTACCCAGAATTCTCAGCAAACCCATGTTTAGCAAACAAAATCTCATTTTTCCCACATTTCTGTGTGGGATCACTGCAATGGGACAAATTTTCTTTCACCCTACGTTCCCCTTCAGTCTCCTGGTAAAGACGATACCTCACTTGTGTAGGTGGGCCAAGTGCCTGTGACAGGGAAGAGCCAAAAACTTGTCAAAATTGAAGGGGAATCAAAGCCCGTCCAAAAGGGCAATTTGAAAAAAAATAAAATTTTTAGGCTGACAAGTGGGGCAGAATTTGTATTGCTATAGATGTAACACTGCTGGGCAGTAGGAATTTTGTTGATTCTTGAAGATTCCGAAGGATCCATCACACAAATGTGGGAAAAATGTGTGAAGCACACCACTCCAGACTCACCCAGATGTTTAGTTTTCAGATGTTTCTAGGTATTGTAGATTTTTCTACATGGCAGCGTCCCAAAGTCCAAAAAGTGCAGCCCTCACCATTCCAAGTGGGACAATTTTGATAGTTAAACAAGCTCCCATGCCCCCAGTGTAAAAAACAAAACCCCAAATAATCAAATGTCCTCTTGCTTGCCCTAGGATAAGATATTTTAGTGTGTGGGGGAGAGCGGAAAGACTGTTACCGCCTTCAGTTGGGGTTGGGGCATAACCAGGCCCATACTGGTTGGTAGCCACCAACCCACTATTTTTTATTTTTTATTTCAAGGCATCTAGTAGACTTTCGGTCCCCCCGGGGATCTGCCCACTGGTGGGCAGAACAAATTCGGCCCCATTTATTAGGGGTGGGGTATGGCCATATCACTACCCTCTTATTTTGAAAAAAAATCTTCCCTGGTCTCTGGTGGGCTTTCTGCCCCCCTTGGGGGCAGATGGGCCTTCAAAAAATAGACCGATCTGCCCACAAGGGGGGCAGATATGGCCAACAGTAATGTGCCCCATGGGGAGCGACCCTTGCCGAAGGGGCTGCCCCCCAAATAAAACACACACGTACACACACAAATCCATGGTGCCTAAGTGGTTTCTGCCCCCCCCCGGGGGCAGATCAGCCTAATAGAAATAGGCTGATCTGACCCCAAGGGGGGCAGAAATGGCCTAAAAAAAGTTTGCCCCCCAGGGGAGCAACCCTTGCCTAAAGGGTTGTTCCCATTGCGTGAAATTGGAACAAAAAAATTCCCTGGTGCATAGTGGTTTCTGCCCCCTGTGGGGCCAGATAGGTCTAAAACAAATAGGCCGATCAGCCCCCAAGGGGGTCAGAGATGGCCTAAAATAAATTTTCCCCCAAGGGGAACCACCCTTACCGAAGGGGTCTCTCCCTTGCGTGTAATTGAAGCAAAAAAATAAAAATCCCCAGTGTCTAGTGGTTTCTGCCCCCTCTGGGGCCAGTTTGGCCTAATAAAAACAAGCCGATCTGCCCCGAAGGGGTGTAGAAATGGCCCAAAATAAAATTGCCCAGCAGAGGAGCAACCCTTGCCTAAGCAGTCACTCCCCACATCTAAAAAAATAAAACAAGACAAAAGAAAATGATGCCTAAAGTCAATTTTGCCCCCAGGGGAGCGACCGTTGCCTAAGGGGTCGCTCCCCACATCTAAACAACCTAAAACAAAAAAACAAAAATAATCCCTGGTGTCTAGTGGTTTCTGCCCTTGCGGGCATATGTGCCTAATTAGGATAGGCCGATCGGCCCACAGGGGAGCAAAAACGGCCTTAAATTAATTTGGCCCCCTTAGAAGCTACCCATGCCCAAGGGGTCGCTCCCCTCAGGACAATTTAAAAAAAAAAAAAAACTCCCTGGTGTCTATTGGGCATTTCTGCTGCCTGATCGCCTTTGATGCCTTTGATGCATCTCTCGCCGCCTCCACTTCATCAGAGGAAAAATGCTTTTGCTTCCAGGGTGTAGGGGGCAGCCTCTGATGAGATCAGCTTGCGACATCATCAGGCACCACGGGAGGGTCAGGGGGGTGCGGGTGGAAGGGGAAGCGATTCCCCTTCCATCCCTGCCCAGGGGAGGAGGGTGCTTCTCCACTGGGATGGCCCATAGCTGGACATAACGGTTACGTCCTGGGCACCCAAGCAGTGCTGCTCAGGATGTAACCGTTACGTCTGGGGCATCCGGGGCGTTAAAATGATACCCTCTTGGGTGATTAATAATAAAGGTTCCAATTTCATTGCATTTTATTGCAGCTGTAATTACAGAATGATGCAATGCAATTACGGTAACAGACAAAGAGATAGGTGCGCAAATGTTGTTTATCACTTGTAATTTCTGTTATTCACCTTATAGTGTACATTTGAACTCCTTAAAGGAAAATATAGTTCATGAGCAGAATTTGATAAGCATTTGAATTTTTTATGGGAAGGAATAGTACTGCACTGATTTGTAAAACGATTCATGAAACCCATTTCAGTAGTTTCAGAGTCTGTATGTTTAATAAAAACCAGTAATAATGCAATTTAAAATGTTAAAGTTAGTAGAATGTACTTTATCAGCAGGTAAGAGGTCGAGATGAACAAACATTGTTATTGAATACTCGAGGCTACTATCCCACGTGACCAATGGCTAATACCTGTCTGCCGTCCTGCTGTAATGGTCCACTTGATACAATCTGTTTGGTGGGTAGCAGTGGCATGAGCAGGATAGTTTTCAACACGCATATATTGCGACATGTGAATGGTAAGGCCACATATTCAAGGTTGAGGTGTAATGTGTACAAGAAGCACGGCCATATATCTTTACAATAGCTGTCCTGCTCACTGATGGTGGCACAATTTAACAATTTTCTTTGTTTAGGTGGATGTTGCACATCAACGTGACACATTTGCTGACAACACGCTGAGATTCCCCAGTGGGGTACAGTGACATCAAAAGCTATGGCGAGTACAAAATTATTCAGCATGTGTATTCAATAGAAAATTACAGGGCCCGATTCACAAAGGTAGACTTAGATATTTGGTCTAAACGTAGACGAAATGTCTAAGTTGAGGACTTCAGGAATTCACAAAGGGTATTTAGGAGTACTATCTTTAGGTCACACTCTGGGCGTATCTCACCTCTGAGTGCAAACCCTGAGATAGTACTCATAAATGCCCTTTGTAAATTCCCAAACATCTATACGTACCTTTGTGAATCAGGCCCACAGTCTTTTATGTGATATTAAGACAATGTTGACTTTGAAAGTCTCATCAATAGGAATTAATAGGCCTACATTTGGTTTGCAAGGTAGCAAGCAATACTTTATTGTCGTCTGTGTGAGATACACATTTCTGTTAGCATATTTAGGGGTGGTAACATCTGTAGTCATCACGACATTTAAGTGAGACTATCATTCCATAATTTAGTGTGTTGGGAACAAACATTGAGATGTATTTTCAAATGGCATTGTATTTTACCTGAACGCAATACAAATGTATTACACACGTGAAATAATACTAAACAGTCTCTGTCAACTGTCCACTCTAAGCTACTAGTCAACATGTCTCCACTGAAAGGTCACCATGGCAGGTATATTGACTGGCACTGAGAAGATGGCAGGTGACACATGCTGTAATTGTGACATAAACATACAATGGGCAACTTGATAAGGAGCTGCTATTGTGAATGTGTGACAACTTAAGGTGTGCACAGTAAGACATGGTACATGAGATCTAGTAGTGATGGTACCTGTATGAAAGTGCCTGTTTTTGCATGATCACCCTCCCTCAAAATTATGGACTGATTCTGCTGGTTTTTCATCTCTGGAGTGCGCTGAGACAACCTGCTGCTGTCCTCCTGCTAAGATGTGTGAAGTACCCCAAGGAAGAAGAACAAAGGGCCTGCTGGAGGGAGGAGGTGTAGACTCCTCCTGACAGGATCACCCAAGGGTGCCAACATGCTTCTCCACTTCAAAGGGGCTCCAACCTCTGAGAGGGAAATGTGAGGCACACCTTAGCTTGCCTGCTCCTAGGTAGACAAGCTAGCATCTCTTCCAGAAGGTGAAAACCTGTTTTAGAACTGGTGAAAATCTGTTTTAGGACCAGATTTTCAGGAGGGATAGTTCATTATGCAGGACACACCTCCGGAATGTGCCTTTGTCTCTGTCCTAAAGATGAAGGGTTCCGACAACTTGGTTTTAGGCAGAGAGATACATTATGGAGTAGGGTAATGCCAACCCCACAGGGCATTATGTAAAATGGGTAGGGTAGCTGCATGATAATTGTAATTCTATTGGCTAGTGATTATTCCCCACTCACAAACTCAAAATTTGTATGAAGATTGTTCACCTAACCTCCAGCCTCACAACACTGCTGGACTCATAAAGGACAGAAGAAGGTCTCAACCTATGGATCTCAGGAACAAAGGCTGCACTCATGAAGTCTGCACTTGCTGTACCTGCTGTAGCAAGACCTGCATCCCCTTGTACAAGGACCAGTGAGTGGACTCCAAGATCTAGTTGGCTCGTCTTCTGTTAAGCTTTAGAGACACAAAAGCTAAAGAAGCTTGCACCTACAAAGTGCCTAGCTCACCGGCAGTCACTAGACGTGCCCTGGATTTTGCTGGTATAGCCCACGAGATCAAGTCCTAGTCACCAATAGATGCCTCCCAAAGCCTGAACCTGGTGCTAGAGTGTACAATTTCTCCCTCAGAAGTGCATCTTGCAAGCCACAAGCAAAGCTATTGTGTTTGGGCACAGAGTCTGAAGATCATAAACTACTGCTATTCGCTGGTTTGTGGGTAGCCTCAAACAACACCAACAACCAATACTTCACCAGACCACTAAACTTCACCAGACCAGTCATCGTCGAGTCCAACACCTTAAAAAGACTGCAGAGCACCCTGACAACCTAACAGTGGAACAAGAAATAGCACCAAGAACATTTCTCACATTCAAGTCTCATATTCTGCCGGTAAGAGTGAAAAACAGTGATTTACAAAACTTGGACAAACTTTTAAAACTTTTTGCAGGGAAAAGCTGTGAATTATAAAAATCTTTCACAAACCATAACCCCATTCACCCTAATGCAATTTAGTCATTTTGGTGTCTAATTAAAGATATAAATATATTCTATTCTTATAAATTGGAGTGTGAAGTTTATTGTGTTGTGTGTCTTACTTATTCAATGTTTTGGTACTGATAAATGCTTTACACTTGTTTTTGTTTGAGGTAAGAGGGACTGCTCTGTGCCATGGCAACTCAGAATTGAGCCAAGGTATGACTTAAAGAAACCTAACTGGACCTGACATAGATTAGTGACATTATTACTTGGTGAGTTCTCAAAGTCACCAATCAACTTGTCTCACAGTAGCCAAATGTACAATGTTGCTGTCTTTTAAATAATCCTGTGGCAAATGTATTTATTGTTTTGCACTCACATTGCTCTAAACCCTAACCGGGCATAGTCAGGGGGACTGGTTAATGAGCCATACTGATTTTGCCCTTGCAATACCAAAGAGGGACAGTTCTGCAGTTCTTGTAAATATGCTTGCAGGAGGTTTGAGAAGAGAACACATGATTATTGAATGTCCGGTGATGGCAATCTCTAGAACAGACAGACTGTGCAGAGCAAACGAGTTACCAGTATTGAGACATACACTACTTCAAGAGGAAGCATCATTGGCTGAATATGGAGCCTTTCCCAGTGAGTGTCATGAGGACTTCTTGAACCTGTGATGGTTCCTTTGTTTTAGCTTCCTTTTCATTTACACATTTTAGCTGCATTTCTTTTAGCAATTACATTTTACACACTTTCCATGCATGATATTCTTCTAGAAATATGCTGTACGACATGTTTGCTTAATTAGCTATTACTTGACATGTAATCTCTTCATTCTCTTAAAGACTAAGAACACTGTACACAATATCTTTGTTCTGGTGCTGCCTGTTCAGGAAACAGCTCGTAACATCCAGACATAGCAGTGCATCAGAAATGTGTTTCTAGCAGTATGGGCTTATTATATAAGTGATGCACGGACCCAGAAGAGGCAGAGAGGCTTTCCGTTTTCCACCATCCAGGGACGAAACCATATAAGGGTGGGCTTTCCAATGCATTGATGATGTTGGCCAAGTGGCAGATGGGGTGCCACCAAAGACAGGCTATGAGGACACAACATGTAGTCAGTCAGAAGCTCCCCCACTCTATATGGGGCAGGGCAACCACAGATTTAGTAAAGTGGAACCCCACTGTGTTCGCACTCCTCCCATCATAAAATTTCCCAATCACTGTTTATATACACTTTTCAAGCCACATATTTTGATTGGGCCCAGGCCAAGCATTCCTCCCAGCCTAATTTAGAAGCTTAATAGGCTGGCTGTGCTGCTTTCACCCACATGTTTTCATTTAATTGTTTCTTATTCTCAAAAGGATTGAGAAAAAGTGAGTAAAAATAATGTCAGTTAAGGGTGCTGCTTGAAGTGCAATATGCATTTTGAAAGTTGCAGACTATCCCTGGATCAAGTTAAAAATGCACTCAGCCAGTATGACTTGAAATCATCTAAGGATATATTCATGTTCATTGAAAATATGGTCTCATTTACTCTGCTGGTTATACAAAGTGACAAAACATCATGTACGAGCAATGGATACTCAAGGTGATAATCTATTTGTGTATGGTACACCCAGACCCTAAAGACAGTACCTACCCCTAATAATTTGCACATAATTGTTTCAAGCCTTTGAATATTGACTCAAAAACCTGCATTCCTTTCAGTCTGAAGAACTCCACAGAAGCTGGGAAAAGAAATCAACTCTAATCCATTTGTTAATCATATCCACAGAATGTTTCTAATTAGAACTCCCTATTCAATAGTTGCTTTGAGTAATTAACAGGTGGAGAAAATCCTTCCACCAAGGGTTTCTATTTTCAAAAGCACCCTGGAGTTAATTACTAGAAGGTTTCAGAGAGGGGAAGATAGACTGACTCAGTTGCCCCATGCTTTGGACAAAGCAAACCTTTGTCTGCATCATTTCTGCAGACAATAGTGATAAAGAGGGTTCAAACCAGAATTTTCTTTCTGACATGGAACTTCTGTCAGCAGAGAATGCAGAATTCATGTGACCTAAATGACCACTTTTCAAGGTTCATCATGGACTTAACTATTGCCACAGAGTTCTTGTTATATTATCTCAATTTAACTTGCTACAGTGCACATCTCATGCCTGAATGCTTGTCTCAGCACTTCATAAGCACAGAAGCAACAGGAAGCTTATTTTTAAAATAGTGCTGCCTTGAGGAGTTTTTAAAATATTTGGCCTAATCTGTGCAGGAACGGATATGGTGTGTTAGGTTGTTCCAATAGGAAGTGGCAAGGTATGAGAAGGACCTGCCTCCAAAACTAGTCAATCGATAACAGGGGATGTATTATAGGGCTTTGTCCTTAGATTGAAGGTTCCTGATTGGACTATACCTGAGCTTCTTATGTAAACAGATGTGGCCTTTACCAATTACTGACTTATGTGTAAGGCAGCAGAGCTTGAAGACTGCTTTTTTCCTAACAGGCAGCCAGTGTAAGCCTCTAAGTAATGTTGCAGAAGCAGACCCTGAAGTGAGATTGCTGATAGGCCAAGCTGCAGGGTTTTGAACTACTTGCATCTCAGACTTCAAAGTCATATTTGCTCCTGCAAGCAGGGTGTTTCAAAGTCCAAGCTATTAATGATCAGTGCTTGGCCTAAAGATTTCCTAGCCAAAGAGGGAAGGAGTGGAAAGTCTTTCCTCAGCAGGTGCATAGTATTGAAACAATTGCCACAAGTTCTTACATTGATAAAGACTGATCCAGCTTAACCCCAAGGTTCCTCACTAACTGCATGGGGATGGGTGTTTGACCAAGCTCAGGGGGCCACTATTCAGGAGACCATTGCTGTTGGGTCTTACAAAACAGCATGATCTCTCATTTATTTAGAAAAGCAGGCTTTTACTTCATCTAAATCTTTCTCAATGGAGATGACAAGCTGGGTGTTGCTGGCATATAATAGTATTACAAATCTATGGCCCTCATTACAACCCTGGCAGTTGGTATTGAACGGGCAGTAATACCGCCAACAGGCTTGCGGTAACTACCGCCAAATTATGACCATGGGGAAAGATCTCTGAAAGGCAGCCAATGTACCACACCGAACGTCAGGGCGGAAACAACAGCCACCACGGCAGGGGCCACCTACAGCCAGGCCGAAGTCAATGTTCCACCCACCATACTAAGACCCTGGAAACCGCCACCTTTTCCGGGAAGGTACCAACAACATCAAAAGCCTGGCAAAAACTGAGCTCAGGAGGGAAAGGACTCACCATTGGAGACACAGGGAAGAACCACGCTGCTATGAAGCCTGAACTGCATGTCTTCCCCCCCATGATCTTCTATGTCTGCTCCACCACGAACACCAACGCCGTTGAAGACGACAACAGTGAACACAGCCGCCTAGCACACAAGGACGGGAGGGAGGAAAACGAGAGTGACACACACACGTACAACACACACACCCCAACCCCAGACACACAATCAGCTGCATTACAAAAATAATTTCACCCCGTAACTCAGATGAATAATGCAGGGACAAAACGATTTTGAAAAAGTGAATGTAATGATATCAACACAGTATAAAAATAAATTAGGCAAGATAATACATATATACATATGTACAGTAAAAGGGACAGAGCCCAGTCCACAGTGTTCGTAGGCCACATGGCCACAGGCCAAAGTCCAAGGCCACACATGTCACCTGCATCAACACAGAGAGAACACTGCAGGGGCATCAGTTGGTAAATAGGCAGGCTCCTCAGGGGGACGGGGGCACCTTAGCCAGGATATGTTACAAGACCACTGGTTCTGGAGGGGGCAAAATGCCCTGTTCTTGATCATGGGGGGTGATGGGCCACAGTCTCTCACATCGGTGTCTCACCCACTGGTTCTGGAGGGGGCAACATGCCGTTTGCATGGTCCTGGGGAGTTCAAGGTCACAGTCTCACATGTGGGTGTCTTACCCACTGGTCTGGAGTGGGCATCATGCCCTGTGCTCTTGATCCAGGGAGTGTTGGGTATGTGGGTGTCTCACCCACTGGTTCTGGAGGGGGCCTTGTGCCCTGTGCTCTTGATCCTGGGGAGTGTTGGGCATGTGGGTGTCTTACCCACTGGTTCTGGAGGGGGCATTGTGCCCTGTGCGCTTGATCCTGGGGAGTGCAAGGTCACAGTCTTTCAGGTGGGTGTTCTACCCCCTGGTTCTGGAGTTGGCATCGTGCCCTGTGCTCTTGATCCTGGGGAGTGCAAGGTCACAGTCTCTCGGGTAGGTGTCATACCCACTGGATTTGCAGGGGGCAGGCCACACAGCAGCTCATGGAGACAGCATTACATACCATCCGCCGGCGGTGACGGCTACTGTGGTGGTGGTGCTGCTGGTGGGGGGAGGCTCCTGCCCATCCCCTGCAACCTCGAACGGCTACTCAGTGGAGGTGCTGCTGGGGGGGAGGCTCCTGCCCATCCCCTGTAACCTCAGATGGCTGCACAACCATGGTTGATGGCGGAGGCTCCGCCACAGTTCCTGCCCTGGGCCCCTTGGTCTTCCTGCCTGCTGGTGCAGGCTCCTTAATCTTCCTGGCAGATGGGGCAGGCTCCTTTCCCTTCTTGTCTGCTGGTGCAGGCTCCTTGCTCTTTCTGGCAGCTGGGGCAGGCTCCTTTCCCTTCTTGCCTGCTGGGGTAGGCTCCTTGGTCTTTCCGGCAGCTGTGGCAGGCTCCTTTCTCTTGAGGTTGCCTGGTGCAGGCTCCCTCACCTTCAGGACATGTGGCCTGGATCCTTTTCCACAGCAAGTGGGTGTGGTGATGACTGGGCCATGGACTGGGTGGCTGAGGTGCTTGGCTTGGTTCTTCCAAACCTGCCCATACATGTAGGATGGGAGGAGGGTTAGGGAAGAGATCAATTGTGGATAGGATCAGTTTTTAGGGACATAGGGGAGGGAAGAGGGAGATGAAATGGGAGCGGAGGAAGATGGAGTGGTTGTTGAAGGTGTCTGTCTGCTGCTTTTGGGTGCAGATGCATGGCCTGTATGCTGTTGTGAGGTGGATGGCTGTTGGGTGTCTGAGTGCTTGGGTTTGTGTGCCTTAGGAGGGGGGTACAGACACTGTGGGAAAGGGCAGAGGTGGAGTGTGCATGGCTGTTGTGGAGGGGTCTGCCAGTGAGGTGTGTGTTCTGCTTGGTGTGGTGATACTGGTAGTGGATGCTGATGTAGTGCAAGCAGGTGTGAGTGTAGACAGAACTGGGAGGGAGGTGGAGAAGGAAGAGGAGGGGGAGACAGTGAAAATAGTGGATGTTGGTGTGTCTGCATTTGGATGGTGGTGCTTGTGTTTGGCTGTACCGCTCTGTGCTTGGGATGGGTTGGGGTTGAGGAGAATAGGATTGGGAAGAGGAAGTTGGAGGGGGGAGGGTAGAATCAGGGACAATGGCTGCCATCAGAGAGGAGACCAGAGCCTGGACCGATCTCTGTTGGGCTGCCAATCCAGTGTGAATGCCCTCCAGGGATGCATTAGTCAGTTGCATCTGGGCTCCCAGCCCCTGGATGGCATTCACAATGGTTGATACCCTTCAGAAATGGATCTCAGAAGGTCAATAGCCTCCTCACTCAGAGCAGCATGTCTAACTGGGACAGGGCCGGAGGTGCCTGGGGCGAAGGAGATGCCCACCCTCCTGGGTGAGCGGACACGGGCAACTTGATGACGGGCTGCTGGGAGGGCAGTGCTAATACAGGGGTGGCAGCTGTACCTGTAGCTGGAGTTGTCATAGAAGTATCTGCCACCACCAGGTAGCTTCCATCGGAGGAAGTATCTGTATCAGAACTGGCCCCTCCAGTCTCTGCCGTGGTGCTCCCCTCACCCTCTGTCCCACTAACCCCTCAGCTTTAGTGGACTCTGCCTCATGGGCCCTGTGGGATGTAGCTCCCTCCATTGCAGGTGCCTTTGCTCCTCCGCCAGTTGATGCTAATGCACATAAGGGCAGGATGACAAAAAAAAGGGGGGGAGGGACAAAGAATACACTGGGTCAATGGCTGCACCAACACAACACCCTCACACACAGGGAACAGGCCTACTCTATATGCCATAGCACTATCAGAGAAATAGCTTGCTACCAAGGCATGGGGAGGGGCACCCCCCCCAAATGCAACATACCTGGAACCCACGCAGCCCTGAACAGTAGTGGGTGCTTACGAGCTAGGTATCAGGATTATCCCTTGAGAACCCTTGCCACCAGGGGACCTCCGCTGCAATGTCAGGCCTGGCCTAGGGACACCCACTGACACACATCCCCCACCCGGATACCACCCTACCATGCGTAATTTGAAATGATGAGCACTGTACTCACCCCCTTGTGGCTGCTGTGATGCCCTCAAGCGCCCATCCAGCTCTGGATAGGCCACTGCCTGTGTGAGGACCATCAGGGGGGTCAAGGTTTGACGGGCACACCTTCCTCGTTGGGAAGCCATCCCCAGCTGGGCCTCTGCTGTCTTCCACACCCAGCATCTCAGGTCCTCCCACTGTTTGCAACAGTGGGTGCTCTGCCTGCCATAGACCACCAGGGTCCGCACCTCCTTGGCGATGGCACGCCATATACCCTTCTTTTGATGGGCGCTGACCTATAGAGGCAATAAACACAGGAAAATGGAATTAGACAAACAGTCCTGCCTGTTACACTTATGGCCCACCATACCCCTTCACATCACCATTTACACACAAATGGCCCAGCACACAATGTATACGCTGCCCAGAGGACATCCACCCAGCCCCCTTACACGAGGCCTTCAAACACACCACTCCATGCATTCCTGCCACATGCATCATGCCCACAGTGTATCCACCTGTTGGTCTGGAGGCCCATACAGCAGTCCGTAATTGGGTAGGACCCCATCCATCAGTCTCTGCAACTTCTCCAAAGTGAAGGCTTAGGCCCTTTCCCCAGTCACATGGGCCATGGTAGGTTCCAGACACAGGTCACAGCAGCACATGCATTGTAGGTCCTCTGCTGTGGTAGCAAGTGAGGGATCAGATAGAAAATGGCGGTCACGTCTGCGGCTGTGAATACTATCACCGCTGGCGTAGATCACCATTGGCCACCGTAACCCATGGGCCCCAATGTTAACAATGAGGAGTTGCACGGCAGTTCCCGATCGCCTCCCGCAACGGCACACAACGTCAGCGGAACTACCTCACTTCACCTGTCCCTCCACACAGGACAGGCAGATGACATTTCAGGGGGGGGCAGGCCCTGGAAAATTGCTGTGTCTCTGGTGAAATTAGGAGATACTGGACAAATCACACTGACCCATTACAAGTTAACAGCATGCAAAGTTATGTTGTAGCTCCATTGTTCAGTTTGTGACTGGCTCCTAACTCTTTTGCCCCATAGATTCCTACCGCTGCGGTTGAATAGGAGATGGAGACGTACCCCCCGTGTACAGACCCCTGGTGGACTTGGCAACACTGGAGGAGAGGCTCATAATACTCACCTATATACTTGACAGGGACACAATCACAGAGCTGTGTGCCCAATTGGAGCCTGACCTGATATCTGCTATCTGTCACCCCACTGGGATCCTCCCTCTTGTGCAAGTTCTATCAAAGCTCTATTTCCTTGCAAATTGTTCTTTCCAAGTGACAGTGAGCTTGGCAGCAGGAATGTCACAGCCAATGTTCTCAATAGGGCTGACAAGAGTATTGTCTGCCCTGATTAAACACATGTGCAGTTACATAGTTTTTCCCCAGGTTGAAGATTTGGCCACAGTGAAGGCCGAGTTCTATGCAATGGAACATATCCCCAACAAAATTGGGGCGATTGATTGAACACATATTGCAATTTCCCCTCCATCAGAATGAACAGGTGTTCAGAAAACTGAAGAGTTTCCACGCTATTAATGTACAGATGGTATGCTTGGCAGACCAGTACATCTCCCACGTCAATGCTAAGTATCCGGGGTCAGTGCATGATGCCTTTGTCCTGATGAATAGCAGCATCCCAAATGTGATGGCCCAATTACAGAGGCACAGGGTGAGGCTAATAAGTGAGCCCTGGTTCCCTCCCAGTATTTGTTGGTGTATGGGTATGGTGTGGGCCATATGGGATAGTGTGTGGCAAAATGTTGTCACTCGTTATTTGCAGGTGACTCTGGTTACCCCAACCTATCATGGCTGCTGACCCCTGTGAGGAATGCAAGGACAAGGGCAGAAGAACATTATAATGAGGCACATGGGTGAACCAGAAGGATAATTGAAAGGACCTTTGCCTCCTGAAGGCTAGGTTCCGGTGCCTCCAGCTGACAGGTGGATCCTTGTGCTACTCACCAAAGAAGGTCTGCCAGATAGTGGTGGCATGCTGCATGTTGCATAGCCTGGCCCTCAGATGCCATGTCCCATTCCTGTAGGAGGAGGAGGCTGGAGATGCCCGTGTGCCAGCAGTGGACCCTCTGAACAGTGAGGATGATGAGGCAGAGGATGAGGACAACAGAACATCAGTGATCAAACAATACTTCCAATGACACAAGTAGGACAGTGTTACTTCACATTTCAATTAGATTTGTTTGAACTTCTGTGACACTGGCATGCTGATATTTCCCACTTCTATACCCACTTACTGTTCCCTCTGGCAATTCATTTTGCAGATGTTGGTGACTTCACATATACTCCTGGTGTGATCACTGCAGCCAGCTTCAGGTCATTAATATATGCTCATTTTCTGTACAGTTGAATTGCAATGTTTGTACCTGCTTCAATAAATACATGACATACTACAAACTTCTTTATTTTCCAAGTGTGTTTAGGGAAGTGCTAAAATACGGATGGGCAAGTGCAAGGGGAAGGGGTGATGATGAAGGAAAGGCCAGGGTATTGTTCCAGTCTGTTTGTAGCACAGGTGCATTGTCCAAGGGGATATAGGAAGGGGAGCAATGGCAGTTCAAGGTGGGCAGGGTGACCGAGTGGGGCACAAGGGCGACATCAGGAGAGTCTCATTTCCTGGCGGGGGTCTTGGCAAGTGTCTCTGGCTTCTGTCTGGATCACAGGGAATGTTTGCACGTGGTTCTCCTTCTGCAGAGGGAGGGGTGCTGGTAGCCTGTGAGTCCAATGGCGGGGCCTCCTGGCCACTGGGGGCAGCAAAGATGGAAGGCTGTTCAGATGTATGGCTAGTGGCAGGGGCCCCTTGTTGTGTAACTGCCTCCCTCATAATGTTGGCCATGTCTGCCAGCACCCCTGCTATGGAGATCCTGGTGTTATTGATGGCCTGCAAGTCCACCCTGATCCCCTGGTACTGTCCCTCCTGCAGCCGCCTGTTCTGCACATTGTCAAGGATCTGGCCCATCGTGTCCTGGGGATGTTGATAGGCTCCCTGGATCTCTGCAAGTGCCTCCTGGAGAGTCGGTCCCCTTGGCCTGTCCTCCCCCTGGCACAGAACAGTCCTCCCAGTGTCCCTGTTGGCCTGTGTCTCTGTCCCCTGAACCATGTGCCCACTGACCCAAGGCCCCTGATTGTCTTGGATATGAAGTGTGGCCTGGGCTCCCTGTAGAGGTGGACACACTGCTGATTGAAGTGTCCTGGGGATAGAGGTGTGGGTACGCTGGGTGAGTGCTTTGGTGGTGTTTCCTGATGGGGATGGCTCTGTGGTGGTGTGTGACTGGGCCGGGGTAACCAGCTGTCCAGAGGTGCCTGATGGGCCAGGTTGGTCATCCAGATCCCGAAGACCAGAGTTGCTGTCATCACTGTGGGCCTCTTCAGTTTGGGGACTGGATATTGCTGGCACCTCCTCTCCGCTGACATTGGCTGGGATACCTGTGGGGATGTAGACAATGTTTTATGGTTTCTGTGTCTGACATATTGTGCATCGGCTTGCCCTCTTTAGTTGTATTTGCCCTGGCAGCTTTCAATTGTGTATGTTAGGGTATGTTGGGATTGTTAGTTCTCTATGGTGTGCATGCTTTAGTGATGAGTGTCCATGTCGGGTTGTGAGGGGTGTCCATTCATTGGTACAGCATGCAGGGCTTGGCATTGGAATAAGTGAGATGTGATGGTGGGGTGTGTGGGAAGTGGTGAAGTGATAGGAGTGAGGGTGAGGGTGGGGGTATGTGATGGCATGCAGGTAGGGGGTAGTAATAATAGAGAGTTCACTTACCAGAGTCCAGTCCTCCTCCTACTCTGGCCAGGCCCTCAAGATGCAGTATTGCCAAGACTTGCTCCTCCCTTGCTGTTAGTTGTGAGGGAGGAGGCGGGGTTCCACCACCAGTCCTCTGTACAGCGAGCTGGTGTCTTGCTGCAATGGAACGTACCTTCCCCCGTAGGTCGTTCCACCTCTTCCTGATGTCATCTCTAGTTCTTGGGTGCTGTCCCACGGTGTTGACCCTGTCCACAATTCTCTGCCATAGCTCCATCTTCCTAGCTATCGATATCTGCTGCACCTGTGTTCCAAATAGCTGTGGCTCTACCCTGTTGATTTCCTCCACCATGACCCTTAGCTCCTGCTCTGAGAATCTGGGGTGTCTTTGTGGTGCCATGGGTGTTGTTTGAGGTGTGTAGGTGGGGGAGTGTTGGGGAATGTGTTGGTGTGTGTGATGTGGGGTGCGTGAGTTGTGTATAGGTGTGTATAGTGTGTGGCTCTGGTTGTGTCAGTGGTTTTGGTGTCAATCTCCTAGCAGTAATTGTTGTTTGTAAAGGGTTGTTGGTAATGTGGGTGTGTGTTTTATAGTGGTGTGGTGTGTGTATGGGTGCCAGATGTGTGTTGTTTGGATTGTCCAATGTGGTGTTGTTTTGTTTGTGTGTATCCATTTTGAGTGCAGCGGTATGTACCGCCAATGGTTTACCGCTGTTGAATGTCTTCTGTGGTGATTTGTGGGTCATAATGTGGTGGGAGTACTTCTGTTGGTGTAACAGTGTGGGTTTTGATACCGCCAGTTTATCACTGCCCTCTGGTGTGGCAGATTTGTGTCTGAAAACTGACAGATTGGTGTGCGTGAGTCATAATATGGTGAATGGATATCCGCCGCCGCCGCGGGAAGTTGGCGGCAGTCAGTGTGGCGATAAGTGGGGTTTACTGCCAAAGTCATAATGAGGGCCTATATGTATTAACAATCTTGGCAAGAGGTGCCACATTGACGTTGAATAATGTGGGGCTTAAGCAAGAGCTCTGCAGATCCCCATTGTCAATCAGCATGTTGCGTGACTTAAAAGGGCCAGGGCAAATAGTTTATTTACAATTTTCCAGAAAAGTCTTTGAACCATTGGATAGCGTTCCCAAAGATGCCTATTTCATCAAGCCTATTGATCAGTGTGGTATAGGAGACAGTATTAAATGCTGCTGAGAGGTCAAGCAGCACCAGCATAGTTGGGATACCAGCATCTAGTAAAAGTCTGGAGGAGTCTGTGACTGCAACCAAGATTGTCTCCATGTTGTTAAAGGCTTTTAACCCTGATTTCAATTAGGCATTCCAGCCCCTTGCTCATGAGTGGAAGCAGCTGAACAGGACGACAGTTAGATACATTTTGACGATCAACATTCACTTTCTTTTCTATTGGGGAGACCAGTGTAGATTTCTAGGCTAGTGTGATTTTCCCCATGACTGCTGACTAATTGAACAATAACCTAATAGCAGTTGCAATCAGGTAGGAATGGCTGCCTGGTACACTTGGAGGGCACGGGTCTAAAGGAGAACCTGATTTGGTTTTTTCAAGTTTCCTCTGGATTTGCTCAAGAGCAAATGTTTCAAACTTTCACCTACTGCAGACACTGTTAAGAGAGGGGGTGTTTTGTGTATATTCGAACTGGTCAAATAGATCCAGAAAGTTCAGATAAATTGATTTTAGTTTATCCTCAAAGAAGTTTGCAAGTGAATTATATAGTTCTTGTGAAGCCAGGATGGCCTGAGAACAAGCATGAGGCCTACCAAATTCATTTTGGACCCCGAATCTCCTGTCTCAGGTAATTGGTTGCTCTCTAAAATTTCTTATTAAGAAAATTATCTATTAGACTTGAAACTCTGTACATTGGTAAAGCCTTGTGTAACTCTCTTCCTAATCGATTTAGAGAGCCTAATCACTTACCTATTTTGCAGGTGGCAGAGTTTAGCTGACCATTTTAAATTACCATTAAGGAGGGCTGAACAGCATGCTCATCGTTCTATTCCATCTCAAAGTATGGTGCTGCTCACCTCATCTCATATCACGGCACCAAACCTGACAAAAATAGCAACTTCTGCCTCTAACAGGTCTAAGGCAGCTCAAATGAAATGCTTCTTACTAAATTTTAGATCACTGACAAAACATTAATCTGAATTGTGGAACCTATTACATTCATCTTCTCCTGATATTGGCTTTTTAACAGAACCCTGGGTTAAGCCTGATGCAACATCAACCATAGCCACCACCATCCCTGGTAACTACTGTATGATTAGAATTGATAGAAAGCCAGAATGGGGGTTGGCATTGCCATTATATTTAAGGATCCCATTAAGGTATCTATAATTGTTTTGTTCTTGGCTGATTGGGTAGATATATGTTTTTCCAGATTTGAACTTTCAGCCAAGCACTGTGGCCGTGAGGCTTTAATCTATCGCCCACCTGTCCCAAAAAAGCAATTTAGTCAGACTCTGATGGAACTAATTGCTCCTTATGTCATAGCTTTTCAACAATTTGGTGTATCTAGTGGATTGTAACTATCATTGCAAAAATCTTCACAATTCTGAGGTAGTGCACCTCGCTTGGCCTGGCACAGAAAGTTTTGGGGCCCACTCATAAAGGGGGTCATATGATGGACATTATTTTCACAAACTCCACCTTTTTAACTTCTTGTGATACTCCATATCAGTTATAGATGGTCGGATCTTGCTGCCACCTTTGTTAAATGTTTTTTTATGACATAAGCCCAGTAGTGCCAAATACACTGAAACTAGACTTCACAGACAATGGTTTACAATATCTCCTTCATCGTTTGTGGATGTCTAGCTATCAGCTGATTTTGGAAGTATAAATGATGTTGAATCAGGTTTAGCTACTTACCAGAGTGCACTAGTTTTGGTCTTTGATACGTTAGCTCCTTTACAACCTCCCTTTATTAGAACATTCTCAAACAGTCATAAATCCTGGTATACTTCTTCTTTATGAAAGGAAAGAGCATCTTGTAAAAAGCTGGAATGGCTCTGGCGCTGATGTAAGGAACCTGAGAGCAAGGAACTGTATCGCTCAGCATTGACGAAATATCATCGCAATTTAAAAAAATGCTAGGAAGCTATACTTAGTGAACCAAATTGATTCTGCCAGCCATTCAACTAAAGAAGTATATAATGTTATTAATTCCTTTATAAAGCCACTAGCTTATACGCAAAAGACCCAGTTTTCCCAAGTCTTAGGTGATTCTCTCACTTCCCACTTTGAGGATAAAATAAATAAGATCTATCCAAACTTTGCTGACCCCATGGAACAAGCAACTAAGCCTTTGGAGCTAAATAAGGATATGTCAATGAGCTCCTCCCATTCGGAGCAGTTCTCTCTTTTTTCTCAAAAACAAATTCAGTGGGCACTCATCTTAGTCAAATCAGGATCTCCTCTAGACCTACGCCCGCCTAATATAACATCCACGTCATCTAATATTGTAGCCCCTGCAGTGGCATTGTCTTTTTGACTTATCTGTCATAAATTTAAACATTCCAGCAGCATGGAAAGCAGCACAAATGATTCCAATCCAGAAGGATGCTAATATGCCTCTGTTAACGTGTCCCTTTATGATAATTTATTTCACATCAGGACTCGTTTTAGGCCAATGAATCTTTTGACCCAATTGAGAGACACCGTAGGACGAGATAGCTAATCAATATATCAATCAATACATCAATAACATCATCAATATTTATCATAACAATACATTTCACCTTAGTCAAAGTCATTAATCAATTCAAGACGCTACCTTTACCTTTCAGTCATGAATAACCACACTGGTGTAGTAGAATTTTATGAATTTTATTCCCTATTAGTTACAATCTAAGATTAAGTGCGTTAACCTCAAAACCAAGAAACATAACACAATAGTCACAATATGGCAACTTTGATAAGATTTCATTAAGGCAAGAATCACAAACATTAGAATATAACATGGCGTGAACATAGATCAAAGTTTAACAGAGTGTCAATGTCGCGTCAGTTCAACAAAGCATAGTCTCGGTAATTTGTCTATTTGCGTCAATTTGGTGAGCACCTGTCCTAACCACTGATTAGCATTCGCATGTTGGGCTTCATGCAAAACAATTTAGAACACCAATTTGGAAACATCTAGCTATGGCCTCTGTCAAAAGCATGCAGTTGGTACCTAGAAAGGAAAAGCAAACAGACAAATTACAAATGCATTGTCATAATTACCCTCCAAGGATTAGGTCAGCACACAGGTTCAGTCTTCGTCTTCAGGACATCAGTCAGATCGCCATTAGTCAGGACTCAGCTAAAGGGCAAAAGGGCACTTCCCTCATAAGGAGGATAAGTGTAAATGGAAAAACTAAGGGCAAGGATGTTTTTCAATAATCTCAAGTCACCAAACAGAGTGACAGAGTTTCTGGATAAAATCAATAGCATTTCCTAACCTGCCTCTCTGACCTCTCTGTGACATGGGTTTTTTATCCCTTTTTCGTAGCACATTCCCCCAAAATTCTATTGGACATCTTCTATACCCCACTATCTTTAACCTATCAAATTAGACATTAGGTAATCCTAATCTTCACCCCATATTGGTTTACAAGTCTTTGATTGGTCCTCGTTATTGACGTCTTCAGAGGTGACACGTCTGGTATGACTTAATTTCTTGATAATTCTTTGCACATCTTTTGGTCAGCAGTTCCATTGTATTCACTGGTTTGAATGACCTTGTACATTACATTAATCGACACTGTTTCACTTCATTTATAACATTTATTCCATGGGCGTAGAAAAGGTGCCTAAGAATGGATTTAACATGGTTACATTCATCTTCCAAGCTTGAAGAAAAAGAACATTGCGGGGTCATGGCCCCTTGTGAGTCAGCACACTGAAAAATAGAAAAATGCATTTAATACGAGAGCCAGGCAGCTAACCTCCGGTTCATGCTAACTTAAGGCCTATGAATATTTCAGCACAGTTTCAATAACGCAAATGCTAGTATAAGCTTAATTGAAGGTATCATAAACATTTAAATCATCATTATTAATTTGCGTATACATTGGTGGCCACTCATTGTGGTCACAATTCAGTTGCATGTTTAAACAAAATCGCTATTATTATAGTTTCTATGCGGCATCATCACACATTAATTCATCAACATTTCATGTTAATATAGATTATATACGCTTCGCTCTCTCAGTCCCTCCTCTGATGACGTTCGTCATCACATAAACCTTTCCCTTTGACCTTTCACTTAATTTTTCACTTTACGTATAATGCGCATTTCAACATCTTGTCCCTTGTGTGAATTTTCCCAAATTTCGTTGAACATTTTCTCCCTTTCACTTTCTTAATTGCTCCTAGTTCTTTTTGTCCAATTTCTTTTAATTTTATAATTAATTTTGCATGCTCCCCATAATCCTAATAGACAGGCCAGAACAGTTAATAGACCCCCTAATATTTTTGCAAGTACCCCATTCCAAATGTTGCTAAACCAGCTCCCCACTCTGGCAATTCCTTTTCCAAATTTCTCCCACACTCCAGGTTCCTTCAAATCCTTCAAATCTGCCCTATCTTTGGTTAGGTTAGTAAGCATCCCTCTAATCTTTTTACTATTATCAGGTATAAATGAGCAACAATGAAGCTCGTTGAGCATCTTGCAGACCCCTCCACTCTTTGCTAAAAGAATGTCTAAAGCAAGCCGATTTTGAAGAGTCATAGCTCTTTCTGCAGCAAGTTCAGTATCCATCAGGAGTACAGCCCCTGTAAAATTTGTCAGCATGTTATCCACAATAGTAGACAACCTTTGAATCTTCATGGAGTTTAAGATAACCCCTACCGAAGGAATTATGGCTCCAAATATATCTCCAATGACAGCAGCCGCTGTCTCTCGTTTTTGTCTAGCATGTTGTAATTCAGACGTTTTAGGTATTTGCTTTAAGTCATCAATCTGGTAAATCTTTGGGAAAACTATTCCCAAATAACATGTCCCATACCATCCCTTTGGGAGACGGTAATAAGCATTAAGTCCACAGATGTAATAGATCCCAGGGATCTCTGGATCCTATCCATTTAACATAAATGTCCATTTACTCTGAAACAAAAACACATGCCTGCATTCACTCGTTCCCACAAATAAAGTGTCTTGGTCAGATTTTGGCCTACATATATATATACGTAGCCTCCCTACATTTAATGCATCTATAGCTAATTTGCCTTGCGTCTTTGTAAGCATAATAATTTGCACATGTGCGTTTTTCTAGCCCCGTTTCTAATTTTTCCTTCAATGCTTTGCGTCTATCATCAGTGTGATCTAAGAAGCTTTTCTCTACAGGTGTCAATAAACAGGTCAGATTGTTGCGATGTGCATAAGCTGTCCCAAATGTAAGCGTCGGTTCAAAGAAGCCTCTAAATATTTTTATATTATGCTCCTTAGCTAACTTGTTCAGAAACTCAATCACAGGTACAAAAGAAAACACAACATCCAGATTTGAATAAAAATATTGCACATGCTCTTGATTATAGAATCTTGTTAATAGCAAACTACAACTTATCCCGTAAGTTAGCGGTAAACTATGGTTGGTGACCACTTCTTGCACTGACGAAGGAATCTTTGTACACACATAACAATTTTTCGCATGAATAGTTTTAACATACTCATTCAGCAAGCGATAGAAGACATTAGTAGAAAGTTCCCCCTTTGAATTAGTTCCCTCATGCAAGTGTCTTGCATCCTGCTCAAACTTTTCCCACAGTGTTAATGTTGTCGTCTCAGGTTTTGGAGCATTGTTATTCACTTTCTTATCCATCCACGGCATTCCTACAATCACTCCCACAATTATTATTGCACACACAATACCTATTATAAGACTCAACCAACCACACACCTTACCCTTCTTGTAACTACCTCTATTATAAGCCATGTCTGTATAGAATCAGATAGCAGAACAACAATCAACTTGAGGACGATATAACACTTTTTCTTCTCTCTCTTTCTCTGCGTGTATTTACAGCTTTTTCATTCACTCCAGGACCCCTTTGTCAAATCAGGTTAGCAGCTTAGCATAATCAGGTTTTTCAAAGTCAAATCAGGTTATCAATGTCTCATCCGGTAATTTATAAGTCTCTTTCTTTCGTTTTTCAGTTTTCGATTTTAACAAAGTCTTTTTCTTTGAGTTATTTCAGGTACCGTAGTATTGGCCTGGTACTTCTCGATCAAAACAGAATGCTAAGAATTCTTGTTGCCATTCAGATGTTGTTGCATATGCCCACTCAGGACCTGCGTACCTTCTGTTTGCGGTTCCCTTTCTTTTCTATCTGTGTTCACCTAGTAATTCTCCTTCACTCAGATCCTCTACTCGGGATGTATCAGTCTCTTCTGTTATTGTTTCACCTGGTACGCTCCTTGCTTTTGCAGCCTGTTTCTCTGGCCAATGATCTCCCCTATGCATCTTCTTGGTCTTTTTAGGACGCTGAACAGCACCCTCCTCTTGTACTATGGTGTTTTCTCTTGATGGACCTGCAACTGGCTCAGGGGATGCTGGTGTACTTTGATCTCTTTCTACTATTTCGCCTTCTTCTTCCTCTTCTTCTTGATCTGTAACGGGTTCAAGTTCTAACCCGTATCCGTCTATTTCGGGGAGAACCTCTCCTTGATTTAGTTCTCCTGCTGCCTCTACTGAGATAGGTACACTGTCACCTCTCTCGAACTCATTCACTGTTTGAGGGACTAGGCTGTTCTCAGTGGGCTCTCCTGCAGTCTCAGTTCCCTCTTGGCTGTTTTCTAGCCCTGAGACTTCCCTCTCCGGCATTGTTATGCCGGAAACTTCAAGTTCCTCATCAGTTGGACACGTTACCTTCTTTGTGTGACTGGCATGTATCCAGTTTGGAACGCCAGCACATTTCACAGCAGTGGTTGTTGTCAAAATTACTTGATATGGCCCCTTCCAGCGCGGCTCCAAACACGACTTTCTCACGTGCTTCTTGACAACTACCCAGTCACCGGCTTGCAGGGTGTGACCTGGATCACCGATCGGTGGCAATGTGTTAGCTTCTACCTGGTGAGAGAAAGAGCGAATCACATCAGCCAAACATTTACAGTAGTCCAACACCATATCATCCGTGATATTCACTAGAGCATTTGCAGGTACTGTGGGTAACCTCATATCTCTACCCATCAAGATCTCGTGTGGTGATAGTCCTGTCTTCTTATCAGGGGTGTTCCTCATTGACATCAGCACTAAGGTCAATGCATCTGGCCATTTCATATTGGTAGCTGCGCACATCTTTGCCATTCTTGATTTGAAGGTACCATTCATTTGCTCTACTAATCCTGATGCTTCAGGGCGTTAACTACAGTGCAGCTTCTGTTTGATGTCTAATTCGGCACACAAGAGTTTAATCACCTCATTGTCGAAGTGTCTGCCCCTATCTGATTCTATAGAGACCGGAAACCCGAACCTGGGTATTAATTCCCTAAGCAGCAGCTTTGCAACTGTGGGACTGTCATTTCTACGTGTGGGGTAAGCTTCAATCCAGTAACTGAAAACACACACAATCACCAACACGTACTTCAATCCTCCGCAAACAGGCATTTCAATGAAATCCATTTGCAATTTGCTAAATGGACCGCCAGCTCTCCCTATGTGGCTGAAAAATACCACAGTCCCTTTTCCGGCATTCATCTGTTGACAGATGATGCACCTGTGACAGGTAACCTCTACGGCATGTCTGAACTTTGGATTAAACCAATCGATTTTGAAGGACCTGATCATCACATTTCTCCCGAGGTGAGCCTATCCATGGTAGAGCCTACCGAATTGTGACAGAAGACTATTTGGCAAAGATAATTTTCCCTCCTATGAGACCCACAAGTCGTCAGCCCTTTGTGCACATTTCATTCTTTGCCAGGAGCGTTTTTCCTCTTTAATAGCACGACCCTGTAGTATCTTTAGCTCATCTAGGGTATCAACCACCCTTAATGCAAGGTTCAAGCATGTGTCATTTTCATTTTGCGGTAACAATTCCCACTGATCCTTGAATGATATACAGTTCAATGTGCAAAACCTTGCGACTTGATCTGCATAGCCGTTTCCCATGGACACAAAGGGCCTCAATCCGACCCTGGCGGTCTGTGACCACCAGGGCGGAGGGCAGCGGAAGCACCGCCAACAGGCTGCCGGTGCTTCCTGGGCTATTCTGACCGCAGCGGTAAAGCTGCGGTCAGAAAAGGGGAACCAGCGGTTTCCCGCCGGTTTTCCCCTGGCCCAGGGAATCCTCCATGACGGCGCTGCTTGCAGCGCCGCCATGGGGATTCCGACCCCCTTCCCGCCATCCTGTCCAGGTGTCGTGGGGCCCCTGGGGGCCCCTCCACTGCCCATGCCACTGGCATGGGCAGTGCAGGGGCCCCCTAACAGGGCCCCATACAGATTTTCACTGTCTGCTTTGCAGACAGTGAAAATCGCGACGGGTGCCACTGCACCCGTCGCACCCCTGCAACTCCGCCGGCTCCATTCGGAGCCGGCTTCCTCGTTGCAGGGGCTTTCCCGCTGGGCCGGCGGGCGGCCTTTTGGCAGTCACCCGCCGGCCCAGCGGTAAAGTTGGAATGGCCGCCGTGGTCTTTTGACCGTGGGGCGGTCATTCGGCGGTAACCGCATGGCGGGCGGCGACCGCCGCCCGCCGCGGTCATAATGACCGCCAAAGTCTTGTGACTTAACGTGAGCATTGCATTTCACCACAGGAATTTCAAGAGTTAACTGAATCACATGTAACAAATCCTTAATTTGTTCACCGTTTTTCACAGGAGAACCAGAAGAGGTCATGAAACCTCTCTGCGACCACAATTGGCCAAAATCATGTACAATTCCAAATCCGTATCTGCTGTCAGTATAGATAGTGACTCTCAGATTTTCAGCTGCGTGGCATGCCTTGGTAAGGGCAATTAACTCTGCCACTTGTGCGGAATACACTCTCTCGAGCCAGGAAGCTTCAAAGATACCAGCTATGGTACATACAGCGTAACCAGCCCTCAGTGTTCCGATTGAATCTCTCAAACAGGACCCATCAACAAACATAATGCAGTCATTTTCTTGTAACTATGTATCTTGAATATCAGGTCGTGGCTTGGTACATAGTTCTGTTACCTCAAGACAGTCGTGCTCAACTTCCTCCTCATTATTACCTTCAGTATTCTCAGCAGGAAGTAGAGTTGCAGGGTTCAACACAGTAAATCGTTTCAGTGAAACATTAGGTGACCCCAGAATAATTGTCTCATATTTGGTAATACGAGCGTTTGTCATGTGCTGAGTTTTGGTTTGTGTCAACAAAATTTAAACTGAATGCGGAACCATTACTGTTAGGGGATATCTCATTACTATGCCTTCACACTGTGTAAGGCTCTGACCAACTGCTGCAACTGCGCGCAAACAACCCGGTAAGGCTGCTGCGATGGGGTCCAAGGTAGCTGAAAAATATGCTACAAGGCGATTTGCACCTCCATGGACCTGTGTTAATACAGACAAAGAAGAAGCATCACGTTCATGACAAAACAGTAGGAAAGGCTTTGTGTAATCAGGCATACCCAAAGCTGGTGCCCTGCACATGCACTCTCTCAATTCCATGAATGACTGAAGCTCTTCCTTGGACAAAGCTATGGTATACGGCTCATCCTTGATCTCTTTACCTGTCAGTCTTATCAAAGGCTTTGAGATAATTGAGAAGTTGGGTATCCACTGGCGGCAGTAGCCCACCATTCCCAAAAACATCCTGCCATCTCTCTTTGTTGTTGGGGGGTTCATTTGCAAAATGGCTGTTATTCTTTTTTGTCATATTCTCCTGGACCCTCTTTCAATTAAGTGTCCTAAGTATTTCACTTCTTTCTGGCTGTACTGTAGCTTCTTGGGTGACACTTTATGTCCATTCTTTCCCAAATTATTCAGTAAGGCAATTGTGTTGTACTTACAGTTATCCCTTGTCTTGGATGCAATCAGTAAATCGTCAATGTACTGCACTAGAGTTGAGTTAAAAGGCAGTACTAAGGATTCTAAGTCCTTTTTCAATATCTGATTGAAGATGGACGGTGACTCAGAAAACCCTTAAGGAATTCTACACCAACTGTACACCTTATCCAGGAATTTGAAACTATCCTCGTGAAAAGGTATCGAAAAGAAGGCTTGTGACAGGTCTACAACGGTGAACCATTCAGCATCACATGGAACATGAAACATGATCACTGCTGGATTGGGTACTATGGGGCAACATTTTACCACAATCTCGTTTATTTTCCTCAAATCCTGCACAATTCGAACCTTCCCACAAGGCTTTTTCAGACCCATTATCGGTGAATTACATGGGCTGCTCAACACTTCCTTCAGGACTCCCTGTTTCACAAAGTCTGCAATTATTTGTGACACTTGAATGAGAACTTCTTGTGCCATTTGATATTGTGGCACCTGGGGAAACACTGCATTTGGTTTCACTTGTACTTTGACTGGTTCTACTCCTTTTATTAATCCCACTTCCTTTCCTGTCAAATCCCACACTTTCTCTGTCACCGTTCCCTGTAACTCAGCAGCTAGGGCAATCACTATAAGCATCGGGAACAATGTAATCAAAGGGTAATCTTCATTTGTAGTTCCTGTCTCTAACTCTGAGAACTCACCATCATCCCCTTCATCATCACTGTTTGTCTGCACTTCGATTCCGTCATTGGAACAGGTAATCGAACATTTTGTCTTGCACAGTAAGTCTCTTTCCAGTAGGGATACCAGACTTGAATCGCAGACTACAAACTTATGCAGTCCTTGGAAGTTGCCAATCTCAACCTGCACTGGATCTGTAATCGGATTTGTCAGGTACTGGTTTGCTACTCCGACCACCCTTATGGTACACCCCGAAAGTGGTAATTTCGGTACCTCTGCACTTCTGACTGTATAGCGTGTAGCTCCGGTATCAACAAAGAATGACACCTTGTGACCCATTACTTTTCCTTCTACATAGGGTCCCCTCTGATCTACCTCTAGGGACGCTGCAAGCCTGCACTCTTCGCTATCTGAGCTGTCATCCGACCACTCCTCATTCATTCCATCCTCACCACGCAATGGGAATTGCTGTACTGTATTATCTTGACTCATCACCTGACCTGTGACCTGCTGAGGAAGCATCACCTGTTGCTGTCCCATCGGAGCCATTGGTAATTGCATTTGCTGTCTAGGTACCATGTGAACCTGCTGCTGTACTTGCTGCATTTGTGCTGGCTGAACACGCGGCATTTGCATTTGCTGCATGGGCTGTAACCCCTGCATCTGTACCATATTATTTTGGAAGTTCGGGTTTTGATTTTTCAGTTTTGAACCTCTTACATTTTGCAATGTACCGACATTAGTGCTTTGTTGAACGACACCTTCTTGCACCACATTCGGGCATTCCTGCTTCCAATGCCCCACACCCCCGCACGCGTGACATGGTGACATCTTTTTCATCCCCTACACGTCATTTTGAACCACAACAGTATTCAAGTCTGGACCGCGATTCACAAAACCTCGACCTCTCGGTTGCGCCTGAAACACACCATTTACTTGCGGTTGCTGCTGTATCATCTGTTGAACTCCATTTCCCTGTATTCCTGCCTGTGCAGCCCTTATCTGCATCACCATCACTTTCTCCTTTAACTTTTTCTGCTTCAGCTCAATTTCGTCACTACAGTATTTCGCATACTGCAACACCTCATCAATCGGCTTCGCTTGCCAACAAATCAAATGATTCTTAATCATCTGGCTGACCTCTGGTCTCAGCCCTTCAACAAATCTGAACACAAGATGGTTCATGTCTTTCGGCTCAATGGTCTCAGTACCACTGTAATGTTTGAATGCCTTCAATAACCTTTCATAGTAAGCATGAATTGATTCCTTAACCTCCTGTGAGGTCCGGTCGATTTTCTGCCAATCAGTCACCTTCGGCGACACTTTCTGCTTCAAAAACTCAATCACTTTATGATAGTACTTCATCACCTCCTCAGAGGGAGCTCCGGTCACCTTATCCCTTGCCGGCTCCTTCGTCGGCCAGTCTACCCCTCTCTTGCACTCAAGCCACAAATCAGGCGGAACAATGATCTCAAACAAGGTATTCAAGTCTTCCCAAAGACACTTTGCAAGTTTCACAAACCTATCTGTTTCTTGATACCACTCGATCGGTTTCTCCCTCATTCTGGGATAATCATTTGTAAAAGATAGGATGTCTCCTCTGGACCACGGCACATGAATTAAAACTCCACCAGCTGTTTCTCTCATGGGTAGTATTTTTACTGATTCCGTATCAGGTGAAGCTTTAGCCTGACTTGACCCCGGACTGTCTCCTTTCTCCTTATCTCTTTTCTTTGCCCATCTGCCTTCCCATTTTTCTAACGCACCCCAAATTTGCGCACTTTGCAGTATTTCTTTTAGATGCGCTTTCATTCTAGCAGACCTCATGTGCTCAAAGTCTTTTACGTCAAAGTCTAACCTGTAACTTCTTTTCAAATGTTTAGTGTTCTCAATGTCAATGTTGTACTTGTCTGCTAGGTTCGCTAGTCTCTGATGTACCTTGCCTACCTCTTTAGTAATCTTAGGGCACAGATATCTCAGCTCTGCTTCTGTGTATGATTCTAATCTGTTTACCCCCATGGTTCCGTCCACTAGTTCAGCAGCTTCCACCCCCAATCTTACAAAGTTCAGGTACTCATCTTTCCCTATCCTTTCCGGTTCTACTGCAGTCACTGTGGTCTTCTCTGAAGCATAGGTCTTTTCTAACCACTCATTCAACTGTTGTACTGTAAAACCTTGCAGTGAAATGTTCCCTGCATGCATCATTGGCGATTGTGAAGCATTCCTACTTATTGTCTGTGGGGTTAGCAGACCCAGCCCTGCCTGTCATATTAAATTTTCTAGAACCTTCGGATTGAATGTCCCATGCTCTGGGAATGCTAAACTTCCCTCCTTCTCTGTTAATTTGCGCCACTGTTTCATCCATAAACAAGGCGCAACACCTTTTTCCTCCATAATTATGTAAGCTGGAGTACCCTCAGGTGGTGTAGGCTCCCCTTCACTCGCCATAATGTATGCGTCTCCTTTCAGAGCACTCTTAAATGCCTTGACAAAATTCATCTTTGCGGTTTTCTCTTATTTGTATTTAATCAGAAAGTGACTTTAATTCCCAAGACACTCTTCACCCACCTTTCTCGACCTATTGCCTCTCACGGGCGGCAGCCAATCTGTGCGTGACCCCTCTCGACAACTGACCTATCTCAGCGTATCTCCACTGACGTCACACTCACACACTGCAGCTGACAAAGTCTTGTGGCTCGTCCGCCCCTCACTGGATTCACACAAAACTAATGCAAAATTACTGCGAGCACCTTTAACAACAACACAATCTGCCGGTTTACTGCAGGAAGGGTAACACATTCGCTTCAGGACCTTACAGAGATTTCACTTGAAGCCTCGGCCGCTACTCTCTCCTTCTCAATTCCCACATACGCAAGCAGAATTCGACCCGCAAATCCTACTCTCGACTTGTCAATGGTTCGTCCTAGTGCACTTTAGAACTTGCCAACTCTCCATCGAAGGTTTCACGCATACATTTTGACTCAAACTCGACTTGTCAACCACGCCCGATTGACCTATTAAACCGCTCAGATTACAACATAAACCCAAGTGTCTCCTACACTTGTCAATATACTCCGGAGTCTTAGACCACGACGGGTCCGAACAAAACAACCAACCACGCAGATAATTTTGAGCACAAAGCACCACACTCATATGAAGTACGCCGACTTCCCTACTCTCATACTGCGGAGTACACCCACTCCTTCTAAAACAACATTTACCTGGCCTAAATACACACAAACTTCACAAGTCACCTGCAAAAAGGCATAAGCTGAGCAAGCGCAAAACCCTATACCACACACGCTATGACGCCGAGAACATTCCCAACTCACTTAGGTAGGCTCCAAGATCCCGGGAAAGTCATGGTGAATTTAGAAACACATCATATCTCCAATTTGCATTATCACAGAAAAACAATTTAAACAATGATTCTCCGTCCTACGGCCCCAAAGGGCCAAACCGTCGCTCTGCTACCAGAACTGTTAACGCGTCCCTTTATGATAATTTATTTCACATCAGGACTCGTTTTAGGCCAATGAATCTTTTGACCCAGTTGAGAGACAGCGTAGGACAAGAGAGCTAATCAATATATCAATCAATACATCAATAACATCATCAATATTTATCACAACAATACATTTCACCTTAGTCAAAGTCATTAATCAATTCAAGACGCTACCATGACCTTTCAGTCATGAATAACCACACCGGTTTAGTAGAATTTTATGAATTTTATTCCCTATTAGTTACAATCTAAGATTAAGGCCCTCATTCTAACTCTGGCGGGCGTCGGTAGCCGCCCGCCAGACGGGAAGTGCCATTTGGCCGCCATGCGGCCAAAATACCGCTTCCCGCATTCTGACATTCCCGCTGGGCCGGCGGGAATGAGGGCCGCAACACAGGAGCCGGCTTCTAATGGAGCCGGCGGTGTTGCGGCGGTGCGACGGGTGCAGTTGCACCCGTCGCGCTTTTCACTGTCTGCTAAGCAGACAGTGAAAAGCTGCCCTGGGCCCTGTTAGGGGACCCCTGCACTGCCCATGCCAGTGGCATGGGCAGTGCAGGGGCCCCCAGGGGCCCCAGGACACCCGTTCCCGCCAGCCTCTTCCTGGCAGTGAAAACCGCCAGAAACAGGCTGGCGGGAAGGGGGTCAGAATCCCCAAGGCAGCGCTGCTTGCATCGCTGCCCTGGCGGATTCGCCCAGCCGGGGGTAAACCGGCGGGAAACCGCCGACCCCGGTTTTCTGACCGCAGCTTTACCGCCGCAGTCAGAATGGGCTAGGAAGCACCGCCAGCCTGTTGGCGGTGCTTCCGTCATTCGCGGCCCTGGCGGAAGACCGCCAGGGTCGGAATGACCCCCTAAGTGTGTTAACCTCAAAACCAAGAAACATAACAGCATAGTCACAACATGGCAACTTTTCATTAAGGCAAGAATCACAAACATTAGAATATAACACGGCGTGAACATAGATCAAAGTTTAACAGAGTGTCAATGTTGCGTCAGTTCAACAAAGCATAGTCTTGGTCGTTTGTCCATTTGCGTCAATTTGGTGAACACCTATCCTAACCACTGATTAGCATTCGCATGTTGGGCTTCATGCAAAACAATTTAGAACACCAATTTGGAAACATCGAGCTATGGCGTCTGTCAAAAGCAAGCAGTTGGTACCTAGAAAGGAAAAGCAAACAGACAAATTACAAATGCATTGTCATAATTACCCTCCAAGGATTAGGTCAGCACACAGGTTCAGTCTTCGTCTTCAGGACATCAGTCAGATCGCCATTAGTCAGGACTCAGCTAAAGGGCAAAAGGGCACTTCCCTCATAAGGAGGATAAGTGTAAATGGACAAACTTAGGGCAAGGATGGTTTTTCAATAATCTCAAGTCACCAAACAGAGTGACAGAGTTTCTGGATAAAATCAATAGCATTTCCTAACCCACCTCTCTGACCTCTCTGTGACATGGGTTTTTATCTCTTTTTCGTAGCACATTCCCCCAAAATTCTATTGGACATCTTCTATACCCCACTATCTTTAACCTATCAAATTAGACATTAGGTAATCCTAATCTTCACCCCATATTGGTTTACAAGTCTTTGATTGGTCCTCGTTATTGACGTCTTCAGAGGTGACACGTCCGGTATGACTTCATTTCTTGATAATTCTTTGCACATCTTTTGGTCAGCAGTTCCATTGTATTCACCTGTTTGAATGACCTTGTACATTACATTAATGTACACTGTTTCACTTCATTTATAACATGTATTCCATGGGCGTGGAAAAGACGCCTGAGAACGGATTTAACATGGTTACATTAATCTTCCAAGCTTGAAGAAAAATAACATTGTGGGGTCATGGTCCCTTGTGAGTCAGCACACTGAAAAATAGAAAAATGCATTTAATACGAGAGCCAGGCAGCTAAACTCCGGCTCATGCGAACTGAACGCCTATGAATATTTCAGCACAGTTTCAATAACGCAAATGCTAGTATCAGCTTAATTGAACGTATCATAAATATTTTAATCATCATTATTAATTTGCGTATACATTGGTGGCCACTCATCGTGGTCACATTTCAGGTGCATGTTTAGCAAAATCGCTATTATTACAGTTTCTATGCGGCATCATCACACATTAATTCATAAACATTTCATGTTAATGTAGGTTATATAAGCTACGCTCTCTCACCTCCTAATGATTTAAACCACTATCGCCCAATCTCATTACTTCCATTATTGGGAACGTTATTAGAAGACCTAATAAAGTATTTAAAATTCAATCAGCTCTTGGCTCCTTCGCAGTCCGTTTTCCATCCTTTTCACAATACTGAAACTACCTTAGGAGTAATAACAGATCATGGATGTGCACTAGACACCAATAGCCCTATCATGTTAGTATTGTTAGTTCTTTCAACGGTATTTGATCCTGTGACCCACTCCTGTCTGATATCAAGACTGTTGGAGTTTGATATAATCGGGCCAGCACTACAGTGGCTAGAGGACTTCAGTGACTAGAGGACTTCTAATAGAACACAAATGATAATTTTAGGCTCTCTTAAATCTCATACTGGTCACTTGTATAAGGGAGTCCCTCAGGGCTAGTGTTTTAGCCCCATTTAATTTAATATTTATATAGCACCTTTGGCAAAGTTAGTCAGACAGTTTGGCTCGGAAACCCACTCATATGCAGATGACACCCAACTGTTGCTATCTTTCAAAGGTGAACCTTCCAAATGGAAGAACTTTTCTGTTTGGCCCATAAGGTTATAGCTGACTGGATAACGGTGAATTGTCTCCTGCTCAATGCAAGTAAAACTGAGATCTTGTTATTTGGGAACGCAGCCTCTCATTGGAGCCCAAGTTGGTGGGCTTCAGAATTTGGGATGCCTCCTACCAATATGGCAAATAATCTTTGTGTCCACTTGGAACAATCCCTTACGAAGGCAGACCATGTATGTAAAACCACAAGTTTTTCTTTCGACCTGCTCCATCTGTTGGGACAGGTCTTTCCTCTTCTTCTTTCTTCTTCCTGGAAAACATTGGTTCCAGCTTTAATCATGAGCTGTTCGTATTATGGCAACACCTTGTATGCTTCCAAAAATTAGTCCTTACTGACCATGCCAGAGGTGGTACAGAATTTGCCAGCACACCTTATTTGTAATGCGCCTGCAAGAACATCAGGTTCTCCTCTACCGAGTTTTCTTCACTGGTTACCAGTTCGCAGTAGAATCACTTTCAAAATCTGTTGTATTACTCATATGGCATTAGTTGGAAAGGGTTTATGCTATCTATATTTGAGGCTTCTTCCCTATAGCCCGCTAAAATATTTTGACTGAGCCACAAAATGTTGCTCACGGTTCCTACAGTAAATAGGATCAGGATGGGTGGCAGATCTTTCTCATATGTGGGCCCTCTGTTCTGGAATGCTCACACAATTTATCTTTGTCAAAGCACTGATCACCTTACTTTCAGGAAATGTCTTACAACAGTTTTAATAGTAATAATTACCTTTCTTTTTCTTCAGCTATTTGAGCCGACGTGCTGAGATACCCCACGGGTGCTTCACGTGCTAAACTTTTTAACATAACCTAACATTTGAATAATTCTTTTAATTAATTGCCTCCTTGATCAATTTGCTTCATGATGTAGGTTTTCCAGGCTAGTTTGATTTTTGTATGATAAGCGGAAAGTATGGTCTGTGTCTTTATTCTCTTGATTTTTTCGTCTGGTGACACCTCCTTTCTGGCATTTCACAGGAAGATTTCTCCTTTCTCAGCTCTGAAGCATACCATGGTAAATGAGATCTGAACTGGGTTTTTGAAAATTGTTTGAGAGGAGCAATACTATCAAATGCTGAAATAAGGGAACTATGATATTCTGCTAATCTAGGTTAATATCTTTGTTCTGAGTGGACATTAAAAACTTGAAAGCTTTGGAGAAGGAGTAAGGGAAAATTAACCACCATTGCCTTGAGGCTATTTTGTCGGTTTGAACTATTTTAGGTATCTCAAACTGGATCATGAAATCATCTATCCATGTGAGAGGTAGCGGGAGATCACTGACCAGAAATTTCAAATAAGTAAAAATTAAGGGGGTCATTCCGACCCTGGCGGTCATGGACCGCCAGGGCCGGGGCTGGAGGATGCACCGCCAACAGGCTGGCGGTGCATCAAGGGCAAAATCTGACAGCGGCGGTAAAGCCGCGGTCAGAAAAGGGAAGCCGGCGGTTTCCCGCCGGTTTCCCGCTGCCCGTGTGAATCCTCCACGGCGGCGCTGCAAGCAGCGCCGCCATGGGGATTCCGACCCCCTTCCCGCCAGCCTGGTTCTGGCGGTTTTCACCGCCAGAACCAGGCTGGCGGGAATGGGTGTCATGGGGCCCCTGGGGGCCCCTGCAGTGCCCATGCCACTGGCATGGGCTCTGCAGGGGCCCCCTAACAGGGCCCCACATTGATTTTTCAGTGTCTGCTTGGCAGACACTGAAAATCGCGACGGGTGCAACTGCACCCGTCGCACACGAGCAACTCCGCCAGCTCCATTCGGAGCCGGCATCCTCGTTGCTGGTGCTTTCACGCTGGGCGGGCGGGCGGCCTTTTGGCGGTCGCCCGCCAGCCCAGCGGGAAAGCCAGAATGACCGCCGCGGTCTTTTGACCGCGGTGCGGTCTTCTGGCGGCTGAACTTTGGCGGGCGGCCTCTGCCGCCCGCCAAAGTTGGAATGACCCCCTAAGTCTAAGGTGTGACCAGCTGAATGGGTGAAGTCTGTAACTCTGTTAGAGACCCAGCATCCCCAAGTCTGTAAAAAGATTTGCATCAACAAGATTGGAAAAGTCTTCTTAAAGTAAATTAAAGTAATTTGTACCTCCAAAGCTTATTCCATATATTGGTTTGTCCATAATGGATATAGAAGACCAGGCTAAAATGACACAATTGGGAAGTAAAAAATATAAACAAGAAATAAGACCATGCATACTTAAAAACAAAATAATCTGTTGTCTGCTTGATGGAACTATACCATAAATTCATAGGAGATGTACCATTGCTTCTCTTTATTCAAGATTCTCACCATGATCTGAGAAGGGAAAAGTGTAGAATGAAAGTTTATATGACCACAGTTCATCATAGAAACACTGCCACTCAATCCCCTCAGACTGTCTACCTTAGTCTCAGCTCACAAACAAGAATAAGGGGAAGGAAGAAAGGTAGTCTAATCTCTGCCCATATACCATAGTTGTATTAAACTGCATTGTTAGAAATGGGGAAAGTGTTACTGATCTGATTAGTACCTGAGCTCCTACACAGGTGATACAATCTAGCATCTAAAAGTAAAAGTAGGTTTCAGGGAGTAAATCCAAACATACTCCTAGGAGCTAGTGGTTTCCCACAAACAGCAAGGTTTTACTCAGATAAAAGTGCATGATATACAGTACATCAGCAGCATGATATAGATCAACAACAAAATTAAAAGAATAAACATAATTATATATGGCTAACAGTGAATTATGGGAATGTTTTTCACCAAGAGATTCTGAGTGATGTCAAATAGACAAGAATGAAGCTTAACTTCTGGATGATGTCACTCAGAATCCCTACGTAAAAAACTCTCTGTGAGAGCCATAGAACACATTACAATTAAAGCATAAATGCACTGACTAAGGGCTTCATTTACAAGGATTGTGCACCTCCTAGTGTAATTGTTTCACGCTGAGGCAGTGCAAAACAGTCCCCCACCCGAAGCCTTTTTCACAAACTGGTGCAATGTCACCATTGCACCAGTATGTAAAACATTGTACCCCATTATAACTGCGCAAGGTAAAATGTATGCAAGGTAGGAGTTCCCCCATTAAAAACCTCACACAAATGGTGCAATGAAATCTACAACATTTCATTGCACCATGCTGCACCAGCATAGCATAATTCTTTTCAATGCATTCTCAGGGCAGGCATTAAAGGTAATGCTGTGCTGTTCTCTATGGGGCCCCCTTAACATTGCTGGACTAGGGTCAAAATGGTGATGCTAGTCCAGCAATGTTAAGGTTTAGTGCCACAACAGCGTCAGAATTTCTGATGCTGTTGATAGACACCTTGCACCATGGAACACTGTACTATAAACACAGCACTCCCATAGTGTCATTTGGGGGCACAGGGTGGCACAAGAAATCTGGTACATCTATCACAATACACCAGGTTCTTGTAAATGAGACCCTAAATGTCAATGGCAAAGTTTACATTTTAGCTTCTGCATTAAATTATCACCCTCTCCAAGCGCCAGCACTACTGATCCTTATGAAACATGCACAGCCTAAAATATATTTAATACAGTCCACTTACTTAGTGCCTCAAAGAATTAAATACAAAGCCTTAAGCTTTTATCTAAAATGGGAGAAATAAAGAAATAACCATGTAGTGGCTGAATTACTCAATGTAAAACCAGGAAATCATGCATCAATACTAGCTTCCACTTAAAAATATTGGGTGATCCTACGCAATTACTTTTCCATCATCGTCATATGAGATTACCTTTAAATACATCAGTTCATAGTGTGCCCTCCACAAAAACCAATGACTGTAATGTTATTCTATCCAAATTAACAACCCCTTCCATACATAGGGGGAAAAAACATTGTTGTCAGAGCAGTAGCAAAGGGACATGAATGTTTCTAGGTTAATAATTATTATCACTTCTAACAATTATCACTTAATTAATGTTCTAATTTAGTATTCTAAACTGAAGTGCATTGTCACATTATAATTAAAGTGAGTGTTTTGAATTTTGAAGCATCCTAATCATATATGTTCTGGGCTCCCTGAATTAAGAAATAGCAGTCCCCTCACTTCCTTTGCTCCTGAACCCCTGCAGAAGACAGGAACCAAACAAATGTAAACACAACTGGTTTTCAAGCTAGCATGGTCAGGCCTGCATACTTTAAAATCATTTGCCCTGTATTGTTTGTTTTTTTGGTGCTCCAAAGCCCTGAAAGTGGAAACGCTGGCCACCAGCAACAAAACCAGCCCCCACCAGCAGTAAAACAGACCCACCCTGACAGCCCACCAGTACAATTCCTGGTGCCAATGTAAAGCCAGTTCATACCTGGACAGAGAAGCCTTCTTCATAGGTGTAAGAAATTGAGTTTCTGGTTGGGGGGTATAACCCTTCTCAAGCAGAAAGCAAAATCCTTGTCAAGTTGAATTCATAAGCAAACTCTAAATTAAACTGTGTTCAGCCCCCTGGTGGCTTGGCACAGAGCAATCAGGCTTAACTTAGAGGCAATGTGTAAAGTATGTGTGCAAGACCTCAAATAGTAACATGGTAAAAAAAAAATCCAACACCAGATTTAGAAAAATCGATTATTCTTTAATAAATAATGTAAGATCAAAATGACAAAAATCTAGTCAGTAGAACTAGAGATATGAAATTTTAAAGATTTAAGTGAAAATAATGCCAAAAGCACAAAATGCAAACTGTGGACATCTGGATATGCCCAACAGGTATAAAGTTGCAAGTTCAGGCTACCACCTGATGGAGCATAGGCAAGCTACAGGGACCCAAGTAGGTGCACTGAACAACCGTCCTTAGATCATGGATGCATAGCTCTGTGAGGTCCCATCCTAAGGATGTGTCGCCCAGCAGAGATGATGTGTTCATTACGAGGGGCTGCAAAGCTGTGATGCAAGGTCTCACATGATCTTTGAGGATCCCATGGGCGAGGGTTTTTGATACAAAGTCTAGCATTGAAGATGCACCACGCAAAGGAGGCTATGCTCTGGTTCCTAGGGGTTGTGAGACTGCAATGCAAGAACCTGTATCATTGTCAATGCTTTCACTGATTATAGATTTTCAATGAGGGGGCATGCGTCAGGAAAGCTTTCACAGGTGTCAGCTTCTAATGCAAGCTGTAAGGTCAAAGTAGAGTTTTCACACTGAAAGAATGCTCACAGCAGAGGAGATGCATCTGTTGTGCTGGGCCACAGACAGACTGGCAGAACACCTTCAAGCCCACTTCCAAGGATCCAGGACTGGGGTGGTACCACTTGGTAATGAAGGAGTCACAGACGCACATTCCTGGTGCTGGGTTCACATCTTCCATATTCAAAAACTTGACCTATTCGGAGAATAGAGTGAAATTATCTCAAGGTGGGCACAGCTATGATCTCCTCTGAATTCCCTCTAGGCTGGTAATACATGTGGAGAAACAAACATGCCTTTCAGACATCCCAACGATGACAGCTCCACTTCATTATCATTGGTTCATCTAAAGAGGTGGTGGAATCTGATGAAAGCACTATGGTTTATTCCTCATCCGCATCTCATCAGGGGTCTGCTGATACTGACCTGCCAAGTCCTAGTCCCAGCAGAAAAGTGTCTTGATTCGGGCTCTTAATGGCATCTGTTGCATGGACAACATAAGGAACATGGTTGTACAGCTTAGCACCGAACTCAAGGTTGTTAAAAAGGTAGTCTTGTCCTTGAAAAGAAGGGTGCTGAACCTTATTGGAATTTACAATGATTTAAGGATAATTAAAGGAAAGGGAGCCTTGTTTTAATCAGCCTGGAGTCAATGCCCCAACCTTTCACTCAATCAGTTTTCCTGGCCCTGTGGCAGAAGCATAGAATGGCCATGTAAGTGGGAATTATTTGTCTTTTCCTACTCGTGTGGCTACCACGTCTAGGCAAAAGCCAGTCATGGGCCCCACTTTATCCCTTTCACCTACAAAACAAGGGCATTTTCAATGAGGCAGGAACACTAATAGTGAGCAACCCACTATGTATAATCCTACCACTCCCCTGCACTTGCAGGTAGTGACTCCCAGAATGGCCAGTGCCATGCACACTCAAACTGAGGCTCCCAGTGGGGCCTAATGAACACACTTATTGGAGTTTTGTTATGTGGACCCCCCTATAAGAGTGATTTCTTAGACCTTCCGCCTGACTACACCTCATACATGGTTGGGTTAGGGGATGTTCCTCCCACTTAGAAAGAACACTTTTGAGGGTTTCCTACAACTTAAGAATAAAGGTGGTCATTACAACCCAGGCGGTCGATGTTACAGCAGCGGGAAAATCGCCAACAGGCCGGCGGAAAAAAATTGAATTACGACCGTGGCAGAAACCGCCAACATAGACAGACACTTTAACACACCGACCGCCAAGGCGGTACAAACAAACACTGAAGCGGTAACCGCCGACAGACAGGTGGAGGACAAAGTACTGCCCACATTATTACAAGCCACCAATTCACCACCTTTTCCGGGGCGGATACACCGTGAACAAAAACACGGCGGAAACAGGACTTGAAAGGGAAAACGCTCACCTCTACACATCCCACGAGGAACCAGGACGCCATGGAACCAGAACTTCAGAATCTTTCAGCCTTTATCTTCCTGCTCCTCTACCAGGAGCACAAACACCGACGGCGAAGACCACAGTGAGTACTGCACCTAAGACACAGGGAAGGGGGGAGGGAAAAAACAGTGACACATACACGCAACACGCAACACTCCCACCCCCGCCCTCACCGACAACAACACACACACTAATACATCATGATACATCACAGTTACACCCCCAACCCCCCCTGGAAGAATGCAAGGACAAAAGGAAATGAGTCGAATGATTGTAATAGATACGAAGACAGTAATCACAAATATATACATATATTAAGATATTAACACTATAAACAAATATATACACCAAGAATCCAAGTCCAAGGTATTCCACTGTCATAGTCCGTGGACCACTGGGCCCAAAAGGCATGGGCGAGGCCCACACTCAATACCCGAACAAGACGGAGAGAACACTGCTGGGGCATCAGATAGAAATAAAACAGGCACCTCAGGGGGAAGGGAAGGGGGGGCACCTCAGCCAGATGAGTGCACCACGCCAGATACACGAGGGGGCTCCATGCCCACTGTTCAATCCTGGGGAGTGCAAAGCCACAGTCTCTCAAGTCCCTACAATGGGTGGATTGCCCACTGCTATATCCTGGGAAGTGCAAAGCCACAGTCTCTCACGTCTCTACAGTGGGTGGTTTGCCCACTGTTCAATCCTGGGGAGTGCAAAGCCACAGTCTCTCAAGTCTCTACAGTGGGTGGTTTGCCCACTGTTCAATCCTGGGGAGTGCAAAGCCACAGTCTCTCAAGTGGATAACATTTTCCACTGCTTTCTGGAGGGGGCTTTGTGCCCAGAGTGCTTCATCCTGCCAAGGACTGGGGTAGTGGATGCTGTTCTCCACTGGTTCTGGAGGGGGCTTTGTGCCCAGAGTGCTTCATCCTGCCAAGGACTGTGTGAGTGGATGTGATACTCCACTGGTTCTGGAGGGGGCTTTGCGCCCATAGTGCTTCATCCTGCCAAGGACTGTGTAAGTGGATGTTATTCTCCACTGTTTCTGGAGGGGGCTTTGTGCCCAGAGTGCTTCATCCTGCCCGTGGCGGCCTCAGTAGCGTCAGAATCATTGGCGCTCACTGGCCTGCGGTGCTGCTGGCGGCAGAGTCCTGGACAGCAGTTCTGCTGGTGGCAGTGTCCTGGGCAGCGGTGCTAGTGGCGGCGGTGTCTTGGGAATCGGTTCTGCTGGCAGCGGTGTCCTGGGCACCGGTGCTGCTGGCGGCAGTGTCCTGGCCAGTGGTGCTGTTGGTGGCGGTGTCCTGGGAAGCGGTTCTGCTGGCGGCGGTGTCCTGGGCACCGGTGCTGCTGGTGGTGGTGTCCTGGGCAGCGGTTCTTATGGCAGCGGTGTCCTGGGCAGCGGTGCTTCTGGCGGCGTTGTCCTGGGCAGCGGGGCTGGTGGCGGCGGTGTCCTGGGCAGCGGGGCTGGTGGCGGCGGTGTCCTGGGCAGTGATTCTGCTGGCGGCGGTGTCCTGGGCAGCGGTGTACCGGGCAGCGGGGCTGGTGGCGGTGTCCTGGGCAGCGGTGCTAGTGGCGGCGGTGTCCTGGGAAGCGGTTCTGCTGGCGGCGGTGTCCTGGGCACCGGTGCTGCTGGCGGCATTGTCCTGGCCAGTGGTGCTGTTGGCGGCGGTGTCCTGGGAAGCAGTTCTGCTGGCGGCGGTGTCCTGGGCACCGGTGCTGCTGGTGGTGGTGTCCTGGGCCGCGGTTCTTATGGCGGCGGTGTCCTGGGCAGCGGTGCTGCTGGCGGTGTTGTCCTGGGCAGCGGGGCTGCTGGTGGTGGTGTCCTGGGCCGCGGTTCTTATGGCGGCGGTGTCCTGGGCAGCGGTGCTGCTGGCGGTGTTGTCCTGGGCAGCGGGGCTGGTGGCGGCGGTGTCCTGGGCAGCGGGGCTGGTGGTGGGGGTGTCCTGGGCAGTGGTTCTGCTGGCGCCGGTATCCTGGGCAGCGGTCCTGCTGGCAGCGGTGTCCTGGGCAGCGGGGCTGGTGGCGGTCTTGTCCGCCGTGCCGATCTTCCCAGACTTGCCGGTTTTACTGTGCCCCTTCCCCACCTTGGATGGTGACGCAGCTGCCTCCACACCCCCAACTGTACTCCTGGGAGCGGCTTTGGTGGCTGATTTCTTTCCCCTCTCCCGCCGGGCACTGGCCAACTTTTTATGCTTTACAGGTGGGGGACTGTCCGTGCTCTGGCTCCTTACCACACTGGCTGCCCTGCTGCCTGGCACACTCCAGAAGCCGGTTACCACTGGCACCACTGGTCCTGCAGATGATGTGGCTGAGGTGCTGTGTTGGGACCTGGAGAGTTGGGCTCTATCAGACTGAAGGGGTGGGGGAGGTGAGGGAAAGAGGTCAAGGTTGGACAGGAAATGTTTCTTAGGAACACTGAGACGGGTAGATGGAGGGGGTTTGGGAGTGGAGGAAGAGGTGGTGGTTGTAGGAGATCTACGTTTGGTGACTTTGGGTGAAGGTGCATGGGCTGGAGGCTGTTGTGAGGTGGATGGCTGTTGGGTGGGTGTGTGGCTGCGTTTGTGTACCTTGGGAGGTGGCCTCACAGACACACTGGGAGAGGACACAGGGGACGTGTGAATGGTGGGAGTGCTGGTGATGGACGTAGTGGCTGAGGATGTAGTGCATGCAGGTGTGAGTGGAGACAAGACAGGGAGGGAGGAGGGAGACGAGGAGGAGGGGACACAGTGGAGGCAGTGGATATTGGTGTGTCTGCATGTGTGTGATGCGATGCTTGCGTGAGTGCCTGTGGAATGTGTGGTGCTTATGTTTGCCAGAGCTTCCCTTCTGTGTTGAGGTGTGCGCATGCTGGTCTGATGGTGTGCTTGGGATAGGCTGAGGTACAGGGGTTTGGGTCTGGGTGGAGGAAGTTGGAGGGGGGAGGCTAGAGACTGGGACAATGGCCGCCATCAGTGCTGAGGCCAGAGTCTGAAAAGCTCGCTGATGGGCTGCCTGACCAGAGTGAATGCCCTCCAGGTATGCATTGGTTTGTTGCAACTGCCTCTCTACATCCTGGATGGCATTCAAAATGGTAGACTACCCAACCGTGAGGGACCTGAGGAGGTCAATGGCCTCCTCACTTAGGGCAGCAGGGGTGACAGGGGCAGGGTCTGAGGTGCCTGGGGTGAAGGAGATGCCCACCCTCCTTGGTGAGCGGGCACGGGACACACGCTGAGGGGCTGCTGGGAGGGCGGTGCTGGTAGGGGGGTGGTGGCTGTACCTGTAGATGCAGGGGACACAGATGGGTCCACCACTGCAAGGGAGCTCCCATCAGAGGAGGAGTCTGTATCGCTGGTGTTAGCTCCTGTCCCCGCCGTGGAGTTCCCCTGGTAAATTCAGACTCCATAGTGTCGCCCTCCAGGGCCATGTGGGATGTAGCTCACTCCTGCTCCGGTGCAACTGCTCCTCCGCCTGATGATGCTAAAGCACACAAGAACAGGGAGACCACAAAAAGGGGGGGGAGACAGAAGAAAGACATGTTCAGTGCATGCAATACTGCTACTGTTGGCGGACACTACAGACACAGAAGCCCCCCGCACTACGCTGCGCACTTGGAGTTCCCTATTTAATCCCAGGGACATGGGTTACAAGGTTATGCCCGATTTCTGCACACATGGATATGACAGGAGTCTGACTAGGTGTAGTTGGCACTGTATACAGGTGGGGTGGCGTGCCACAAGGCCTGCTTTAAGAAGGGTCCTTGCCTACTAAACTCGCCCTGGCCTAGGGGAACCCACAGCCTACCTCCCCCACCCAGACACCTACAATGCACGCTGACTCAGCAGAATGAGAGTGTACTCACCCCCTTGAGGCTGCTGTGATGCCCTCAAGCGCCCATCCAACTCCGGGTACGCCACCACCAGGATCCTGAACATCAGGGGGGTCATGGTGCAACTGGCACCCCTCCCACGTTGGGAGGCCATCCCCAGCTGGGCCTCCGCCGTCTTCTTGCTCCAGCGGCAAATATCCTCCTATCTTTTCCGGCAGTGGGTGCTCCGTCTGTGGTAGACCCCCAGGGTCCGAACTTCCTTGGCGATGGCATGGCAAATGTCCTTCTTCTGGGGTGCACTGACCTACAGGAATAGTACAGGGGAAAAAGAGAAGTTATTACCGTCCGCACCGTCACAGTCATTGGCCCGCATCCCTACCCTTGCCATGACGCATATGCACTCACCGTCGTTTCATGCACGCCTCATTCCCCCCCTATCTTTCATCCACACCACTCCACACAGGCATTGCCCATACAGCATGCTCACAGTGTACTTACCTGTTTGTCTGGAGGACCGTAGAGTAGTGTGTACTGGGGGAGGACCCCATCCACAAGTTTCTCCAACTCCTCCGTGCTGAAAGCAGAGGCCCTTTCCCCAGACACACGAGCCATTGTCTCTTCCAGACTGAGGTCACAGCAGCACTTGCAGTGTAGGTCCTCTCCTGTCGAAGATCAGGTATCAAGTGACTGAACACAGAGAAAATGGCGGTCATGTTTGCGGCGGTGCGTTCCATCACCGCCGGCGTACATCGTCATTGGCTCCTGGGACCCATAGGGTCCAATGTTAACCAATGCAGGATTGCGCCACGGTCTTCGACCGCCTACCCCGACGGTGTACAACGCCAGCACAGTTACCTCATATCCCATTGTCCCACTTTACAGGCCAGGCAGCTGCCATTTCATGGGCCCACATGCCATTATTTTGGACTGCGTCACACATATCTAGGCCTTGCCTAAACACTCATACAGGCATATGTCGATTTGCTAATAATTCAGAGTAAGCTGTGTTTACTTACCTCAGAGTTGGTTGACTCTCTGCTCGCTGTTCCCCTCCATAGGCACCGTCCGCTGGGGCATGTGAGGAGATGGCGGCATCCTCCGGTGTACAGACCGCTGGTGGACCTGTCAACAATGGAGGAGTGACATGTGATAATCACCTACAGAGTTGATTGTGCCAAAATCCAGGAACTGTGTGCCCAGTTGGAGCCAGACCTGATGTCAGTGATCCGCCATCCCACAGGAATCCCCCCTCAATTACAGGTGCTGTCAGTACTCCATTTCCTAGCAAGTGGGTCATTTCAAACTACAGTGGCCATAGCATCAGGGATGTCCCAGCCTGTTTTCCAACATGTTGTCCAGAGTGTTGTCTGCACTGCTGAAACACATGCAGAGCTACATCGTTTTCCCTCAGGTGGAGGATTTGCCTACAGTGAAAGGTGATTTCTATGCCCTGGGACATATCCCCAACATCATAGGTGCCATTGATGGGACACATGTGGCCTTGGTCCCCCCCGCAGGAGTGAACAGGTGTACAGAAACCGGAAGAGTTACCATTCGATGAATGTGCAGATGGTGTGTTTGGCAGACAAGTACATCTCCTGTGTGAATGCCAAATTCGCTGGCTCAGTGCATGACGCTTACATTTTGAGAAATAGCAGCATCCCTTATGTGATGGGGCAACTCCAGAGGCACCGTGTGTGGCTATTAGGTGAGGACATGGACCCAATACAGTGTGAATAGTTGTCTGGGTCTGGGGATGTCCCTAAGAGTTAGTGTGTGTCTAACAGTTGTCTCTCGCCATTTGCAGGTGACTCTGGTTACCCCAACCTGTCATGGCTACTGACCCCAGTGAGGAATCCTAGGACAAGGGCAGAGGAACGCTACCATGAGGCCCATGGGCGAACTAGGACGGTTATAGAGAGGACCTTCGGCCTCCCGAAGGACAGGTTCCGGTGCCTCCATATGACAGGTTGTTCCCTATTCTACTTACCAAAGAAGGTGTGCCAGATCATCGTGGCCTGCTGTATGTTTCACAACTTGTCTATGCGACGACAGTTGCCTTTTTGTGCAGGAGGATGGTCCAGATGGAGGTGTTCTGGCAGCTGTGGAGCCTGTGGACAGTGAAGACGAGGAAGCAGAAGAAGAGGACATAGACAACAGGAACACGGGGATCCTGCAATACTTCCAGTGAGACACAGGTAAGAAGACAACACAGCCTGCTACATCTGATTTAATTCTACTACCTCTCATCTGTCTGTCATTTTCACCCAGTGTATGGTCACTGAGTTGTCACTTTCCCTTACGATTTCACAGAAGTGGGTGCCACTGTGTGACATCTGCTTTGTTTCCGCATGGACTAGAACTGTGTGACATAGGTATGTTGACATTACATTTGATATAGCATTTTGCCACTGTTGTTGCAAATACACATTTTCAAAAGCACAGACTGACTCCGGATTGTTATTTGATTTAAGGGTGTTTATTTAAGAGCTCAATAGTGGAGGGGGTTGTAAAATGGTCAGGGGTGATGGTGGAGGAATGTCCATGGCAGAGTCCAGTCTATAAGTCCCACAGGTGCATTGTCCAAAGGGGCATAGGAAGTGGAGCTGAGGCAGTTTGAGTATGGACAGGGTGACTAAGTGGGAAAGAAGGATGACAATCAGGGTGGTCTCATTTCTTGGCGGGGGTCTTGGCATTGTTCTCTGTCTTTGTCCTGGATCTCAAGGACCGTTTGCGGGGTGGTTCTCCATCTGCAGGGAGTGGGGCACTGGTGTGGTGGTCTTGTGGCAGTGCCTCCTGTCCACTAGCGTCGGCGGAGATGGTGGGCAGTTCATCATCCAGGCTAGTGTCAGGGGCCCTTTGTTGTGCCACATTGTCCCTCCTGGTGTTCATGAGTTCCTTCAGCACCCCTACAATGGTGCCCAGGGTGGAATTGATGGATCTGAGTTCCTCCCTGAAGCCCAAATACTGTTCCTCCTGCAGCCACTGGGTCTCCTGAAACTTGGCCAGTACCGTTGGCATCGTCTCCTGGGAATGGTGGTAGGCTCCCATAATGTCCATGCTTTGGTGTTGCATGCAGGGCTTGGTGTTGGGATGGGTGGTTTGTGATATTGGGACATGTGTGAGGAGTAGGAGTGATGGGGGTGAGGGTGGAGGGTATGTGATAGCATGCAGGTAGGGTGGGGGATGAAGTAGTGAAAGATTTGACTTACCAGAGTCCATTCCTCCAGCTACTCCTGCGTGGCCCTCATGATGCAGAAAAGCCAAGACCTGCTCCTCCCATGTTGTTAGTTGTCAGGGAAGAGGTGGGGGTCCGTCGCCAGTCCTCTGAACCGCAATGTGGTGTCTTGAGTTCACGGAACACACCTTCCCCCATAGGTCGTTCCACCTCTTCCTGATGTCATCTCCAGTTTTTGGGTGCTGTCCCACTGCATTGACCCTGTCCACGATTCTTCACCATAGCTCCATCTTCCTAGCTATGGTGGTGTGCTGCACCTGCGATCCGAATAGCTGTGGTTCTACCTGGATGATTTCCTCCATCATGACCCTGAGCTCCTCCTCAGAGAACCTGGGGTGTCTTTGCGGTGCCATGGGGTGGTGTGGGTGATGTGTGGGGTGGTGTGTGTTGTGATGTGTGGGGTGATATTTAGAGGTGTGTTGTGTGAGGTGCGTGGATGTTGTGTGAGTGATGGTGTGGAGTGCCTGTGGATGCTAGTTTGTAGATGGTGGTGTCTCTCTCTGGCCCTCAGTCGCAATTGTTGAAGTAAGTGTTTGTGGGTGATGTGGGTGTGTGTTTTATATTGTATTGGGTGTGTGGGGGTGGTGTGTGTAGGTGTATCAGGTGTGTGTATTTCAAAATGTGCAATGTGGTTGTGTTTTGTATATGTGTGTGTATTTTGAGCGCAGCGGTGTGCACCGCCAATGGAATACCGCAGTTGAAAGACCGCCGTGTGGATTTGTGGGTCGTGATAGTGTGTGCATATCCCTGTTGGCGTGGCGGTTGAGGTTTTGTTATTGCCAGTTTATCACTGACCTTTGGTGTGGCGTACTTGTGTGGGTGTCTGGATTTTTGCGGATTCCGAGCTGTGGGTCATAATGACCATGGCAGAATTCCGCGGCGGTGTGTTGGCGGTCTTCTGCACGGCGGAAAGCGGCTTTTACCGCCAATGTTGTAATGACCATCAAAATGTCCCTTTAGATATTCTCGAGGGTTGGAGCACACCAATATTAACACAATAGGTCATGGGTTGGGTTTGTTGGTTGTGGCCCTAAACAGTTTAGAGGTGACTGTGTGGTGGCGACTCTTAAAACAGATGGGCTGCTTTTGACTTCCACCCAGGGACCAGAGACATCAGGCATTGGGTTGTATCCCTTGAGCTTCTTTTATAAGCTGAGGTTTGGTCCTAGGCTGAATGGTTCCCATCAGTCCCAGGTACCCCAGGTCCCTAAATCCCAATACATCTGAATCAAGCCCAGTAGTGAGCAGCCCATTCTTTCGGCTCCTCCTGTTTCAGGAGGGTGCAGCCCCCAAGCTTGTGGCACTTCTCAAGGTTCATTTTGGCAGATTGCAAGCCACCTTGGGAGATTACTGCCCCTTTCACTCCTTCCAACAGGTTTGATATTCATGACCCCCTGAGGAAGTAGATTGACAACATTGTTTGAATCTTGGGGTTGATACAAAAGAGACAGCAGAGGAGTTGGAGGGTTGCCCTTTAGTACCACATAGAAGCGGCCAGTTGAGGTATTTTCTTGGAGTATTGCTGGTTTGGAAGCTAAGATTAGAGAATTAATTGGCTGGATCTTATTAATTAATTTCATATTTTAGACTTTCAGGAAACCTGGACCCTTACAATCACGCCTTTTTTAGATGATTATGCCAAATTTTTTGGCCAGAAATTCCTTCATCTGTCTGGTGAGCCAATGCATCTTAATCTGTTTAGCTTTGAATTCTGTAATGACTAAGGTTGAGGCAAAATGTTCTTATGTAGGAGCATTACGCAGGCATTACTGCTGTGGAGTGAAAAACCTTAAAAGCTACACACTCTACCCCTTAAAGGAGTCACAGTTTTCTGGGCCGGCGTTTGGGCAAGCCTGACAATACACCTCTCTGATAGCAACCCCACAGGTTTGGGCTTGTTAGGATATCTACAATGGAAAAGACATAAGAGGCGAGGAGTGTGTTTATGATCAATGGGTTTCCAGGTGTCGTCTTCCAGACTGTGTCATTTCCAGTCAATAAGATAGTACAGCCCTGTGTCATATTCATTGTGAGTCCAACATCATTTCTACATCAAAGTCAGGCTCACTGTTGAGTACAAGGGCCGGGGGTTTTGAGGGAAAAACAGTTCCTGAAGCAATTGGCTTCAGCAAAGGCACATGGAATACTGAGTGCATTTGCAAGTTAGGACGCAAATCCAATTTCATTGCTATATTGTTAATTCTTTCTACAACATTGTAGGGGACAATGTACTGTGGAAGAAATTCTCAAAGATCCTTCAATGCCTTGTCACATGTTTGATAATCTGGACTTTGCTATGTTGCGATGTGGATCAGCAGTCCTTTTATATAAGGTTTTGTCCTGTTCTAAAATGTTTTGCGTTGTCTGTTGTAATTCTTTGATCTTATCAGTATAGTTCTGTACTACCAACACTTCACAGCAGAAAAAGATGGAAGCATCATAAAGCCAGGATAAAAACCATAAGTACATTAGAATGGTGGGACTTTGGAAGAGATGTGCTCTGAATTGTTATAACCAAATTCTGCTACCCAGATAAAAAATGCCCCAGTCCGCTGTGCCATTTAACTTTTGACACCTTATGTATTGCTCCAAACATTGATTTACTCTTTCTATCTGTCCATCAGTTTGAGGGTAATAACCAGTGGACAGGTAGACAACAATTTGCAATACCCCTCAAAGAGCCTTTCAGAACTTAGGAGCAAACTGAGTGTCACGATCAGACACTATAAATGAAGGAAGGCTAAGTACATGTACAAACGTTTGTAAATTGGTGTCTACAAGTTCCTTGGATGTTGGTAAAAAATGTAAAGGGGTGAAATTAGCTATTTTAATTAACAAATCTACAGTGAACATGACTGCAATGTATCCTTGTTCTGTTTTATGTATTTCTACAATACATTTTATGGAGATCGTGTGCCATGGAGCTGGAGGAGTAGACAGAGGGTTAGCAGTCCAGTGGGTGCTTGATGTCTATTCTTATTCAGAGCAAAAATGCTACATTTGTGTATAAATTGTTTAGTGTCATGGGTGAGTATGGGCCTCCAAAAATGTCATTTGAGAAGCTCTGTGTTCTTTTCACTGGGATGACCTGCTAGGACCCGTGTTTGGCACCATTCTAAGACCTGTTGTTGTAAGGCATTGGTGGGAACAAACAACCCTCACTGTATATAATACAAGCCATGTACCCTATGACTGTAATGACTGTAAATTATGTCTTCCACTTCCTTAGTAATTTGCGTCATAGCTATCTCCATTATGAAACTCTCTTCAGAGAACAGGGACCCTAGGATTTGCTATGCAGGGATTATGAGTGGATGATCTCTTTCCTGATCTAGAACTTCATAATACAGATGTGACAATGCATCAGCCTTTTCATACTGGCGATCAGATCGGAATTCTATTACATAGTCATGATCATTAAAAAAACTGAGTCCACCATATTTGATTCATTGACAAGGCTTTGGCTGATTTGAGGAATTTCAGGTTTCTATTATCAGGAACTACAGTGACAGTATCTAAGGAGCCCAACAAGCAATGTTTCCATTTTTGGAAAGCCTTCTTTATAGCTAGCAATTCCATATCCCCCACAAAGTAGTTCCCTTCTGCTGAACTTGACTTCTGTAAAAAGTATTCTATAGGATGGAGTATTCCTGTCTCCATATTTCTCTGTGAAAGGATCCCACCTGCCACAACTTGAGATGCATCTGCCTCTACAATGAAAGGTTGTGTGGTGTCAGGGTTTTGCAGGATGGGTGCGCAAACAAAAACATTCTTCAGTGCTAAAAAAGCCTGTTCTACAGCTTCATTCCTTTGGAAAGCAACCCCTTTTTTGATAACTTGGTAATAGGGGCCACCAACGTGGAAAAGTGGTCCATGAAACTCTGATACAAATTGGTGCATCACAAAAAGATTTGTACTTCCTGCATGTAGGTGTCTTTCACTATTTGATGGTTGAAGCCTTCAAGGGATCCATACTAATGCACTGTGCAGAAAGTATATATCACAGAAAGAAGACCTTGCATGCATTAAATTCACTTATCTCTAATTTCACAGAAGAGGAGTATACTAGGATATTGTCGATATATACCACAGCAGAAACATCCAAATGCTCTCTCAAGCCCTCATTAATGCAACATTAGAATGCGGCAGTGGCGTTGCACAACCCAAAGGGCATGAGTAAATATTCATATAGGCTGTACATTGTGCGAAAAGCTCTGACACATACCAAATGATACGCATCCCTCAAATCCAATTTAGTAAACACCTTAACATCCTTTACCTGGTCCAATAGAATGGTACCTAAGGGTGAAGGGTGATGTTTTTTTTAACAGTTACTATGTTACGGCCTCTGTAATCAATACATGTATGCAATTTATAACCCCATTTTGGTACAAAAAACAATGGGAAGAGGCTGGTGAGCAGGATGACCAAATAAATAGGTAGAAGAGGGTTGCTTTCACAATCATAAGGTCTATGCTGAGGGAGAGTAGTTGCCTTTTGTCACAAACATCTGACAAATCTTGATAATAGGGGGAGATAATGGGAATAGTATATTCCATCATAGCTGCCAAATGCTTCTCATCATCAGAACAAGAAAACAAAGTCAAACAATGCTCCTTGAAAAACTTAAAACAAAAGGAAAGGGAGCATTTTTCCCAGTCAATATGTGGATTATGAGTCTCGAACCAAGAAATTCCCAGGATAACTTGAAACTGCAGGCTTGGTTTACATAGAACCTTAATCTCTCTCTATGAATCTCCTGCATACTAATTTACATGTCAGCTGTGGAATGAATTATAGGACCTGACTTCAAGACACTACCATCTATAGTTTTAACATCATCAACCCAGTCTTCGTGCTCAGCTGATATTGCATGTTGTCTCCCTACGGAATTTTCCATAAAGTTCCCAGTCACTCATGAATCTACCAACGACTGAAACCATGCAGATCCCCCTTCCCAGGTCAACTGAGCTGTCACATAAAAATAAAGATACAAACACATTTAGGTTTTCTGCACCAGGATTTTTGAGAATAGGTGAGAATAAGGACCCTAAACTCTTGACTCACAAGGTCTGGGGCCTCCTAGTTTCCCAACCCCCCTTTTCGTCTGAGCTTCAGAGTACAATCCTGCAAAAAGGGACCTTTATTTCAACACTATAAACAGAGTTTCATGTCACAACATATTTGTCTCACCTAATTGGCCTTTGAGATATCCTGTGTGCATAGGTTCTGGGTCATCAGTTTTTCGGTGTCTGTTTTATTCTCCCTAAACACTTCAATTTTGGTGTTTGATCTTCCTCTTTCACAATGACTTACGGAAAGACAATGGTCTAATTTTACCACTAAATCTATCAGATTATTGCAGTTCTCAGGAGGGTCTACAACTTGGGCCAAGAGGCCCTTCCATTCATCTTTGAGTCCTCTGTAAAACAGGGAACTCCTTTGATTTTCTGGCCAATCTCCTTCAGTCATTATATGACCCAGGCTAAATGCAGTTCAATTAGTATTTTGACAATTCATAGTGCTCAGAGTGTTATTTGTCCCTATTTCCAGCTGGCACCCTGAGGCTAAATCCCACACTCACTGGACTTCATGTTTATGTTACAGGTTCACTCTCAAGAAAATGTCATAATACTTCCAACATCAATATAGAATCAGAAAAGTGTCTTTTAAGTTTATATTAAAATTTGTAGCACACGTGGCACGTTGCCAAATGAAGATCAACAATTGCTTTTCTCATTGTTGTATCTTTTCTTTGTGGTCTTTAGGAATTAGGTGATCCTCCAACAATGAAGAACCAGAAGATCACCCTGGCGCGACCGGACAGTGCCAAGTAAAAAAGGCACAATGAGAGGAGATCCTGGAGGATGTCAGGGAGCCCAGAAGACAAAGTGATGTTGAGAATGAGATGCACAACGCCAGGTAAGTACTAGCAGGAAGCCACTGATTGTGGAAAGACAAAAAATGGTGAGTGGCTTCCTGCGGTGCAGCACATAGCCTTAACAGCCAAAAATGAAAATAAATGTCCCAAGGACACCTTGGGTACCAAATATGGAATCCCAAGTATCCCTTAAAGAAGAGGTCTCAAGATAACCAGACACAGGAACAAAAGAAACAATCACTAATAAAAACAAACATATACAATGCAAAATGTATTTGAATATAAACATAATCTCATCCTTTACATAAAGCAATACTCAAACCTGATATATCTACAAACAACACTAAAGTAAGAATCCTTGATGTGCACCCTGGAAAAAACAAAATATTAAAATAACAAAATCACAATCATACTGACTTCATTCATACCATGTTAAAAAACCGTGAGGACTCAATTAAAAGACCAACACGGATAAAGTTAAAAAAAAGCCACAGGATATAATATACAGTAATGCCTCATGGGCCTCTAGGTCTACATCAATAATTACATAACTAACTAATAGTCCAATGATGTCATAATATCATGGCTAAAGAATGCCCAACAGGAAGGGTCCTCAACATCCGTTATATGTGTTATAGTAGTTCCGCTTTCAGACTACAAAAGTCCTTCTTAGTCATTCAAATCTTTGATCTTTTCTCATGTTTGATGAATGAATAGCCTTAACAGCTACTTGCTCAACCTCTTAAAGAAGCTGCAATGTTCCGGGTCAGCATTCGGGCAGGTGCGACAACCAAAAGTGGCATTTAATTTAATGGCCCCAGGCATATATAGTACCATTATAGTAGGGGTTTACAAGTAAATTATATATGCCAATAGAGGAAAATCCAATGTTACAATGCTTCAAGTAGTAAACACGTAGCAGTGGTAAAGTGTGCAGAGTTCTAAGGCCACCAAAAAATAAATCAGCACAAATAAAGGGGGTTAAGGCAAAAAGTATATGGGGAAGACCACCCAAAGGCTGGCAGGTCCAATGATAGGCGATGCAAGCAAGCAGAAAGAAACATGAAAGCAAGGCAGGGAAAACTAATCAAGGGTGCCAGAATGCAAATATAGTGAGCAATCTGATGGTATTGCAACCATAAAGTCAGGTAGATATGAGGCAACTTGCTCCCACCATCTTGCTGCTTAAATTGTCTTGGATTTAGTCCTTCCATTGTTCTGTTTGAGATTTTTTCTCTCTCTGACCTGGAAGACACAGACTCATCTTCTCAGCCTCTGCTACTGCACACTAGTCTTACATATTATCCAGGTCTCTGATCACAATATTTGCTTTTGAATCCATCTTTTTATTGTTTCTTGTCTGGTCTCATGCTTTATGGTACCTCTTGACCCATGTCAAGTCATGAAAATTGCCCATGCCTTGATGAGAGGAACATACCACCAGGTCAGCTATCCCACATTTTCCTTTTGTTCTCTATAATCTCTGTTGGTTCCTGAACAATCATGGAAATGAATTGCTGTTGGAACTGAGAGCCTGGAGGTAGCCATTTAGAGGGCTGTCAGAACTTGGACAGAGTTATGCAACATTTCTAAAAATCATTTTAAAAACATTTGCTCTAACATTCATAGTATCACATGTGTTAGACTTGTCATCCTTAACATTTTGCCTCTGTTTCCCAGGTTGTTGATGTGTAATGGACTCTGTTTTTGCAGTTTTTGTTACTCTGGGAACTTTACCACTGCTAACCAGTGTTAAAGTGCAATTTCTTCTATTCAAAATGTGTATGTAATTGGTTCATCCATGATTGGCATGTTTGCTTTAATGTAAAATCACTAGTACATTGCACTAGAGGTGCCCAGGGCCTGTAAATCAAATGCTACTAGTGGGCCTGCAGCACTGGTTGTGCCACCCACATTATAAGCTCTGTAAACATGGCTCAGACCTGCCACTGCAGTATCTGTGTGTGCAGTTTTAAACTGTCATGCCTAAATCTTTCTTTTTCTTACATGTAAGGTATCCCTAAGTTAGGCCCTAGGTAGCCCCAAGGGCAGGGTGCAGTGTATGGTTAAGGTACGAAATATAGTAATGTGTTTTATATGTTCTGACAGTGAAATACTGCTAAATTCATTTTTCATTGTTGCAAGGCCTGTCCCTCCCATAGGTTAACATTGGGCTACCTTTAAATATGATTAAAGTGTATATTCCCTTTGGGAGCGGATAGACATGTGGAGTTTGGGGTCTCTAACTCACAAACACTTCTTTTAGTAGAGTTGATTTTAAGGTTGTGTGTTTCAAAATGTCACTTTTAGAAAGTGAGCATTTTCTTGCTTAAACCATTTCTGTGTCTCTGCCTGTCTGTGGATTCCCTGTCTGGGTCAGTTTGTCAGTTGGGCTGTTTGCACCTCTCTCTAGACAGTGACACAAAGGGAGCTGGGGTGTAGCCTGCATATCCTGATGAGCCATCTGTGCTAGGAGGGAGGAGAGGAGTGGTCACTCACACCTGAAAGGTCTGTGCCTTCCCTCACACTATGCCGTCTCCACCCCCCTGGTGTGTGTCTGGGGCCTAGCCTTGGCAAGTCAGGATTTCACAAACAAAAGATACTTTTCTTTGAAGTAAGCCTACTTCAAAGGATAAAATGGGTATAAGAAGGGCACCCAAAACCACAGACATTAGAACACTTCTGGAAACAAGAGGAACCTCTGCCTGGAGAAGAGCTGAAGATCTGAGGAAGAAGAGCTGCCCTGCCAGTGACTGTGCTTTGTGGAGCTATCCTGCAGTTGCTGCTGCTGCCAGAGTAAGAGGGCAAAAACTGGGCTTTGTGTGCCTTCCATCTTGTGAAGATCTCCAAGGGCTTGATTTAGAAGTTGCCTCCTGTTGTTTGAAGTCCCAGGGACAGCAACAACTTCTCTCTGCCAGCACCTGGAGTCTTTGGAGAGACTCCTACTCTGCCAAGTGGTGCCCATCCAGTTACTGGGACCCTGAAAGGAGAAGCTGTCAGCCTAGGAGGAAGAAATCCACACACTGACTGCCGTGAGGGGAAAAGATCAATGCAACTCTGATCCGCGGCTGAAAAATCAAGTGCCGCCAGCTTCGCGGGTAAAAATCGATGCTCGTCTGCAGTTTTTTGGATCATCGTGTGGCAGGATTTCTGTGTTTGTTGGTACAAATACTTTATACCTAGCACTCTGAAGTTAAGCCTACTGCTCGTGCCAAGCTACCAAGGGGGTGAGCGGGGGTTAGCTGAGGGTGATTCTCTCTTACCCTGATGAGAGTGAGTGTCCTTGCTTGGACAGGGGGTAACCTGACTGCCAACCAAAGACCCCATTTCTAACATTGGTAGCTGCGCTGGATTGGACTTGTATTTCTACTTGACATTCAGTGATTAAGGCCCATATTTATACTTTTTGACGCTAAACTGCGCTAACGCAGTTTAGCGTCAAAAAATTTTGCGCCGTCTAACGCCATTCTGAAGCGCCATGCGGGCGCCGTATTTATGGAATGGCGTTAGCCGGCGCAAGCAGACCGGCGCTGCCTGGTGTGCGTGGAAAAAAACCACGTAGACCAGGCAGCGCCGGCGTTGGGCAAAAATGACGTTAGGGCGTCTTAAAATGGGGCAAGTCAGGTTGAGGCAAAAAAATCGTCTTAACCCGACTTGCGCTATTTTTTAACGACGCCCATCCCCCATCAACATGACTCCTATCATTGTAAAGATAGGAGTCATGCCCCCTTGCCCAATGGCCATGCCCAGGGGACTTCTGTCCCCTGGGCATGGTCATTGGGCATAGTGGCATGTAGGGGGGCACAAATCAGGCCCCCCTATGCCAAAAAAAATTATATAAAAAAAAAAAAAAAAAATTACCTGAACTTACCTGAATGTCCCTGGGGTGGGTCCCTCCAGCCTTGGGTGTCCTCCTGGGGTGGGCAAGGGTGGCAGGGGGGGTCCCTGGGGGCAGGGGAGGGCACTCTGGGCTCATTTTGAGCCCACTTGTCCCTTAACGCCATGCCTGACCCAGGCGTTAAAAAGCGGCGCAAATGCGCCGTTTTTAGCCACGCCCACTCCCGGGCGTCTCTTTTGCCCGGGAGTATAAATATCACGTAAAGGCCTGGGAGTCATTTTTTAAGACGGGAACGCCTCCCTTGCATATCATTAACGCAAGGAAGGGGTTCACGCTAAAAAATGACGCACATTCCGGGAACTTTGGCGCTAGACGCCTCTAACGCCATAGTATAAATATGGCGTTAGTTGGCGTTAGTTTAGCGTCGAATTTGCGTCGAAAAAAACTACGCAAATTCGGCGCAAACGGAGTATAAATACGGGCCTAAGTGTACACTACTGGTTTGAGTGCAGACCACTACATGCCAACATACTTCTTATCTTGTGATTTTTGCTTTTCTCTTTGGGACTATTTTTTTTTCTTCTTCTTGCTGATCCCTGGATTGACTTTTTTTTTTAAACTTCATTTGGGAACCGTTTTTCTGCCTTTGGAACTTTGCACTTGTTTTTAATTCTTCATCATGTCTCATTCTGGAGATGCCTTGACTAGAGCTGCTTTTGACATAGAGAAATTGGAGAGCTACACAGTGGCTCAGTCAAAGCAGTTCTGCAAGGATTTTGCCTGTCCCATTAAGGCCTCATCTAAGAGGAAGGAGCTGCAAAAGGCACTGAGGGGCTGGGTAAAAGCCAAAGATGCTGAGTGGCACACAGAGGAGGAAGAGGATATGAGGAGAAGGAGGAGGAGGTGCAATACATCCATAATGTTATATAATGGGTAGGCCTGTTATGTTGAGGGAGAGAGTCTCCAGGGCAGGTAGCAGTGTGTCATCCAAGGGTCTGACTTCTGAAGAGTTACAGGACAGCCAGGCAGAGAGAGACAACCAAGTGGAGTTGAATAAGCTCAGTCCTGAGATGGAAGAGAGAAGGATGGCCATTGAGGAAATGAAGATACTGCTGGCTCATGAGCTTAGCTTAAAAGAGTTAGCTTAGAGGAGCCAGTCTAGTAGAGATGGTGGCAGCAATAGCACAGTGCAGCCTGAGAGGAGGGTGCACATTCCTAAAGATCTTGTGAAGGATTGCAAAAGGGAGGATGACATATACTTGTGGTTCAAGGGGTATGAGTCTGCTCTCCACATGAATCTGGTTCCTGAAGCTCATTAGGGGGTGGGTCTGTGGAAGCACTTTGAGGTAGAGAGGAGGGATACTTTGACAGCCTTAGTGGATGCTCAGAATCTCACCTAGACTATAATGAAGGATGCCCTACTCACAAGGTATAGCCGCACCCCTGAGCAGTATAAGGATAAGTTTAGGTCCTATAAGAAGAAGGAATCCCAAACATGGTTGGAATGTGTTGATTCTTTTTGCAGGTCACTGAATGGTTGGGTGAAGGGCAGTAAGGTAACAACATATGAGGGGCTTTACAATCTGATTGCTTGGGAGCACTTGTACAGTTTATGTTTTCAAGAGCTGCACCAGCACCTGATTGACAGCAAGCTGATTGACCCCAGGAAGCTTGCATCGGAAGCGGACCACTGGGCGAGCACCAGGGTCCAAAAGAGGTATGGGGGAGACCATGTCAAGGGTGGGCAGGGTCCCTATCATAAGAAAGGGAGGGGTAAGGGTAAACAGGGGGAGTTCTCTAAAGTGCCCCAAACTGATTCCCACAGTAAAGATTCCCAACTCCCTAGTGAAAAGAAGACACGGTTCTCCAAAGGGAAGCCAGTGGCGGGGGGACCCCCACGTAAGTGTTATGCATGTGACCAGGTGGGTCATGTGAGGGGGACCCCAGATGCCCTAAGAGTACACCTGCACCCACTGGTGTGCAGCCCCAGGCTTTGGCTAGTGTAGCGCTTGGGAAGGGGTTGGTTCCAGGTGGGTGAGAGCCAGCTGAGATGGCCCTTGTTTTACTAGTGGACAGTGACATGGTCCAGAGAACTCTTGTGCCTGGGAACACTGCATAGTACAGGCTGTGGGTGACCATAAATAGACAGAGGGCGGAGCCTCTGAGAGACACAGGAGCCAGTGTGACTACAGTGATGAGTCAGCTGGTGTCTGAAGAGCAGATTGATCCCCTGGTACTTCACCAAGTAGTTGCAGTGGACTACTCAGAGTGCCTGTGCAGAGTGGTGCAGGTTCCCTTTGAATGGGGAGGGGTCTCAGGTTCCTTGAAGGTAGCTGTGAGTCCAACCATGCCTGTAGATTGTTTGCTAGGCAATGACCTGGATGATTCCCCTCTTTGGACCATGCCACCCGGTACTCATAAGCCATTCTTCTGATGTCAGTCACTTCTCCTATGGTGGGCCGTGCACTGATGGGGGTTTTTACCTGCATGGGGTTCCCCAAGGAAGTTGTATCTGATATGGGTACCAACTTCATATCAACGTATATATAAGTCTCTGTGGAAGGTGTGTGGGGTAACCTCTACCCCTTACCACCCCCAAAGTAAAGTAAAGGTCTGGTTGAGAGATTGAACCGCACCTTGAAAGGCATGATCCAGGGCCTGTCAGAGCCCTTGAGGCGAAAGTGGGACGTCCTCTTGCCATGCCTTCTGTTCGCTTACAGGGGGTGCCTCAAAAGGGACTTGGGTTTAGTCCCTTTGAGCTGATTTATGGCCACCCTGTTAGGAGACCTTTAAGTCTGGTGAAGGAGACTTTGGAGAAAGCTCCTAGTAACACCCCCCAGGATTTATTTAACTACATGCTGGCTCTGAGAAACCAGACTGACCCCTTCAGGAGTCTTGAACAGGAGAACCTGGAAGCAAGCCAGGAGGATATGAAATTATGGTATGACCGGAATACCACTCTGGTCGAGTTTCAACCTGGTCAAAAAGTGTGGGTGATAATGTCAGTGGAGCCTAGATCACACCAGTATAAGTGGACTGGGCCATTTGAGGTGGTGGAGTGCAAGAGTGAAGTCACCTACCTTGTAGACTTGCAGTCTCCAAGGAACCCTTTAAGGGTCCTGTATCTAAACCGATTCAAACCACACTTTGAGCAGACTGAACTGTCCATGCTCCTCGCAACAGATGATTGTGTGGAGGAGGAGTTTGAGCCTCTTCCTGACCTCCTGTCTGCAGTAGAAACAGATGGGTCTGTGGAGGGAATGATCATCTCCCCCTCCTTGAATGATGAGCAGTAGCCAGGTATTGGGACAGTTTGCCTCACTATTTTCCCTGATCCCAGTGATCACACACTTGTGCACACATGATGTGGACACTGGGGACAGCCCTCCCCTTAAACAGAAAGTGTACAGGGTGACTGAAAAGGGTCAGGGCTAGCATTAAGGATGAAGTATCCAAAATGTTAACCCTAGGGGTTATTGAGCATTTCAGCAGTCCTTGAGCCAGCCCAGTGGTATTTGTCCCAAAGGCTGCTGCACCTGGTGCCACTCCAGAACTCAGGTTCTGTGTGGACTATCAGGACTCACCGCGGTCAGCAAGGCTGACGCACACCCCATCCCCCGAGCTGATTAGTTCATAGACCGGTTGGGAGCTGCCACCTACCTCAGCACGTTTGAATTAAACGTCTGGGTACTGGCAGATTGCCTTGACTGGGGGGGTCAAGGAGTGGTCAGCATTTTCTACCCCAGATGAACACTTTCAATTTAAAGTGAGGCCATTAGGGATGAAGAATGCCCCTGCCACCTTTCAGAGGTTAGTCAACCAGGTGTTGGCTGGGCTGGATGAGTTCAGAGCTGCGTACCTGGATGACATTGCTGTTTTCAGTTCCAGATGGGAGGAAAACTGCAACACTTCTGGCGAGTGTTAGAGGCCCTGCAGAAGGCAGGCCTCTCTATTAAGGCAAACAAGTGCCAAATAGGGCAGGGCTCTGTGGTGTACTTGGTACTCCAGGTAGGGAGTGGCCCGGTGGCACCCTTACAACAAAAAATTGACACCATTCTGGCTTGGGAGCCTCCCAAGACCCAGACTGAGGTGAGGATCTTTTTAGGCCTCACTGGCTAATGCAGGATGTTTGTCAATGGGTATGGTACCATTGTGACCCCCTTGACTGAGTTGACCTCTAAGAAACAACCAAGGAAGGTTATCTGGACAGAGGCTTGCCAGACCACTTTTGATAAAAGGCTTCCATGTGCACAGCACCAGTGTTGAAGGCACCTGACTACTCCAAGGAGTTTGTTGTGCAAACAGACGCCTTAGAGCATGGTATTGGAGCAGTACTCTCACAGCTTAATGAAGAGGGCCTAGATCAATCCTTAGCCTTCATTAGCAGGAGGTTAATTCCCAGGGAACGTAGGTGGAGTGCCAAAGAACTTGAAGCGTTTTCTCTGGTTTGGGCGCTGAAGAAGTTAAGGCCCTACTTGTTTGGGACTCACTTCTGGGTTCATACCGACCACAGGCCCCTCAGATGGTTAATGTAGAAGAGGGGTGAGAATCCAAAACTGTTGTGGTGGTCCATTTCCCCACAGGGGATGGACTTTACGGCGGAACACTGCCCTGGTACAGAACACGCCAATGCTGATGGTCTGACCAGATTATTCCGCATTAGTAATGAGAACTCCCATGAGGTTGGGTAGTTGCTCCCCACTTTCAGCTCGGGGGACACGTGTTAGACTTTTTATCCATGGCGTGGTCTCCATTAACTTTTTGCCTCTGTTTCCCAGGTTCTTGATGTATGCTCGTCTCTGTTTTTACTGTTTTTGTTATTCTGGGCACTTTACCACTGCTAATCGCCTGGTATGTGTCTGGGGCATGGCCTGGGCAAGACAGGATTTCACAAACAAGAGAGACTTTTCTTCGAAGTAGCCTACTTAGAATGGCAAAATGGTATAAGAAGGACACGCAAAACCACAGACTTTAGAACACTTCTGGAAACCAAGAGGAACCTCTGCCTGGAGAAGAGCTGAAGAGTTGAGGAAGAACAGCTGCCCTGCCTGTGACTGTGCTTTGTGGAGCTATCCTGCAGTTACTGCTTCTGCCTGTGCTAGAGGACTAAGACTGGACTTTTGTGCCTTCCTACTTGTGCAGAACTCTCCAAGGGTTTGATTTAGAGCGTGCCGCCTGTTGTTTGAAGTTTCAGGGACAGCAAAGACTTCTCTCTGCCAGCACCTGGAGCCTCTGCTGAGACTCCTACTCTGTCAAGTGGTGCCCATCCAGTTCCTGGGACCCTGAAAGGAGAAGCTGACAACCCAAGAGTGAGAAATCCATGCAGTGACCGCCGTGCATGGAAAAGATGGACACAACTCCAATCTGCGGCTTAACAATCGACGCACCGC